>NC_092824.1:99222506-99902506 GCF_023375885.2 Dermacentor andersoni | reverse complement strand
GGAAGCTAAGAGACGTGAAGGTGAGTCAGTAGTACGATATTTGTTATGAATGAACCTTGCGGCTTTTCTTTGTACACCTTCAAGTTTAGCTATGTTAGTTGCTGTGTAAGGAAACCAAATTGTGTTAGCGTATTCTAAAATAGGTCTCACAAATGTTTTGTAGGCCAGAAGCTTAATGTTCGTTGGAGCGATCTTTAGGCGTCTTTTTAGATAAAATAGCTTTCGTAGTGCAGTAGTTGTAATGTTAGTTATGTGTGTTTCCCAATTGAGGTTTGATGTCAGTGTTATCCCTAAATATTTCTGTTGCTCAACCATGGAAAGAGGCGTGCCATTAACGATATAGGTGAAATGAGAGGGTTGCTTTTTTCTTGTTATTGTCATTGCCACTGATTTATTGACGTTAATAGACATTTGCCACTGGGAGCACCACTCGGCTAGCATGTTAAGGGAATCAGAAAGATCGAGATGGTCGTTATGGCTGTTAATTTCTTTATATATCACACAGTCATCCGCGAAGAGTTTGATTTTGCAGCCTATATTATTGGTTATATCGTTAATAAAGATCAGAAATAACAGCGGCCCGAGTACCGAGCCTTGTGGTACTCCAGATGTGACAGGAACGACATCAGATGGCATGTGGTCAAACATAACAAATTGTGAGCGGTGTGTTAGAAAAGCTGTTATCCAAGCAGAAACTTCTCCTTTCCCGATGGCATGCTCCACTTTTGCAATTAGCTTAGTGTGACTCACGCAATCAAAAGCTTTAGATAAGTCAAGTAAAATCATGTCAATTTGAGAACGATTATTAATACTAAGAGCAAGGTCATGAACTACCTCTGTTAGTTGAGTGATGGTTGATAAGCCAGATCGAAAACCATGCTGGTGAGGCGATAGGATGTTTTCACGTTCTAGAAATACTGTCATGTGTTTTAGAATGATATGTTCTAGTATTTTGCATGAAGTGCTGGTGAGAGATATGGGTCTGAAATTGGCAACGTTATTTTTGTCGCCTTTCTTGTGGATCGGTATTATTTTAGCATTTTTCCAGTCGCGTGGTAGATTAGAAGTTGCTAGTGATTTACGAAAAATGTGTCCCAGATATCTACTGCACCACTCAGCATATTTTTTTAGGAATTCGTTTGGAATTTCGTCAGGCCCGTTTGATTTCTTAGGGTCAATGTTGAGGAGAAGATTGTGGATTCCGGCGTCCGTTATTATTAACCGATCAAGCACTGACGTACAGAATGGTGGAAGAGGGGGGAGTGTACCATTGTCTTCCGTGAAGACTGATTTGAAGAAATTGTTATATTTGTTTGCTGTTGCACTTTTTTCTTCTTCAGTTAGTTTGGTTGTTGTCTGCTCGGTACTGCGCAGATGTTTCCAGAATCTTTGTGGGTTATTTTTTAGGAAGCTAGCAAGAGTGACATTGTAGTAATATTGTTTCGAATTTTTTAGTTTCTGTTTGAAATGCACAACTGCAGATTTTAACTTCAAGGCTGTAGATGGTTTTGGGTTATTCTTGTTTGCCTTACGAAGCCGATTTGCGCGCCGTTTAGCATGGATGATTTCGCGTGTGATCCATGGATTCTTAAGGTGCTGTTTTTTCTTTTGCATTGGAATATAATTAGTTATACAGTGCAGGACAATGCTCTTAAAATGTAGCCACAATGCATCTACATCAGTGTATCATCTACATCTACATCATGTGTATACTCACATTGTAAACTTCGGTGGTTGAACATTGCTATGGTCTTCGTGTTCTCTTGGTTTTTGTTGTTGCTGATCTCCGTTACATTGTATGTATCCTTTGTAGCGCCTCTTGCTAGGGCCAAATTACTGGCCTGCAGTATTGAGTAAATAAATAAATAAATAAATAAATAAATAAATAAATAAATAATAAATAATAAATAATAAATAAATAAATAAATAAATAAATAAATAAATAAATAAAGGAATCGTCGAAATACGGAAATGTCTATGGGCTTCTTCACAGGAGGAAAGGTCAAAGAGAGCCAAGGTTAAGCTTGTACATGACAAAATCAAAATCAACAATGTACTGTATGCATGGAATGACCACATGAAAGAGCGATACGACTGTCATGCGCTTCCACAGAATGACTGCGTGAATTTTGGAAATCAGAAGCTTTAAGACACTGAACCTGAATGCAAGAAGCATGCTCAATAAGTTCGAAGATATCAAAGCAATGACTCTAAAACATGAACCGGACATTACGATGATTACTGAGAGATGGCTTCATAAAGATATATTAGATAGCGAATACCTAATTATTATGTGATGGTTAGGAAAAACCAGGATAGCAAAGGTGGCGGGGTTGCGTTATTGATTCGGAATAATATCGATTTTACTACACTCCATGTTCCAGTTGACATTGGGGCTGTATGGATTAAGCAAATTTTAAATAACTACGATGTCCACATTGGTGGTATGTGTAGGCCACCAAATTCACCAGTCCAAGTACTTTTAAGTCTCCGGTGCTTCATGCTGCAATATGCAACATGGTGATGATATTATACTTTTGGAGGAGTTCAACCTGCCTGAAATAAACTGGTATGATTACTCTCCTGGAACAGCAGAAATTCCAAGTTGTGAACAACGACTAGAACTTGCTTTTTGCTTTGGTTTAATCCAGGTGATCAGCGACTATACAAGAATCAGTGCACTGTTACGTTTCGCCTACAACGCGCGGTAATGCCGGCGCGGATGCAACGGACGCCGGGGCTTTGTTCAAAGCGGCGGACATTTTGGCCCGTCCGACGCCGCCGCAACGCCTACCCGCCAAGCGTGCCCAGGCGTGTTTCAGTGCCACGTGTCTTCGTGTGTGCGTGTGTGTGTGTGTGCCCTCGCTTGTCAAAGCGCGGCAGCCGGGGAGCGGAGTTCCCCGAATGAGGAGCCTGGAGGTCTCTCGGCTCAACCGTTCGCGCCGTCGTGTGGGCGGGCTGGCGATGCGTCACTACACTCGGTTCAGCAGGTCTCTCGGCTCGACAGTTCGCGCCGTCGTGGGGTCATGCTCCGCCGTCCCGTGACCTTCGTCCCGTGACCTTCATCCCGTGACCTTCCCTTTTGGACCGCGACGCCGAGAGTATAAGAGCGGCTGCCCCCGGACGCCAGGAGAGAGGCTCCGATTTGTACTGTTGAGTTACGTGCTCTCCCGTCTCGCCACTTCGGTCGACCTGACCGGCCGCTCTTTTGCTATGTTAAAATAAACAAGTTGTTCTGTTACCAGTCTTCTCTTGCTTTGCCGGGACCTTCGGATGCCTCCAGTGCCCCAGGCCGCCAGGCCAACGCTACCCTTGGGGCTTGCGACCCATTGGCAATAACGGGCGTCAGCACCGAGACCCCATCAACTCGTGCCAGCGGTGCGATTCCAACATCTGGTTGCCAGCGGTGAGATCGCGACAACGGAGGCCAGCAGCGAAGAGATGCGGTTGACTGTATGCTGAGCAGCACAACGACCATCCGGGAGCAGTGCAACGAGCCCTGTGTGACGACTGGTTGCCTGCAGCGGAACGACTGCGCTGAATTCTTGGCTGCGAGGTTTGGTGAGTGCGGGACTTTCTTCTTCTGAGTTTTGCCAGGCTTTTGTTAGTGTTAGAAACAGAGCTGGTAATTGTGGTTGTCGTTGCTACCGGGTTAGTTTGCGGCAAGACAATAGTAGGCAGTAGAGAAAGCAGCATTCAGAGCAGCCATGGATTTGAAGTCGTTGCGCAAACCGAAATTGCTGGAGCTTGCGAGAGAGTTGGGTCTGGATGTCTCAGACAAACTCAGAAAACCAGAACTGCTAAGGGCTATTCTTGAGTTAGAAGCTGAGGATGACGAGCTGTCGGAATGCCTTGAGACCATTGAGGAGAGGGAGACGGCAAAAAGACAGGAGCGCGAACTTAAAGAACAAAAAGAGAAAGAAAAAGAAGAGCGCGACCGTCAACACGCGTTGGAAATGAAGCGTCTCGAGTTAGAGATGGAACGCGCTCGTAATGGAAGTCAGGCACACGGTGCAGGAGAACGAGTATTGTTCAAAATGACTGACCTGATGCGGCCGTTTAAGCTTGGAGAGGACATTGGTTTGTTCCTGGTTAACTTTGAGCGAACGTGCGAGAAGCAGGGGTTCTCTCGGGAAACGTGGCCACAGCGCTTGCTCACTTTGCTACCCGGCGAGGCGGCCGACGTAGTCGCTCGCTTGGAGAGAGAGGAGGCAGAGGATTTCGACAAAGTGAAATCGAGTCTGCTAAAAAAGTACCGGCTGTCAGCGGAGGCGTTCCGTCGGAAGTTTCGGGAAAATGAGAAAGGCAAAAGTGAGTCATATACAGAGTTTGCGTACAGGCTTATGTCAAACATGCAGGAGTGGCTCAAAGAAGAGAAAGCGTTTGGTGACCACGAGAAAGTTCTGCAGTGTTTCGGGCTAGAACAGTTTTATAGTCGGTTACCTGAGAACGTGCGGTACTGGGTCTTGGATAGGCCAGACGTTAGTACGGTGGCTAGAGCCGCTGAGTTAGCCGAGGAGTTTGTGACGCGTCGGGCTCGTGGAGCTAAGGACGGTCAAAAGGGTGAATTTGGCTCCAAGTTTGAGAGGCCAAAGTTCACGCCCATGAGAGCAAAGGGGGACACACGTAGTTCGGATGCGAGTGAAAGCAGTCCGACCGAACGTAAGGAGACGGCGGCAACCGAAGCCAAACGCAGAAAGCGGTTCGAGACGAGGCAAGCGCGCGTTTGTTATACGTGCCAGAAGCCGGGTCACTTTTCGGCGCAGTGCCCAGAAACAAAACCAAAAGTCGTGTTTTTTTCATTAGGCAGCACTGACGAGAACATCAAGCTTCTCGAGCCTTACATGCGAGACCTCCTCGTGAACGGGAAAGAGTGCCGAGTGCTTCGCGATTCCGCAGCTACAATGGATGTAGTTCACCCCTCTTACGTAGAACCCGATATGTTCACGGGCGAGTGCGCATGGATCAAGCAAGCAGTGGAAGCTCATAGCGTGTGTCTGCCGGTAGCAAAAGTGCTTATTGAAGGACCTTTCGGAGCACTTGAGACGGAGGCCGCAGTGTCATCTATGCTGCCCCCCCAGTACCCGTACCTATTTTCGAACAGGTCCGATCACCTCCTGCGCGAGAAGGGGCTTTTGTTTGGTGAGGCTAGCGTTCAGGCCTTAACCAGATCGAAGGTTCGGGAGCTCGCCGCAAAGGCGGTGGTTGCGGGGTCGACGTTGTTGAACGATGAAAAAGGGTCAGAGGCGCAGCAAGCTGGTATTCAGAGCACGCCCGAACGGGATAAAATTGAGCCTGTAGCGTTAAAGGCACCAGATACTGGAGAGGGAATTCCCGATGCGGGAAAGTTAGAAGAGCTTCCGGTCGAGCTTCCGGGACTAGGCTCAGTGACGAACAGGAAAGACACCGATCAAGTCATTAGTGACTTAATAAGTAAAGCATCGCTGTCGCCTGAGCAGAAAACCGAACTACACCAGCTCTTACAAGAGTTTCAAGGTCTGTTCTCTGAGAGGCCTGGTAGGACTTCTGTCCTTACTCATGACATAGAACTTACCTCCCCAGAGCCAGTACGATCCAAGGCGTACCGGGTGTCACCCCGCCAGAGCGATATTATGGAGGCTGAGGTAAAGAAAATGCTACAGCTCGGTGTTATTGAGGCGGGTGAGAGTGATTATACCTCCCCTTTGATTTTAGTTGAGGTACCGGGCAAGGAACCTCGTCCTTGCGTCGACTACCGCAGGCTTAATTCCATCACTAAGGATCAAATTTATCCGATCCCTAACATCGAGGAGCGCCTTGAGAGAGTGAGTAGCGCTCAGTTTATTTCCACCCTAGATCTTGTCAGGGGTTATTGGCAGGTTCCACTTACAGAAGAGGCTAGTAGGTATGCGGCGTTCATTTCACCAATGGGGACATTCCGTCCTAAAGTTTTGAGTTTTGGTTTGAAGAACGCGCCATACTGCTTTTCAAGCCTCATGGATAAAGTGTTGCGGGGACAGCAAGAATTCGCTTTACCGTATCTAGACGACGTAGCGATATTCTCCGCATCCTGGCCTGAACATATGGCGCACTTGCGGGCAGTGCTAACCCGCCTGCGCGATGCGGGCTTGACAGTCAAGGCTCCCAAGTGCCAGTTAGCACAGGCCGAGGTTGTCTACCTCGGACACGTGATTGGTCGGGGTCGTCGCCGCCCCTCTGAAATAAAGGTGGCCGCTGTGCGAGACTTCCCGCAACCGCGCACGAAGACCGATATTCGGTCGTTCTTAGGTGTCGCCGGCTACTATCAGAGGTACATCCCCAGGTACTCTGATATCGCGGCTCCCTTGACGGATGCTCTAAGAAAGACAGAGCCGCAAACAGTCGTCTGGGATGAGACGAAGGAAAGAGCTTTTAGCGCCCTAAAGAGCGCCCTAACAAGCCAGCCAGTGCTACGATCGCCCGACTACACAAAAGGGTTCGTTGTTCAGTGTGATGCTAGTGAGCGAGGCATGGGCGTTGTACTGTGCCAACGGGAAAATGGAGAAGTAGAACACCCCGTCCTGTATGCTAGTCGTAAGCTGACGAGTCGTGAGCAGGCGTATAGCGCCACCGAGAAAGAGTGTGCGTGTATCGTGTGGGCCGTTCAGAAATTGTCATGTTACCTAGCTGGCTCGAGGTTTATCATTGAGACGGATCACTGCCCTCTCCAATGGCTGCAGACCATCTCTCCCAAAAATGGCCGCCTCCTGCGCTGGAGCCTCGCTTTGCAACAATATTCCTTTGAGGTGCGTTACAAAAAGGGGAGTCTCAACGGTAACGCCGATGGCTTAAGTCGAAGCCCCTAACGTGGGAATCAGCCTCAAAATTGCTTGTTACTGATGTTTTTCTTCCTGAGGCAGGATTTTTTTTTAACTTATTGCTTTTGTGTAGTGTTTCAAAGTGATGATGTGCTTTTTAGTGCAATTTTTCCGATTTGTGGACGCGTTCTGAGTGCTGCTAAACTACTGTAAGGAACTAGGCAGCAGTAAAAAAAGGGGAAAGAGCCTGGCAGGGCTTAGTGAGGGTTGTGCCGTGCTTGCTGACTGAGCGGTTGACTTTTGGCGTGGTTCTAACGCTTGCCGGAAACGAGAACAAAAATGTCAACTCTCCCGAAGTCACTTTGCAGTGTCCTGTGTGCACCTGAACGTGAGAACGAGGCCTTCTCTGTGCGCTGCGCTCAAGAAACGCCCAAGGACGCCCAACTTCGGTTATGAGCATCATCGAGCGACATCCCTCCGGACAGCGGATGCAGTCCCCTGACCATCGGGATCTCCTTCCCCCGGCGGGGCGGTCTGTTACGTTTCGCCTACAACGCGCGGTAATGCCGGCGCGGATGCAACGGACGCCGGGGCTTTGTTCAAAGCGGCGGACATTTTGGCCCGTCCGACGCCGCCGCAACGCCTACCCGCCAAGCGTGCCCAGGCGTGTTTCAGTGCCACGTGTCTTCGTGTGTGCGTGTGTGTGTGTGTGCCCTCGCTTGTCAAAGCGCGGCAGCCGGGGAGCGGAGTTCCCCGAATGAGGAGCCTGGAGGTCTCTCGGCTCAACCGTTCGCGCCGTCGTGTGGGCGGGCTGGCGATGCGTCACTACACTCGGTTCAGCAGGTCTCTCGGCTCGACAGTTCGCGCCGTCGTGGGGTCATGCTCCGCCGTCCCGTGACCTTCGTCCCGTGACCTTCATCCCGTGACCTTCCCTTTTGGACCGCGACGCCGAGAGTATAAGAGCGGCTGCCCCCGGACGCCAGGAGAGAGGCTCCGATTTGTACTGTTGAGTTACGTGCTCTCCCGTCTCGCCACTTCGGTCGACCTGACCGGCCGCTCTTTTGCTATGTTAGAATAAACAAGTTGTTCTGTTACCAGTCTTCTCTTGCTTTGCCGGGACCTTCGGATGCCTCCAGTGCCCCAGGCCGCCAGGCCAACGCTACCCTTGGGGCTTGCGACCCATTGGCAATAACGGGCGTCAGCACCGAGACCCCATCAACTCGTGCCAGCGGTGCGATTCCAACAGCACGTACTTCGTCCATCCTCGACCTTGTTTTTGTGTCTAACCACATGATGTATGTTCTAATTGACTGTGAAACGAGTGATGTTATCTCAGACCATAAGCTAGTAGTGCTGTCTTTGCTAAAACACGTTGGCGGGCTAGTTGGTTAGAATCCATGGTAGTGTGTATAAGCGCGACTGGACAGTCGCGCTTATACACACTACCATGGCTGTCTTTGAGCCTCTGCCCCAGCAGCATGCGCCTTCCCCTCAAAAAGGTCGTTTTAAACTATGCTGGTGCTAATGATATCGGGATACTATAATTGCTAGAGGACTCTTATGAGAGACTCTCTGAACGTTATCGGCATAACCACAACCCAGATTATCTCTTGGAGTACTATTCTAATTTGGTTATGTCTTGTATACAACAATATATACGTAGGCGTATTAAGAAAACTAGTAACAGATGTCACTGGATAACTAGAGAAATAATACACACAGAAAGACAACTAAAACGGAAACGTATTCGTTTTCGTTTTAGTTCTTACAGTTCTTTAGTTCTTAGTTCTTTAGCTCTTACAGTTCTTAGAAGAACTGTAAGAATAATCCTAACACTCAGCTTCGATCCACCATTCGACATCTCGGCAAGGAACTCAAGCAACTTGTCAATGCATCCAAACACAAGTTCTTTGGCATCACAATCCCGAGATTTCTGAGAGAGGCAACTGACAAAGTTTAGATATATATACACCCATCGTCTAATGCTCACTCAACGACACAGATAATGAAGTACCCAGCCGCTGAGAGTTTCAACGGATCGTTTGCTTTTGTGTCCACAGAAGGTAATAGTATTATGCCGAACATTGTGTCTCCATCTGAAAGTCTACCTATTACAGACGTCGAAATTTCCCAACGAGGTGTGCTCGACCTCTTGCAAAATTTGAAACTAAAGAAAAGCTCCGGACCCGATGGCATCCGAAAGTAGTTTCTGTGCCGGTACGCTAAATGGAATTCAAAATATCTCACATTAATTTTTCGGTCTTCGCTTCGTAGCGGTTCTTTCCCAGGGGCCCCAAGGTTTGGAAGCAAGCTAAAGTGATTCCTATATAGAAAACCGGCAGTCCAGACAATAAGAAAATTATCGCCCTGTCTCGATCACTAATACTTGCTCAAAGCTACTTGAACATATTACCTCGAAACATCTTATAAGTTATATAAATGAGCACAATTTATTATCTGATTGCCAAAACGACTTTCGGCAAGTCTTGTCTACTACATCTCAGCTTATCGAAGTAGTGTACCATCTTTCAGAAACCATTAACTTTCGAGGACAGACAGATATGATCTTCATGGATTATTCAAAGGCATTCGATAAAGTGTTTCACTGAGAATTGCTACGAAAAATTAAGTTAATTTTTATTAATACTACCATTACAAATATGTTCTCATTTTATTTTCATTCTCGCGACCAATATAATGACATTAGAGACACGAAACCTCGAGAGTTTCATTTGTGAAGCCAGGAGTACCCCAAGGTTCGAAATTCTTCGCAGTGACACTTCTAGGCACCGCCATTCAATCTTTATTTGTACTCCTGCCGTTCGTACTGACTGTTTTAAGTATAGCTTCTTCCCAAGAGCTATCAGCGAATGGAATTATCTGTCTGAAGAAACTGTCTCATCTTCATTAGCTGATTCATTCATGAAGCACATAGCTGACATACTGATTTCTTACTGCTAATAGAAGCTTTCTTTTTATTTTTTTTTTTTTTGCTATAGGTGACTTGGTGCGTTTCTTTGCTAACAATTTCCTTAGTTGTTATTTGTGCTAGTAATATTTCCCTTGATAGATTTGAATGCAAAATATCTGATGTCATTGTTTTCCAGCATACTAACTATTATACATTCCTATTCTACTCCTGTAATAACCCTCTGTAAGGGCTGACAGTATCTGTAAATAAATAAATAAATAAATAAATAAATAAATCTTGACCGACGGATACTTCAGGTGATAAAGAAAGGTGAGGCAGTTACGATGTCTGCAGCCTTGCTTTCTGCTAATCAATACATTAAACTACTGATTCTACAGCTTTATCTCACGCGGCTGCGTGTGGCCTACGATTTGTGTTCGTGCAGGCTTCAACGTTAGCGGAAGACGATGACAAGCAGGTGGTCCGCGCCGTATACCGAATCCTTTCAGAACACATCTCAGCTTCTTTCCTCGGGCCCTATATGCAAAGCCCACCTCCACGCATCCCAGCTTCCAGAACGCTGCGTGCACGTATTCGCTTCTCGATATCAACGTCTCGATATCGGCGGAAGTTGCGCAAACAGAAACGGGTGTGTTATTTAAAGCCCGCGGAGAATGTGTACTATACTTTGTATGCATCACACATTACACCCGATAGCCGCAGAGAGAGACCTGGATAAAGACGGCCGAAACCATCTAGCAGAAATCGAGTCCGGTGTTAGTTGTTGGAGCGTGTCGAATAATTGTCAGGAAAAAAAAAAAAAGAGGCCGCGGGTGCAAACGCGCGCAATGCCGGCACCTCCTCTTGTTTCGCGAAGAATCACGATTCAACGATTAATTATCTCGCCCGCGTATCGTCTTTGTTTGGATCAGAAATGAAAACTTAGTGGTGGGATGCCCGTATCTGAATCGATCTTAATTACTCTCAAGAGGCTGGCTGCATTGTGCAGCTTAACATGACCCAATATTTAAAATGAGCGTTCGGGAGCCCATTAAAGCGCTCTAATGTTCCAGCAGAATTGGACAACGAAACTGGTTACTGTAGGAGAAAGAAAAATAGGCCATAAACAATTCGATCTTGACGATTATCTATGTCACGCAAAACTTTTCTGAAGGGTATCGCCGACGCAAATATGTGCAAAGAGTGGCGCCGATGGTAAGACGACAACGGCGTGACGACAACGTGATGCCGATGCTGGGACGATGCCGATGGGATGTTGATGTTAAAGTGATTGCAATGGCATGACAACGACGGAATGACAACGACGGAATGACAACAACGGCATGACAACGACGGCATGACAACGACGGCATGACAACGGCGACATGACAACGGCGACATGACAACGGCGACATGACAACGGCGACATGACAACGGCGACATGACAACGGCGACATGACAACGGCGACATGACAACGGCGACATGTTGGTATTGGAGCTTACGTCTGCGCTCCCGTGCATCAATGGCGGCAGTGGGCTGCCTTAATTCGCAGTATATCCAGTGTTTGTTTGCACTGTGCCTGATACTGGGCTATCGGGCCGCCTAACTTATTGGCACGATCTTGCGTCTGACTTTGCTTGTCTTCTGACCTTGGTTCCCACTGGGAAAAGAAATATTTCTTATTAAAAGAAATAAAGGAACACTCGCGGTTCCCCCCTAGGAAGACTCGTGGTTTCCCCCTTGACACGTCTCAGCGACTGTAACCCGATAGCATTACGGCGTTCGGTCATCATTTGATGACCATTTGTCTACATCTGCGTGTCCTGGGACGCCCATGATTATCCGCGACCTCTTACCACCTTGTCACCTACAGATGTCACCTACAAACACTTAACAACTTCGACATACAGACGCTGCTTATACCTACGGCGCGGGACATTGTGACCTAAAAACGGTTTAACCACCCAGAACAGTTATAAGGCACAAGTGCAAGGAGTCCGTGTGTACATAACAGCAGTTGGACAGCAAAAACACGGGATCAACACGGGATCACAATTAGCTTGTCATTCCTGCTACGTGTTCAGCATTACAAGCATAACAAGGAGACATTTCGAGCGTTTTTACCAGGATTGGCCTACATATGGCTCTTTACATTGGTTCCGGGATCGGCCGACCAGTAGTAATAGAAGAAGAAAAAAACGCCACATTAAATTAGATCATCTACCAGCTAGAATTAAGCGTGCCAGTTAAAAACAATATCTACCACGGAGACCGTCTGAAAACCTGCTGTGGTTGCGAAACCGCTACGCCCATCCATTATCAACATCTATCATGAGTTACCATGAAACTCCGTCACCGTTACTCATATTGACGCGAAATAAGTTTGCACGTGATGACACGGGACCCTTAAGGCGTGTCATCACGAATCGTGTGACCCTTATGTCACACGATTCGTAATAAGGTTCGAGTTCTTCCAAACAGGAGTGTAGCATCTAATGTGGAATTGTGAACCATAGAATTTATGAAAGCGAGACCGCTTATACCACTCGAAACGAGAACAATATTTATTTTATTTTTTATTTTCCGTCGCCTATAGTTAGGGCTCTAACTACAACTGGAACGCAACAACTAGACCAGACGGCTAGTCAGTACATTGGCTGCTCTTACGACTGCCATGCGTTGGAAACGGGCACGATATTGACAGCCAAAATCGGCGCTGAGACGTGTTTAAGGCTTTCTTGGGACGTAACCTCGACGAGCATACTCCGCGACGGCTCGAACAATACGGTTTCCATGAGGAAAACGCGGCAAGGCCCATCTCACGATTCCATGATTCTTTTGGTCAGAGCGATTCTACGCACTGCTGACTACTCTGAATGAGATAGAGAAACTTGAAGCAAAAGCACGCTGCCATGAACCGGACGCGTTTCCAGACCAGCGGGGCGAAGCCAGAAAAAAACCGAGTTGGTTGGTTTAGGTTTGGTTACGCTACGAGCGAGGAAAGGCATTGTTGCGGGTGGTGCGATGTAGCGCTTGTATCGTCAGTGCCCGTGCCTCTTGAGAACAGCTGGAGTGAGGAGTGGGGGTACCAGACGAAAAATAAAAAAAATATAAGAAGAAGGAGCAAACATGTGGTATTGTTATGCGTGAAAAGGACACGGCCAAACAAAGGGCACCCCGCCGATTCGCTCTTTTTCCGCGGCCGTCTCACACGAAGCAATTTCGGTTTGCCATTTCACGCTGTACGGCGCTGTTTTCTGGCCGAGAATCGTCATAGCGGTCACTCTCGGAAGGACTCGGGTTTTCTGGTTTCTCTTTTTTTCCATGAGCCGGTAGAGATGGAAAACAGTAAGCCAGGAGTTGAAGGGACCGCTCACGCGAAGCTCGCTGGCTTGTCACAGCCTTTTCCCGGAGAATTGATGCGGTGGAAGGTGCTTTAGGCTGCCGGAAGAACGCTTCTCGCAGGTCGGGCGAAGGTACGAGCCACACAGCGAGACACGAGGGCGCCTGGGAACCTTGGTACACGGCACGCACAACGTCGGAGCACGGTATACGAGGTGTGCAATGCAGATCGGTTGGCGGTGCAACGCTGGGGCGTATGCGCCCTTAGACGCTTTTCAGGAGGTCTCTCGGCCGCGCCGCGTAAATTAGGCTACCAGAAAACATTTCCTAGTAATGAGCGTTCCCATTACCCAAACAGCGCCCACATTTCATCAATCATATGTGCAAGATAGTCATTTGTGTTGCGCAAAAAAAAAGAAAAAAGAAAGGATCTAATCTCAGTCCTATCGCTGAATTTAAAACTATTTGCTCCTCGGGCGAAACAAAATAAATAGCCACTCGGGTGTTCGTGTTCACCCGTGTAGCATGCATTAGGTGCACGTTGAAGAACGCCATGTGGAAAAAATTCACTCGGTGTCCCCCACTACGGCGTTCGTGATAATGATCTCGTGGTTTTAAAGAAACAAAATAATAATAACGGCACGCGAGAATGCAACAAGTGTAAAATTACGCAAGCAATGTAACTGATAATGTTAAAAAAACTGCATTGCAGGTGGGCCCAACTTCCTGACCGCTCTGCCTCCATTTGTGTATTTAGTTTCTGCCAGAGTAGGGTAGCCAACCTGACTCCTTTCTGGTTAACCCCCCTTCCTTGGCTCTTTATTTCCTCCTCCACCTCCTCCTTCTACTTGCGTAAATGCAAGAAAATAACCTACTGCCCATACCTTTCATTGCGGATGAAAGATGGCGCCAAAAAACAACAACATTTATTTGCGAGAGGCTCTTATACTTGACAAGTTAGGCGTTAATCACTGCTTCTCATCAGATAACGAAGATGAATCGTTAACTAGATCTATGAACAGCTCTTCGCACGTCGCATTGCTCAAACAGATTCGCGGACCTCGTTATAACTTCGCGATATTACAAAACACGATACTTGTTTCTCGTTCTAAGTATACCGTGACTATAACACTGAAACCGATACAGCCGCAATGCGATAGCCGGAAGTTGCCCTGATGAGGTGTCACTAGTCGGCTTTAATAGATAACCAGTTGCTAACCACGAACACCCCGGGGTCACAGATAACCGAACTCCGACGGCAAACAGCTTTGAGATATGGCGCCGTCTCGAATGCGCCCATCGTCGCTTCGGCACCGAAGACGCGCTCACAAAGAAAAGATTCTTTCCTGCCCGATTAACACGCTCCACATTAAAAGTCTCATCGCCGCCGACAGTCTTCCCGCCTGTCAGGGCAATAATTAAAAAACGCGACCATCGCTCTTTGGTCAGTCATCACGCGTGGCGGCGCCTGATAAAGGGTTGCTCGGCAGAGACGAGAAACCGCAAAAGCCTGCGCGCACACTTCATCACGTCACTGCCGCGTGGCGACGTCAACCTCGTAAGGGAAGTAAGAGCGCAAAGGAACTCGCATCTATGTTCGCGCGACGAAATGAGCGAAGCACAAGCGCGAGATAGGAATGCAGAAGAAATTAAGGGCGTGCGCTTTAATTCAATTCACACCGCTTCGCGCCCGGCGCTGTGGTGCCTGCTCTCAATCATGCGTCTATCGTTATGAAGATCAGCAATTTCTGAGAACGCCGGTCCAGCCTGCTCAGGGAAGACAAGGTATAAACGAAGGCGCGAAAGGGTGCTCTAAAAAAAAAAGGAGAAAGAAGAAGGACAAGAAAAAATGAAGCAGCAGTCTTAGGTTGACCTCAACGGGGTGAAGACGGGTTCACCTCAAACTGGGGGAGTGACCTGTCGGTTGTACTTCCGTAGTTGCAGTCTCTTCGTTTGTGACCCGCCTTGCTACCTGCAGGTATAAACTACACTCACGGTCGGTGAGCTAATTACAGCGGGCTAATTGTGCAGTGTACGAAACATCGCGCGATAATTTTTTTTTATTTGTTGCCCTCTTGCTGCAAGGCAAATAAGCTCAGGACATCGGTATTAAATATTTACATTCGTTGGTACTCATATTATTCCGTTTTTTCTTTTCTTTCGATGTTCTCCCGTATTAGTTTTTCTTTTGTGTATATTTCAGTGCAAACAGACGAATTCCATCTCAGGGTAACACACCCCCATGAAGTGGAAAATGGAAATAAAACTAAAACAAAGCAGTCATCCATTGACTGCATATTGTCCGTGCGAATGACGTATTATGGATGTCAAATTAATAGAAAAAGAGACAGGGCACTGTGACGTCATGGACTAAAAAGTATTTACTCGTTTCTGGTCGCTGAGGCGCTATACATGCTGTCATAAGTTGTCGAGTGCAGTCTTCGAATCCTTCAGAATAACATGTAGTCCATCTTTAGGTACAAATATGGCGATGAAAATCGCGGGAATGACTCCTAAACCGTCTCAGATCGATAAACTTCCAAATGAAAATGCGCGTTTTAACCTACCGGAGCTGCAGAGTGGGTAATGAGGGACGTCGTAGCAGTGGGCTACGAATTAACTCTTGACCACGCGGTGTTCTTTAATGTGGTACTAAAGAGGGACATCAAGCAGTTACGTATTAGTCAGGCATTCTTCTGCAATTGCAAATGCGCCACCCTTAGCGTGATGCGGTGCTTGGTAATACTGAGCGAGAGAGAGAGAGAGAGAGAGAGAGAGAGAGAGAGAGAGAGAGAGAGAGAGACGGAAAGGCAGTGAGCTTAACCAGACTGAGTCCAGTTTGCAACCCTACACGTGGGGAGGAGAATGGTGAGTGAAAGAGATAGAGAGAGAGAGAGAGAACTTAGGTGTAGGATGTCTATAGTCGGGCACTCAAGTCTGTTGCCCTCAGGTAGTGAAAAAGCGCTCGAACTGCTTTCTGGGCTAGTGAACTGTGAGGCCAGGCTCCCAAGATCTTCGCTTCCCTAAATGGCCTGTCATCCAGTCTATTTAAGGCACACTGGAGAGTTTCACGTTGATTACCGAAGCGAGAACAGTGGCACAGAAGGTGACTGATGGTCTCTTCACACTTGCACTTAGCGCACTTTAGTGAATCCGCCATTCCAATACGATAGCTGTAGGAGTTGGTGAATGCTACTCCTACCCACAGCCGACACAGCAGTGTTGCGTCACGTCATGGAAGGTTCGCTGGTAATTTAAGTTTCAGTGATGGGTCAAGGCTGTATAAACGACAGAGTTCTGTGGTGTATGCCAGTAACCTAACGTGATGGTACGAGCGAGACTGCGAAGCTCTCTTGAAGCGTCGACTCTGGATAAAGGTATAAGGAATGTCGGTGAGCCAGCCTGGGCACGTCGGGCAGCGTCATCGGCGAGGTGATTACCAACGATGCCACAATGTCCTGGCAGCCATTGAAATATGATATCATGTCCTCGTTCAGAAGCGCAGGCACAAATGGCCTGAAGTTGTCACACAAGACATCGTCTGGACACTCCGGATATCGTAAAATTGTCCCACATTGTCAAATGCGCTATTTGGTCAGCTCTGACTAGGCCAAAGAGCTGCTACGGCGTACTCTGACTGGCTCAAAAGATCGCCAATTCAGAATACGATGTCATGGCAAGAATATCAAGAAGGGCATCCCAGCTCGACAGAACGTTGTAGAGTTTGACAGCGTTTGCTGCGCGATAGTTAATTGTTTATCATTAGAGGAGGAGTGCAATGACTTTTGAAGTCACGAAGACCCAACTTGACGTAATAGGTCTGCGGAAACCCGCAAGCTGGAGAGAAGTAATTCATGAAGGGAAAATGAGACATCCACCGAAACGTAGTTAAGTGCTACAAAGGGTACAAAGTGTACACAACTTATGGGAAGTTTTCGCGAAATTTCACTGTGCCCAAAGCTACCCAAACGAGACTTTTTAAAAGTGCCGTACCGGCGTTGAAGCTTTGGAGCAAAACTTAACAAGGGACAGTTCAGCCTCGATTGCTGCCGCCAGTACTCAAGCCGTTGCAGCCAAATGAATTAACGTAGAGTCTTGAAGAAATACTGTAGAAATCTCAATTCATTAAGTGCGGCTCTGTGGTATCCCTTTAACGAGCACGTAAACAGCGGTGTATATATCCGGTAGTCTTTTGCCAACCGCAACGGACGCGCAACTTTCTTCTTGACAGAAGAAGTCTCACTTTTTCTCAAACATTTCTGCACTGCTAAAGTCGTGCTGAAACCTCGCCTTCACTCGTACCGGAAGAGGCCGAAAACAAAAGGGAAAACCAGGGACTCCTGGTTTTCTCCTCTTTACACCGCCGCAGTTATACCCGCGAGGAACAGACGCCTTTCGGAAGTGCACAAAGGGATTTTTTTTCTTCCTTGCTTTCTTATTTCCCGAGCATACGTGCGATCTCCCTTAACGAGGTCACAGACGGGCGTGCAAAGCACGCTCACAGGCTCGAAAGTGATTCCGACAGCGTATGAAATACGGCGAACAGAGGAGCTGTACGCTACGCCCTTCCATATGCAAGAGTCCCGCTGGCGCTCAGGCACGCGAGCCAATAACGCGTTCTGGCTCGCGGAATAATTAATCTTGCCGCGTTTGCAGAGCTAAACCAACGAGCTCGGCCAATTAACCGCCCGTACCACCAACGTCCGAGAGAGAAAGAGAAACAGAGAGCCGTTGGATAGCAGTTCTTGACCATTGGCAAGCGCTACAGCTAAGAGGGGAAAAAAAGCACGACCAGCTGAAACGCCGGGTGAGAAACAGCCCGCATGCTCGAGAGTTCGTTGTACGCGTGCGTCTTTTTGACTAGCGTATACATATCGCGTCTGCATGACAGCGCAGTTGGAAATGCGAAATTAACCCTGGGTTACGTTTCCCTTGTTTTCATAGGCGCTTTTGTAAGCCGTACATAATCTGGGGTCATCGGCCAGAGTTATCGACCCAGACGGCGAGCTTGAGAAATACGCGCCTGTAGAAGTGCACTGATTGAATGAACTATGCGGTCTTACGAGCCAAAACCACTACGGAGGCACTGAAGGTTCAATTATATGGAAAGAGGACAACTTTCTCATAACGGTATTCAGTGCACTACCGTAATTACACAATACATCAAGGATACGGAGAGAACCCAGCAACTATAACAAGCGTTGTTTCGAAACAGCACAGAGACCGTCTAGATCAGCTGGTAGAACAAAATCTCACGAGAAGCGCACACGACTACGATGCGGTTGTCAGAAAGCCAAATACAATGTTAGAAGCTGTCTTGTCTTAGACACTGACCCCGTCGTTTACCTGCCCTGAAAAACGTGATAACTGGTGAAGCTGGTTTATATATACGCTATAGAGTTGAAAGAACAGGTACATATAAAAAACGCGCGATCGCCCTAACTCTTAATCATGCGCAGATACACGGCGAAGCGAAGGATTACCGCGATTCCCATAAACAGCCTCTGTTCACTGCGGTTTAGCCCATAGAAAATGCAAAATGGCGCACCAAGTTCAGCTTTAGGACGCTACACAGGATTAGTCCGTTGTCAGAATACAAGATAGCCACATGAAGCAGTCTTACTGATGTTCTTTTCTTTTTATTAAACACAGGAAATGAAATAAAGCCCGCCCACACTCTTTCTAGCCCAGAGCTCCCGTGACTGCACGCCTCGTCTACGTTACGACAGGACACGTTTTGCGCGTATACGATGGAGCGACGGACGTTGCATAATTCTGCACAAGTGCAGATGCGATTTCAAATATACTAAACTTCACTCAAATGCAGTAGTTACCTTAAACGCCTTCCTGTGGTAGTAAAACAATGACACTATAGCATGCCTGGCACATGGCGGTATATAATGTCCGTGTAGGCGCACGTTGTGCGTGACTCGCGCGATTCTCCCATGCGCATCTCATTCCCGCGCGCGCGCGTTCCATTCGCCCGCCGACGTGCAAAGCGAAGTGGGCGAGGGGAAATCGAAAGTGTAAGCGAAGCGGGGCGCAGAAGCAAACACGCGTCGTGTACACAGTTTCAACGCGACTGCTTTGTTTGCTCAGCCGAATCAATCGGCACGGAACCCGCCGCCTAGAGGCGCGCGCTGGTTACCATGCAGGCGCATACATTTGCATGCTGGATCGAGCGCCGAGCGCGCGCATCAGCGAAGGGAAACACAGAACGTGTACGTTGTCATCGACCAATCATGCGCGCACACTTAGAAACTGCGAGTCAGGCTGGCGTTGACGGCGTCATTCAGCCGGCATTAAGAAAACACGGCTAGACTAGTACGACCAGATTGCACCAATACAACGACCACTAGAGACAACTGCTGAACAAGGGCCAATTAACGGCAAAGGCCAAACCAGTCACAAGCAGGCCGAGCCATACAACGAGACTAGTTGACAGCTAAGGCGAGATTGTAGTCTCATCCATTAAAGCGAACATAGCAGCAACCCGTGTTAAACTTCATCGGAAAAGACCCTCTAAAATTAAGCACCAGACAAACATGTGTGTGTTCGTGTGTAGCCTATATATGTCATTCCACCCGACCTCAGCGACACGCTGCTTGTCGCCCCTATACCTCGAAACATGCACCCCAAATTTAATCGGGGCCGACACCAGGCCCGTGCCAAGACACTGCTGCGCTCCTTGGGTGGAAAGAGGACTACGCGCTTTGTAGACGCCGCAGAATACACACGAGAACACCGGTTCACGGCGGTAGTCGTAGACGTTAGCTCCCGGCTTACGCACGCGTGTAGTGTCGCAACGGAATACCCCGAAACAGCGGAAGAGGTAGCGATTGCGCTTGCGCTTACCGACCCCCTCTGCGAGGTAGTGTTTAGCGACTCACAATCCGCAGTTCGCAACTACGCGCGGGGGCGCATTTCCTCCGAAGCTCTCCAGATTCTAAGGAAAGCTGGTCGACAGCACTTCGATAACACCGCCATCATATGGTTTCCAGCGCACGTCGCCACCCCCACCGATGAAGGCCTCATTAACTTGAACGAGGTAGCACACCGCTCTGCGCGAGAACTGACCCGCCGCGCAGAATCGGAGACCACCTCTTCGAGTTCGGAACTCCTGGTTCAAAACCCGCGAGAACGCCTGGTCAGGTACAATGACATCACCAAGCACTACCAGCTAGGCAGGCGGTTGCTGCCCCCACCTCACCCTATGCTGAAACGTCGCCAGGCAGTCATCTGGCGACAATTGCAAACACAAACATTTCCCAGTCCGGTGCGATTGCAGCACATTTTCCCCGCGCAATACCCGACTGCTATTTGCAAATTATGTCAGTTAACTAGAGCGACGCTGTCACACATGTTGTGGGAGTGTCGGATTACATCAGCTACAATGGCAGTAGCTCCGGAGGCTCTTGCGTCGAAGTGGGCCGCCGCTCTGCGCAGCTCCAACCTCAAGACACAAGAGTGGGCTGTCCAGCAAGCCCGAGAGGCGGCGACGAGGCAAGGCGGCGACGAGGCAAGGCCTCGAAGTCCCCTCATGGGAGACCTGAGCCCGGGTCGTCAAATTTGCCGGACTCAAAATAAAGTTGTTTCCATCCATATATATGTCATGTCCTGTCTACAGGCTACGATCGACGATCAGTTGGAACTCGGTGACGCGTTTTAGAGAGGGCACTTTATGTGAAGAACTAAGCGAAAACGAAAGTTACATCAAGGTGGACGTTTGAAATGATCGTTACTGCCCAGAACATGGCCTCCGAGATCGCAGCTACGACTGTCGAATACAAGCGCCCATGACGAAACGTTGGACCCATGTAGCTTCAGTCCTTGTTCAACCACTGTTGATCGCTGTACGCGGAGAAGTGGTATGCAGCACTCGCCGATAGCACACGCGAGAGCTGAGCAGCCGCGGATATAGCGACGCCGTATGGTTGGTTGCAGCACCACGCTTGATGAAAACTTCAACGTCTCCCGTCGCTCGCGCCCGCCAAGGCGTCGCTCTAATTACAGCGTGCGCGTCGCGCGCACCACTTCCACCTCCCCGACCCCGTGCGGATGCCCGCGATACGTTACACGGTTTCGCGACGGTAAAGCTCGCCTCCTGGAACGACCGGTAATTACCGGGACTGCAACGTACGCACGGGCAGCCTTCGTGTCAATGACGGCCCTCGGCTTAGCCGAGCTGGCGTGTTAGGTCGGACAGCTCGGGGACTAAAATATGCGCCGGCCGGTGCGATACGAGACTGGGAGAGCTGCGGCTGCGCCCAGTTTTGAATAATGTGGAAGCGACTGCGCGCAGTCACTGTATACGCGCCAGCGATCCTGCAGTTCGCGTCGTATAACACGCCACCTGGTGTCTACATCGCACACGAATTTGAGCGAATCGAATGTAACAGAAAAATAACGACCCCTTGCGCTTGCCTATCCTACGCCTGAAATTTCGGACGATAGAACACGCCCGAGGGGTTTACTGCGTGGGCAGGGCGCAGTGAAGGCCCGGAGCGGTCAAGCGCGAGAGTTGATGGCCGCCTTCCACGAGTCGCCTGAACGGATGACTAGAAAATGGGAAACGATGCCCTACAAAGGAGTGTTAAGGCTCATTCACATCGGCGACTGACTACGGTCGCGCGACCTGTCACAAATGGTCGCGAATGGTCGCCTGTCTCGAAAAGCGACTATACTGGGGCCAGCCGCTCACTCCTTGACTTTCAGTCACGCGACCGTGGTCGCAAAGCTGCTAAACCAGTCAGTGGCGCGTCGAAAGTTATGTTAGGACGTGTTCTAACCTGGCGTCCTTCCGCGTCGCGCCAAATACAGAGTCCACGCCACGATGGCAGACTACACGAATGTAATCGGAGTCTTGACTCGTGATGCCGAGGCGCAGCATGTTCCAGGAACGTGTTGAATGTAAGCGGAAAAGAAAGAACAAAAATTACGCCCCGATTCCCATGCAATGTGAACTAGAAATTACATTGAGATCTTGATGAGGGCAAGTTGGTTCATATATAGAACTGAGGTTGAACAGCGCGAATAAAACAAGGACGCGAGGAAACAAATACCACAGGGAGCGCTTGTCTGTGGTATTCGCTCCCTCGTGTCCTTCTTTTATTCGCGCTGTTCAACCTCAGTTCTAGAAATGACAACTTGTTCTCAATAATACCAGAGTCCTTCCATTTTTTTTTGGAAGGACTCTGATAATACTCTTCCTCAGGCGCGCGGTGTACTGCGGGCGGCAGGGGGCTTGCTTGGCCGGTCACTAATAGCGAACAGAGGCACGGGCGTGCCCACTAGCGTCGCTTTCTCTGCGGACGCTTCTGCGCTGCCACAGCTGACACCATGGCAGAGCACGTCAGCACAGCGACGACGTCTTCCTCTTCGCTCCAATCAAAATCCACGGCATGTTGCCAGAACGCGAAACCAGCGAAGTGCGCGTGAACTGCGTAGATCTCTAGAGTTCTCGCTGAGAACGATAGTCTCGGGGATTGCGACTTGCAGGTAGCGCTCGGCCTGGCCTGCCGCTGTGAGCATCACTCGCCTTCGGTCGCTTCAAGGTCGCCAGTTGCAAATGGTCGCGCGACCACTCGGCCATTTTAGACCACTATAGAGGACGTAGGTGAACCTATTCCCCACCCCACCGAACCCTAAATAAAGCAAAATCGGTCAGTTGGAGGCTAATCCAATCTGGCACGTATCCAATTTGCAAATCCGAAATAAAACACATCTTACGGCATGCCCTCCTCGCTGTCCATGGTGCCCAGCCAAAGCCACCCTATACCATATCACGTGGGCATGTCAGGCAATCACTGCCGTACTCCTCATACAACAAACACCCTACAGCGGAGCGATGGGAGGAGCTGCAGGCCAGCGAGAGCCTGGAAGATTAGATGACTCTGATTGGCCGGGCCCGCAGAGCAGCAGCCGCAAGCAGAGCCATGGCTGAGTGAGGGCCCCACCCATCGAAAGCCAAGTACCTCCGAGCACTCAGCGTCTCCCCGCAGCAATTTGACTGCAAATATATAAGTTTTCACCACCACCACCTCCTCTTAGAGTGGCCGGTGTGATTGAACTTTTATATTCCAAATTTGGGATATAAGAGAGTAGGCAAGGGGGACGGGGAAGAAAGACAGTGAGTAGTCATGATGTTGATGAAGAGAAGGAGGTACGTATATAAAAATCATCTACGTTGCGGAAACTCTAAAGTCGTTAGTCAAGTCTAGTACATGCATCTCCCTGTCTTCCTCTCCTACTTCTTTCTGGTAGCATGTACAAAAAAAAAAAACGTTATCAAGGATCTACCAACTATTGTTACTTTGGCGCGGTCGCCGGACAAACACAAAACATGCTAGCACCTGACAGTGTCCACAATCTCGACCCATGTCACTGCAACTTGTGTAACACCCAGTGAACGCGACACCAGGGCAGATCCCACGCACCGTATTTATTTCGCTTCGTCTGAGCTGGTGAGAAAGGTAACAGGGCGAAATGGACTAAGAGATAATGCCTCTGGATTTAAAAAGAATAATAAAAAAGATATGCAAAAACCGCCTACGATCATTGTAAATTTAAGCGATAGCGGAACGCTTCAAGAGAGGTATTCGCTTTATTAAAGGAATGGTTCACTTGACGGCGTACATTTGTCACAGCGAAGACATTTAGGTGGCATTTGTTGTTTGATTCCTTAGTCTCGTAGAGAACAGAGCCCTTAGCCAGCACAACTGTGGCGGTTGTACAGGTGGACAACAAGTATGTGGCGACTCGAAACCTTAGAACAAGTGGCGTTCGCCCACGACCCTGCATCCCTCGCAACGCCGCTGGTCTACGCGGTACATAACCGTCTCCCGAGGCAAAGTCTTTCTACAGCCAGAATAATGCTCAATTCTGTTGCCTGAGTTCAGACTGTATCTGTATGTGCCCCGGGTACCTTTCATAAATTCGAGGCTGACAATAATGCTTTTGCGTGGATGCGGTAATGAGTTTTGTTGTTGTTGTTGTTGTAGTTGTGTGTGGCAAAGCCAGTGTCAAGTAGACACCATTTATTATTTCATTTGTTAATCTGTTTTGTTTACATCAAGTATGATGTATTACATGTGATGTACTTTATATTGTACTTTTCTTTCATACCACAGTTGTAAGCGTGCCTACGGGTCAATAAATTTCCTTGTCAGCAACGCGAGCGCGTGCTTTTTGCATTGGCGCCATTCTTCCCACCTGCGACCAGCAAGCTACGAGCGCCAGCCACCGACCACGAGCACGGTCGAAGGAGCCAACGAAGGCTATTCGCTTTACAAGACGCAGAGCGCAGCGACACCCATGAACAGAGCGAGCCGCGAGCGCGCAATATGGCCCTGCTCGAACGCAGAATATCGCGTGCAGCTCAAACTCGTGCTCCACAAAAAGTAGACAAAACTTGCACGGTTCGAAGCCTCGATAAATAAAAGAACGCACAAGCAGGAAGCAAATTAGAGGCTGTTTCAATACTATCCGATGAAACTGAGCTTCCCAGTAAAAAGCAAGTTTGGCGAGAACTACCCGCGGGCCACTGATGATGAGGTGCGAAAGCACGTCTGTTCAACAGCAACCGAAAATGGTAGAAGTACTCCAACCACGAATGAACGATTGCCTACCTAGACGCGGGGACGACCATTTAGTCTCTGCACGACGCCATTAGTTTGTCGGCACTCGATAAGAAGGCGTTACAGCAAAGCGTCTGAACTTAAACAGACCGATTACGACGCCTTTTTTTTTTTTTTTAGCACTACGAAAACCAGGCTGGCGTCAGGTGTACGCTGCAAATGAATCATCTGCGAACCTAGCACGTGTTCTCAGCTTTATTCTATCTTCACGCATCGCCTAACTCCATCTTCTTCTCACTTACCCCTCGCTTACGCCAGGCGATTCCATCAAATGGCGTCTCATTCTCTCGTCACTACAAATAATCTGTTCTACCTTGTTAAACGTCGGTTGCTCTGCAGAGGCTGACGTAGACGAGGACCTCGGTTACTCAATTTCTCTATTGCGTATAGCTAAAATCAATCATACATAAGTAAATTGTGAAGAACTTCAGCCCAGCTCGAAGCAGAGTGTCCGCTGCTCCCGCAGCGGGGGAGAAATCGATTGAGTAGCTCAAGCCCTCCTGCTCCGCAGTACCTGGCGAATCGCTGTAGCTCCATCCGACCACATAAGAAAACAGTCTAACATCCGCTTAGACTGGGTAGAGGTGCTGGCTTAACTGAAAAACACGACTAATAAAGTAATAACGAGAACAACGCCGTAACGTAGAGTTCACTTGACGTCAGCACAAGTCGCTCATATATGCACTTTGTAGTTCTCATGGTAGTCCAAACATATAGCTCACTTTGCGTCCACCTAAAATTTATTTGCACACTAATGGTGTTCCAATAATGAAGCTTCGAAATCGAATCGAATACGAATATCGGGGAAGGAACGGCGACCGAATATAGAATAGAATATCGAGTATTTTCCAAATTCTAAAGCGACCATAAATATCAAGTATGCGAGCAGTCCGTAGACTTAAGACCTACGGAAATTCTGAGAATTGTCTATTAATGCGTCTTCGCTTATGCTTAGTTTTCCTCACTTGCTTTTTCTAGCTTATGCGCATCGATCCATGGACATTGCGGTACCAAAGAATGCTTAGGCTTTAGTAGACATTTGCCAGATTTCCTCGTCGCATCCTGCCTCTTCAATGCAATCGCACCAATTAAACCGGAACGCCGGAAACGAGGTGAACGAGAGGGTCTCAACGGAGCAGAGGGGTCGAAAAGGAACAGCAGCTGCCGCAGTAGCGCGTGAGGCATTGCGTGAGGGGATCTGCGTGGCCCTGATTTCATGTTACCGTCGCTGTCGCTCTCACAATCCTGTGTTATGCGCGCGTTCCTTGTCCACAAAAGTGTCTGAACGGGCTCGCTTGCCCGCGAGGTGTTCATAACTCTAAGGACACTCAGCAGCATTAAATTGGGCATTGCGCCCCCCCCCCCCCCCCCCCCCCCCCCAATATCAAGTTAGCCCATACAAAATTTTCAACTCGGCCCACCGCCAAAGTTGGGCAAACTCCCAAATTTAAGTTGGCCCATCCTCAAATTTCAACATGGTCCACGTCCACATCATCTACATTTACTACCAATCATCTACAGCTTGTAAATTACAAACGACTGGTTTCAATTATCCGGGGCATCACGACAACCACAACATCGAAACAAGGCCACAACATGTTACCAGATGAACGAACAGGACTGCAATCATTACTGCCCATAAAATTCGTCCTTCTTGCTTTAAATGGCTTCGTGATCTTGCACAGTGATCATTTTGAAGAATATACGGCGCTGTGGATAATTAAACGAACGTCATTAAAATTGTCCGACTGCATGACTCGAACGCTGATCCTCGGCCCGATACTGAAACCATTGAGCCAAGGACGCAAGGACAATCGCAACCACTGCAATTAGCAGTGATTACGCGTGCTTGCAGAGTCATGTCATAATCTGCATTTCAAAAACTTAAAAATTGCATAGAAATGTAGGCAAATTTAGGCCCAGATAAAGCGTAATAAACGAAAGCCCCAAGAATGTCTGAAGCCCCAAGCACAAAGATCAAACAAATCCATGTACTACCCACCATTCTCATGGTGGCTGAACGATCGCAGCACCAGTGTCCCCTCTAGTAATTGTAGCAAACTCTATGCTTATACCGCGTCACCCTGGAGGGAGCATTGCACAATACGATTGAAGGCGGACGAGTCGGCCCAACACGTGACCGTCACGTCAGAGCACGCGTAAGTTTTTAACCCTAAAACGATGACTCCGTCGTGACGTATCGTAAGTAAGCGTAAGTAATTGGCTAGAGTACCTGTATGCTTCTGCTTGAGTTCGACGGCGGTGCATTTTATTGAGACTGCGTTCTTAGACTGCCACCGACTATAGCACAGCGACGGGTCTTCCAAAGTCTATGTATTCGGCTCGCAGACGACTAAAGCCTCGGCTCCATCCTACCTCCGCTGCGGCGAATATCAGGAATTTTTCGTCCGGAAGTTACAGTCGATGAAATGTTAGCAAAGCGCGCCACTGCAAAGGAAATGCAATATGGTCGTTCCTCGTTCCCGATGCGTGATAACGAACCTAACTTCACCTTAACGCCTTATCACAAGCGGCATAAAAGTAAGAACAAACATTAAAAAAAAACAGTGTCGGGGATTTTCGCAAGACAGGTACTCGGAACGTCTTGGATAGATCGTAACTAGTTCATTCCGACGTATGTAACACTTTCCACGAAAACCCCCTCAGCTCCGGAATCAAAGCGTGTCGTCCTGAACCTCCACTAAGGAAGACGTGGGAAAGCTCCGTGTAGGCGAACAAAAGTGAGCGGGTTGGTCAGACAAGGGCAGAAAAAAAAAAAAAAAATACAGCGAGCGAAGAAATCACGGCCTTCCCTCGCTGCGTAAGCTGGGAAGTTCCGCGGTGCGCAACACCGCAATGCACGCGCACTCACACATGCAGCGGTAGCGCCGAACGAGGGCAGTGTGGTATATACCGCGAGAAACGGCGTATTATGCGAACTCACGTATAAAGCGAAACACTATTTCGAGGAAGGAAAAGCTAAACGCAATGTGCCACCGCACGGCTCCACGAAACATATTTTTTGAAAACAACGTTTTCTTTCCTGTACCCTTCTCCCCGCCCTCGCGCGTAATTGGCTCCGCCGTCAGTCAGCAAAGCTCGGTGGAAAAAATAACGCAACATAACCGCTGGTTGTCATGTGCACATAGTTTCGAGTTGAATATGGGCTAGTATTTATTAACAATTCAAGATTTTATGTGTGCGTACTTGCAGCGTAATAGCAGTTGCATGCCGAAACCCCTTTTTGCTCCAACCAAGACACGCAATGCCCAGAATGACAATGATTAAAACACTGTCGTAGGGAGGAGGGGAATAACAATAATAGAGAGAAAGAGAGGGATGTGGATAGAGAGAACGCGATCAGCACTACAGAGTCAAAGGCGCTCGCTCAAACCAGACGTTCTAAGGAATTACAAAAGTGCAATTTGTGCTTTCTCAGCCGACGATCGGTGACGACGATGTTCTAGTATTGCCAGTTCCCTCAGAAGACGATCATCTAGTTTTCCGAATGCGTTAGTCGTAGATTGTCGTTGTGCCTTAGTGAAGGGAGAGTTTTGATTTTTCAATGACGTTAAGTAAGCGACTTGCGCGATTTCAAAGCGAGCCTTCCTATTATACACGAGTCGCTACGGCACATACAGCACAACTCCTTGAGGGAGGGAAGCGAAACGCGAGCGCCCGGCAAGAATGCGTGATGCAAGACGGCCGCCATTGCCGCTGCTGCATCGCCCCCCAGGGGTCAGGCAATCAGCAGGCAGCAGCCGAAGGGGAGCGAAAAACGAAGAAGAAAGCAGACCGAGGTCAGAGGGGGGAAAGGCGGTCTTCCAGGAGCCGACCGCCGAGTCCCCCCCCCCCCCATCCCTCCCCCCACCTTAGGTAGCCTAACGCCTTAGCGCGGTTCCTCACGGCAACAAAGAGGGCAAGAGATTTTGGGGGGGGAGGGGTAAGGGGGGATCACTAGTCAGCTGCCCGAGTGGCCGCAGCGTAGAGTTCACCAAGCGTTCGCACTCGCCGCATCGCCGTCCGGCCGTCGCCGGAGGCGTACGCGGGTGGCCTGACTCCTCGTGTGATGGATACGACAGACATAAGAAGAGAGCAGCGACAGACCCAAGGAGGACGGGGAGAAGGGATGGAGCACGCGCATCACAGAACGCGGCCGCCACAGCGGCCGGCAGAGCGACGCGAGAATAATCGCCCTGCTGCTGGAACGCGTCTCCGTCGCGCCAATTTAGGCGTCAATGCCGTCATATTTTTTTTTTTCTCCCCCGACCTCCTAGAAACTTCCGCCCGTCCGTCGCGATTCTGCGGCTTCCTCGAAGATGCGAACGCAGGAAGTTGTAGAAGATGGACGGGGGACCACACCAAAGATTCAGTTGCCGATGGTTCTCTGTTCTCGCTGTTCCTTACCGGAAGGGCTAAGGTCGAGGACGCGGTCGGCTAATAGCGGCGTGCAGTTGCGTAATTGAAAAACGTGATTACAGAAGTGTTCTTCGAGCTTGAACACTCGAATAGGCGGAACATTCAGGCTGCATCATTACGTAGTTCACACCTTGCCGATCGCATCACGACCTGACCAGAGGGGTAATGGATGTAGGAAAGCACACAATGGCGCACAGCCGAAGGGTCTGAAAACTAAGCGGTCACGAAACCCTAAAGGTGCCGAAAATCGTGATTCCGATCAAGCACGCTGACGAGATCCAAATCGGTCACGATGCAAGACACCGGCACACGCAGTGTAGCTTTCGAAATTACCATGTTTCAACACAACTGTTTGTTGGCCTATTTGCCGTTTGCTGAAGGACATGTTTTTGTCGCAAATTAAACGCGCAGCAAAAAAGAAAAAAACAAACAAACAAAGGAATGACAACGATGACCGCCCGTCCTGTCGTTTATGTTTGTTCCTATTTTTGTGAGCGTCTTAATTTGCAGCAAGAACATGCGCTATTGAAAGAAATGGCCCACGTGGGAACGCTAACGCTTCCCCCTTCCTCTTCCTCTCCCTATTCCCCTCCCTCCGCGCTCTCTCTCCACACCCACTTGATTTATTTTCTCCGCACATCACTTCCGGATTTAGAAGTTCTTTGAAAGCCTTCATACCAGATCGTCAACTTGAACGTTCTGGATTTTGCGTAGTGACAATTACTTCGTTACCCAAGTTGGCGTAAGCAAGCTCGTTGAAGAACGGCGTGCACCTACCGGCAGCTACCCGGCGGCCGATGTTGATATCAAATAGGTTCACTGAAGACCAGCATGGACCTAGTGCCACATACCTAGTGCTCCGCGTAGGCGTCACAGAGTTTGACTGAACTGCGGCACCTATCCATGGTCCTGCGTCTAAGTGACCTATGTCGACGTGAAGGAGGTTCGTTGAAAAACGGCACATATGTACGTGTTTCCACATAATCTGTCACCCAAGTTGGTTCGACGGTCGATTTCGAACTTTGTTCCTACAGCACAGCATCCCAATGCGCTACCCATTCGACCACGGACTACCCAGTGACCCAGCTAAGCGTGAAAACGGGCAGATACACACAAATACATACAGAGCCCCTGGAAAACGCTTGAAGCACCTCAAGAATACGAACGCATTAAAGTATACGGAGATAGAAGACATCAGAATTACTGAGAACGAAACAGCCTGCCCGAGGAGGGAGAGAGAGAGAGAGAGAGAGAGAGAGAGAGAGAGAGAGAGAGATAGAGAGTAAAATATGTGCGAAGAACAGGCGATGTAAACCATGATTACGTCGAGCTCGTCACGCTACTCAGCGATTAAGTGGTTTGTGAGGTTCGTTAGACAGTGGGCGGCAGTCGCGCGCTTCGATGCCACACCTTTGATGCTTATATACACCTGCACACCTTCGGGCAACAGGAGGCGACTCAGCGCAATGAAAGCCATGAAAGATATTTGGTAATCATTTTTGTCATTTGCTACGATGTCAGACCACTGTACCACCAGCGCGCGATAATGTATCATGGCCTACCATTGTGCCTCGCGTTAAGAATGCCCATGTCTAAGAGCTAGGCCTGGGCCAGGAATTAGGCCTGGCCCCACCAACGAGGGATTACGCTGTTCCCACTTTTCTCCTCCTACTATTCCTCGAGTTCTTCCGTAAGTATTGCCCTCTCTCCCTCGTACGTAGTTTCACCCCTTGGTACGTTGATTTGTAAACCGGCGAGCATGGGGCCACGGTGCAAGAATCTTAGTCTCGGCAAATAGTCTCCGATCCAACCGGCTTAAAACAGTGCGAGAAGTGACGCGTTTGACGTCATAACGATGACAAAAGCACAATGCCTGTTCGAGTGTCACTTGAGAGTTACACAAGCCACACATGGTTTCCAATAAGGGATGAGTAGGCTCTCGTAAAGGCCATCCCTAACAAGCGGCGGTGCAGTAAAACTGTATCGTTGCGGAAAAGGTGCAATAACATTTGCACCTTCACGAGGGCTGAACATTGGCCTAGAAGTTGAACCCACACACAAGCCGCGAATGTGCACGCAGGATACAGGCTAGCTCCTTCCGACTCGATGCAGGTGGAGCCACAAGCGCCTTTACCAAGCAAGCTAGCGCTCTCCGTCAGACGGCCACAGCGACCGAGGCATAACATTCCGAGCCCTTATCCTTTCGTTTCACCCTCGTTTCCTCGCAGGTGGCGCGCTTTGCGGACACGCACATCTGCGCGACGCGGACCGGAAAGAAAAATGGCGCCGACGTCACGGTGGCGCTGACGCCTCAAGCTCGATCGCTCCCGCGGCATCATCGGCAGGCCGGGGCCGAGCCGAACGGACGCAGCGCTGACAGGGGGCAATCAGGGCAGCGACCGCCGCCCCGGCTGACACAGCGCGTCGCCGACAGGAGAAGCATACAACTACTGTGCAGCCGCAGCCTTGAAAAGAAAGACGATGACGTTGTTGTGGCGTGAAGCGACGTGTAGGTGACCCCGACTACTGGTTCCGCCAGGAAGGTTCATTACGGAGAGAGACCCGACAGAGCGATACGTCCGGTCAAGAGGAACGGCGACCCGATGATGACTTCGCCGACGTCCCTTGCTTGTTGTGCTACTAGCGCATTCCCAATCGGTTAGCCCTGTCATATTGAAACACCGTACGAGGTGGAATGCCAGTGAACGAGCAATTATTTTATCAACCATCCCTTGCTGTCAGCTGTCTTTTACTGAAGACGATGTGAAAGAAATGCATTTGAGAATGTAGACCTGTATTTCTAGAGCGGAAGCCGGCTACTCCAAGGCATTTGCACTTTCACAGCACGTAAGTTCTCGTAACAAAGAAAGTAAAATTACGCAAACACTGCTAGCGTAACCCACAATATCGGTCGCTCACCGAAGGAAGGAAAAAGGTGGAGAAGGAAAGGCAGGGAGGTTAACCAGTTTAGCTTAACCGGTTTGCTACCCTACACATGGGAGAGGGATGGGGGCGATGAAAGATGGGGAAGGGGAAGAGAGAGAGAGAGAGCACATAGCACAGCACACACACATCGTCCGTTGGAGTCCATAAATCTGGCATGGTACGTGATATCACTGTCACAGCCGCTTGTCCAATCCCGTCTCTTTCAAAAACCGAAGTAGTCCCTTCGTCGCCTCCACCTGCGATGTGTTCTGTCGACGGCATGTGAAAATCGTGTCGAGGAACAATGGTCTAGTGTCAAGGTGCGCTAGAACGGATGCCAGGGACTGTCGCTGAACATTATATTCAGGACAGTCGCACAGAATGTGTTCCAGCGTCTCCTCGCAAAGACAGGCATTGCAGAGAGCGGTGTCGGCCATTCCAATGCGGAATGAGTAAGATTTCGTGAAAGCCACCCCTAGCCATAAGCGATAAAGCAGAGTCGCCTCTATTCGGCGGAGTCCAGTTGGCATATAGAGATGCATCAAAGAAGGCAGGTGGTATTGACGGTTGCTCTGGTTGGTCTGGCTGTTTGGTGTGCACCATAGAGACAGCCTGATCTCCTGTGCAAGCACTCGAAGTCTGCTAGCTGCGTCGGATCGTGAAAGCGGTATGGGTCGCTCACCGAGGTCCTCGTAGAGATATACTAGCTGACCTAAATATTAGCGCCACACCATCTGCCCGCTTACTTCTGTGCGCCGATGAGTAAAGCTCAGTCCCTGATCTCGGCTTTGGACCTATTCGAAGCTCAAGCCCTGACGTTTGCTTCTGTCAACCTAGCCTGCGCATGCCACCTGTGGCGAGAGCTCTGTTTTTCATAGCACCCGCGGCCTACCGAGACACAGGTGCCATAACGTGAGTAATCCAGATTTTACTGCATCCTCACAAAATACATGACCACGTATATAAACACAATGCGTTGCCAATGAAATACTGCGCTTTATACCGCAGCTGTTGCAAACACGAATGCCTAATGAGGAATTATCAATTCACCTTCATTTACAAAGACATGCGTCACACTTGCAAAACAGAAGCCACGGTGCCGCTAAATTGACTATCAGTTCACAAAACCTACCTCGCCTAATTCCTTGGCGAACGTCCACTTGTAAACAACATAAAAGAACGATCACAAGCGGGTGAAAGAAGTAGCACAAGGCAAGAATACTCCAGTATTTCACAAACGGAGAGACGTCCTTAAGTTATGCGTGCGTAGCCGTTCGCCCCTGAACGCCGTCCAAGTGGCGCGGCTTACGATGTGTTTATAGGGTAACATGGCGGTCTTACAACGAAAAGCCTCCGAGACATCCACAATCGTCCACAAATATATCTTCGTCAAAAGCACTTACGGCGCGCGCTTTCACACATCTAGGTCAGCTAGGACAAGCGACGCACCCCGTAGCACTCTCAAACCCGCGACGAGTGCAAAAAAGCGAGCTTCCCCTCCAAGGACGGACTCATCCACTGACCCGCGCCACCGCCAACGTAGCGTTTCTCTCCTACTACTGCCACTCTCAGTGATCCTCCTCCCCGTGAGCCGAACAAGACGTCACCTTCCGCAAGAGGTAACACTTCCAAATGTATACACTGCAACATTTGCATCTCCCCTTTGAGATACGAATTTCTATCAGGAGCCGACAAAGGGACCGGACACGCGGAAGGCGCCAACCGGGGAAGAGACGTCTTTACATAAGCACAAGGACGCACACGTGTCCCCTTGGCCGAACGGAGAAGAAATAACGAAGCTAGTACACCGCTAGACAGGAACCCTGCCAAGGTTCTGGAAACACTCGAGGAAATGGAATAAAGAAACAGGAATGACAAGTAGAACACGAATACCGACGCCGGCCAGGCGCGAGCGCATCGCGGTGATTCATCGTCGCCGGTTGCCCACGAGGCAGCAACAAACCGCCGGCTCAGTACATGACAGCCACGCTCGAACTCTTCCACTCCGTCGCTCGTCAGAAAGCCAAGAAAGCCCAGTCGCGCGGCTAACCCTCGTCGTCTTCACGCGCAAAAGCGATGGGTTCGGGAATGAATCACCGCGGACCCCGGAACCGGGCAGTGACAGCTCGGCTCTCTCGCGCGGAACCATCGACTCGGCGCCAACGCGAGGGGGGAAGCCTTGCCGGAAGATTGGCAAGCCAAGGTCGCTCCCGGCCTGTGGTCTTCTTACCTTCATTCGGCTGCCATCGCTCAATCGACGCCCATGGCGTTTTACGTATACACGGGAGACGTGTTGCGGTGCCACGAGCAGAGCCGGACGGTGGGCAGCGGCGCGTCCCGCATCAGGCGATCGTCGCCGACGTTCGGGGCCGACCTGGCGGCCCGTAGAACCGACTGACCGACCAACCGACCAACCGACCGATGGACGGGCAGATCAACCCCCACGTGCACGCGTGAGAGACAATGTACCCGTCTGCGCCCCGGCGAAAGCGGTCCACGTCGCCGAGTAAAGTATATAGCCCCGAGCATAGCGTGTACACACCCCTTTGACGAGAGAGATCGATACGGCTAACGCGCCGTGAATCGAGAAGCGTATACGAGGGCGAATCAGAAAGCCTTTGGTCCCCCCCCCCCCTTTTTTTTTTCTTTATAGCCAAATTACGGCTATAAATGCGAAGTCAACAGCGGTGGACCTTTCGTGGGCAGGCCCGGCCTTTTTCTGCCGATAACAACGCGGCACGGCGCTGCTGTCAGTTGTTGAATATGGCGGTTGTGCTTCACACGTCCACAGCGTTCGAGCAACAAAGTGTGATTCGTTTTCTAAGGAACAAGGGACGAAGGCCAATCAATATTCATAGGGAAATGTAGCCCACATATAGGGAAAGATGTTTCGGTCCGCTGAACAAGTTCCTTGCAGGACAGCGATCCACATGCAACGATGAAGCCAAGACAGCAGTCGGACGGCCGGTGCTTCCACAGTCAGCCGGACGAATTCTTCCACAGGGGCATCTCAAATTCAGTGCTGCGAAGGCACAGATGTCTGAACCGGCGTGGGGACTATGTGGAAAACTAGTGTAACGTACGTAGAATAGTATGTATATATTTAACTACCTATATGTACCTTATTTCGGTTAATAAAAAATAGGGCTAAAGACTTTGTGATTCGCTCTCGTAGAATAAGTACGCATCCGCAATGAGTGATGCTCGCGTATCTGCTGCCTAGCCACAGCAGCAATAGAGCCGAGACAACCGATGTGCACCGTCCAGCGTCTCGTAGAAGTGGCGACAAGCAAATACTTTAGGAATTACGATAAAGCTCACTTCAATATCGTATATGATGCCTGGTGCGCTTTTGGAATGATGTCATACCTGCGAAGGGACATGAACGTCGCGAAGATGTGAATCCTATGTGCTTCAGTCGATGTCCATCCGCACGGGAGATCGGTTACAACGGGCGTCCTGGAAGATGTGACAGCGATCGAGATCAAGCCTTCATTTTAACGATTACACTGAAACAGGGCGTAAGCAGAGGGTATTTCTTAATTTCAGTACGGGACCTGCTTGAACGAACGTGACACCCCCGCTTTCCTTTGTTTGTGCGTTGGCCTTTTCCCCTCTCCCTCTTTTTACGTGTGTGTGTGCACTTTTTATATTTCTGTCTCCCCTTACCCATTCCCCAGTACAGCGTTGCAAACTGGATATCTGCCGGTTAACCTCCATGCTCTCTCTCTCTCTCTCTCACACTCACTCACTCACTCACTTACTCACTCACTGTATTTTACTGTAGGTCACGTTATCATGTCTCATGCGCAGGTTTATCGGAATCTGAGAAGTAACCGCCGCAACACTTGCACTTTGATCGTGTATGTTATCAAAAACGACGGCGACGTTTTCGACGTCTACGCGGCAATATGGACAGAACATTAATAGGTTATACTGCAGGTCTCTATTACGTGCGTGTAGGCACAGCTCTCGAATAACATGCGTACCTTAGACCTTCTACTTCAAAAGCTGCGCGGGAAGCACGGCAGTATGCCTTGATGCACTTCCAACACGGTGGCCACGGTTCGAAACCTGCTGCCGGCAGAGAGCGATACCTTTAATTTAATGTGCCATTTTGTGAACGGGTCACACTTATAACGTGCCAGTGGGGAACGAATTCACTCAGGTCGACTTTCGCTGGTTTTAACACAGGTTTCGTTTACTACGAGTCCGAACACCAGAGTCGTTTACGACGAACGAGCACGTTCTCGAAGCAACCCGTAATTCATCCTACCCCCTTAACCATAAACCAACTGCCCACACTACATTGAATACGTCTCTCTGTACCACTCAGCGTGGGCCTGCCAAAGCACCCCGAAACAGCAACCACTTCCTAGCCCTGCCCTATAGACCAATGGGAACCAGCACTGTCCAGATTCATCCAGCTTGTAATACCAGCTACAGCTGGTGCAGCGGAGGCGGCGGGCGGTGGCTGCTGCTAGGCTTCTCAAATGAGGAGTCTGCTCACCGGTGAGTGAAGACCACTTTCCCCAACCAGTCCCCCTTACCATTTAAAGGTATACTGCTACTACTATACTCAAGCATCAAGCACGAACAGACAGGGCAGTGACACAAAGGCACGCTCACGAAGAGCCACTTCCTGTTCGTGAGCGTCGGAGGAACAACAATGAGCCAGCCGTATTCATGTATGAGCTTAGCGCCCATGCCTGTCGTCTAGTCGGCCTCTGCTGCACAGCATAGCGATCTACTACTTTCTTGTGCAGATCGAGATGTGCTCTTTGTACTTGGCAGAGCACCGGTTTGGTCACGGATAATGAAGGCCTGCCAAAAATGCTCAGTTGCATATTTTATTACGAGGTGCTCCAGAATGAAAGAGACGAGAGTCAAGGTGGTATGCTTGTGCTTTATGTGTTGCACAATTATGCAGAGTAATTAAATATTTACATCTATAGTCGAACATGTTGGGATTAGTTATCAAAAGAACCAGATATGCGGCTCAAAGCACACGCAGTTGAATACTGGCTGGAGGTCTTACGATAAGAAAGTATTTAGTTAGTTAGTTAGTTAGTTAGTTAGTTAGTTAGTTAGTTAGTTAGTTAGTTAGTTAGTTAGTTAGTTAGTTAGTTAGTTAGTTAGTTAGTTACAAACTATAGTGCGCTTTTCGAAGATAGCAATAGTTTTGGCAAACAGGTCGCGCGTAACAATACACAATATATTGAAATGGAGAGAGTTCAATTGACCAGAAGCTGAAGCTACTTTGTTCCTTGCCTTGTAACCGCTGGACAAAAAATGGCAACAGCAAATTACGTGCGCAAATATGTAGCATCGGTGTCCAGTGAAACGCGAACAAAGGAGCGCTCGTGGCCGAAGCGTAATTGAAGACACAGTGTGTGCCGCGTCCTCCACGTCATCACCACTGACCAGCGTGCACATCACGCTCGACCGCGCTACGCGACGGTGCTCCCCGTATATACTGCGGTATTGCCGTTTCCGTTCTGGTTCCCTGCGAGTTGAAAGCGAGAGATGACGGCGCACACTGTAGCACCCGCACCACTGTTCGTGTTTCATTTGACGCTGATATATGGTACGGTTTCGCTGCATTGTGCGACAACACCAGCCCTGCAGTGCGACATATTAGCTTCTGGTTTCGTTTATTCCTCTTTTCTCGCTTTCAAACTAAAGAAAACCGAAGTAGAAACTAAATTATCGCGGTATAGGGCGGGAATCATGGCGCAGTGTTGTCAAACCTGACGAACACGCCCGTCAACGGCGATGAATGGACGGCGTGCACTATACCTGAAGTTAAGCTTCGGCGAAGGGCTCCGCTGTTCGCGTTTCATTTGACGCCAAATAGTACGGTCAACAACACAGTTTTACGGAACACGAGATCTGAGGAAAACCTGAATATCCGCGCAGCCTCATACCGCAGCCTCGCATACGTATTTACAGCCGCTATACCGATATATGTGAAACAACATTATGAGGTTCCGTTTTACCGACTGCTGTTATAGATTGCTCGGAAATTGGACGTTTCCTGGGATCTCGTGGTCCGTAAGGTTTCGTGGTTGACTGTGCATGTTCAGTGGAAAAAATCAAACTATGTTACCGCAAGTACACCCGGCGACCATGTATTGCGAGGAACGAGGTCTGAGAAAAGCTGAATATCTCCGCAAACTGACAACGCAGTCTGGTATTTGCATTTTTGGCCTCGACTAGGCCATGATAACAGCATTGTCGTATACAGTTGTACTGGCTACTGCTACAAGCTAGTCCGGAATTGAGCGTTTTCGGAGATCCCGTGGTCCGTAAACTTTTGTCGCCGGGTGCACATTATGCTAATTTGTAAAGCGAAGTGGTTGCAAGTGGTCCTTTGTGTCGTATGCTATACTGTCTGTGTCGCTGTACAAGTTTGCGCCTTACGTCTGAAGATGCAAAACCAACTCATCGCGCAATGACTGGCCAGTCAGTCCTCTCTCTGTGGAACTATTGACGGAACGCTCCAGCTACGGAGCTAGTGCAAGCAGTACCGCTGCGTACACATGCAACGCATTTTGACCCATCACTCACAAGTTCGGTGGCTGATAAGGGCTTTCGCTTCGCTTTCAACTATCTATGTCAACATATAGTACGTTCTGAATGAAAAGGCTATCTTCGAAACGACCCGAAACGCGCGGGCGACCGCCGGCGAGTGCTCAAAGGAGTCAGCCGCCGTTTAACCGACGGCTCTGACACGTTGCTTACATACGCTGCGGGGGCCCATTAAACGTCGCGCGCTTGAGCAGCGGCGAGCATCGACGCCGAAGGCTGCCTGCAGCTCGCGTTCCGCACGTTGAAACGCCCAACCTGCGCACCTAAGCCAGCCGCGCAAAGTAAGGCAAAACTGAAACAAGTGCCCGTCAAAGTTGACCCTCAGCCATTTAGCCGCCGAAGCGTTCAGAGAGCCCTCTCCCATTACGCAGAATGCGGCAGTTGTGGAAACGCTTGGGCTTCGCTGGCCATCCGCGGGAGCTTGTCGCTCGTCGAGACGCGTGCATCGACTCGGTACGCTCTCTTCTTGATGTGTGTTCTCAAAGTATACGCGGGCTGATCGAACCCGTCACAAGGCGGTGGAATTGCTCGCTTCGGCTATTACGAAAGAGAAAACGGCGCACCGCGCGAAACATCGAAGGCGAAGCGACAGATCAGAACGCGAGGCGGCAGAGCCTCGCACATAGAGAAGCGGAAGCAGATATACAGGTACACCCATGCACGGACGAGCGAAACAACAAGCAAAAGAAAAGAAAGACGCGGACATGATGCGAAGGACGAGATTGAGAAGCTGTCAGCGTCTACGAGGTATAAAGTGACGTGCCTTTAGCGGCATTTCCTTACGCCTTCGAGCCTTCCCGTCGCGGCCTCGGAACAAAACGCCACAGCGTAAGAACGACGCAACCGCGAAGGATAGGGGGAGAAACAAAAGCGTGTGCGACGGGATCAAAATGAGAAATACACAACAGCAGAAACAGAAGAAAAAAGAAAGAAAGGAAAAAGGTATGGGCCGTCAAAGTCAACCCCCCCCCCCCCCCCCCCCCCCTTCGCCGCCTCTGGTCTTCCCTGCCAGCGTCGCCCGCGGCGACGCGCACAACCACTTTGAGCAGGAATTGCCGGGATTACGTTAATTACCTCGCGGGTCAGAGCCGTAATAGATGCCTCGGCCTGCTCGTCATCTCAAGAGCCTTGGCTACAGCGAGATGCCGCTCTACGGTAGTGGCGGTGGTGGTGAAGACAGCGACGCCTCAGCCACACGACTGCAGCCTTTCCGGCTGGCAGCGCATCGTCCCACTCGTGGTCGCAAGCATCTCGATCAGCGAAACAACACGAAACGAACGGGGTAAAAGAACGGCTTCTCCGTGTTGTCACGCTTAATTATCCCCTGACCGTCAGAAACGGGAGCGCGCGAGATGACCGTTACAGCGTGACACGACGATAGAGGCTAAGTTAAGTGCGATTAGATTTGAGGTGTACACACACGCCTCTCTGATGTCTATTGTGGTGTAACTGCAACAAGCAGTGTGAGGACTGATGCATTAAGCAAAGGGATACACGGCCTCAATAATTTGTTGAGGCCGACGTGGGGAGGCATGTCCTCGCCAGATCAACAGGCGGGTTGAGAAAGGAGCAGCCCCGAAGAGTTGTGACGTAAAGAGGCACATGACAGGAGGACCAGCAGGGAAGGAAGGCACAGCGTCGCGCCCACAAAATCAATCCCGCCTGTGGAAAACTCAGTGATTCCATATCGAGATAATTTCACCGGCTATGTATAAGGCATTCATCCAGCTTCACCGAACTTCACGCTGTTTCACTCGAGTGCAAGGCTGCGGCAGCACTAGCACTGAATACGGGCCGCGGCGTGAGAATGCGGTAAGAGCCGTGCACAAAAATAGTGGGTGGGAGGATCGACAGCTAACCAAATCTCATTTCCCCTCACATTTCGTCCCACAAAATCAACTTCACAAGGGACTACACTTCCCTTCTGAGTCCCTTCACAAGTCGCACCACGAACGCAGAAGTCGTCTGAGCGTCATTCACGGTGCAGACTGTATCCGACAGTTCTGCGTTGCTCGTTTCCTCTAAAACAACGTACCGAGGAAATAAAGTGATCTCTTTCGCGGGCAATTCCTTGACGGACGGGGTAATTCGTAGGCGCTACACTCGGAAGGTATGCAGGACGAGATCCGTAGACCTACGACACTTGAAGAGTGGCTGGCGGACTCCTGTCCGACTACGTACGTGCCATGATCGAGCTCATCACGACGCTCCGCTTGGCAGACAACTAGAACAAAGCGGGCGAACCCGGACCGGGGTTCTTGAATAAAGTTTATTCTCTCTCTCTCTCTCTCTCTCTCTATATATATATATATATATATATATATATATAGCCGCACTGATTCGTTCGCCATCTCTCCGTTCACGGCTATCTGCGACCTGCGGCGTTCAAGTTCACATCGACGAGAGCCTTGACACCCGCTCTGCGAGTGATTGGCAAGGGCGTCAAGCAAGCAGCGTCGTTCGTCTCTGCCACACGACATCGTTTACGATCTAATTCGGTTCCGCTCAAGCCGCCCATTGTGTCCGCGTCACCGCTCCGTTCACAAACGCTAGGCCGAAAGCGCCAAACTGTACGCGGCCGAAGCGCGGTACACACGAGAGGTATAGCATAATATACATGCCGGCATCCTTCAAACCGTCTGGCTGACGCGATAAGAGGGATGTATGGGCCGAAGGTCTACTTGTCGCCTTGTCTTACGGTAGCACGGCTATTCCTAACAAGGTCAGGCCAAAGTAGTCGTTTTGGTGCTTGCATGCGGCGGTCACGTCTTGGTTAACGCTGCAGTTACTGTGACGAGACGTTCGACTTAGCTTTTCGAAGGGGCCCATTTTGGAGGTTACGACGCGTCCGTTTGTCTCGTTCACCCAATGTAACTTCACGATTCGCTTTAAGCAAGAAAAGCCCGTGGACACCTGAGCACATATTACGAGTTGTGAGTGCGAAAGCATTAATGTTCAATACAACGCCGCTGAGCGGTCTTCCGAGTATTGCACTGCGAATAATGTACCGTAGCAGTACGTGCTGCCAGCGAGGGTGACGTAGCGTCGCAGCGACACCCTCTCCCCTCACGACACACCTGGCGCGCTAAGGAAGCAGGCCTCTTCCTTTTCGACCGCTCTGCTCTATCAGTGTTACCCAAAGCCTCTTCTCTAATACACCGACATCCTGTTCACCATTGATTCATCCATCCAAGGTTTGCCTACAGGTGGTAATATTGTTCTCACAGAACGCGTACGTTCCACAGGTAATTACACTGAACGTAACTATGAGTCGCAATGGTAGTGCAACTCGCGGCAGCTTGGGAATAGCTTCGCAATAACGTTGCCAACGTGCAAAAATCCAGAAGAACTGTGGTCCTTACAGAGAAAGACGCACAACTTTCGCCATCGCTCATACAGCAAACGCTTCACGAGACTAACGTACGACCACGGCTGATCCTCTTAGGCTGTGTACAGTGGCGGCGAGTAATTTCAATACGATGCCATCGTGACCGGGACTCGAGAGTTGATCCGGCTAAGCCATCGCGAAATCCCGGCGCACTTATAGTTAAGATCGGGGTCGCGATACTGCGTGCAATCGTGTTTGGCCGAGCGTAACGCGTACCGCCTCTTTCGCGAACCTCTGGCGCGAGCTGTCACATTTGCTGCGCCAAGCGCGCTCCGCCCAGCTCCATCTCCAACCTTGGCACGCACTCCAGTAAATTTTACTCTTCAGGCGCAACCCCCGTGGGGCGTGCAGTTGACTTTATGGTGTGCTTCAAGTTGTTATCTACTGGTCCTGCGAAGGCACTATTAATGTGGCTTGTATTCGGGTACTGTCCGCGTCAAAAAAAGAAAAAAACGGAGGCCACTACGAGCCTAACCAAGAGAGAGACGGGAGGGGGTTGGGGGGGGGGGTGTTGACTATAACTTCTACACTTCGCTGCCCAACACGTAGTCAGGCTAGGGAAGGGATAGAGTAGGAGTGCGCCCTAGACGATTTATATCTTCGCGAGAGGTCATTTCACACTCTTCTTACTTTAATTGCATCTTCTGTTATGTCAGAGCTGTTACGAGGTTGTATCTGCAGTTCTTCTATAGCCAGAAGCGTAGTGTACCACTCTACCTTAAATTGTCGATTTGCATGTACACTTCTTGTGCATCTTTGTGTAGTCTTCCCACTACGATTTCTTATGCCCATCTGGCTATGAAAATAACGAGAGAGAGAGAGAGAAAGAGAGCACCACAAAATATGTAAAAAAAAAAAAGCACCCGGGGCATGAGAAAGTAACCGGCTGTAGACACACATAACAAGAGTAGCTTTCAGCGTTGAGGATGTCGCCTTGTACAACATTTATGTCTTTTCGATAACTGTGTTGCGTTTTCATGAAAAGGAGAGCGGGACGTCGTGCAATCGTGCAATAGAAGATGCAATTAAAGTAAGAAGAGTGTGAAATGACCTCACGCGAATATATAAATCAAGTAGGGCGCACTCCTACCCTATCCCTTCCCTAGCCTGACTACCCATTGGGCAGCGAAATGTACAAGTTAGAGTCAACATATTTGCAGAAAAGTAATTTAGAGTTGTTACATAAGTAGCCGAGATTTAAGAAACTACAAGTGATCGAGTTATATATAAGCTGTTCAGGCTGGTAAAGTGGCCATGTGTGCAAAATATATCTTATAATTGTGCTGTAACAGTGCTTACAAACTCAAAACTGGTTCTGGTTTGTCTGCCCGACTCCTTCGCTACAGGGGATGACGACGGTCGTCATTTCTCACTCGCTCTCAGGCCAATGCCTCATCCTCGCGAAAGAAAAGAAACAACTTTATAAAAATAAAGAAAATAACATAAAGAACTTCTAAAACCTTTATAAAATAGCAAATAAACATCTTTGCAAAACCGACAGCACTGGTCGCAATTCAGGCAATACAATACAATTTTATGACGCGGCGACTTCGAGACGGTAGTCGCAGTCCATCCAGCGGAATGAAAATCGCATTTGATCAATAGCGGTAAATGAAACGTTGCGTTTTCTCCGGCACACAAAGAAGAAAATGCCATGGACACATGGAATCGCAAATAAATTTGACACACTAACCATATCAGTGTCACTATAGGCATGTGACTGCATGCTTGCATAATTACCGCGAGCATGTCGCCACGATTAATGCAGGTCGCGTGGGGCTAGCAATCTGTGCAGCTTCATGGCGTCCCTGAAAGCCGCGCCTCCAGGGCGCCAATCGAGACGCGGTGTAGTTAAGCAAGACGCAGCGGAGAGCGTATAAATCATAGCAGTGCGTTGTGATACATCTACACACCTGGCGAACCCCTCCACCCGCTTCTAATCGCGAGGACCGCGGCCGCAGGGTTCAGCGCGCTGCACGCAACTACATTGTCGCACTTCAAAAAGACGCCCCGGCGGGAAAGCGAAGCGAAGAAAGTACAAGAAGCGGCCCCTGGCGGGGGCAATTTGCTCAGGAATGAGCACGAAGTATTACGTCACAGCCTGCGCCGTACAGCACGCGCTGCGACGGAACAGCGGCCGCTGTGTGGCTTAGAGATTTTGTTTTTCTTTTGTAAAGAATGCAGAGCGTCGGTCGAAGGCCCACCAATGGACACGTGCGGAAACTTCGCCCGCCGCTCACGCATGCATGCAGGTAAATGCTCTCAAACGCGTTGCCCTATGGCTATACGGCCAAAACGTCCGTCGGGCCCGTGCTCGGGAGATGTCCGTCTGCGCTTTCGGAAGGAGCTGAAGCGGAACGCATTTCTCGCGAGATTCCGATCAATAGACTTGAGAGCTGCCTTGTCAACGGTGCTGAAACAGAAAACGTGCGGAGGACCTAGAAGCATTAGAATGAGAGAGTGGGGAGGCTGTGTGGGTCTACGAATCTGCACAACTTGTTGGAAATGGGCGAGGGTTGTTACACTGAGGTGCGAAATTATTCCGATTTTGTGCTTCACGAGCGCACACTTTACGCTTCGGTGACCGCGAAGGGCCGCCAGTGTTCGATGTTATAGCGCCAGCACGCCTGACTGTACATTTTCTGGTGGACCAACCGATGCCCGCTTTCATCAACGCGGTCTTATCGGTGCTTATAATCTCCTTCCCGCACTGCTCGCGTGGCTGCGACTGTTCAGGGCGAGTGCTTTAGAGAAAGTCCGTTATTTTTTTCAACCTATAACAAGGTTCGTTGTAATCTGTTTGAAGGAAGAGGGCTGCAAGATGTGCTCGTGTTTCTCAGTTAAAGTGCCGCTGCTGTAACGAACAAGGACTTGCAGAAATCATCTTTGTGCCTACAGCATATACGCAACGCGCTAAGTAAGCGTCACACACAGGCCATATGTGTCACACAGGCCACACACAGGGCACACACACAAAGCGTAGATCTCAACTATCAAGTAACCTGTGTCAAAACGACTACTCTGATGCAGCGCGCCGTCAACGACCGAATGTTTTGCACCCTTAGAAATGCCAATATCCAAGGCATCTGAGATGAGGAGCTAGAAGTGAGGTTAAGAGGGCGCAAGAAAAGGCGTAACGGTATTCGACAGCTCCTCAGGTTGACGAGATCGAACCGCGACTACCTTGGCATAGCGTGCTAAGGGTGGCTAGCACTGAACTCAGTCTAAGTTGACCGTTAGGAAGACAACTTCGAGTCCCAGTGATGGAACTTCGATGGCATTTGTTGCAGAAACAATGAGGTGCGGTGAGCTTGGCAATAATGGAACGCTCATGGAAGACGTCTCGGTGACTTGAGGCCACCTCGCGTCGACAAATAAAGGTAATAAAAGTAGGTATTATAGCTGCATTTGAATACTTTGCGTGTGCGAACATTCAAAAATCACAACTTCAGTTTCCGGATAAGGCGCATAAGAAAGCGCGACCCGGTTTTCCTGTGCGAAGCGACCTTCACGTCCAGTTTCGAAGCATTCTCCACAGCCGCCATCTTGTTAGGACAGCGAAGCAGCCCGCATCGTTTTTGACTTCAATGCTGCCTTCACGAAACTCTATTGCCGGCTTCGTCATCAGTGGAAGCCTTATGACGACCACTCTCCCTGTCTACATAGCTGCCTGTAATCCCAAAGCAAAAAGTCAAGTAGGTGTGCAACTTACGCACGGTATAATGCGTGCACATACAGTCCTCGAAAGCAACAAACCGAACCAAAGATGAGACGAACCCGTGTTTCCAGCAGGTGTACCCGCGCCTTATTCGCCCCCCTCCGCACCCCACCACCACCACCTCTCTTTCTTTCGATCACGTAAACAATAGCTTTGGACAAAAGAGCTCTCCGCACGCGAAGGAGCCGGGAATCGCGCAGCTGTCGCGGCATCGCTTGCAGCAGCAGCCGCAGCAGCAGAGCCCTCCAGGCGGTGACACCGTCGCTCTAAGGAGAGAGTGACGATGATGATAGGGCTGCTGCTCGAGAAGGCGCCGAAGCGGCCATCGATACACGCCTCGACGCCGCGGCGTTCCAATAAAATTGCACCGATCGGAGCTCCGCAGGCAGCCGACACTGGCAGCGGGCTTGCCCAGCTGTTGTGATTACGAGGAGGGCTGGAGATGACAGCGCGCTTCCGTTGCTGCTGGCCCTTAGGAACACAATGGGAGCCCACCACTGCCCGCAAGCTTCGCCGCAGATCGGCGTGGAAACGTGGAAGTAGAACGGGACGAAGGGAACGACGGAAGGAGGGCTTTCTGGCGCAAATTTTTCTTGAGCGCCTGCGAGGTAACGCTCGCTGCAAGAGCGAGCGAGCGTGCGTGCGTATGCGGGCAGATTGGCGTCCGTCCTCGATCGTCCTTTCTCGCAAGGGAGGCGGAGGTGTTGGCACCGAAGGTCCGACCACCGCCGAGCATTCCCCAGCAGCCATGAAATGCGGCGAGCGAAAACAAAAAAACAGCATGCTTGGACGCGAGCGAGATGAGTCACGAGCCGATGGGAAAAGCGTTCGTGTGCCTGCGAGACGCGACAATGGAGGCGCATGAAGTGTCGTGGAGGGCCCACCGACAATATTCGTGGACTTGGCTCCAGGATGTTGCTGCTTGAGCGGTTAATTCGAGTGAGAGAGAAAGAAAGAAAGCGAAGGCGCAGAGGTCAATCATGTCGGCTCCCTAGTGAGTACCTGCCACTAGAGAAGTGGGAGAAGCATTACGAAACAGATTGACGGCGAATAGAATTGCAGTCACCCGGATAGCTAAAATATGGGCAGGAATTGAACAAGTATTGAAATGTGAACAAATATTCGCAATATAGCCGAACAATCCATCCCCCCCCCTCCGGGGATTCAGCTCTGTAAACGTTGCTGCGCTAACAAGCACACCAGCATGCAATGTGCGATGAAGGAAACCGCAACGCAAGCCTCCGGTGCTTACAAACACCTTCGGCATGGTTGGACGGTAAGTAACAGCAACGTTTATCCAACCCGACAGTACTTCTCGTCGGGCTAGTTACTGACGCATAAGATAGCTGTATTAGAAGAGAGCTCAAATTAACACAAACAAAGGTGCTCGCTTCTTCTCCTTTGTCGGTGTGTGCGTGAAGCTACGCCTCTCTTCTGAAATTTATTGAACATGACGATGTCGTCAGGACGTGTCATTCAGAAATTCTAATTCACACCCAAAACTATAGGATATTGTCCTCTCTGGCTACGTTGTGCAATATACACCAGTGCCAGAATCAAGAGGCCGAGTGTACAAAATTATGAGGATTTCACGATTAGTGGCAGGCCAGATACAAAACTAAACAAGCCACCATTCCCTCATGGTTTCCTTTTGGTAAGAACAGTGCTTACACTGCTCGCAAGTTCGTAAAGCGCCTATTTGCTTGGTATTTCGTACGACCCTATTCTATAGGGCCAAATTCGGCTAATCAATGACGTGTACGCTAGCTGAACTAGTCATGTCACTCCAAGCGAAAAAATAAGAGGGGTACAGTCCTGAAACTTTCACGCACACCGGTGAGCACGACGTCCACGCAGCCACTTAGTGCGTCAAGCTAAGAGGCCTCCATGCCGGCCTAACGCCTACACGAAGATATTCCCAGAAGGCAAGGATTACCGCCACGGGGCTTTGCTAATCGGCCACCTGGATCGCTCGCTGAATTTGCTACCTTAAGTGCAGGTGGCTTATCATTTACCCTATCCACAAAGGCTCACAAATTGTCAAATCATCATCAGACAACGTCTCAGACCTCGCAGGGAGATGGATGTTCGAGAGGGTTGCACAAATTTAACGTCCACGAACGTTTCTCTTCCTTCTCCTTAAGCAGGAGCCAAACGATTATCGCATATCCCCCTAACCCGATCAACCAACAGCACGAAACCGCAATTCGAGCAGCGTGCGTCAGAAGGCGAGATCGCTCGGCCAGATTACGCGAGGCGCTCGCAATGTTCATGCTGCCAGTGGCGCGCGAGCAGCAGTCTGGGAACAATGGCCGCGCTTTTGTATTCAAAGCGTGTTCACGCGGACGAAGGCGACGCGGGGTCTAAATGAGATCAACGCAGTTGGACTCCTGCTGGGCTTCCGGCGGCAGCGACGCGCTCGCTTGCTCTTCGAGAAGAGCTGCAGCCAGGACGACACAGGAGGAGGAGGCGGAGAAAGAGGAGGCGGAGAAAGAGGAGGAGGAGGTAGCGAAGGGGCACCCGTGGAAACAATCTGCATCCAATTTTAGGCGCCTCGCAAAATCGATTGCCGAACCACGCATATATGTATTTTTTTTCTTCATTCAAGGCGAACTGCTTTCCGTTCTCTCGCTCAGGAGTAACGCTACAAGGAGAGCTGAGCGAGTGAGAGGCAGAAAAGGACGTCACGGAAGACGAATGGGCGCTGCGGCGTCCTCCGAGCGCTCGCTTGGGACGAGCGAAGCGCACGCAGCGTGGACAATGGATAAGCCCGGTCGCCGGTCGCGTTCTTACACAACTTCAAAGACAACGTCGCACATGCTACCGGAATTCGCATAGCTGTGCTAGGAAGAAAATCACGAAGTCGCAGTCTGGCGAGAAAGTCGACGCGTCGATTAGGATAGCGAATTAGTGGACAGCAATAATAAGTAACAATAGTAGCTTTATCGGCCGTACAAACTTATAAACACTCGCTTACCAACTATATTAACAAGCATGAAGTCAGCGCGCAGAGACAAACATGCACACATCTCACTCAATCACCGCGGAGTCTCGCTATCAAAACGCTGGAGTGAGGAAGCGCGGCGGCGGCAGCGAGCGAAGTGACCTTCGTGCTGTCTATCGCTTCAACGCAAACCTAGCGGCGAGAGCACAGCACACGCGAAGCTGCGAGCCGTCGGCCCACCTAGACTGTGCCCCCAATGCGGGTCACTTTCAAGATAAAGCCAATGCGACCGCGCGCCACACACAGTGGCGCGCGGTCAAAGCGAGACAAACGAGAATCGGTCTCAGAGAAGGCAACATTAACTGCACAGGCGTAACATAGCTTAAGATGACCACATTCTACCATGAACTGCACGGAGTCCGGAACCAGCCCACTTGGCCTCTTGGTCGAACGAAGAACGAAGGAAAGAAAAGCAAAATGCACGCCAACCAAAGTCGACGCCAAATAACACAATGTCTTGTTAAGCATGTACCAGTCGGACAGACTGTTCGTCGAGCGGCAAGTTCTGTTTGACGCCACGTGTATGAATCCTTTATACACCAAATTCAAAAACCCCAACGAAAAATCCCGCTGCTTACGTCAGATAGAAAAATGTGTTGTACCTCGTGTGTACACTATCTACGGCAAGAGGAATCGTGCTTTTTACGTGCAAGAAAATTTTAATAATATGAATGATAATGACATCGCAGGATCACTTAAACAAATAGAATCATTTCTAAGGTTGTGGGTAAAACGTAATACCCATATTTGTTAAACTTTTCCTTCAGATTTTTCTAAGCATGCATGCAATGATGGAGCACATCCGACAGAATGCTAAAGTACTATGTACCTTCTTGCATTTGTTACAATCGCCGCCTGTTTGGGCGAACTTGATTGCGTAGTTGTGTTTGAGGTCAATGTCTTTCCGTTTTATCTACCTTCGAGACACAGTATGTGCATGCCTTCTCAATATTGCAGCACCCATTTTTATTTCAATCCGCTGTGTGCACGTTTTGGTCCTACATGCCGGCTGCCCAGCCTCACAAACACGGAATGTTGCTTATGCGGGCCGGATATGTAACTGTGAAGTGAATGGATGACAATTATTATTATTATTATTAACAGCCCCCTGAAGATATATATATATATATATATATATATATATATATATATATATATATATATATATATATATATATATATATATATATATACAGAGAGAGAGAGAGAGAGAATAATTTGCCTAAAACAGACTTGGCGAATTTCTTGCATTTTTCACTGTTACCTAAATACCGAATCATTTAGTATCTACCTATAGGTGAATGCCTCTGCCGCGACAATACAAACAGAACAGTATTCTACACATTCTAGACTTCTGAAAACCCGGAAGCTTGTTTTCCGTTACAAGATTTAGGTTCATTCGAACACGGCAACTTCTTTTGAACACAGCGGCATCATGCCGTCGCTGGTCGTATTGCCGTTTCTCTTCCCTGCGCGGCTCCTCGTATTCACGCTGCTTTTCCGGAGTCTTAACCATGCGTTGCCTGCTTATAGCGGGGCTGCAACAACTAAAACAGTCCGCTAGAGTGCTTCTTTCATATATGAAAGGCTAGTGGCGTCACTCCCCACGCCGCAAGCTGCCGTCGCCGCGGCAGTGTGCGTAACAGAAATCTTTACCGGGAAGCGTAAGCGGGGAGCGCTATGTGCTTCGCATTGTAAGCAGGAGCACCTTCTTATTAATTATGTGTGATAAGATGATTAATTAATTAGGACTGATTATCTAATTAGGCGGAATGAAAAAGAAATGATTTCAGTATCTCCAAGCAACGGCAAACAACATTACCTTGGTACTGTCCACCTACGTGGCATTCGCTAAATTTGGCTGGGACACCCTGTATATAACGTTGTTAATGGTATATATAATGTCGATATTGATTCAAACATGTTTCCCTTACTAGGCGCGCAAGTGCAAGTCGTAAACAAATCGCGAAAAAGCGTTTGTGATTGGAATTGGAGGAGCAGAATGGACCCGCGCTGCCACTCCAGTAGTGGGAATGGCTCAACTCCAAGGAGCTAAAATGAGTGGCAGTAACGGGGATTTCAAATCTACGGAATGGAGTTGGAATGGAACGGAATACCCTACTCCGTCACACTATGGTGCCGACATCAACGCACGGTCGCGGCCGATACCGCAGCGCGCGCCTCCCCGTTTGCAAATGTTACAGTGGCCCTTCCCGCTTATCAATCGTGCCTTTAAACGCTTTCTTCGACTGACTTTGACTCCTCTTGACAGTGGCGGCCTCGGGTAAGTCCCATACTTCGTCTCGACGATCCCGGCTAGAAGGCGAGCAACGAGAGAGAGAGAGGGGAGGGGAGGAAAGAGGGAGGTTAGCCAGTGTAAGTACCGGCTGGCTACCCTGTGCTGGACGAGCAACGATAGAATGCTCAGCGTAGTGAAGCATTCGGACACGAACGGTCTTTGTTGGGAGTGAGGGAAGAACTCCGCGCTTGACAGGATCACTACAAGTCAATGACAAGCGCACGGGTGCTTACTAGGAGGCGCTCAATGCCAGGTTGTCGAAAGGCGTTAAGTTAACCAGCAACGTCACTGGTCCGCGGAGAGAATTAACAGAGTTGAGGCGAGGCTCTTAATGAGCATACCTATTGGGGCAAAGACACACACACACACATACAAAAAAAAGGCAGTCGTGAATGCACCATTGCTTGCTTGGAAGTTCCCACGAGGAAGAATAATGTTAGTTCCCTTCGTCCAGGGCTAAACATAAATCCAATCCACCCTACTACCCTAGGAAAAAGCCCCTGATAATACAAGTACGAAGTCCACATGCATGCGAAATATTTGCCTAAAATGGATCGTTTGTGCAGATCGGCCGGGCAGGCGACGCGCATTCCGATAGTTGTCATCCGGGGAGCTCCAATTACTTCCAACGGCCTTGGAGTGGCCCAACAGACCTTCCTCCGCATACGCACGCCTTCGGACTGCGAGCGTGCGAGGACGCCGCCGCCGCAGTCGCTTAAAAACGCTCCAGAAACAAGCGGAAGGCCTCGCATCGAAACGAACCGCAGAAAGAAAGGAAGAACAAGAAAAAAGAAGGTTCAATCAACTTCACGCCTACAGCTTTTTTTTTTTTTTTTCCCCTCCCCTGAGAGGCTTATAAGTATGACTGCATCCCGATCGCGTCTGAAGCAAAGGCCGATCAATAGCGCCGCGGCCGCGAACGCCTTCTCTATCCGTCAGACTCGCGACAGGCGATTAAACTCGAATCGGAGCAGAAACAAAGGAGGGGGACCCCCTCGACGACGAACACACATCACGTTGCGTGCCGCCGCACCGAAGACAATGAAATTCGCATACCAAACGTTCGATAGCCAAGGACGCCGGCTATCCGTGTGCGTGTGCGCCCATCGATGCGAAAGCGGGAAGGTCCCAGGATGGTGGGGAGAAGGAATTCGGCAAGCCGAAGACGAAGTGCGAGTCCGGAGCGACAGTATAAGGAGGAGGTTGCGTGACCGCGCCTGAACACCGCCGGTGTGCGCGCCTCGGCAGCAACGCATTAGGCATGCCCGGGTTTTCCGCTATACGCGAGCACTCGCACGACCACCGACAAGAAGAGGACGGGTGCACCGTAACACCGCGGATACAAGTGAGGCGCGCTTTGTGCCTCACGAGCCAACTGAGAGAGGGCAAACGAAAAAGCAAGTACACTGTCGGCAAGTATGGTACACGTTTACGAATCACGGGTATGGTATGGTATGGTAAAATCTTATCGAAGTCCTGCAGATCGTGAGTCTTCACGAAGTGGGCTGCTCCCACGTGGGAACCGGAAAGCCGAGCCTCTCGGCCGCATCGTGGGCCTGCTGGACAGCTCAGAGATGGTCAGCCAGAAGGGTCCGACAAAAACAATTTATGCTTCGTTAAGACATGCCACCACTAGCTCTAGATATGGCGTGGATCAGACAAAAGTATGGCAGACTCCACGAAATTCTGCGTTCGATGCAGATTTTCCTGAGCGACGCAGAATCCAGATTTTTTTATCCTTCGTTTCGCAAACTTTTTGACACCAACTGTACGTACACGCTTCCGGGAGGCTTATTGCACATCAGTGAGATAGGCTACCAGTATAAAGCGAAGTTTGACGCGAACTTTCGTTGTGAATGTGTTTTGTCGCTTCAATCTTTTCTGTTCCATTTTGATCAAAAGGGAAAACAACAATCACTTTCCTACAGTTACCGCAGAACAGAAAGAGAGGGAGACAGAGAATGCGTGCACATGCGCGGACAGACCGCGCAGTTGAAGGCGCTGGCACAAGCCAGTCATCCTAAAAAAAAAAGAAGAAAGAAAGCACGAATGAGCGTTCACTGCTTTCTGGACCGGTGATATCGATGGGGACGGTGCTTCAGCAGTAGTATCTGTACGCTTGGTGAACGATCATCGAGTCGATTCAATGCAGTGGACATTGATTGTCCTTGCATGTCAAATTGAAGAGAGCGGAACAATAGGGTGTCAGTGTTTTCCTCCCACCCGCAGACATCACACGCAGGACTACCAGCCGTTCCAATTATTGCTGAATAAGCTTTGCGAAGGCGGCTCCCAACCGCAACCGACACAGACGAGATGCCTCTCGTGGGTACGGTCCGAGCGGAGGTACGAGCTGCAGCAATTTATTTATTTATTGTGCAGTTACTGCCAGTCCGAGCAGAGACCTTAGGAAGGAGTGCCGAATACATCGCATTCAAAAGGTACACGTTATACGAGGAAGCTTCACAGTCTATTCCCACGATGCGAACAAACAATGAACGCATGTCACATGCGCGCGAGAGAGGCACATAGCACTGGTCATCAAAAGCAAATGATAAATACGGTCGCATGTGCGCATAACACGAGCTCGGTAGATGCTGAAGGTGCCTTGGATCCGTCGAACACTGCGCATGCATATGTTATCAGGGCATCAAAATAGAGAAAGTAAGAAAAAGAAGAAGAAAGCTTCCAGTGACGATAGCTAAGATGATTTTGTCAGTTCTGACGCGACGATTTGAACGGTTGCGCATTCTGTTAAGTTCGTGGGCAGCTCATTTCATTGGCTGATGGTAAGAGGAAAGAGCGTTTAAATGATTCAGTTCCATAATCTTTTTAACGTTATATTGAGGCTGGATCGGGTAGAACACCGAGTAAGAAGTTCTGAGTATTTGCTTTTCCGTATGCTAATTTGATCGTGGTATATAGCAGGTACCTATATTTTAGTCGTTCATGTTTTCATCGTGCTTGCAAAGGTTCAAGTTGGGCACCTTTTAGAAGTGTACAAGGAGAAACGTATGCGCTGTAAGAATTAAAAATAAACCTTGCTGCCTTCCTTGTCACCTCTTCATTTTTGCTTCTTTAAAGATCAATCTGTTTGTATAGGGATACGAAACAGTAGACGCATATTGTAAAATCGGCCGAAAGTTTGCAGGTTCATAATTTTATTTCGCGCATCAAGTTGCGCAGACTTCTTCTTAGCTATCCCATCTTTCGCGCTGCATCTTTGTTCAGTGCAGTCTGTGCGCTCTTCGTGTGCGGTATTACACTCAGCTAACGACAGCGGTGTAACAGCCACTTCACCTTTCGGCGCACGTCCTGGCACAGGCAAAAAAAGCCAGTTTGGCGCAGCAGCAGCAAGCACTTTTGGCGCAGGGTCCAACGCACGTGCGCTTACCACGTACCACGCAAACATTAACTGATATAGTCAATATGTTGGGTTACCCTGCAAGTGCAGTCAGGCGCAACGCTCCTGCACACTGCAACGCACAGAGGGCGCTACGGCCGGGTTCGTCGACACGGCGCAGAGAAGGCACCAGACAGATCGTCAACAAACGTGTGTATTTATTAACCCAGATACAACACAGTGCGACAGTCAAGGCATGCGGGCAAAAGGCTCAGCGCAAGACCGATCGAATACGCGCGCCTGCGCTGAACACGACACCGTGCACCGCACTCATGTCATGCCACGCACAATGGGGAATTTTCGAATAGAGGCCACAAAGTTTTAAAAAAAATAACAGCGTCAGCGTCACTATGCATGGGCGAGACACATATACGGTTTTGCGTTTGTGCGGGCGACGCTATTTCACCGAAATGGCGCTGCGACACAAACTTGACGCAAACGTATTGCACCAACGAACATAGCGACACCCATCGAAGTGGCGGCTCTCGCCGTGCACCACAATGGCTAATACAATTCCATTTACCTCTCTAGCATCAAAGTTTACCTTTGACCCCAGAGTGTGACATGCTCCTTCGGCAAACTGCGCAGTACCACGCGGGTTCGATGAGCACCGAAATAAAGCACCAGCGGCACAACATTCATTGTACGTCCGTCAGAGAAAAATGCACGAATGACGAGCCGGACGACTCCTCCGTGACTCCTCGTGACGACTCCTCCGTGATTCTTTGTGTCCTGTCCTCAAAACGTGCCGTTATCACCATGTTCCATCAAGCCAGCAATCAACTAGCTCATCTAAGTCTGTTAGATGACCGCCAACGCGGCGCGGCTAACCACCATCGACACCCCACAATGAGCGCCATTGTGTAGAACTCGGTTGCTGGACTCCAAAGTCACACCAAAGGCTCCTATTCTAGGACGCCTTCAGATTCCCCCATATCGTGAAATTCGCCCATCTTTTCAGTTTTGATTCGGTCACAGAGAGGGCCATACGCCGTCTCTGATTGGCCCAAAAGTTAACGTATGCCGGGAATTCGGCAAATTCCGGAATAGATATACCTGAGATCATGCGTAACAATCATCGTGCATTACGTCTTCCTGCTGATCTAGATTATATAGCTCTGAACCGCTGCGTACACACGGGGCGCGCTCACCACAGCTGCTGCCCATGCCTTGCGCGCACCTCACAGCGTCACGGTTGTCTCGACTACCCCTGAATGACGTCCGAACACACACAGCCAATCAACAGGCCAAAGTTCGGCGATATAACTTTTCAAGAGCAACGTGACGCAAACTACCAAGGTCGTGGTCGTATTAAGTTATAAGTAAAACAACAGCGCCTGCCCAATGCTCATCTCCGAAAAAGTTTCCCCTCCCTACATCTACCATGGGAATTTTCTACGCATGGCAATCAGAAGGCCCCATACAGAAGAACATTCTCACAAAGGCGATCGAAAAGTCGCACACAGAGAAGGTATGCAGTGCTGCGCATAAGAGGTAACAGAGTCAATTATAGATCACTGCACGGGCTTTTGTCGTTCGGTAGACTAGTCTGTGGTGAGTATGATGGCGATGACGCTGATGCGAGAATTTGAGCTGCGCGGCGACGCATCAAACTCCCGTAAAAAAATACCAGCGCCGGGGCCCGTGTTCTCTAAAAATAGCACGCTGCTTGCACGTTTAATTATATTATGTATAAAAATCCCGTTTTAAAGAAATGAAAATAAACACAACGATGTCTTAAGCAACAATGCCGGCGCTGTCTCGGAAACGAAAGCACTGCAGCAGCCAAACAGACGTCGCAGTACAATTGCCGCCGATTGTGTGAATCCCTCGATTCCCGTAGCATGGACGAGGCGCATAAAACGCCGACAGCCACGGTACATTCGTGGCAGTGATCGAACAGTCGGCAAAGTGGGAAGAAACCCCGACCCAATAGAAAATAAAGGGAAAAAAAGAAGCTATACAATGGAAAGGAACAATGCACGCCACCATTCAAGGCTGCACGTAAATTAGAAAAGGCAGGCGCACAAACAAAAAGACGCGCTTAACGACCCGTAACGAGCAGCCCACCGCGTAATCGACACTGTCGCTTACAAGCTGCGCCACACGCCAGGGCAGCCAGCGAGCCAACCAACCAACCAGCATACCGGGCCTCACAGTTACGGGCCTCCGCAAGCAACACCTGTGTGCCTACAAGCGACGTAGCGCAGCGAAATGCCTCGCGCTTGGTTGATCACCGTGCGGGCCGTCGTTCGACCGCTTGGCAGGCAGCCTGCTTCCCGGGGCAGCTGTTGTCATTCGGGGACCGCGCTCTGCCTATTTCCGGGAGGGGGGCGGCGCTCAGTTGCGATGACCACCGGTATATATCGATGCACACACGCGCTGCACGCGAACTACTCGTTTCGGATTCCACTACACACGGCGCCGCTGGCGTGGAAAACGTTCGGCCGCAAATAGGCACAATGACGACCTTTCGGTCACCGGTGACAGAAACAAAGTGCTTACCGTAATGACTTCCAAATGAGATTCGTCAGGCGCTAAACGCGTCCCTAGCTTCCGTCTGGCAACCAGCACTTCTATATATACTTATATATATATTCTGTCTTTCGATCAGCGCAGAAATCACGCGACGCTGTTGTGGTCACCGCAAGCGCCCGCGACACGAGTGTTTGACACGTGTAGCGTATAATGTAATAGGCTGCTCCCCTGTTCTTGCGGTTGCGCCATCGCGAAGATCTCTCTCCGGGATGGCTGGAGAAAGAGTGCCAAGTCCATTTCCTATAGCTGCGCGCTCGTTCCAGCCAAAGCTGACTGGCCACGTTCGTATGCTTATTAATATATAACGCGCAACCGCGAAGGACCATCCGCTAAAGATAGCCTTTCAAACGAGGAAAAATGGCTCTTAGCACTGACAAGCATGGGTACGTTTTAGCTAGAAAACTATGAAGGACTCTCTGTGAAAGAGATGTGGCCCTGACTGCCGTTCATACAGGCAGTTCATACCTTTTTTTGTTCTTCGAAGTTTTTTTTTTTCTTTTTGTTCCCTGCAAATGAACTGCCGGAAGGAATTTTCGTACTGAAGAGGAGATTGCATACCAAAAACATTTTGCGCCAAGAACAACACACACAAGAAAGACGACGACATCACGGCCGCTACTCGTACTGTTTAATGAGGGTGAAAGCACTCGACATATATAGCCCTGCAAAACACCGCGCACGCGTACAAGGCAACATGGAGTAAAAAGTCTTATCAGAGTAGGCGCGATAGAAGGAGGAGGAGACAAAGGGGAGGAAAGACAGGGAGGTTAGCCAGTGTAAGTACCGGCTGGCTACCCTGTGCTGGGGAAAGGGGTACATGGAATAAAAGGAGAAAGAAGAAGAAGAGGGAAAAAATGGAAACCAGAAAATTCACACAGTAACGCGATACTACGCGCTACAACGCGCTACAACATTCCAAGGCGGTCGCACAATTCGCATGTCCTCAAAAACTTCAGCAACGCCCTTAAGGCCTTGAGTGCCGAAGCTCGTCTGGACCAGTGTCCTAGAGCCTTTTCCTCTGTAAAGGGGCGATTCTCCAGTTTTTCAAGAGCGGTCACGAGCACTTTTCTTGGCACTTTGTAACGGGGACAGTCACAAAGGAGGTGCTCAATCGTCTCCTAGCAGCCGCAGGATAGAAACTTCAGCTCAGCCTCGTAAAGAAAAACCGATGTGCCACTAACACAGTTCGGACCCGCTTTCTTGATGTAGAAGGCTTCCAATGTTTCACGCGTTGTCTGATGCCTGCCTCTACCCAAAATCCTCGCATCGCGGAACCGTGGAAAACAATCGGTGCAAGCCCTGCGGTGATCCACAAGTCGCTCACCTTCATTATTCTTTTTATACCTTTTCCATGCTCCCTAAGCCGGTCGTTCACACAACACCCCGTCTGTCCAATGAAGGATTTATCGCAGGACAGATGAATTTCATATACGACGTTTGTGGCACACTTCACGAAACGCTGGCCATGCTTCTTCTGACAGCCCAGCATTTGGCTTTCGCAAGTTATGCGACGGCTTAGCTGGGCCAGCTTCTGGGGAGCGGAGAACACCACCGGTACATTATACCCGTTGGCCACTTTTTTCAGGATGTGCGTGACTTTATGGGTTTTATGGACTTTTTTTTTTTCTTCGGCTCTACCCTGCTTACCCCAGCCTTCAACTTCTTCAAAAGCGTTTCTGCCACAGCTCCCCTTTCCAGACTTTCACCTTTTCCGATATCTACGGGTCGCTGTCGCCCCGACATCTTCTGTTACCTGGGCTTGGGGATCTACAAAAGACCATGTCCGACAAATGTACAAATGAGCGGGTGCTAAGTGACCGGCGACCTCCTGCGCATACGGCGGACACATCATCTGTGGCTTCGCCCTGCTGGTAGCGAGGGGATATTAGGCAAAATATGCTCAGAGAGGGCAAGTCTAATAATGCTTCGGGGGTCTACACTCGATCGTTCGATAACTGACAACAAATTCGCAAACCCATTGACTCAGTACCTGCATCATACAGGGCTGCATGCGTTTATTTGACGTCCCTTTTGCTTCTTTCTTTTACTACACATGCCTTTCGGCTCATCCGCCAGACTAATAATAAATAAGAAATCATCGCAGTGAGCAGAATATGTGCTTTCGAACGCTCCTGGAGTAACAGGGGCACCAACTGAACGAGCAGAAGCAGGCCACAAATATTCAGCTTCACGAAGCAGTGGCTCTCGCATCTACGTTTTTCACATCAACGTGAAACGCTTCTCCACACCGGCACTGACCTTAGGGGTTCTCCCCTATGTAGACGAGACGCGGTTCGTGCGGTAGCCTGCGTGCGTAAAGATCACGCGGCAATCGGCTCGCGTGCTCATTTGCCTACACAAGCACACACGCGCGATCGCGCGCGTGGTCGTGACACCGATGGTCAGGTGCGCAACACGCACGGCTGCTCTTCGCCTTCATTAGCCCGATCGCCGTTCACGGGTGACTCCCCCCCCCCCCCCCCTTCCCTAGCGTTTTATAAAATAATGTTGCGGGGAAAGTGGCATGACCAAACTTATACCTAAACGCCATGAAGTACATTAGAATAAGCCAACAATAACGCTCGGTATCCCCTCCTCCCATAAAAAAAATACATATTTTACTGCGACGCACGTTAAGGCCTTATTTGGGCTAGGGCGTTATCGTGAACGACACCCCCTGCCCCCCCCCCCCCCCTTCCCACACACACACATGTTGTCCAAATTTACCAGAATACACGAGCAACGGCTGTGCAGTGCATCCTTTCCTTCGTGAACATATCCGCTTGGAACACCCGATGGCATCCTTCTACATTTGCCTCCAAAGTTATTCGCTTTCCCCTCCCTACATCTTCTACCATCAACACTTTGACGTCACGATTACCGTCACCTCTCACCACGACGCCAGACATTGTCAGCTTTCCTCGTTTATTATCAGTACCAACGACACGTGCTTCACTCTCCATGCCGTGCTATTCATTTCCAACCTGGGCAAACAAGGAAAATGGCAGATCGGCGAAATCCTCTGTCCTCATCGAAACTATACTACCCTCTTCAACTCCTAACCGCGTTGGATAACTTGGACTGAAAAACAACATCATCGTTGACAAAGGTTCTTGTACCGCCGCCACATGTTTCTCGACACAAGAAACCACCATGGGCATTGCAACCGTTCTTGAAATCGACAGTCATCGACTTCAGCTTGCATAACCGGCTTCACATGAATACGATATTCGCGGATAGCATCCTTAGCGCGTCACGGTAAGAAAGTCTGGCGCTACCCCCTGCGTATTCACGAAGCTTTTCGTTCCTAAGTGCCGCTTCCCATTGGTCGTCAATTTTATGGTTTGCCAATTATACGCAAACATCACGCTTGCCGCACCTCCGCGCTTACGAACATTTGTGAATGCGGGCATTGGTTCTGTCGAGTGCTTTCGCCAGTGAGCGGAGGAGAGCAATACAACGCCGGAAGCCATCTTGCTTTCCCTCTCCGTCGACGCAATACGCCAGCATTCACATTCACAGTGTAAAACTGCTTTCCCTCTCGACCTATACCTCCTTACACATTACAGCGTGCGCGTTACCGCCGTTTACGTGGATGCGATGCGCCAGACATGCGATGCAATGTGCCACTGTCGCATTCATGTAAACGCGGCATATGCGCATCTGCCTCATGAACGAACCTTCATGCGTTCTTTGCCTTTTCATCTCTCCCGTCGAGTATGGGGCAACAAAGCGTGCTTGCATCTGGTTCACGCCCCCCCCCCCCCCCCCCCTTCCCATGGCTTCAGCTGTAGTTAGGCTACCAATTCCAGCCAAACTGCATCCTTTCGTTCCGTTATTAGCAAATGGCACGGAGACGTTCGAATGCACTTGATCGCATTGATTGAGGAAGCGATGTGGCTCCCGGCGTTATTAGCCTACAGCGGTTTGTGCGGCCAGTAAGTACCTCTTGCCTCCAGGAAAGAAGCCGCTCGAACAAGGAGCGAGACCACATTCCCATCGATACTGTACAGTACTGTTCCCGCACTACTTCGTCAAACACCGTTCTCGCAGGGGCAATGATATGGCGAAATAGCTCAGGCAAAGATAAACACGTTGAACTGGTCCCTTTAAAACCGTACGATTCGACACGATTATCAATGCGCTAACAACTCATCGCGTGCAAAATACAGCGTGTCCTACGTACCTTGTGCAAAAATTTAAAAATGTGCAAGTGCTACACAGCTGGACAGAACCAAGGTAGCGTTGTTAGGCGTTTCTTGGAGTGCCCTCGATTTTTTCCTTTCATGAACCTTCCTCCACCTTGAGGAATTGCTGAGAACTGACTTGCAAATTCTGTGAATTCTATATAGCAGTATACCTAAAACACACGGAATTTTTGTATTATACATGTCTCTTGGATAAACAACTAATACGTTAGCAGGAATTTTGCAAAACCCCTATAAAAATGTTGCAAATTCACTTCGGCTACAAATAGATAGATTACATTTGTCCGCTTTGGATATGCTCCAAAGGATGCAGCTTACAGAAATATGATATTGGTGCAGAGCTACAAAATTGTAAACATCGTGCTTCTAATGTTTGCTCAAGCTTACCAATTTTCGAGAAGTCATTTTAAAAGATTCATGCGTTAAATCGAAATTCCGCTTGCAACGGTCAGAAGAATTCAACTTTACCTCTGAAACGCACCAGAACTCACTAATATCGACCCACTCGGTATCTCAGAAAATCGCTTCTGCGTTTTACATCCATTGTGTAAAGGCGGCATCGGAGCTGGGCCCGAGCAAAAGCTTCATCTTAAGAAGCTGGTACCCTCTATATCAACCTTCGCCCAATCTGGAACACGCCAGCACAAAGCAAGACAATGGGCAGTGACAGAGTAGAACAAGCAAACATGGACAAATACGACAAAAACCGGTGACAAATCATGTATACGTATACGCGGGTCCAAGCTCGCGGCAGTTAGAGGAGACGACAGAGTGGGCCGGAGGGGTGAGGGGGGGGGGGGGGGGGAGGGGGTGCTCGGGATGAAAGCGCGCAGAGGCAGAGATAAGCGCTCATTACTTATACGAGGGAACAGCTAAGCGATGAAGGTAAGGCACGTACGGCCAGGAAAGTGAAGAATAATAACCATCACAACAACAACGACGTCGACGAAGAGACGAAGGTGTATAATGCGAAGAGGACAAGAAGAGACGACGATTCAAAAAGGAAAAGAAAAAACGCGGCGCCAAACGGTGACCGCGGCATCGTGTAGTGCGCGCGGTTGGCGTGACTGTCAGCCGTTAGCCCCGTTCGTGGTATACGGCGCCGGGGAGACAACGTCGACGGCGCCGACGGCGCGCGACATTCCCGGAGCCGAAATCCCTTCCCTCCTAGCGCGGGGCCCCGGTTCCTTATTTTTCCGAGCTATCACGCCACGGTTCGTGGTCTGCGGCTCATCGCGGTGTCCCGGAGCGAAAGCTCGCCGAGCACGGCGCGGTGGAACGAGGGCCTGCGCGGCGACGGAGGCGCCTAAGCGACGACACCACATAGACCATCCGGCTAGACACACGACCTACACAGGAGTCAAAACGCGAGGTCATCTATCGTTTGTTCGACACAACTATGAGGGAGATAGTTCTCATCTGTTTGGTTTTGAACATCATAACTAGTGCACACTAACGATGTACGGCACTCTGGGGTTCTAGTGGATATAAGTTTCAGTTAGCGAGAGTTGTGCGTCAACTCTACGAGGTTAGCGATGACATTGCACAAAAGCAAAGAAAAAAAATTCAGCAGGGGTAACAAGCTCGAGCAACATAAACAGAAAGATCCTAACTGCTTTCAATTAAGCCATAGCGACTAAACCCCCTCCCCTAGTCCGCATAAAATACTCAAGGGAGAAAATGTTGAACTTAAACGCAACTTATTACACTTCAACATGACCGACTGGAATCAAGATTTCGCAGAGTATTTGTTGGTTAAAAACAAATCTCGCGATCCACCTTACGCTACTCAGATTTGTGCGTTACCCAGCGATAATAAGATCATCGTGAAGTAGTACAACAGCACACCACCATTGAATAAGCAGTCACACTCCGGGAATCCGCAGTCCAACAAGCATTTCAAGATGCGGCGCTTGAAACGACAAGTCTCGGAACAGCGTGACCTGCATCCATCACCAAAAGCTCGCAGGCGCTAGGCGACTGGTGCTATCTACAAGCAATACCACTGCACTACCGAAACTGTTCGATAAAAGCCATTTTTTCTATACCTCCACTGTTCTAGCGTTGCCCCTACTGCTTTAATTGCCTTGTCTGCCAGCTGCGCATGCTATAGGCGCGTAGCACTAGGCAGCGTTAGTATGTCGCAACCGCTTTTCCGTCATCGCTCGGGCAAATTATCCTGCAGCTAAGTATACGCAAACGTAAAGCACGTCATACACTGCATAGGTGACGGTGGAGCGCTTCCGGTACGATAAACCTACCTACTGTTGCCGCCTGTCTTCGCAAAAGACAGAACCAATTACAATACGGGCACAAGCCGACTTTCAAAGCTCGAGGGGGGATCCCAAACCGATAAACGGGCTAGCGCATTGTACGTGTTGATGCGATTAGCGGCATGACACCGCAGCGATTTCGCGGGAATTTCGGATTCTCACAGCGCTTATTTCTGTCCATGGCAGGACGTGACGGCATAAGTATGCACCGCATCCATCATCCCCATTGCCCTGCGGCTGCCACCCAAGGCGAACTAAGTAGTAGGTTCGCTCCGATCTCACACATCCGAGGGGATACAGAAATTCGCCGCTTTGCTGCATTCATTAGCGGAACTCACACCTCTTCGCAACAGCGCAAGCGTTATCTGGGTGCTATTCCTCTCCTAAGTGTCCTTATATAATCATTCACGACATCCAAAGAACTGCCAAAAAGGGGTGTGCCTCCCACGACGATTATGCAGGACTGACGCGAATACCTTTTACACAGTTTTAACATAACCCTGCTCTCTCTCTCTCTCTCTCTCTCTCTCTCTCTCTCTCTCTCTCTCTCTCTCTCTGTTTTTCTCTGATTGAAAGTATGTGTAGTAAGCTTGCGCGCCAGGAAGAGAACCTAGCGCCGCATACTTTGAGCACGCTTTCTTATATTTTACTTATATATACTGCAGTGCTTGGGTACAGTATGTCTTACGACAGTCATTCGGAGAATGATTGATTAGCCGCCATTTGGCGTGTCACCTCTCAGACCCATTTCGAAAACCTCGGGTGGCGGGAATGCGCCTTTTTCCTGCCGACATTTAACGTTTATTTTTACTTATTAAAGGGAAGCCTTCGTTGCAAAGCCTCCCGGATTTTCCTGACTCTGGCCGCTGGCTGGGTGCTGCTAATAATAACTTGCCGAATTACTACGTATTCTCTCTCTCTCTCTCTATCTATCTATCTATCTATCTATCTATCTATCTATCTATCTATCTATCTATCTATCTATCTATCTATCTATCTATCTATCTATCTATCTATCTATCTATCTATCTATCTAGATATCTATCTAGATATCTATCCATCTATCTATCTATCTACCTATCTATCTATCTATCTATCTATCTCCTCCTCTCTATTTTTCTTAATTTGGTTCCCCATACCGGAATGGAACCTCAGCCCCCAAGCACAGCGGTCCGATGCAGTAACCATTAGAGTGTGTCTTTGTGTGTATGCAAACCACTCCCACATGTCTTTTGAAGTGGGTGTCTTAAAACACATGCACCCACATCAATAAATACGGGCAGAAAAGTCACCAGCTTTGCAGACGAAGTTGTGCCCGTCATCGCATTCGCAAGAGAGAGAGAGAAAGAGAGAGAGAGAGGACACATAGAAAAGCTGGGAGGTTAACTAGAGATAGTTCTGGTTGGCTACCCTGAACGAAGCGAAGGAACTAGACATTAAAAGGAGAGAGAGAGAGAGAGACCTAACAAATCGCGTACACTACGGGACACTCCCGAATCCGTGACTTCCACTGGCAATACTGTCTGAATGAACAGTGCTACGACATCTTGGCTAACGGCGCCTCCTTCGCTTGGTGCTGTGCAGAGTCTCTCCTTTGTGCGTAAACTCGAGGTGTTTCGCCCTAGCCCAAAGGGTCCTCGCTGCCGAACACCCTTTTTTTTTTTTTTTTTTTTTTTTGAACGGCCTTAGGGATTTCAGCGACGAATCCGCGAAATTCGTTGCGCTGACCGTGCAAACGTCCAGCCTGAATATAGAGCCGCACCAGTATTATTTAAGGACAAATATCCTTTCAAGTGAGCAGGAGGTTTAAAAAAATATATCTAAGTGTTTGTGCGTAGCGGGCCTCCCAAAAGTGGAAGCACCTGTTCACTGCTCCACGTTGGTTTACTGCTAAAGATACACGATACTGGACTGTTTTCGACCTTCATAGGCACTCTCCGCAATGTGACTAGTGTTGCAGCGCTATGACATCGCATCCCACAATATATAGGCACTAACGTCTGTCCGGGTGCTTTCATAACGTAAATACCGATATTGTGCACTCACAGAACCATGCTAAAGTGTGTCATAGAGCGATTCTTGGTTTGTCCTTGGATAAAAACAAATGAAAGTTCCGTTTGTGAGTCCAGGTGCGCCTTTCTCTGTATAGTTAGCTGATCCATGTCGTAAAGAAGTCTGCGTCCATTGACAGCCGCTTGTTCGCGCTCGATGTACTCAAAGTCCGACGTAGGGCCCAGGCTTGGAACACGGCAGACACTTGCCGCCCGTTGGAATTATCAAATCCCGGAGAAACGCGAGACCTAGATAACAGCCAATGAGCTTCTTTCAATACGTTTCCGAAACTTAGCGACGGTTTTCTTTTGAGCAATGTCACTTGTATTTAGCTCAAATGCAGGACTTGTAAACGAACCGAAATTAGATTTGGCTGTGAAAACATATCAATACGATATCTCGCCCGGCGTCACAACATATGACGTGATCAACTTCAGACCTTCCGAGCTAGTTATCGTTCCTGCTACCAATGCATTCTGACTAAAGCACATTAGCGACAACAGTGCTGCTGCTCAAAGCATTACTAAGGCTAATGCGGGGCAGAAAACTAAATTGACCAAACCAAATGAAGCTTAAGCGTACATCACTAAATTATTAAAGCACCTGCCTAAACACAATACACACCGTGATTTGAAATGCCAGCCACATACTGTAAATGCATAAAAAGAAAGCAACGGTAAACTCACTGAGAATAAAGATGTCGTCCTGAGTGAAGTGTATCGAACAAACCACCATATAGTCAATCGCCTTTTTCCCAATGCGCAAGTTTCTTATCCATGTTGCTCTCCTTCGCGCGTCGTCTCCTACTTTTCGCGAAACGCAATTACCAGTCGGCCTTTCTACATCGCGATGACACCCCCATAATGGCACAAAGCAAAATTCTATCGACATTCGCAATTTCTTCACCGCGCCTGTGCGCACGGGAACCCGACGATTTCAGAACTACGAGGCAACGTTGCAGCGCACGATATATAATGTGTGAACCTCCGACTGAACCTAGATCGGTTGGTGTTCACCGCGGCCGCTAGGGGACGAACAGTTAGTTGGAGTGGCAAATAGAGCGGTAGAGGGCGGCGTTCTTAGGCCGCCATTTTTCTGCAGTAGGCTGGAGACTCGATCTTCTGGATGACCTGCATTCCTTTCTCTTCTTCTCAAGTCTACCGTAAAGAGCCGTAGACCACAGGAATCTTAGCTATGTAGCTCGAATAAAGCCTCGTGTGCGAAGGTTCTCTGGGCGCACATGGCCTAGAACTTTTAGTTTTGCTAATGGACAATTACCCGATTGATCCAGCACTCTGCACATCGCGATCGTCCAATTTTTCCAGCACTTTGCACATCCCTTCCCTAGCAGCGTGAGCAGACACACATAATGTGTGCGAGCATCAACTCAGATGCTGTACGTGTGGCACGTGGGGCTGTTGGTCATTCCAATAAGGAAAGCACAAGTTTGGTTACGCTTTCGCCAACAGACATTCCCGCTGGGCTGCGATTGATCTAATGTGAATGTACTTTTTTTTTTTAATAGGCCGCAAGGCTTGGCCTATTAAACGCAGAAATAAAGACGTATTAAAAAAAAAAACTTTGCATGTGAATGTACCGTGAATGTACCGCCAGTGGCTAGGCGTCACATTTTCATTGTCAAAATGCATTTCTCATTGCAACGCCTAGCGTCTGAACCGTCAGCCGCTGAAAGAAAAATACCTCGTTGATTACCAAGGCCACTGTAGAACCCTCCACTGTGACGGTCGAGGTCAAGTTACGTACCGGCACGATTGCAGTCGAAGCCTGGCTGCAGGATAAGCACTTTGTGCCACGAACAGTCAACTGCATCCGCCGCTGCAAAAAGGGATACAACAGAACAGGCATTCATAAATTGCCGGGATGCAATATTTCATTGGGACGTACTTCTGTGCACACTTAAAAAATAACTTTCCATAAAGCCGCAAGGAATTTTGTTTTTACCTGTACACAACCAAAATGGCGTTCCCTCCGATGCGTTCATGGTACTCGGCCTACATAGTTTCAGAAATACAAGGATGCAAGTACGTCATGTCGACGTCGTTGAAACTTTGTTGAAAGCAGGAGTGTGCGAATCTTCGAAACTTTGGTATAACGAATCGAATAGTATGCTATTCATTCTGTCTTCGGATGGAATAATAATTATTTGTAAATGCGAATTTCTTTTCGTATACTTTCGTATAGAGTGAGAGAAACGAGCGCAAGAGGGGCATCAGATGCGAACCGCGAATACAACTTTGTTTAGCACGTATGATATTGTTGCTCTCTGCTTCGACAGCTTGTCACATCGGCATCCCAAAATGACTTGTCGACACTGGTCTCTTATCAACGCGAGCTTGCGCAGTCGCGAGCGATATCCCTGCTGCACACCGTATTGAGAAATCTCAAACAAAACGTGTTCGAGCACCTCCTCACGACAACAGCCATCACAAGCAGCCTCGACGACCATTTCCACACTGAAAGCAAAAGGTTCCGTAAAGGGTATAATTCTAGCTACAGCCGAAAATTGCGCATAAAATAGTTGCATAACGTACGCGCATCGACTAAGCACGGTATGCCTTCGGCAGAGTTTCGCGTTGGGCTAGTTAATACATTATGTTTAGAACAAAGCACAGCTCAAATCGGTTTCCTTTCCTTTTTTTGCGCTGCTCTATTTCTTAGGATCGGGTACGCCATACCACGCGCGGGCCACTCGCGGGTATACGCTGGACGCGCAGCTTCGGCGCTTTATGGATGTGACCTAATCGCTGCCATAGCTCACGCTAAGCGCTCCCTGTCCCGGCCTCGCGCTGGGCGGAGCTCATCCATCGCGCCGGTCGGCGTTGCGCCCCGATATCTCAGGGCCGGCTTGAGAGAGAGAGAGAGAGAGAGAGAGAGAGAGAGAGAGAGAGAGAGAGGGGGGAACCCGTGTCCTGCCAACGCTGTGAGAGCGCGGTCGGTCTTTCGTCCGTTTTACCTTGAGGAAAGCTGAATGATTCGCGCTTAATTCAAGCGACCGCTATAAAAATTGCATTTCCGAAGCTTTTCTGGTCCACGCGAAGAAGAAGGAGCGTCTCTTTTACTGATGCGGGGCGCGGAATAGCGCACGTACGCTGAATAGGGCACGCCGTCATAACAACGTCAACGAGGACAACGACGACGACGACGACAACGACAACGACAACGACTACAACAACAACAACAACAACAACAACAAAAGTAGGGAAGACGCTGATACGACTGGATCCTTTAGAGGCATAGTTAACGGTGCAAGGCAGATGGAGAAGTTTTATGGAAGAGAAAAAAAATTAGGCAGATGTATAAAAAGATACGGTTGATCCCCCTTTCATAGGAATCGGTATAACACTAAAATAAAACGTGTCGTCACAGAATCTGTTGCATGAACTCACGGCCCGCTGCAGCGAAAGGCGCACGATTTGTTTGTCGGGGACTGCGTGCTTGGCGCGCGCCATCCTGTTGGCGAGCGGCGTCCTACTGCCGAGTCGCTTAGGCCAAGGTACGAGCAATTTGGTCCGGCTCCGTAGTATATTGGGAAGCCACTTCGGTTGCCACGAGCTCAGCATCAGGAATGCGAGTGGCAGGAAGGAAGGAAGGAAAAAGTAGAGAAGGAAAGGTAGGGAGGTTAACCAGCTTAGCTTAACCGGTTTGCTACCCTACACATGGGAGAGGGATGGGGGAGATAAAGATGGGGAAGGGGGAGAGGGAGAGAGAGCACATAGCACAGCACACACACATCGTCCGTTGGAGTCCATCAATCTGGCATGGTACGTGACATCACTCTCACAGCCACTTGTCCAATCCAGTCTCTTTCAAAAACCGAAGTAGTCCCTTTGTCGCCTTCACCTGCGATGTCTTCTGTCGGCGGCATGTGAAAATCGTGTCGAGGGACAATGGTCTACTGTCAAGGTGCGCTAGAACAGATGCCAGGGACTGTCGCTGAACATTATATTCAGGACAGTCGCACAGAATACGTTCCAGCGTCTCCTCGCAAAGACAGGCATTACAGAGAGCGTTGTCGGCCATTCCAATGCGGAAGGAGTAAGATTTCGTGAAAGCCACCCCTAGCCATAAGCGATAAAGCAGAGTCGCCTCTCTTCGGCGGAGTCCAGTTGGCATATAGAGATGCATCAACGAGGGCAGATGGTATTGACGGTTGCTCTGGTTGGTCTGGCTGTTTGGTGTGCACCATCGAGATAGCGTGATCTCCTGTGCAAGCACTCGAAGTCTGCTAGCTGCGTCGGATCGTGAAAGCGGTATGGCCTCTTCTTGTGCGTCTTCAAGAGCTGCCCGAGCGGCATTATCGGCATCTTCGTTTCCAGTGACGCCGCAGTGACTTGGCAGCCACTGAAACGTCACGTGGTGTCCTTTCTCCTGTGATGTATGGAGTAGGCATCTAATATCGAATACGAGCTGTTCGAATGGCCCGCGACGCAGAGCTGATAGTACAGATTGTAGGGCTGCCCTCGAGTGGCAGAGCTCGCAGCGTGCGCTTTAAGCTGGCGTGTCTCTCGCCTGACCAAAGTGAGATTCTCCCACCGACGTCGTTGATTTTCGCACCGCCTAGCGCAGCAGTTTTCCTAGTTGGTGCCATCGCAAGCGAAGCAGTAGGCGGCGTGTCAATACTGCTAATCCATGCTGAAGCTGCACTTCGTAGGCGACGAGGCGTCACAAGCTAATGGGACGTGTAAAAACAAACCATGCGCGGAAACTGCGTCATCACCTCAGTAGAATCACCTCCCCGACTACAGCAGGCTACAGCGCCTTGGAGCCTCCGCAGCGCTTAGACTACCGGAGCGTTTACTGTTGGCGGTCGGTAGGGTGCATTCGTGTTACGTGACGGACGGACAGGATTCTCGTTCGGTAGGCGTAGAAATGCTCAGACGTTTGATAATAAACAGCCTTAGGTATGAGTAGGATTAGCGTACGACATCGGCGTGATACAGTCGAGAGCTCGTAATAATTACTTCAACCAGATTAGTTGCCTTGTTATGGCAAACGACGGCAAAGGCTGCGAGAGTTATCACCATCTGTATCGATGCAAAAATAAGTAAATAAATAAATAAATTAGCTAATGAATTAAGTTCCTTATTAACTAATTAAATATAGTAATACCTACGTCTTGCTCTATTTTTTCCCGGTTCGCATTGTCGCAGATTTCTTTGAACCACTGGCGTGGGTGACTAAGCGCTGGACATTTGGTCTCACATGTCTCTTTTCCCGCCCAAGACTCCTTACCCCACCGCATCCATGGGCAGTAAGAACTTGAACGAACTTTTGATATTCGCTCATTATATGCAGATGCGTTCTGTCCAGGGAAGGGAAGAAAGCGAGGAATTAATGTATGTTTTGAAAAAAGGAAACTACACGTAGTAACTAGTCAATTTTGCCTGTACCTTCAACGCTTTTTCAGACAACAAGAACGGCGACTTCGTTGCGCTTCGGTACGCTTTCGGTCTGTTTCTTACATAATATAGCCGATCGCGCTACGCAGAGTTCTCGCCCACATAATCAAAAGCAAAACTGTACAAACAATAAAGAAAAACTTCCCTGAAAGTTGCGTTTCCAGCCAGCAAGTCACAAGAAGCGGCCGGCCCCCATATACCCAATGTCCAGCTCGTTAAGAACGAGTTGACTATCGCTAAGCGAATTTCGCGTCTTCGAAAGACAGAATGGTTCGGTTTATCTGCGTTCGTTACATTCTGCTTCGATCGTACCGTGTCAAAAGTATAGCGGTCTCAACATAACGCTGCGTATGCAAAAAATTCGTTAAAGCCCGTATCCACTAAGAAAACGCAACCACGACCTTACTGTTAAGCGCGCCATAAAATATTAGCATGCAGACCCCATTTTTCACTCGTTGTTTCGGCATCACCGACATGCACCCGTGCCGTGCATAAAGTGGCCGCCCGTCGTTACTTTGTACACTTGATACGAGACCTTTAATATCAGCCAGCGTGTTGTGCCCGGATTATATTAGCCCCACGTAAGAAGGTTCAAATGATAACAGTGTCCAAAGGCACTATATATGTACGCTGCAGGCTAAACGCAACCAGCTTCTGGCCGATCGCCTTGGTGATACGCCATATTTTACGACCCGAAATGTAGCTCTGCCACTAAGCAGGATAGGCGGAGTTGTCAGGTTAGTGTACGTTACGGACGATTCCTTATTGTAAATATAGCAGATCACGGAGGACCGAAGTTATTGCTTCCGAACGCAAACCTTCTGGCGTCTCGTTCATATCCCCATGACACCGAACCGTGCAACGTATACAAATGTTGATATTTACAAGCTTTCCGGAACGGTAAAGCGTGCGCAAAAGTGTGTAGTAAATATAAGCGTCCTTCAAGGAAACGAATGCGTTTAACCAGGAAAATAAGAGCCTGAAAGATAGGGAGCTTTAGCGAACTGACTGAATGTTATCACTAGCTCACATGTCCTGATTCCTTGTCTGAAAGGATTCGGATAAAAGCAAATGGGTTAGTACACGGAAGCGTCGCAGTGGGTTCGGTGAGCCTGCTGATAAATTTTTTGGTTTGTATTTGCGATTTGGACGAACTTGAAAACGTTGGCGACTATTTTCTTGGCTGCGTGTGCACAGACAATAAATTAGACGAGGCGACATGAGGCAATTCGAGCAGCAAAGCAGTACTCGCGGAAGTGAGTGAACAGTCACTTGAGTCTACATAGAAAATAAGAAAGAAAAAAAAAGGAAACAGCAGCAAAACACCAGATTCTGCAGTTACTGCCATTCTACTGAAGTAAAACCAACGCCAGCAATACGAAGGTCTAGTGATTTGAGAATTACAAGGGGGAAAAGATGCAGGCCGAAATAATCGCACGGCGACTGTCGACGTTACAGCGCTTAGCATTCTAGGAATGCAGCGACAAACCGTAGTCCTCAAGCCACCTTACTTAGAATCTGCAGGCGACGTTTTGGCAGCAAAAGCAGATAAACGCGGTTGGTTTTACGAGTATCTGAGTCAGCCAGACTCTTGACCCGTCTGCTATGCGTTGTGCAAATTAAGCTTAAACGCTCAAGCAGAGAGGAACAACAATTAGCTGATCTAACGAAAGGTGCTAACATCTTTTATGACCGTAACTAAATATAGTCATTTTTATTTGACAACGAAAATTAAAGCGGAAGCTGTGCGTTTAAAAAAAAGTTAACAGAAAGCCCACCGGTGACTAGATCTCGCATGGGACAATGCGGAATTCGGGACGATAAATTCCAGCAATCTATAACAAATTAAGTTATGAGGTTTTATGTATCAAAACGTCGATCTGATTATGAGGTCCGCCGTAGTGGGGGTCTCCGGAAATTTAGACCACCAGGGGTTCTTTAACGTGCACCTATATCTAAGTACCCCCGGTTTTTAGCATTTCGCCCCCGTCCAAATGCCACCGCCGTGGCCGGGATTCCATCCCTGAACTTCGTGCTTAGCAGCCCAACACCATAGGCACTAAGTAACCACGGCGAGTAATTCCAGCATTCTCAAGAGGTGCAATATCCTTCCAACACCAGCAAGCCTAGTACCTAAACCAATTCTTCAATCAAATTAATGCATTGCATATTGAAAACATGTACATGGCGCATTTCTCAGTGAAACTGGATGTATATGATACTATCTGACACTTATTTCTCCTCTTCCCTGCTTCAAATATGTAAACTGAGGATAAAACCGACCGACCGACCGACCGACCGACCGACCGACCGACCGACCGACCGACCGACCGACCGACCGACCGACCGACCGACCGACCGACCGACCGACCGACCGACCGACCGACCGACCGACCGACCGACCGACCGACCGACCGACCGACCGACCGACCGACCGACCGACCGACCGACCGACCGACCGACCGACCGACCGACCGACCGACCGACCGACCGACCGACCGACCGACCGACCGACCGACCGACCGACCGACCGACCGACCGACCGACCGACCGACCGACCGACCGACCGACCGACCGACCGACCGACCGACCGACCGACCGACCGACCGACCGACCGACCGACCGACCGACCGACCGACCGACCGACCGACCGACCGACCGACCGACCGACCGACCGACCGACCGACCGACCGACCGACCGACCGACCGACCGACCGACCGACCGACCGACCGACCGACCGACCGACCGACCGACCGACCGACCGACCGACCGACCGACCGACCGACCGACCGACCGACCGACCGACCGACCGACCGACCGACCGACCGACCGACCGACCGACCGACCGACCGACCGACCGACCGACCGACCGACCGACCGACCGACCGACCGACCGACCGACCGACCGACCGACCGACCGACCGACCGACCGACCGACCGACCGACCGACCGACCGACCGACCGACCGACCGACCGACCGACCGACCGACCGACCGACCGACCGACCGACCGACCGACCGACCGACCGACCGACCGACCGACCGACCGACCGACCGACCGACCGACCGACCGACCGACCGACCGACCGACCGACCGACCGACCGACCGACCGACCGACCGACCAGAAAGGTGAAAGCGCGCAACGGCCCTATCACAGGTTATACATCGCAGACACCTGATACGGGAAACACGTGCGCGATATGATACTACTACGTCGTTCCGGTACTTCAAGGACAGCACTCGAGTTCCGAAAAGGACGCAACTGTCCCGACGATGCGCGGACTCCTGACAAAATTGATAGCGCTGACAAAGAGTGGCTCCTCAGAAAATCTCATCAACGGGCTACCAAACACACCTGTCAGCCGTAACGTATAGACGATTGCCAACGGCAAGTTTTCTTCATTTAATCCATGGGAAAGCTGTCACGTTACGTTAAAGCCTATGAAAGCAGTCAGAAACGGCGACTGTCAGCGAGCTTTGTTACGAACAATCATTCGGGAAAGACTCCTTCGGAAGGAAGAAGTAGACATTAAGGGGCGGAGGTGCTTACATGGGCTCCCAGTTCAAGAAACGCTATCTCCAGGTCAAATCGTCCAAGACCTTTGAATATAGTGCCATTCGACGCAGCAAGTTGGATTGCGTCCGTAGAGACCACGATCCAGGCAGTGAGGCACATTTATCGGCCTTTTGGAACCTCGAGAGTTCGCAAGCGGATACCGCTCCGGTAGCCCTATAGCGAAGAGGGTAAGCCCCAGCTCGGCACTCGCAGGTTATAAAAACCACCATGGAGGTTTGTGCTTCTCCCTCGCAGCAGCACGAAGAATTCACAAAAGAATGTGCAGGTGACTGGCTGACAGTTAAACGGCGCAAACAACGTAGTAAGGACGCACCCGGCCAAGAACTGCGACCAGGTTCCCGAGGCACAGCAGCGTTCGGTGCGCAGACCACCACCGCTCCCGAGGCCACACATGAAAGTGATACTAGAGAGTTTTAGAATAGGGGCCCCAAAACTCAAAGAAATAGCGTCGAAGCCACTGCGCTTGGGTTTTGCGCTGGGCCCGCTATCTTATTGATTTTGCGGGAGCCCCAAAAGTTGGCCCAAAAGATTTGCGTAAACAAACATGGCGGCACTCATCGATGCGACGGCTCTAACCTAGCACCAAAGTGGGTTCGATTCGTGGTAACGCGTGAAGTTCGCAAGCATGGAGAAGTGACTGCGGTTATCGGTTTCTCTCAACTTGCATGCGTTATGAAGACTGATTCCTTAGACGCCGCTGATTTCGAATTCAATTGTGGATATTATGGCTCGTAGGCCTAACACCGCTTAGCTTGGCTGGTGAAGGCACGTAAAGTTGGTTACTCAAAACTGAGCACAACTAATTGTGTCCTGCTTTCAGAATAACCTCTAAATTGTAATTAAACGGGAATACACGAAAGTCAAAGTTACTATTCTTATGATAAAATGGTATATTTTATTTAAGTATGTCTAATAGCTTTCCTTTGACGCCGTAGTGGCGCTGTCAGCGCAAGACGCTGTCCGCAAACGCAAAGTCCTATTCTAAAGCTCTTCACTCCTGCGTGCCCCAACGCTAACACCCGCCAAGTTCTTTGGGGCCCAAAACTATTGGGGCCCCTATTCTAAAACTCTCTATTGAGGCAAAGGGGAGGCCTCGTCTTTTAGAAGTGGCCGACCAAGGTCCATTGCCCGGGCAGTACTCGCGGTGGGCGGATACCCACACACACCACTCCGACGCAGAACCTTATCGTGCGGATATAAAGCAAGCAGAACATCGCAGTACTGAGCACCTCTAGCGAAGACAAGGCCGATAGGATACGAGACATTAACACTGTGCATCTAGGCGCCAAAGAGTACGCAGTGGCAAAATATATCGCGCGACCGGCGAATTCAGCTCTTGGAGTGGCCCATGGCATCCCTCGGGGAAGAAGGGACTCGAAACTCATGCGCGGGCAGACGAAAGACAAATACTACAAACGCGGACGCTAGTACCATGTGCGACCGCATTAATCACTTTCGAGGGAAGAACGGTGCCCACGTACATCACTTTCGACGGAGGCGAGCTACGCTGCCTACCCTATCGACACGCGGTCAAGGTATGCACCGCATGTGGGTCGTCTAACGGACGTTTTCCCGCACTCGGGCAAACCCACCTGCAAATGCAAAAGATGCGGTACAGTAGGGCCAAGTGATGGACACCAGTGCAAACTGAAATCCTCGCTGTGCGACGGCGATAATGCGACGGCGTCGAAAGCATGCCCCAAGAGACAGCTATCCGGCCACGCTGGTCGCAAAGGTCGCGCAGGGAACAGGCACACAAAGAAAACACCACGATGGAACAACCGAGCAAGGGTCGCAGACAGCGATGCCTATCTTGGACACGCTCGAAGTCCAAACCTAGGGCGGCATCGCAACAGCGAGGCGGCAGTAGATCCAGGTGCAAGACCAGAACCAGGTCAGGCAGTAGGTCGAAAACCCTGAGTCATGCGGGCTCCGAGGAAGAACAGGTGAGCAGGGCTGAACGCTGCCTCCAAAAGTCACAGAGACAAAATGACAAGATCAAGCATCACGTACAGACACCACAATACGCAGACACAAACACGAACAACACTGTACAGGCGCTTGCGGCGCTAGTTCAGGAACTGCGCTTAGTGATAGCCGAATTGCGCGGACAACTAAAGGAGGAACGAAGTCAAAGCAAGCCCCCAACACAAGAAAGTTTGCCCGAACCCCCAACACCGCCACCACAGCGCGCGTCCACTCCCTCGGTAGCGGAGGAGAAGGTCGAGAAAATGGACACCGAGACGCTGCCCGAACCGCATCCGACAGCGCGTCCAGACTTCGAAGCGAGAGTAACGGCTTGCGAAAGAGGTATTCAGGAAAACAGGAAAGCCATCCAAAGGCTACATGCGCAAACGGAGAAGGTTTTCGACGAGTTCCGGCACATGATAACGCAACTACACGATGTTTTCAAACCTCTTGTAAACGATCAACGCCATAAGTAGCTGCAAGTCTATCCACACAGAGAGGCAGCCCTCCAGCAAATGCTACAAGAGGACCAAAATGACCAGAAAACCGAGTGATCACAATGCAGGGATCCTTCTTTGGCAGTGGAATTGTCATGGCTTCACTCGCAAGAGGGCGACGTTGCTGCAGTACATTGCCAAAGAAGGCACACCACCAGACGTAATAACCTTACACGAAACGGTAAAATCACCTAAAATCAACTGGTATCACACTCATTCAGCAGCAGAAGCACGTACCGCCACACACACGAGCAAACACCTCAGCACAATAGACCACACTTATGCGGACACGGCAATCGATCACGTGCTCACGGAAATAGTACTGCAGCTTCATATATACAGTGGGTCGAAGGAAACGCTGGTACCCTTAGACAACTTGGTGCAGCAAACGAGGCAGCTATCTGGACAAAACGGCCTCCTAATATTAGGCGACTTCAAAGCGGCGCACGAGGTCTGGGGGTACATCGGACACACCAGAAAGGGAACAACCTCGTACAACGTCATTCAATGACGCCGCCACATATGATAGTGAGGGACCCAACATATGCGACAAGAGTAGGCAACAGCACGGCCCGCGATACGCGCCCCAATCTTGCGTTCGCGTCCAGACTTTGGAACGTCGATTGGGAAAACACCAACGACACACTAGAAAACGGCTACTTCATACTCGACGCCGCGGTACACGCGGGAAACTTCCCAAGAAGAAAGATACGCTAAAGAGAAACGCAAGAAGCCCAAGGAGATAAGTGATCTGGAGGGCTGGGTTAAAGAACTGCAGGAATCGGTGGCCAAACACTCCGAGGAGATTGCATTCACCACAGACAATCCGGCAGTGGAACCGCGCCTCTTACACATGTGGGAAGCTTGCCGCAGTCTGCTGAGAAGATGACGAAGGCAGCGGCACAACCATAAGCTAAATATCCGCATCGCGAAGCTAGCAGATGAGGCAGAACGTTACGAAGAGCAACTTGCACTACAGAACTGTGGCCAGTTCTGTAACTCCATCCAAGGAACGCTGGGAGCTGCGAAGACGTGGGCCATACTCGGACATCTACTAGATCAGACCCACAGCAAGAGAGAAAGCAAGCACACGATGAGCCGAGTAATACAGAACTTCGGAGGCACAGACGACCAGCTACTGTGTGCCCTACAAAACAGATACATTGGCCAGCCCATACTCGGTGCACAGCCTGCGGCTGACTAAGCCGGATTGAAAAAAAAGCGAGCTCGACCGGGACATAACGTGTTCCGAGCTGAAGTGAGCGATCGCAAGACTTCCTCGAAACACTACTCCGGGCAAGGACGGAATCGCCAACAAGTTGCTACGTAACCTGGACGATGCAACCGCGCAGGCAATACTTGAACTATTCAATATACACTGGAGCAGAGGGACGTTGCCCCCAGAATTTAAGCATGCTGAGATTACGCTGATGCCAAAGCCGGGAAAAACACCCTGCCTGGAGAATCTAAGACACCTTTCGCTCACGTCTCGCGTTGGCAAACTGATAGAACGCGTGATCTTAGACAGGCTACAGACGCATGTAGAACATCAACTGATGCCGAACACGATGTTTGGTTTTCGGCCCAACTTGTCAACGCAAGACGTGCTTCTGCAGCTCAAAGAGGAAGTGCTGAATGCAGCAACGCCGTGCTACCCGAAATCAATTCTTGCACTAGACATAAAGGGGACCTTTCACAACGAGGGGCACGAAGCCATCTAGCAAATCTCAGTGACAAGAATTGCGGCAGACGAACTTATAACTACGTGAGGGCTTTCATGGGAAATGTGAGGTCACAGCGAGTAGACACACCTATCAGAGGAACGCCACAAGGAGCAGTGCTATCACCGACACTTTTCAACGTGGATATGATGAAACTCCCAACCCAACTCGAGAAAATACCGGGGATCAGACAGGCCTTCTATGCAGACGACACAACGATATGGGCGGTCGGAGGGTCCACAGGACAAGAACAAGAGGCATTGCAGGAGGCAGTAGACTTCGTAGCAAGATACGCGGAGGCATGCAGACTGCAATCCGCGCCGAAGAATCCGGAGCTCCTCATAATTGAGAAGCGCTCACGAGGACGATCGACAACCCAGGCGCGAATAGGTACTAGAGAAATCCTCAAGGTGGACAGACTTCGTATCCTCGGCTTACACTTACAAAAGGACGGGGGCGGAGGATACGCCATACAGAAGCGAAAATACACGACCACGCAGATCGTGCACATGATGCAACAAATTACCAGCAGGAAGAGGGTACTCAAGGGACAGGACCTGATCCAACTAGTGCAGGCTCTGGCAGTGAGCCGCACTGCGTACTCAACACCATATTTCAATTTAAGCAATGTTGAGGTGGAGGTACTCTACCGGCTGATACTCAAGGCGTATAAGCAAGCGCTCGGACTCCCACCCGGAACGGCTACTTTTCGCCTCGAGGAGACAGGGGTGTACAACAACGCACGGCAAGTTAGAGGCCCACTTTGTTATTATTATTATTATTATTATTATTATTATTAATTAGTGTTTTATGGCGCAAGGGCTACGACGGCCAGAGAGCGCCAGCAACGATGTTTAGTAGTGCGGTAGAATGTTATAAACATGTCAGTGGGTATAATGGGTCGCAATGCCTGTGACGTACTGCGGTGGCTGTAAAGGCCTAGGAATTAAAAACATAAGGCTTGCATTTCTTGGGAGAATTTAAGATGATTATGTCGGATTTCGGGTAGCGTAGGGAAGATGAGATTAAAAGCGGTAAGATATATTCTTCAAAAAATTCACATCATTAAGATAACTTAACAGCCGGTCGAGGGGGAACATCGGCTCAGCCGATAGGGAAAATGCAGGATACCGCAGTCGTGGCCTAGTGTACAGGGCGTCCGGCCCGGCTGCGGTAGGTGGACAGTTCGAAACCCACCGCCGGCACCCACCGATAAAAAGATGGGTACAGGCGCTCCAGAACCCGGTGCCCGGGTAGTGTTTGGGATGTACCGCCTGGGGAGTGCACCCGGCTACCGATTTCCCTAGTTTCGACATGCAACCCTGAAGGGTGGATACGTTCCCTGGCCGTAATGCGGACACGGCTGCATTCTGCATTAAAATGCAGGATGCATAGGTAAATTGGTGCGGTAAAGTTCAGGAAAGTATTTTTTTCGCGTGGCTTCCATGCTAGGGCATTGTATAAGAACATGGATGACTGTGAGTTGATTTCCACATCTAATGCAGACCGGTGGTTCAGTACCGGCTAGCAAGTATGAGTGTGTTGCATGTGTGTGTCCTACCCTCAGTCTCGACATGATTACTTCCTCCTGTATCATTATATTCGCATTGAAGTCAGAACGGCTGGGGTTTAGCTTAAAAATATACTGTCACACACTGCAACGTACTGCGGACGCCCACCGGATCCTTGGTCTTCACTGGTACCTTCAACGTGCATCACCAGCTATGAACGTATCGACGGAGCACTTGCTTTGACTTGACTGATTTCCAAGCACTTTGCTGCGTGCACAGACAGTGTTCCCTCGATCCCGCTTTCCTCTTTCTGTTCCCCCTTTCCCTTCCCCCAGTGTAGGGTAGCAAACCGGACGCTCGTCTGGTTGACCTCCCTGCCTTTCCTCTCTTTGCTATCTCTCTCTCTCTCTCTCTCCTCCTGTCTATGCCGGTGTACAGGTGTTTGGGTAATGTAGGGTTGGATGATGTGAAGTTTGTTATTATTTTCTGTGTCCCAAGCTTCTTGCCATGCGTCACGCAGTATTCCTCGAACGACAGGTTTCGTATCTGTATATGGAACACAACTTACATCTATTTGGGGCCTTAGACCTGCTAAGGCCGCATTTGCGTCTGCCGCTTCATTACCAGGTATACTAGTATGGCCAGGTACCCAGCAGATTATAATATGTAGCCCTCTCTTGTAGGCTAAGGTTAAGCTGCTGATGAGAGTGTTTATCACCGGATTCTTTCTTTGTTTTCCAAGGTGTATTGACCGGACCACACTTAAGGCATCTGTATATATTATCGATTGATTGCTCTGTTTTGTTGTTATTTCTTTAACTACGAGGAGTATAGCGTGTGCTTCAGCAGTGAAGATACTTGTGTATTTATTTAATCTTAAATGGGCTACAAAATCTGGACCGATTGCAGCACATGATGTTGTTTCAGCAGTTTTTGAAGCATCAGTGTAAAATTCCGGACACTTGTACTTACTCTGTAGTGATAAGAAGTGTTGTTTTATAGCTTCTTGGAGTGTATGCTTTCTGTTTGTTTCTGTGAACGAGAAGTCACAATGTATGGTGACTGATTCCCATGGTGCTACTAACTCGTTAGTGGTATGTAGGTGAACGTCCGACAGCAAAATGTTGTTTTCTTGACATAGCGACAGTGCTTTCAATGGAAATGGCTTTGCTAATGATGGCCGCTTTGCAAAGAGGGTTTGCGTTTCTGTGCTCTTCAACATTTTGTAACACGGGTGTTCTCGGTTGGAACTAATCTTAAGTGCGTACAAAAAACTACAATACTTACGTTGTCGGTCTAGGTTCCACTGATTAGCTTCTACGTGCAAACTTGGAACAGGGCTAGTACGGAATGCACCTAGGGCTAGTCGCATGCCAAGGTTATGTACAGGATCCAGGATTTTTAAAACAGAACGTGAAGCTGATTGGTAAACAATGTTCCCGTAATCGATACGTGTTCTAATCAAACTGTTATACAGCGAGAGCAAGCATTTCTTGTCAGTTCCCCACGACTGGTGTGAAAGAATTTTGAGGATATTCATAGTTTTTAAGCATTTCATTTTTATGTTTTTTATATGTTGCACAAACGAGAGCTTATCATCCAATATAACGCCAAGAAATTTCTGCTCCTTTTTACACTAAGCACATACCGGTTCATCGTAATATTCGGTTCAGGATGTATGCCTCTTTTCCGAGAAAATAACACGCATGTCGTCTTTTCTTCATTAAAGCGAAAGCCATTCTTGTCAGCCCATTTTGAAAGCCTGTTCACTCCCAGCTGAATCTGCCTCTCGCATATGGACAGATTGCATGATTTAAAGCTTATCTGTATATCATCTACATAGACTGAGTAGGATATAAATGGTGGGAGTGTTTTTTGTAGTGTGTTCATTTTAACTAAGAATAGTGTGCAGCTGAGCACTCCTCCTTGTGGTACACCGTTTTCTTGCACAAAGACTCTCGACACTGCAGTTCCCACCCTTACTCTGTACTTTCGTTCGGACAGATAGCTTTTTATTATGTTAAACATGTTGCCTGACACGCCATACGACGCGAGGTCTTGCAATATGCCATATCTCCAGGTAGTGTCATAAGCTTTTTCGAGATCAAAAAATACTGATAGACAGTATTACTTATGAACAAATGCGTCTCGTATATAACTCTCAAGTAGAACTAGGCTATCTGTTGTGCACCTTCCTGGTCTAAAACCGGTTTGTAAGCCTGAAGGAAAGGCTACAACGCACAACAGCGGGACACTGCGTCTTGAAACGTCTTGGATATTCCGAATGGAAGACCAGCGCACTGACAAAAGTCCCAACACGAATGCAGGATATATGCACGTCTCACCATGTCCCAGAAACATACACCCGAACTTCCATATCGGACGGCAACATGTCCGAGCGCAGGCACTCGCGGGGAAGCACGAGAACCACCTCAATGTCCTATACGTAGACGCGGCCAGCACCGCACGAAGAACTGCATTTGTCACCAGTGTAGTCGACAATCACGGGACCGAAAAAAATGCGTCGTCAGTTTCCAGAGCGAGCCCTGCAGAGCCAGAGGAACTAGCGATAGCGTTAGCCATCACGACGACACCGCACTCGGAGTGCGTCCTAGTTCTGGCGGACTCTCGGACGGCATGCAGAAATTTTTCCAGGGCCGCACATCGCATTCTGATTGGGGCGCACCAGCTCCCGCCATACATACAAGTCGTGTGGGCTACGCGGCGCATGAGTCCATACGCGGCAATCAGCGGGCACACGCCTGCGCCCTAGCGTATGCACACCGGGAGTCGCGAGAGGGTCACACCGAGCAGTTCCACCTCGAGCCCATGCCATTAACCTACATGCACATCCTACAATCCTCTCGCCTTTCACGAAGAACACTACCGCCGCCTCATAATGCTCTGACACGACAGAAAGCCGTAATATGACGAAAACTGCAAACAAACACGTATCCTCACTTGAGTCTCTACCATGACATACACCCTGCGCTGTATTCCTATAAATGCCCACACTGCGATCAGTGCGCAACGCTTTACCACATGGTGTGTGGCTTGCGCAAGCACACCGTACCTCACACCCGTAACACACCCCACCACACGGCAATGGGAGGTAGCGCTGTCCAGCTCAGACTCGACGGACCAGCTCAACCTGGTCAACCGAGCGAGAAGGGCAGCAAAGGCCGCTGGACTCCTGGACTCAGGCGACCACCCACTGCACACAGGAAGAGCTACCTACGGTCGTGTGCTCTCTTCTATAAGTTTGCTCTATCGCTCTCTTCGGGAGAAAAGCGCTTCATATTAATTCACATGTTTGTGGTCGCACATGCGCACATTGAGAAAGTATATCAATAGCAAAAAGCCCAAATACCTTGAGTGCCATGGGCCACGCCTACGTTATCTAGGATGGCGGAAATCTGCGCCGTATAATTTTCAGGCCTGCGACATCACCAACACCGTTGCAGGCATATGGAGAGACAGATTGCGTTGTCCACGTGTGTATGTTACCCGCAGCAGCGGGAAGAGCAGCGGCCCTCGGGCAATTAAAGCATCGGCAGGAGGCGCCCGTACACTGTGGGAAACAGAGTATCAGCTTCAAAGCGGGAAATCAATTTAGTCACGAAAATTGGCGCACAGAAGCCGATACCCACGTTGTGAGCTACGCAGGGTAAACACCGGCGTCTCATTTGAGCGCTGTGTAATTGCTTTCTCAGGAGGCAGTGAGCTTTGATAAAGCTGGGAGCCGCACCTCTTTTTTAGTCAAATTAAAAAAAAAGGAAAGCTGGGCAGTAATCTGGAGCGGTCATATTCGGAAGGCGCACAGATTAGCGTCGGGAGCGATTGCCCAGAGGCTCGATTTTTCGCCAGGGAGCTTAATTTTTCTGATGGCATTACGTTGAAGCGACCGCCGTGTAATCGAGACTGTCCTTCCGCGCAGAAATTTGGACACCACGATAGAGGTTTCACTTTTAATAGGAAACGAGAGGGAACAACAAAAGAAAGATGCAAAGTACGAGACTGCGGCTGGCTTTTATGTCTCTGGGATGAAATATTAAACGAAGTGTTCGTCCAAGGACCTAGTTCTTTAATCCTGCAACGGAGCTATCCCGACATGCATTAACTTTACTGCCTTGTCGCATGTTATGAACGGACAATATATATAAGACAGTAGACCACGGGGGAATAAAAGGAAGAAACAAAGTCAGAACGTTTTTAGTGAGCCGCTTACGCGCATGCGTGCAATAGAGAAAGAGAGATATATATTGAGGAAAACCAAGAGTCTCTGGTTGAGGTAGACTTACTCTAGTATGCTGCTCTAATTGCATGAAAGAAGGAGAGATGAATCGCGCGTGCTCATTCGCCAACACTGACGGTCATCTATGATACTTGTTGCTCAATGTCTTTCAATCTATTTTAATCAAATGGAAAATTGGCATACACCCGACTTTTACACTGTGAAATAATTTGCGGACGCCCTAAGGGTGTGGGTTATTTTACAGTGTAGCACGTAAAACTGCGAGTATCGCACGCACGTACGCACGCACATACACACGCACACGCACACACGCACACGCACACACACACGCACACACGCACACACGCACACACACACAGTCTTCGACCATCGCGTCCAGAGGGCGACAGCTACTTTCCCCGTGATGTTTAAGTGCCCTCACAATTTTCACATGCGTTAAAGAAATATGGAATGGAGCGTCACTTAACGCAAGCACCGCGCGCTATTCAACTTGTTTTGTCAAAGCAAACTGTATCAGTGACATCCGTAAGTCAAGTGTCAGTTTGCGCGGTGCTTACCACTCTCCGCGTCACGATGCCCGTTTCCTTTAAGAACGTCGGGCCTCTCATCCCGGCTGCTCAACATGAAGCAATGAGTGCCGGTGTGCCCGAGGTCGGGTTAAAAAAACATTTGCACAAGTTAACTTTATTAACCTTATTTTTCACCCCCACAGTCCGTTATGTAAATAGTTTCCCTACCCTGGTCTATCCCCACTCCCTGCCCCTTTCCTTCACTTCCAACCCCCTTTCCACTGCTGACCGTTCATTCAGTTGTCGATCGGCAGATGCAGCTAACAGACGCGTACAGCGCGGTCAGCAGGAATTACCTTAACTACTTTACTTTTATTCAGTTCATTTAAATATAACCGACCAATTACTGCGCGTGCGGGAATGCCCAGTGGCGGTGACCGGCAAAGGTCAAAGGATAACGATGGTGTGACCGCAGAGTAACCGGAAGGCTGCAAATCCAGTTTAAATATTTTTAACTATACTACCGCAAAAGAAAAAAAAAGATTGATTTATGTCGCCAATCAGCTTGCACTAGCCAATGTTCCAGCCCGAACCAGTCGTATAACGGGTCGCCGCCGGCACCTCCGAGGCAAACGATGTACAAACAAGATCGCGTGTCGCGAAGCACAGGGCACATTTTACACGGCTTCAACAAGGAATGCGCCACCTGAAAGAAGGGGGCGTGCATGTCATCCGTGGTAAGAAAACATCGATATATGGACGACACGTACAAGACCGCAGAGAGACCGCAGACACCGCATCGGGACAGTTCGCTTGAAGGCAAAGGGGCGGATCGCGCTTAGGACATCTAGAGTGGGTGAGGGGGAGGGGGGGCGAGAGCGTGGCGAGAATTAGCCCGGCAGCGGAGCGAGAAAGTGCAGCGCGTCGCAGAGCGGACATTCCGTTGCGCGAAACGCAAAGGGGCAAGAACCGTGTGCTACGCTCCCGCACCGCAGCCTCACTACTGGACAATTAGATCGACTCGGTTGGCCACGGCAGTCGTTAAGCTCGAGTGTCGCGGCAAATTAAAGATGCGCGGCGCCGGGCCGCGACGCTTAATCATCTCGGCCGGTGCCACAGAAGCCGCCATCGTGCGTGCGACAAGAGCAAGGGGACACAGTGCCCCTGCGGTTTTGTATGTGTGCACCGCTAATCGCGCCTCGAGGACGACAAATGGACGACCGCCACCGTACGCCGCCCCCTCCCCCCCCCCCCCCCCCCCCAATTCCCTTCCGCGCCCCTCATCCACATCGCCCCACCTTGCTTCGTATCCCTGGGGGTGAATAGTGCTGACGGCGGTCACTTAACCATTACGTAAGCGCATGCTCAAAGTTAATAGAACACCCCGGAAACACCCTGCGCTTCGCACTTAAAAAAAAAAGGCTATTTAAACTCGATGCTTCTTCAAGGGTTCAAATGCTGCAAAAGTTTGAAGCTGAATAAGGGTTTCGGTTGTTCGGCACCTCTTTCCTGTCTAACCACTGCATTATTGATGAAACGTTTAGGCTTGATAGCCACCTCCTAAGCGCTGGATCTTATCAGTTTGACAGTGCCACCTACAGTATAAATTGCGAGATGCTGCTTTCGCTGTCTTAATTTGAGCGTGTTGATCGATTCGATCGAGGGACATCCTGACATCGGGTTCAAACAGCCTAAACGCTTGCACAAGTCGGCAAGCAACGCGCGGCAAGCTTTGGGTAGATGAATCATATATGCCCAGGACTAATTAACCACGTGGTAAAACCGGCGTCTGAAACTCTACACGCCTGATCCAGACGTCTGAAACGCTGGAACACATATGTGATTGCCCAGCATATATGTGTGAGTGACGGGTGCTTGGCAGTTTCTTAGCCAGCATTGGCAGTCAACACCTGCGAGAGTGATTTATTCTCAGCCCGTGGCCTGCATGCATGAAACTGCAACTGCAACAATGAAAGCATTGTTGCAGTTCCTGCGTGACACGGGACTAGACGAGGCGCTCTACTAGGGCCACTGTCTTCTGTACATAAGCATTCACTCCATCTTGTCTCATAATCATTCGTTCTTGCACTTTCGCTCCGCCATCTTCTTGGCCAATTCGGAGTAGAGCCCACCAGCTCAGGTCGCCCTCTCTGCCATTCCCGTAAATAACATGTCTCGCCCTCTCGAAAACGAAACCTTGTCACTCGATACTTCACACATTTTCCTTTTTCAGCGCAGTCTCCGTTTCTCTGCATACACATTTTTCCGAGCGAACGAGAAGCTCGAAAGTAGCTGTACAACAGCTCTCCGTTCTACACAGTGACCCGCAATGCCCCACGGATCGCCTTTTGGCGTCCGCACCCACTTGGCCTGGCATTTGATCCTACAAATATCCATACAGGTACAAGTCCCAATGAGCTATAGTTCATAGGCTGGCGCAGACGCGCTTTCCATATCACTCTGCCAATTCTCTCCGCTGTTAAGCAAAACTGTTTTCTTCCCTCCAGCTTAATTTTGACACAGTAAACCTTCTAGTACACTCCTCAGTTACACATGAATTCACTTTGATGGGCGAGCCCGTGGTGCGTAAGCTCTTGCACGCAAGTGTACCGGTGCTGAATGCAATCATATGTGTTACCAACACAAACTGAAACGCGAACAGGAAAAGGAACACGAAAATGCCACATGATATGCTGGACGCCTACCGCTTGTCCGCATTTCGACTTGAGATGATAGGACCTAAAGAACCAGTATTAGCTTTGTCAATCCCATACAGGTAGGGTAAAGTTGGCGTCAAAACTGTATCGGCGAGGCAGTTCCATCAAAAAGGTCTAATTCCACAAACTTTGGTCACCTGGGCCCGAAATAAGCAGAGAACTGTGCTGCCGCGAAACACTCCCTACTGAAATGTTCAATATGCAGTAGAATATTTCCATACATTTTCCCTAAGATTACCATAGAAATTAAACGGAATTTACATAAATCCATGCCGATTCCATAAGAATTATACGGGAATCCCACGGAAAATATTTGGAATTATTGGAATGGCATACCGAACGTCTCAGTAAAGCTAATGCAGACTCCCGTTCCTCATTACTGGCTTTTTTTTTTCATTTGCTCCCCTCTCCCTCGGAGGGAAGCAGGCAACCCCAAAGCGGCGCCCACCTCCGCTTCGCTGACCCTTGCCCCTCAACAACCACCCCCCACCCCCTTTTGAGAGGACTGTTATCATGCCCATCCTACACACTACCTTCCGCGCTAGCGCGTAATGGCAATAACTCAGCGCGACACATTCCCGGCGACAGCGTCTGGCTTACGCCCATAGACAAACGCAATTTAAGTGAACATGAAAGGAAGGAAAAAGAAAGGAGGGAAGAATTATCGTGGGGCTGAGCCGAAAGGAAATCGTACAGCAGAACTTAACTCGCGTTCGTCCGAGCACAGGGAGACACGAAGGGGCAACCCGGAGATCATTTGCGAAGATGCACCGATGAAAAACTGGTTTGCTTTTCCGAGACCGGAAAAAAAAAAAAAAAAAGAAAGGTCGGTAATACCTGACCGTGGTTCTTGTGCCAGCGTGTGGCCTTTAAACAGCCGTGCCTGCCCCCACCCACACCTCACCCTAGAACACCTCTTTCATTCTTTCCCTCGTGCTCGCTTTATTCAGTTCTCTCGCTCCGGCGCGCGCCTCGGCGACTCGATTAACCGATAACCGAAGGTCATCGCGGGTGGAGAAGGAAGCGCCGTGGGCGAGCCAAGACTGACAAAAACAAACAAACAAACAACGGAGACAGAATTCTTCGCAGGTAGGCATCAACTCAGACGGCCAGCACGCCTATCGTCGTGTACCGTAGCGGACGCTGCAGGGGGACCCTCACTCTGAGCGCGCACTGAAGATAAGCGTCCGGAGGACACACGCGTGCGCCGCAACAAGTACTGCGGTAGGCCGGGCGGAGGTGCCAGAAACGCAGCCGCCAGACGAATTCGACGGGGCGTGAACAGGTGCGAACTTGCCGGAACCAATGGGGCGGAACGATAAGGACAGGAGGGAGTACCTGGCCCGCCGTCGTCATCGTCGTCGTTAAGAGGCCCACAGTGGGTCCCAGTAGCCTTGCGGCAAACGGCACTCCAACAGAAGCAAGAGCGTCGTCGTATTAAGAGCCGTGTACGTGCCCTCCGTGCGCGTTTCTGTCGACAACAGATAAATTCGACAACAGATAAATAACGTTCTCTCCCGACGTTGCGCGTACTTCAAGCGATGGTAGACTGCATGCCTCGTGGACGATAGAGGTTATAAAGGAGGGAACGTCTAGGGTACCCTGGCTGATAAGGCCGACGTAAATAAGACCGTTGCTGAAACTCTCGAACACCACTGGACTCCGAGATCACCTTTCGACGGTTTGGTGCATGCTCCTCTCCAAGTGCTGGCACGCGTGCTTCCGGCCTGTGACTTTCACGTACCGCGAGGCTTGCGCACGCAAGAACACGCGTGCCTTCACCGCACGACACTTCACGTGACCTATGCAGACTGCCTTAAGTACAGAATTTAGACTTCCCAATCTTCTCTCTGTGTAACGTTATCGTAGACATGCAACATTTCCTTTGCAAATGCAGCCGCCTCTGGTTCTCAGGGGGGTCATCTCTGAACACGAACTAGACAGCCACCTTAAGCGCATAGCGTACGCCGCAAGCGTTCCCCGGTAAGCATTACGGCTGTATAACCTGCAGCTGCCGGGAAGCGGAAACTTTAGCATAAGAAGCTGGGAGTGACGTAACTACACTTTCATAGTTAAAGAACCCGCCTACCAAGTGTGATAGCGCTACGGAAAGGCCACTCATAGTTAGGACTCCCAAATGCCAGCGTTAACACGATCAGCGGCGAAAGAAACAGCAACGTCAATGTGCACAAACGGTATCGTGCTCAGGCTCGGCAGGACCCAGTTGAAAAGGCTTCGTCGCATTCGTCTATCGAATCGTGTGATACCACAGCCGCGCGGGGCAAGCACCTTCAGAGCGTGGATTGGAGCTTTTTTTTCTTTCTTTTTTTTTTTTTTGAACAGTGGAATATAGACAGGCTAGATATTATATACAAATATTTACAGGCAATACATCAAATATGGATCACTTGATAAAAATTTCAGTGGTGGATCCACAGTGTCGTGTTGCACTCGCAGCATTTCTCACGGGTCGGTTTCTCCTGGTGCAACTGCGGATCGAAACGCCTCAAGCGTCTCACCGCGCTTGCTTCCCCGCGAAAAAGGGCTTTCTATATGCTCCTTTTCCAAGCGTGCTTTCCGCGACGTTCGGCCTTAGAGGCCAGATTCGTCAAAGCTTCGCTTTAAAAGATTCCGCATAACCCATTTAACTATGACTGTCGACGGCAATGCGTTCAACATTGGATAAGTATAGCGAAACAACGTATTGCGGCCGACGAAACGAGTTCTGGATGAGGCGTGTATACTGCGGCGGGACCGCTCTTTCGCGCTCCCCGAAGAACACGACGCCACCCAGCGGCGCCGCCGCGAAGCCTGCGCGTGAACTCCGAGACGCTTGGAGCGCCGGTGCGTGCGAACGCTCAGAACGTTTCACGATTTTTCGTGTCATCCTTGCGCAAGGGCCATGCAACTCTTCTCTGCATCGTTCCAATTTTAGTGTATGTACTTTGGAAGTACGCCGAGAAACGCGCCAAGCGGCAACCGGGCTCGGCCATCGCACTTCTTTCTAGACGCACTATACCAACTATAATAGTCGCGTTTCCAAGAGGTACGCGCGTGGCATCCGAGACGAGAAGTGTGGCGCGCCGTTTCCTCAAAAGGCTGAAAATTGTGCCCTCGCTTCGCCGCATCCGCTGTAGCACATTATCAGCGAGCTAAGTTGGTGAGAGGTTCACTGAAGAATGGAACATGCCCAGTGCACTCATATCGCACAGCTCGCTGAAGCGCTGGCGTGAAAGGCGTCCACTAAAAAACGGCACTCGTTCGGTGCATTTGCGGCGCTGCTTGCAATACGTCGGGTTGCTGTCCTTGAGAAACTCTTATGACGAGGGTTCGACTTCGTCCAGTATCGCATAAAGTCACAGGATCTCTTTCGCCATTGTACAGCGGCACATATTAGTCACCCAATATGGCGTCAAAGACGTTCATTGCAGAGTAGCACGCGCCTAGTGGACATACCCAGAGCTACAAGGCGTTATCGAACAGGTTCATTGAAGACCAGCACAATCCGAATGGCACATACACAGTGCTCCAAGTTGGTGTCAAAAAGTTCCATTGAATAGCGGTACTTACACTCTAAAAACAGTTGCACCCTTTGGGGTGTATATTTACCACACAAAAATAATCGTGATCTGTCTTGCCCGTATTTCCTTTCTTTAACGCTTCGAACCCGGCACTACCAAGTCGCGAACGGCATGTGCGTTATCAGCATGACAGAGCATTCTCGACAGGAAAGTAATGAGCGCAGCCTTTTTAATAAAGGAAATGCGCGCAAGACAGATGACGATTATTGTTGTGTGGCAAATATACAACCCAAAGGGTGTAAACATTTTTTAGAGCGTACCCAGTTCCGCACCTGCCCACGCCAGAGTTCGCTGAAGCGCGGCACGTATGTACACAATGCCCCAATGGCGACCCAAGTTGGGCCTACGGTTGGTTTCCAACCCTGTTGCCTCAGCACAGCATTCCGATGAGCTACCGATTCGCCAATGCTACACAATGAGCCACGTTCGCGGGAAAACGGTTAGAGATAAACAAACCTAGCTCCCGGAAAGTGCGTGAAGTACCCTAAGAATGCCAATGCATTAAAAATTATTCGATGAATATCAGATTCATCTTGTCATGCAAGTTCAAAAAAGTGACGCCTCGCAACGTGCTAGTCTCTCGCATAAGAATAGTTGTTTTAAGCATTCATTCAGCCCTAATCCGCTAGTGGAATTCCGCTAGTGGAATGCGCCCTTTAAATAACTGGTTCATCTGGCGAAACAGGTAATTCGCGTAATCGATCATTTCGCCTGAGGTGTCAGCTGGTGCGGAAAAAGTGCGAACCTAAAAGAAGTACACTTCCTTAAGCACCTGCTATAGCCTAATTGAGGCTAAGGAAATTTTCCGCTCCGGGGCTACGCGTTTAATATTCTCGCCATTCGTGAAATCATCTCAGCGGCTTAAGATTCAACCAACACCAAGCCCTATCAGCGCGCCATTCCTGGCACATTCTCCATCTCGGCTTGAGCACGACGCGAAGCCACCGCCAGCTTTGGTGGAATTCTCACCATATCGCCGAAGCAAATTTCCATACACAGACAACCCAATGAAATATGCAAACAGCGACGTTGAGAAAAAGGGAGGAAGGATAAGGGAGAGAGAGAGACATCCAGAAACGCGACGCGCCGAGATGCCTGCAACAATCAACAATCTAACGGATGCACGCGTGCATTTATTAACCCAGCGCGCAGGTCGAGAGGCCGCGCTCGAACTTCCCCAAGCGTGCCTTGTGACGGCGTGCGCGGATTGCATGCATTCCGCGCGGGTCCCCAGAAAACCGCGCGAAGCAACGGGCGAATCGTGCAATTTTGCAATGGCGGATGGAGAGAGTCGCGCGGGAGGAAATATAATTGATGGTGTCGCGTCAATTCTCAAGGCTAAGCGGATACATGTCGCTTGATCGTTATCCTTATTGAATAGCGCGGTTTGGCTGCCAAGTTCGGACGCAATCACCCCCTTTATTATTTTTCTTGCACTGCATTCGACCTTAATACATATATGGTTTCTTTTCTTTTCCGTATATTTTTCATTGGGCATGCGCCAGCCGTTATTAAATGAGAGCATATCGCTTGTCCTTTCCTTCTTTCTCTCTCTCTTTCTCTCTTTTCCCCCTTCGTGAGGCGATTGCAGGTCGACCAGCGCAATCTGCACCGAAAGGCGACGGAAGGTCGAAAATTGAGCAATGAATCTTTGCAGTCACCTAGAGGTGGTTGGTGCGAGTGGAACCCCGTATCAGAGGTACTGTCGCAATTAGCAGATGCGGGATCGCTGTCTTCATCCGCTTGCGCAAAACACCTTTGGAATATAGAAATTCAGCTTCATTTCCTTCCACATTCAGCGTTTCTGCTGACATCCGTTTTCGTTATTGTACGCCCACGGCGGTGCGCGTAAATGCACAAGTCCGGCTACTGGCGCCCCATGGATTTCAATTTCGAAGATAACATGCATGCAGGGCATGTCGAGGGAAGACAGCAACGCAAACGACTGCACAAGTGCGTGGCGTGCATACCTGGCTGCAAGCGTAAGCAGATATTGACGGAACGATTGATATTGAAATATAAGGATAGAATTGCGATAAGTGTGTAGCTATGTGAAAGACACAACTGCGGCTCGTATAGTTTGATGTTCTCAACGAGCATTAATTTAGCCCTGAGACGTATTCAAAACGCCAGTTTTGTTAAACAGGCGCTTCATAAATCTATGATATCTAAAAGACACCAACAGAAGTGATCGACCAGAGTCAGTGTAGGCAACCGCTTCTACAAACGAACAATAACTATACATAACTACGCTGCCAAATAGTGTTGTCTAGCAGCGACTAGACGTCGACTAACGGAGTGGGCCTAACGGGACTAACGGACTCGGACTAACGGATTCAGACTAACGGATTCGGAGCACCAAAGTTTGCACAAAGCTAAAACTAACTGCCTCGTTAATTATGACAATCCTCTTCGCTGCCGCCTCCATTCCCATCCACACCTGCACTGCCGTTTCCCTGCAGACAACGGCTACAATACAGTGAAGTATACCAAAATGCCGTTCACGCGTACTGTAGGGAAGCTACCCAAAATGAGTTAATAGAATGACTGGTACTTCGGCCTTGAGAATGGCAAGCGACACCCAATCGTTTGTTACAACCGTAGTTAGAGGCACGACGTCCCGGCTGCGATTTGACCCACAACCTCATCCGAACCGCCGTGTTTTCAGCAAGCCGTGCCGCTAGTTGAGTGTAAACTGCCGGCGCCTCCGAGAGGGACGAAAGCGTCGGAGCGGAGAATTGAGGATTTGCATTTGTGTGTTCTTCTTTCTTCATATTTTAAATTTGTAACTCACTACCTGCCATCTATCTCCTGTAAGATAAACACTCATTCTTGAAGCCCTTCGAGGCTCCCGCGTGCGCGGGCGCTACGGCACCCGAAGAAGTAGTAGTAAACATCACTTAGGAAAAAAGAAAACACTCACCGATTACTACGATACTTGCTAATGCGATATTCGAGCGCATTTCAATATGCGTTTTCATTTCGCGACATATTAGCTGGCGCGGACAGTATGCATCGTGCGGCACGCTGTACACGGAGCGAAGTGTGGCGCAATTGTCTCGCTAATCTAGACACCGCGAGAGCCAACGTGTGGGTGAAGCATGGGCGCGATTCACAGCAGCCGCCACCGACAGACCAACCCGCTCTAGTCTGGCGCCATCTCGTAGCCATTGTCACCGCACCACTCTTCTCAATCTTTCGGCATACCCTCCGCCTCCAGTTTGCTCCTCGCGTCTTTCATCCACTCCACCTACCTCTAGGTCGCGTCGCTTTCAAACCCCACTGCGCTCTGCGCCCGCTTTCATCTTTCGCCATGCTCGTTCACTCGGTTACGTCGACAGTCGCCGCAGGAACAGACGACCTAAGAGCTGGGCTCTAGAAAATAATGGTGTAATTAATAGGCAGTTACCCGCTTTCTCGAAGTAACTTCCAAAGTTTCGTCATACTTTTGATTCCATAGGCCTGTTTCGGGAAAAGGTATTAGGGACGGTAGTCTAGAGTTCCCCGTAGATTGCTAAAATAATGACACGCCCCGTCTAATATCGTCATCGCCACATTCTCTATCATTGCAGCTACTGAGAGGCATTTACCTCTGCAACGCAACATTGTTCTGTCGCTTGAGTATGGGTGTGACGTTTCAAGAAAATATATGTGTGTGTGTGTGATGCGGATCCTACGCACTGTGGGAGTCGATGTAGCGAAGCTTTCTGTGCTGTTCGCGCTGACCGACGGTATTTGGCGGTGACGTAGGCGACACAAACAGTCGTGAGGGGATGTCCAACGCTACTTTGCGCGCGCCACTAGTGCTTGTCTACGTAGTATACGGAACACGCCGCGAGAAGGTGTTTTCTTGATCCGTTGTTGCACGCCACTGTTCGTAGCCTGCGAGCAGGTTAGCGCCGCCATCACTTCCCACGGCGCATCATATCGTGCCTGCCCTGCTCATCCGCTGGACGGCCGCTTCGGTAGCGTCCAATTTGACACTGTGGTGCTTTAATGCTTCTGCACTCCCGGCGTCCTTTGTCCGCATGGACGAACTTGTACGGTGCTTGTATTTATTTTTTCGGAAACAGCAGAAATGTGCCATGCCGTACCTGGGATTTTTCTTTTCCAGGCTGTCCGCAACTGTTGCCGTATGTCTGTTAGTAGCGTTTTCTTTACTGAGGAGACCCCAAACGAAGCATGCTTTGTCACGGCGCCTTTCCCATTTCAAGCGATCCTACTATGTATGCGAGCTGTCATGAGCGAAGAATGGCAACTCTATTATTCACCTCTTCGCCATGACTTTCTTTTCTATTTTTCTTTTTCTAGGGAGGGGGGGGGGGTATTTTCTGTACGCTCGCTCTACTTACTCTCTGACATTCTATGTACGCTATGGACCACCAACACGATGTGCAAGGCGGCGGCGGCAGCGGCGGCAGCGTCAGCAGAAATGCCGAAGGAAGAGGCCACGAAAGCTTCGCTCCAGTCGATCTTCCAACTATCAGCTCCATTGCCGAGACATCCGGAGGTTCTCAACACGGTTACCTGCTGTCGTCTTCAATAACATATTTTCTATGCAAAAGCGTCATACAGCGCAGCTTCAGACCTTGGATGCACCCGCCTCCCAAATGCACATCTCCAAAGGCGCATGAGTTCCACTCTCAGTAACACTGGCGAACAATATTATTCCCTTCACCATAAGCCGAGAGAATGGAGCAGCACGTCACCAGATGGTCTGACAACGGCAGCAACATAACGGATGCTACTTTAAAAAGCAATCATGTGGAGTGCAGTTTAACCCTGACGATACCGTGAAGATCGTGCGAAGTGAAACACTACATAGTGTGTCATATATACCACGATTGCTAAAGTGAGTGAGTGAGCAAGCTCTCATTTAATTGTTGTTTCCAGCAGCTGTTGCAACAAGTAGTTGCACCACTCTTTCCCATACGCTGCACATTACGCCATATATATACAGGGCATGATGACAGCTCAGATAATGCGGGCTTGCGTTCGCTTACGCAACACTTATTACATGCACTCTTCTAAACTTACAGGGATTAAATAAGGAGAAACCCGGTAAAAGAACCCAGTTTGCATAGCTGACAAGTAGCCGTTAATTGGGCCCACAAACAGCCCACATTCTCGCCTCGACAGACCTTGCTTCGACCAAAGTCCTTGCCTCTTTCTTGCCGAACGTCAGGTCTGACAAAGCAAGAACATAGTATCTCTGCAGCGACTAGAGCCCACGGACACATGGTGACACTTGTCTTCGCCGTGCCCCGAAAAACCGTGGCACGTTAGAAGGGCGCCGAAAATACCGCCTACGGTGCACTAAACTGGCAGAGAAGCCCACTATCAGCGCTCCGTAATCGCTCCAAATTAATAACCTTGCACGGATAAACCGTTTGGCTTACCGCTGGATGCCGTGGCACCGAATGCGACAGCGCAGCGGTGCGCATTAAAAAAAAAATGTGACGAGCGATCGTTGACAGCGACGACGTCAAGGGCGGATAACGACATCGACGACTGGGCTCACCGTGCGGAGCGTTCAAGGGCTGCCCAACTGACAGCGCAGTTCCGGTTGTGGGATGGATGTCCGCGGTGGGATAGTTCTATGCCAAAGGGAGAGTGACGAGCGAGTATATGCGTCGTCAACGCCTCGCCACCGCTGAAGCGGCAGGCCTCACGGGCGTGACTTTTTTTATATGACTGCTAATGATGCTCCTTTCTTTTTAAGGGAATCTTAGCATTGTTAGACAAGTTTTCTTTTCGGGTATCTAACTGTCTCACCAAAAATTTTGAGCCGACCCCGAACGTAGTGCAGCCTAAAAGTGTGTTGTACCATTCGCGAGGATATGCGCCACCGCGTCATGTGTCACTGTGTCTGTGCCACTGACTATGTGCCGTTATGCATGCACGGATTTCACAACGGCGGCGGCGGCGCCAGAAGGCGTAGCGTGGCCAGACGGTCGTTCGAGATGGGAGCACGGCATTATTAAAAAAAAAAAAAAAAGCATCGAGCGTTCACAGACACTTCACCGACAGTCACATACACAACAACAAAAATAAAAAAAGGAATAAAGGAAAACTATCAATACCGCACAAATCATAACACATCATCAAAGCCAAATACGCACGTAAACACAAAATCAGACTTGAGTAGCCCACAAAAGAGAAGGCAGCCGAAATCTCGCTGGTTTTTACGAGTTCATACATTTGTGTACGTTTCGAACCGCGAGCTGCACGAGCGAAGCAACACCAGTCCACAAGCAACGCCAGTCCACAAGCAACGCCAGTCCACAAGCAACGCCAGTCCACAAGCAACGCCAGTCAACAAGCAACGCCAGTCAACAAGCAACGCCAGTCCACAAGCAACGCCAGTCCACAAGCAACGCCAGTCAACAAGCAACGCCAGTCAACAAGCAACGCCAGTCCACAAGCAACGCCAGTCAACAAGCAACGCCAGTCAACAAGCAACGCCAGTCCACAAGCAACGCCAGTCCACAAGCAACGCCAGTCCACAAGCAACGCCAGTCCACAAGCAACGCCAGTCCACAAGCAACGCCAGTCAACAAGCAACGCCAGTCCACAAGCAACGCCAGTCCACAAGCAACGCCAGTCCACAAGCAACGCCAGTCAACAAGCAACGCCAGTCAACAAGCAACGCCAGACTGGCATGGCTTTGTCGTATGTTAGTTACCATTGAGACGTGACCACGTTGGCGCCTAAGTTTTCACCCTTCGATTTCAAGAACGCGTACAAAAGAAAATCGCTGAAATGATGCCCGAATTTTTCTGCCAAGGTAATACGAACGGAGGCTAACGTCTAGGGCACCGTTTATGTTGTTTCTGCTGGATCCTGATGACGGAAGTCAGCTGCAGGAACAGCCATAAACACCTTCAGCAGTAAAAGCAAATAAAAGGGAGTAACACAATGTAAAGAGAGAGAGAGAGAGAGAGAGACAAAGGAGAGGAAAGACAGGGAGGTTAGCCAGTGTAAGTCCCGGCTGGCTACCCTGTGCTGGGGAAAGGGGTAAAGGGAATAAAAGGAGAAAGAAGAAGAGGAAAAAAAAAATGGGAAAAAAAAAAGAAAATTGACACAGTAACGCGAAACTACGCGCTACAACGTTCAGAGACGGTCACACAATTGGCATGTCCTTAAAAACTTCAACAAAGCCCTTAAGGCCTTGAGTGCCGAAGCCCGTCTGGACCAGTGTCCTAGAGCTTTTTCCTCTGTAAAGGGGCGATTGTCCAGTTTTGCGAGAGCGGTCACGAGCACTTTTCTTCGCACTGCGTAACGGGGACAGTCACAAAGGAGGTGTTCAATCGTCTCCTCGCAGCCGCAGGTGTCACAAGTAGGGCTGTCGGCCATTCCAATGCGGAATGAATAGGAGTTTGTGAATGCCACGCCGAGCCACAGGCGGCACAGAAGTGTTGCTTCCGCTCGTGGCAACCCTGGTGGTAGGCGGAGTTGCAGACGTGGATCCAATTTGTGGAGACGTGCATTCGTGAATGCACTGGTGTTCCACAGATTCTGTGTAAGCTCGCGGGCGAGGGAGCGAAGACTTGTGGCTGCATCTGTTCTTGACAGCGGTATGGGTGTAATCTGGGCACCATCATGAGCCGACCGGGCAGCGTCATCCGCACTGTCATTTCCTGAAATTCCACAGTGACCCGGTATCCACTGGTAGATGATGTTGTGTCCCTTGTTGATTGCGTGATGGTGGAGTAGTCGGATGTCTGCGACTAGTTGCTCATTTGGTCCATGGTTGAAAGGGGACATCAGACACTGAAGAGCTGCCTTTGAGTCACATAAGATGGACCATGAATGTGATGATTTGTGAACAATAAACTCCAGAGCAGCACGGATAGCTGCGAGTTCTGCAGCCGTCGATGATGTGATGTGAGATGTCTTGAACTTGAGGGTAACGCACTCTGCGGGAATCACCACTGCTCCAGCTGAACTATTAGAGGATACAGAACCGTCTGTGTAAACGTGGATGCGTCCTCTGTGCTGTTCATGTAGCATTGAAAGCACGGTTTGTTTGAGGGCGAAAGTTGACATCTCCGTTTTCTTTTTAATACCGGGAATAACAAGAAGAGCCTGGAGTGGATGGAGGCACCACAGCGGTTGAGATGGTCGTGCTGCAGGCGTGAAGTTCAACGGTAAAGTTCCATGGTTGGCGGCAATAATCTTGCTAAACGCTGAACGAGGTCGAGCGGCAGGAAGGGAGGCGAGATGATGCGATGGAAGTCGGGCGAAGTGCCTGATATGCATCCTTAAGGTGTCGACTTGAAGATACGTGTTGATGGGGTGGTCATGCGCGATGGCTATTGTTGCTGCCGTGGACGCACATCTGGGAAGACCAAGGCAAATTCGCAGAGCTTGAGCTTGTACAGATTGGAGGGCACGGAGGTTGGTCTTGCCGGTCCCACCCAGTACAGGTAAGCTATAGCGCAGGAGACCAAGGAACAGTGCGTTATAGAGTTGGAGCATCGCACTCACAGACGCACCCCATGACTTTCCCGCAAGAAATCTGAGCAAGTGGGTTATCATGACTAATTTCCTTTTTAGGTAGGAGACATGAGTACTCCAGGAAAGGTCTCGATCGATTATCACTCCTAGAAAGCGGTGCGTCTTCTCGTAGGCAATTGGCTGTCCATTAATTCTGATAACGTACGGTTTCATTGCTTTACGCGAGAAAGCGACTATAGAGCACTTCTCGCAGGACAGCTCCAGACCTCGTGCTCGAAGATAACCTGATGTTACAGTGGCCGCTTTTTGAAGTCTGGCGCGCACCTGAGGACGCGTCGCTCCTGATGACCAAATGCATATATCGTCTGCATAGATCGACACATGGACGGATTCCGGAAGGGTGTGAACCAGGTCGATGAGCACCAGGTTAAATAGAGTGGGGCTCAAGACTCCGCCTTGTGGTACGCCTCGGTAGGTGTTGCGTTGTGATGACGCACCGTCCTCTGTTTGCACAAAGAATGACCTGTCCTTCAAGAAGCTGGATATCCACCGAAATACAAGGCCGCCGAGGCCGACATCACCCAAGGCGTCCAGGATGGCTTGATGGGTTACGTTGTCATATGCGCCTTTAACATCCAGGAACATCGCCGCTGACAGTCTCCTGAGGCTTTTTTCGTGCTGAACAGACGAGACAAGATCTATGACGTTGTCTATAGAAGAGCGTCCGCGTCGAAAGCCTGCCATAGCGTCAGGATATAACTTGTAATGTTCTAGATACCACTCTAGACGCGTCAGCACCATCCTCTCCATCACCTTTCCTAGACAACTGGCCAGAGCAATGGGACGATAAGACGCCACGTCTAGGGGTGATTTACCTGGCTTGAGCAAAGGCACAAGGCGGCTAGACTTCCATGCAGCTGGAACTTCTCCTTCACGCCATGAATTATTGTACACGTCTAGAAGTGCATGCCGGGCTGTGTGACCGAGGTTTCCAAGAGCTGCGTATGTCACCCCGTCAGGCCCAGGCGATGAGGAACGTCTGCACGCTGCCAACGCCGCCTGCAACTCCTCGATGGAAAACAAATTGTCCATACGAGAATCTCGCGAGATTGGAACATCACGGGGATCACGTGTGGCGAACGATGGCGGTAGACCAGCAACCTTGAAACAGAAGTCCTCCGCTACGTCGATCTCTCTGCGACCTTGATAGAGAGCCAGGCATTTGAAGGGGTGGCGTTGTTGCGGTGATGTTCGAAGACCACGCACTGTTCTCCAAATATGTGAGAGGGGTTTATGCGGATCAAGGGTATCACAGAAGGTTTTCCATCTTAGAGACTGCAGGGAGTTGATCCGACGCTGGATCTTCTTCTGTATGCGTCTCGCCTCCCTTAGGTCGTAGATGGACTTGGTGCGCCTGTACCTTCTTTCCGCGCGACGGCGGATTGCTCGAAGCCGCTCCAATTCTGCTTCGAATTCAGAAAATTTAGGAACAGGCCTAAAAGATCTTGTGGCTTCTTGAGCAGCGGCGTTAATTAGCTTCTCGATGTTGCCAGGCAGACAATCCTGGATCTCTTGGCTATTCTTCTCCATGAGCAACGTGTATTTAGGCCAGTCGATGTGATGAAGAACTGTAGTAGAGTGTGACTTGCGTATGCCGTCGATTTTAACATATGTTGGAACGTGGTCACTACCATGCGTTTCGTTGTCCGTGAACCATTTCACACTGGCACTGAGGCATCTTGAAACAAAAGTCAAGTCCAGGCAGCTGCTGTATGTCAATCCCCGCAGAAAGGTGGGACTGCCATCATTTAGGCAGCAGAGCTCATGATCCGACGCGAAGGATAGTACACGTCTTCCTCGACAGTCCATCTTTAAGCTTCCCCATAGCGGATGATGCGCATTGAAGTCGCCGGTAATAACCCATGGTCCAGGTGTCGCAGTTAAAATTGTACTTAGCCTTGCGCTGTCAAATCGACTCGAAGGTGAAATGTAGGCACCTATGAGCGTGAGTGCGACGTTCTTGCATTTTATAGTCAAACACACATACTGATTGTCGTCATCAGGTGCCACTGGGTGTAAAACATATGTGAAATCGCATCTGATATAAACTATGACTTTGCTGCGGTCGGTACAGGTGGCAGACATCAAAGCTTCATATCCTGATAGGCGGATGGCGCTCTCAACGTTTGGTTCACAAAGGACGATTATTGGAAATTTGTTCTTAAAAACAAACGGACGAAAGTCCGAAATGCGCGATTTAATGCCTCTGACATTCCATTGGAAGATAGACGCTTCCTTGACTTCTCTAAGGAACGAATGTAGAGGAGCAGCCATGGTGCTTCTCAAGACCGGACAGTACCGGATACAGGGCATCCAGTATTTGAAGTGCGCCTCGAGCCGCCGGAGTGTGTATGGCGGTCAGTAGTGCTCGTAGCGTGTTCATAAGGGCCCTTATCATGGTGACAACTTGTTTGTCGTTGTCTTGGTTGCTGCCAGAAGGTGAAGCGTGATTCGGCGAGCGTGCTACATCTTGTCGCTCCGCTGGTGGATCTAGCTGTGGCAATGGCGGCCACTCCTCGCTTGAGGCAATGATATTGGAGACTTTCTGCTGAGGAATCTCATTGCTGCTATTGCTAGTTGTATGCGTAAGTTTCTGGACTGTCAGTGGACGCGGTGCATCCTTAGCAATAGCAGTGGGTTTCCTAGATCTTTGACGACGTGAGCGTCGACGTCGCACCTTAGCGGCAGCCTCCCTGTGCGACGAACCATCCCTGACCATTTGCCTCAAGACTTTCGCCTCATTTTTCACATGTGGGCAATTCTTCGAAGTTGCATCGTGAGAGCCCTGACAATTGGCGCACTTTTGGTTTTCTGCACGACAGGCGTCGGAGCTGTGCGACCCAGAGCACCGTGAGCACACGGCAGCGTTTGTGCAAACCGCACTAACGTGCCCTATCCTTTGACATTTCCTGCACTGAAGCGGCTTTGGCACAAAAGGCCGTACAACGTGTCGGAAGTGACCGACCTTGACGTGGGACGGTAGGCTGTCTCCTTTGAAAGTTAACTTGACACACTGCGAGTTTCCCAGGTGACGGGCTTGCAATATGGCAATTCCCTCTGTCGCCGGCTTGATGAGTATATGCAGGTCAGCATCGCTTATGGAATTATCTACGTCATACACAACGCCGGCCGTAGAGTCGTGATGGTCTTGTTTATAGCAGCGTACGTTGATGCTATCCAGCACCTTAACGTTGCTCAGAATGTCTAGCGCGCTGCGGTTTGTGACATCTATAGCGAGGATGTTCTTACGGGCGTTGATCCTTATATCTTTGATCTGACCCGGAACAAGTGCCTCGAGCGATACAGATGTGGCTTGGCGGTTGATCCGGTTTAGATTGTCGCTAGCAGCCACAGGCACATATAAAATGGTGAGGTCTGATGGCTTTCGCGTCGGGATCACAGTTGCCTTACTTGAGGAAGGAGACGTCCTGACGAGTCTTCTCTTTGCTTTGTGCTTCGCTACGGGCACGAAGTCGCTGTCATCCGAGGTTTCATCACTGGTTCCTGAGTAGATCACAGTGTCCTCGCTGTAGGTGTCACTCGGGCGACTAGACCGCTTTCTCGGTGCGGTCGCTGTTGACGTACAAGGACCAGGAACCTCTCCAGGCGACTCCACGTCCATCGCCGTAGTTAAGGGAGTGGCGTCTCCCACAAAGTAGCTTCAAATTCTCAGAGACAAAAAGGCAGCGTTCCACACAGGACACTTCGTCGTCGTCTCTCTCAATGTAAAGCTATTCGTTGGCCCAAGGCGGCGTTTGCCGAGCGAAGCTTCCTGAAGCAACGTTGTTGTAGAGGGCTGAATTTCGTAAGCAACGATTACTCGCCACCTGAAACCACTATCACACCTTTCACACTGTCACTCATCTTCTGAGTGGACACCTGCTACAACTAAGAAATCACATTATAAATGACTATGATGAACACCGCAAGCTGCATTCTGACCTGGCATGAGAAAGCCTCTAGACGCTAATTATCGAAGGTTGGATCACACTATACTCATTAATATGCGGCGCTGTCGATGATGTAACAGCGCGGTCGTCATCTTTACCGCAGCGATAATAACAGACCTCTTCTTTTTTTTCGAAGGCTGCACACGCCTTGTAATCCCTCTCTCGGAAGGGCAATATTTCAAACTGACTTTCCAATGTCACCTTTTTGCATCCATTACCATGATAAGCATGCATACATCTTGGCACACGAAAGACGCGAGCTTTAACTAGGGGCACTACTGATATATCTTCATAACGTGCCTCGCAAGTTTCTTAAGTCAGTCAGGCAGTATATAACTAACCCTCCCAGGCAGTTAAGGCCGCTATAATGCTATGCAAGGAGCCTCCTAGAGGCTCAGCTGGAAGTCTCGTAAGTCATTAACTTTTCTTGACTATCACCGCGGAACCCTTATTTGTCGGGCGGGAAATACTCGCGCCACTGCTATAACGCGGACGCGCCTCTTGTCCTTCACAAGGCGAGATATTTTGGTTCGAACGATTATTCTCTGAAGCGCATGCCCCGGTGCTAGCTATGGCGTCATGCTGCTAGGCACAAGGTCGTCAGTTCGATTTCCGCACGCTGCGTCCGCATTTCAGCGGCGGTGCAGTGCAAAAAAGATAGCGTACCGCGCTTTTCAAGGACCGTTAAAGAACCCCAGCCGGTCAAAATTATTCAGGAGCACCCACTACCTCGTTTCTCGTAGCCCGAATGTTGATTTACGATGTTAAATATTATCAAAGAAACAATTAATGTGTTTAATTTAGGTCACTCAAGTAGGCTACCTACATTTTATATCGTGCGTTCGAGTGCTTGGATTTTCGTCTCTAAAACGTAACTTTGTCGAATCATTTACTGGTGTTTATGGGCTGTCACCGTGTTGTCATCATGTCACCGGGTTAAGGAGGTACCATTTCAAATGAGCAGGCGCTGATTTTGTCCAGTCAGAGTTCTGCCCATACTCCCACACGTTGTTAGGACCGCACCGACGTACGGATAAGTGGAGGTGACCGGATATCTTCTAGAATTAAGAACAAAACAATGATAATTTTATTTTCATACTACGCTACTTGCAATCTCATGCAACTCGATTTATTTATTTATGCGTCGCACGTATCACAACATTACAGTCACGCGATATTTACGTTTATGCGCAACACAGTTCACAAGCTTTGCTGAAACGCGAATAGCAGCAGACCAGGTGGCCGTTTAGCTCCAGACGTCGACTCAGAGGCTCCACGGGACGAAGGCAACGTCTTGCGTGGAATATGCCAGGCGTTCCAGGCGTTGAGAAAGACTCGCTGGCAGCGCCTATCCGGCGTAAGCTTGAGCAAGGAAGAACATAATTCTCTCTTTGACAGGGTAGTCGGCGGGACGGACTGCACAAGTCACTCGAGCAACAAAAGCAACTTTGGGTGGACACCTCCAAAGTCCGTCAAGGCCGCGCTAACACGCCTAATTCTTTCACGCGTTTTCTCGAATGATCGATGCTGTCTCTGCCCGCGACGCCGCGCGCACAGTGCCGCAAAGAGACGCGCGACGTTAAATAAGAATATTTAGGCGCAGTGTGGCACGTAACGTTCGCGCACCTCGAATGAGTCGGCATACACATTAGTAACCGAATGGGGCGTTTGCTCAGACAGAACCATATGGCGCTTGACTCGCACGTTATGGCAATTATAGCGGTTGCTCAAACTGCATTCTTCCGCGTCCCCCCCCCGTTTCTTTTGTTTCTTTTACGTACGGGAATGAATGAATGAATGAATGAATGAATGAATGAATGAATGAATGAATGAATGAATGAATGAATGAATGAATGAATGAATGAATGAATGAATGAAAAACTTTATTTTCACAAAGGAGGTATACCGGCGAAGGTGGAGCCCTCAGTCCAGGGCCCCTGTGGCCTTTGCAATCTTGCTAGCTCTGTCGATCAGCTTGAGCTGTTCTTCAGGCTTCGAGCAGGACAGAGCAGCCTCCCACTGCTCCGGAAAGCTGGGGCGTGCGCGCCGAAGTAACTTAGACGCTGCATAACTAAAAGCTCGTTCCAAAGGCAGGCGGCGGCTCGAAGCCGTCACGTGACACTGGTGATGTGACCTCATCGGTGGGGTTGCTTAATGCGACAAGGAAGAGTCGAGCAGCGTATAGCGATTGGCCAAGTTTGTTAGTTGCGTGTGTTCATGTAAACGCTTCAGTTAGATATAGGCACGTCGTTTTCACGGTTTCGACGAGAGCACAACTATAACAACGGTGCACTTGTAAACCATCTGATCGGTACTGTCACCGACCCGAGGTTCACAGCATGAAGCTACTCAGCTCGGTGGCGGATGACAATTTTTCGTTTCATGAAGCTTCCTCCACCAACGGACTTTCGAAAAACAAGACAACGGCGCACTACCGTCAATAGTCTCCTGGATAGTTAAGATACAGTATCTGAACTATCCAGAAGGTTAATTCATACTAGAGCTACCACGCTTCAAATGCATTGGTCGCTCGTTCGATTCCCGGAAAAAAATGTATTCAGCTGCGAAGCTTCATGAGACATTGGTACGAGTTTCCTTTGTCGCATCGTGGTACTCTCTGGTAAAAGACCGTTTCTCATTTCACCAATTGTAATAGTGACACGTCGGAGCAACCACTGATAATTTTTGTGGTTGTGAAGCCGTCTGTATTTTTAACAGGGACGACCTCGAAGATTTTGAAAGGATGGGAGGAAATGGGTATCACACGTCTGGTATGACATCAGCACAGCTGTCAACCTTGATACGTAACACATACCAACGTCAAAATAAAATACTGAAATTTGGCGAAAGCACTAAAAATTGTGTTCTGTGCACGACGTACACTGGTTTTATTGGTGGCGATACTGTAAGTAGGTCCGAGTAATCGAAGGGGTCATAAAAATCAGGCTCCGAAAAATCGCTCGACGACTATATTTGCATTCTATTGAAATCAGATCGTCCTAAATATGCCGAGAATGAACAATCATACTATATTTGGTGTCATTACGTCAACCACAAGCAACCTCTAGAAATTAGACATGTTAGTCTAAAATAGTAGAGGTTCGTGTATTAGCCTTAAATACTAGCACGCATCAGGGAGTCGAAATTGACTACACGGACTCATAAAATAAGTCATATATAATATCATTCACAACGTTAGACATCGTTTACTGTAATCATCACTTCAAGGCGCCTCATCTGCGAAAGTTTAGTAGCCAGGCGATAATGGAGACTTTGCAAACGCACCGTACTGAAGGTGCGTCTCTCAAGCAACTTCTTGTAGCAGGATTCAACGAGGAGCATTTTTGAAGCGCAGTGTCTTCTCCAAACTAACGGGCGGCGCGTAGAGTCCACACTGCTTTGAGAAGCGGCTGTTAGGGTTTTTCCGTCAGGAAATCCAGAGAGAGAACAAGAAAATTGTATATGAAAAGCAGGGAGCTTGACAAGGACTGAGCCCGGTTGGCTATCCTACACGATCGAAGGGGAAAGGAAGGGAACGATTAAGAGAAGAGACAGTCCGCTGTGGATATCGACGATGTAGTAAAGTTTTCAGCTCTGTACCCACTGACGGTCACTCATTCTGGATCACAGACGGTCGCTCACTCCGGTAGTCTTCAAATATCGCAGCAGCGCTTTTGTGGCCTCTTGTAGCTGCAATATGCGAGGCCACAGTCCCAAGATCTTAAGGCGCACAGTAGATGTTCTATAGTCTCCTTGACACCGCAGGCATTGCACCCGGCAATAGCAGTCATTCCAATCAAACACGTATAAGCATTGGCGAATGCGACGCCCAAGCGTAAGCGGCACAGCATTGCTTCCTCATTTCGCGGAAGCCCAGGTAACAGCCGTAGTTACATAGATGGGTAGAGGGAATGCAATCGACGCTGGGTGAATTCAGGTGTGTGCCACTTCTCCAATGTCATACGGTGTGCTAGCTCATTTAAGTGTTGGGCTGCGTCAGTCCTCGACAAAGGTACAGAAACAAGATGACGAAATCCAGGATCTTCTATCAGGAGCGAACGTGCAACACTGAGCCATCAAACACTAACGAAACGAAGTACAGAAAAAAGAAAAAAATAAGAAAACTAAGAACGGTTGGCGCAAGAAATGAAGCGAACATGTTACGGAAATTACGTCATCGTGCAGATATCTACAGACGTGAATGAATCAGCCCTTAAGCAGCACGATGAATCTCCACATTAGTTCGTTGGCCGACGAGCTTTCCCTCAACACTCCGTGAAGGTCGACTCTGCCCTCTCGCAGATGCAGAGTGCGCGCGTGGCGAGGCCACAGTTTTCCGAAGCCAATCCAGTTACATGTTCCCCTCCGAGAGGCGTGTCGTATAGCAGCGGACGTAATATGTCACTGCGCGTTCAGAACACACACGCACACCACGCCGAGAGACACCAACAACAAAGGCACGCACACGGCGAAATACGCGCACACATGGGAGTATACAGCAGGCGCAAAACTTGTGTGTACAGCGGCATGCATGCCCGCCCCTCGGCGGTCCTCCACTCCATCCTATACAGACGTATCGCGACACAAGATCACACTGGGGCGGCGGAGTTGGGGGCGCCTCGTATACGCACGAATTCGAATGCGAATCGCGCACGTAAAGTGCAGTGCGTGGTCGTCTATCTCCCAGACACTGGGCTTCCGCGCGACAAAGGCGTAAAAGCCTGCGCGCGTGCGCAAACGTGCTCACAGACGTTTTGCGAACGAGCCAACGAGCGACCGGGCGCCGTTTAAGGAAGTCAGCTGCTGCTGAGGGCCGAGGCAATAAAACAAAACAAAACAGAAACATAAAAGGGGCGCGCGAGAGCACGCATGAACGCTCGCAATTTGGTGATGTGGGCATACCTAAGTAGACACGCCGCAATTACGGCGGCAGGCAGCCGAACTGTGGGGTATAAGCTCGATCAATACTGCGGCCCACCGCGGCATCAGATAAAGAATGGCACCACGACCGCCGCCGCCGCAGCTGCAGCTATACTGCTGCTCCTGCCACACCGGCAGCACACGCACGCACACATACCTGGAGACATGTTTCGAGCGCGGCGCGGCAAACAGTTCCAAACGACGCGCGCGGCAAGGAGCCCGAAGAAACGCCGCGACGCGAGGTCTCCGCGCGCGCGCCGCTTGACCAGGCCGGGGCCGATTCAATTCGTGGCAGAGCCTGAGCGGGGAATCGTGACCACCGCGGGGCTTTGCCGCGCAGGCAAAAAAACAAAAAAGCGTTTCGCTATACGGGAATGACAGAACAGGTACGGCGACAACGCAACGCGAAGAAAGAAAAGTTATCGCGCGCAATAACGGACGACAAAAAAAAAAACGATAAAAAATAGAACCAGCTGAAAACGCGGGCGCGCGCGCGCGCGAGCTTCTTGCATCGCTCGCCCATTTCTGGCTGATGCCCCGCACTTACATTAACGCTCCGAGCGCGTGGTAATTAACAAGAGAGCGCGCGCGGACCCCGTAAATTTTGAGAAATGACGCGCGACCCTGGACGGGGCATGCGGGTTCCTCGTCATATGCATGGGAACACGCGCGAGCACTCGCATTAAACAACAACAAAAAAAAAAAACGGAGGGCGCTAAGGGCACAGAAAATATGATGTGACCACGATGGGTGACTCGTCTTCCGTAAAGGGAACGGCGAGGGGAAGGACGATTAAACATGGGCGAGGGGGGAAGGGGGGGCCGAAGCACGCAATTTCGACTGGGGTGACACGTCGTCCGACAGAAGCGCAAAGCGTAAACTAGAACGCACTAGTATAGTAAACGACAACAGCTGGACGCTCCGACGCTTGTCTCAGCGTCGGAGACAGAATCCAACCAAAAAATCGGCGCGAAGAAACTAAAAGAATGGGTTAATTGGTGTCGGAAATGTCCGCTTATTGGCGATCAAAGTCCTAGGTTCCTGATACCGACGAAAAGGATGAAAAAAAAAATGGAATCATGATGGGGAATGAAAGCCTACAAGTGCGCCGCACAAACCGAGCGCTGGCTGAGACAGGGCGGAGGACATCGATTCCGGAAGTTGGCCGGCAACTAACCGCTTAGCTAATTGTGTTGATAAGCGACAATGGTCAACGTCCTTTTTCTGCATTACCATTAATTACGGCTCTCCGAGACTACACCACACCATAACTCATGACGAAAAACGTGGTACGGCGTCATCAGGGGGCAGTGTCACCGAAATAAGGATAAGAAGCAAACAAGTGGGAAAGGAAGGGGACACACTAAGTTCCACCATCGCTGCTACAACCACTCCTGGCAGCGCGCTCACCGCCCTCCGTAATGTAGTCATCCACATGCATGCATTATTATGCTTGAAGCCATAGAAGGACACCGGCAGAAGGAAGGAAAGAACTGCAGGAAGTGCCGTGTTCTGATGGTGTTTCGTTCGATGTCCGTATATATGTATACACACACTGCACAGAATACGCAATCCAGTTAAACAAACTAGCCTGTCTGCGGATTGTTATGAGGCATGTACAAAACACTATTCCTCAGCGACATCACAATGACATGTCTCCTCATGCGTTGTTTCCAGCCACCGAGGACTTGGCGAAAGAAGAGCCTAGAAACGATGTTCCTGATTTCCTGTGTCCTTGGGCGAGTTGCGAGACATGCTAAATCCACACAGACCGCAACAAACATCACGGAGATTAGCAGCGCTTGCGAGCTTGAGTTTTGGTGCCCTATCTAGTATGCAGACAGCACAGGTGCATTTGCGATATCTGCAGGCAGTCGAAAGATCCTTTCTAAACCGACGTGCGTCCCAAAGGTAGGTAAAAAAAAAAAGAATTGAGAAATTAACTGCCGTTTGGTTCACAAGGGTGTTTCAAAGTTTATGACGTCATTAGCTGTGAAAACAAGGTGTGAAGAGCCTGCGAAAATACATTCAAATAAATTTTCCTGTGTACACGTAAGAGTATTAAAAAGGGACGCATCAGAAATCGTGCAGCTATTGCAGTGCGAAATTGCGCCTGAGCCGTAGCAGAATGGTGAAAAAGGGACACAGTCATTTCACAAGAAATGCAAGAGGGTACGAACGGGAAAGGTGCTCGCTCCGCAGGTGACACCACGGCGACTCATCGCAGCGCGTGTCTAAGCTTGCTTTTTTTTTTTTGTTCTCGTTATTTCTGCTTTATTAGTGCTGAATGATGTACTGACAACTCGCCCAACTACGCGAGGGAAACATGTTGGAGCGACGCAGAACGCAAACAAACCGGTGCGTTTGTAGAAACAACACCATGGCTGCTACCAGGCGTCCCAGAACGCTGGGGTGATCAGTGGCTGCTGATTAGTTGTTGCACTTCGGTGGTGCTCGATATGAGACCGATGGAACACAAACTTTACTATTCATGGTTGTGCCAACCCAAGAAACGAGGAGAGGCGAAACACTTACTCAGCAGCTGACATGGGGTGGATACTTATTTAAGGTTGCCATGTACCCGTCTTGACTCGACCCGCCCTCTCGACCAGCATATATTTTTATTCAGGTAGGGAGCTGGACAGCAGTATCTCCCAATGCTCGAAGCAAGTGGAAGCGGTTGGTAAATTCGGGTTGTTGACACGCTCCCATACCATGTGTCTGAGAGTGCCTTGCTGGTTTCAAAACTTGACATCGGGCGTTAAATTGTGCAGGGGATAGCGGGTGCATGCATCCGGATTGGATCACTAAATATGTCAGTTAGTGTTAATTTCAGTGCGACTTCCTCTCAGGTCGTCAGAGGTGAAAGGAAGCCAGTCGACAAACACGGCGCTCAAGTAGCAACACACACACACACACACACACACACACACACACACACACACACACACACACACACACACACACACACACACACAGACACACACACACACACACACACACACACACACACACTACAGAGTTGAAAGTTAGCTGCACGAAGCACATGATTCCAATCATGTCATCGTATTGATTCCCGCGCAAATCAACATAATCAGCGGGCAACCTCTCTTGTGGCTGGCTGCGTGTGCTCGTTCAGACACCATGGTTGTAGTTGGTACGTAAGTGCCGCTTCGCACGTGATTGGTTTACCCCTTCGCGGACCTCAAATTGTGCGCAATATCTCGGCGCCGCCAAAGCGATATCAGGAAGCATGACAAACAAACGCTGTCCGACCTAATTCATCGCAACGCTCTCAAGTCAGCTTCAATCGATGTACACGCTTGCTCGTAGATGTATCAAGTATACACGGCGACTCTAGCTTACTATGTTCGTCTCACGATGCCCGCATTGTAACCATCATAAGCACATTCCGCGGGTGAAGCGCGCTTAGTCGCTCTCGTCATCACCAGTGTACACTGCGACGCCTGCAGCTGAACAACATTACTGCAATGCAAAAAAATTAGAGGGTCTCTTAAGATCTCGCTTAAGAGGTGAACGGTGGAAACCTATCCTTCCTCCTCTTATCATTCGCCTCCTTCCCTTTGCCTCTTCTTTCTCTTATTTCTTTTAGCCGTTACTCCTCAATACTAAGCGTTTTTAGTCATTTGTAATCAATTGTCATTACAAGCCGTCGTTAGACATGGTAATATCATAGTCATTTCAGTCATTACAAGTCATTTCAGTCATTATTAGTCATTAGTAAGCATTTTTAGTCATTCCTAATGAATTGTAGTCGTTACAATTCGTCGTTAGACATATTGGTAATTTCGCAGTCTTCAGTAGTAATTTCAGTCATTATTAGTCATTGCTGGTCATTACTAAGCATCTTTAGTCATTTTTAATCAATTGAAGTCGTTACAAGTTGTCGTTAGACATATTGGTCATTACTAGTCATTACAAGTCATTTCAGTCATTAGTCATTACTGCTCACTAGTAAGCATTCTCAGTCATTTGTAATCAATTGTGGTCATTACAAGCCGTCGTTATAAATACTGGTCATTTCGGAGACATTACAAGTCATTAGCAGCTATTATGAGTCATTACTAGTCATTATTAACCTCTACCAATCTCTATTATAATGTTATCGTTCACTAACTGCCACTATCAATCATTGTTCACTCCCTAATCTGTCTTCATATGGCGTGATGAAACTTGGGCGGACACTCCGGCGGTCAGGTGTGCTGACACAATCTTCACCATGAGCCTAGAAAGGCTTCCGCCTTAAAAACGCGAAAACAAAGCCTTCTCCCTCCGGAAGATGTACGCCCATTACTGTATAAATGCGAACATTTGCACAGTTTCACGTGTTCGAAAGGCTCCTGAAGGTACGCGTGTGGCAGTGGGGCACGGACTGCAGGCATCCGTGGTCGCATCCGTGGTCGCATCCGTCGCTTCCGTCGCTTCCGTCGCTTCCGTCGCTTCCGTCGATGGTCGCATCTGAACGCATCCGTCCTCGCGCGTCAACTGTACGGATCACTGTGCAATCGATACTTTACCGCCATATATCCTATAGTCATTTGCAGACTGCACGCATGCGAAACCACGAACAATCGTCACCTTCCGCGACGCTTGCGGCCTTCGTGAACGAATATCACCAGCACTTTTTCGTGGCACGTATATGGTAGCTGAACGCATATCTTCAAGAACAACGAACTTTACGGGGTTTGAGCATGCCGTCATTGATACATCCACTTATATCCATCCACATTTTAAAAGCTTCCAGAGTCCGGATGTTCTCGTAAAGCGAATCCGGCCGGAGCAACGAACTTCACAAGCTCCGATTTTGTTCAGTGTGCGAATATATTGAGAACTAAACAACAGAGGTTAACAAAAAAGGTGGGGTCTTCGATTATTTAACTATGGTATATTTTAAAAAAAAATCAACGTTTCCAGCGAAGAAACTTGCATTCGCCCTGAATAATATAAGTATACCCCTGTCCAAACATTGGATCCAGCAGCATTTGTCGCTACAGCACTGCTACTTCTACCTGCAACAATAAACTTCCCGAACCTCTGAGCGCCCAACTTTCCTCACTCTGTAAACTTCTCAGGCGTTATGGACTTTCCCCATCCTTTTCAGTCCATCACGGACTAAAAGGACTGAACTGCACCCGCAAAGTTGTCGCGTCGCGCTTTTCCGCATTCCCAATGGGGCGCAACGTTCGTGCGGGGCAGAAGGATCCGTACCCGTTCTCGCCGCGCTGCCACCGTTCCAGCTGCACAGTAGCACAGCATACGTACCACAAACACGCAGGCCACGTTGCTGGGCCGGCACGTGCTCGCGCATACATAAACTTGACTGACTCTGAAGGAAACGAGAAGGGGTGGGGGGGGGGGGGGGGGGCTGTTTTTGACAGCGCGGCGGGGTGTTTATTAATCCGCGTCCACACACGGGACGGCTGCCGCATTCGCGCCGTACGCGCGGATAGCTCGGCCCACGCACCGGCCAGCCACCCGCATCGGCCGCATACGCCCGCCGCCAGTAGCACGCTTACCGGTACTCAGTTCGGAGACAAGGTGCCGTGTGAACGACAGCCAATTCATTAGAAAGGAGTAATTGGGCAGCCCCGCGATCCGCTATACCGATCAAACAGACCGACAGCCGTGGAGCGAGCCAGGGCCGGTCCCTCAGCTCGGGCGAGTGTGTGTGTCTGCATGCTAAGCGATCGGCGCGCTACGCAGACTTCGGGGGGGGGGGGGGACACGGGTCCCCGATCGTTCTTCGGGACAGACGGTGCGCGGCCACGTGGTTTAAGTGGCGGAACGGTAGCAGCGCGCGGGCGTGAGTAACACAAAGTTGATCGGACGTGAGTGGCGTGCGAAAAAACCTGGGGGTGAAAAGAGGGCGAGTACTTAATTATCGCGGTCATGCGCTAAACTATACAGGCGTATACGAGAAAGGTCGATGCGATCGAACTAGTGAGCGTGCTTATAGGCAGTGCCTTGTCCACGCTGTGAAGAAAACCTAGCAAGTTAGACCGGCCATCGCTCAGGCAAGAAAAGAAACTATAGTTGACTTAATACTTAACGCGTCCGATGTGACTGAGGAGCGTTTCGCTCACAACACCTTTTAAAGCCACTGCCTCACCGAAGCTAGTGGGATAACTTAACTAGACGATACCCCACCACGGGTGAAAGAGTAAACAATCATAGAATTTAACACCTGCCGCGGCGCTTGTGTGATTCAATGTGTTCCCTCTTACCATTGAAGTAGTGGAAGATTGACCGCTGAATGGGCGGCTATCTCAAAATCACAATACACTATAGGCAGACTAGGATAACAGCACAGTATTTATTTATTTATTTATTTATTTATTTATTTGTTTGTTTGTTTGCTAGCCTTATATATAAGGCTGTAGCAGGGTCGGGACACAAATACAACTGTGAAAGTGGTATCAAACATGGTCAACAGTTTCTGTTAATAGCAATTCCAGATACTGTGGACAAAGAATAAAGGGCAGTACAGACACTTGCCTGGAAGTCATGTCAATCTATGCAATTCGTATACACAAAGGTATTAATTGCGCCATAAACATATTTAAAACAAAGAAAACTTGCCACGAACTATTACTGACATGAAAAACGCCGACACATACATTTCATTTTTCAAGCTAAGGCAGTTGAGAAATATAATCGTTTAGTCTTGAGACAAACATATCAGTTGAACTACTACCAACGACGTGTTCAGGCAGTGCATTCCATTCTGCTATTGTCCATGGAAAAAATGAGAACTTAAATGTATCATTGTGGAATCTATACTCTCTCAAGTGTCTACTATGTTTTGTTCTAGCGGGCCTGGTGTCTGAGAACGATAGGAGTCGTCGGCTATTTCCGTTTACTTCATCATTTAAAAGCTGGAATACGAACTTGAGACGTAGAGAAGCTTTGCACGATTGTTTATTGTGAAAAGACCTGCTCTCGCAAGGAGTCCAGAAGGCGAATCACGTTCGTCGATACTTGTTGTACACAAATCTAATTGCTTTCCTTTGTACTGCTTCTAATTTATCAATAAATCTTTTCGTGTGCGGAAACCAGCCTATAATACCATATTCAAGAATTGAGCGAACTAATAATGTATATGCTATAAGTATTGTACTTGGTGAAGCAGTCCGAAGTGACCGTTTTAGCGAGCAAAGAGCGGAAAAGGCCTTACCTGAAATATATGACAGCTGTTTATTACATTTTAAGTCTGTGGAAATAATTACCCCGAGGTACTTGTAATGGTCAACGACTTTTAACGGTACTTGATCTATTACATAGGGGAACGTCAGAGGCTTCTCTTTTCTTGATATTGTCATACAGACAGATTTATCTAGATTAATATAGAGAAGTAATATCAAGTAGTAATATAATATAATAGTAATAGTAATGTAAAGAAGCTTTCCATATCTTAATACACACAGCACAACAGAGACACAAGAAGCATTGAGGGATTTGTGCTTGCTGCAGCAATCGCTTTGCGCGCGCTTCAATAGGCACAATGACAAGCATTCAGCGATAACAAAATATATTTGCGCAATCTATACTGCAGATATGTCACGTTCGAGAGACAATGTGAACAATTAAGGCAATGTTTTTGCGAGAGATTCGCGCCTCCTACTGTCCACTCGCACGGCCACCAGCGGGCGGTGGATCAGTGGATGCATGACTTTCAGCTGCCAAGCACGAGCTATCGGGTTCCACTCCCGTCCGCGGCGGAGCCATACCGAAGGGGGATGAATACAAAAACGCAGGTGTACTTAGAATTAGGCGTACCTTACAAAACACCAGTAGGTCGAAATTAATCTGAAGCGCCCGAATACGACGCACCTCGTACGAATTATAACCCAGCCAAATATACATGGGCGAAAGGAAGGTCTAAGGAACACACTAAGACACGCGCTACATTTGTGTGTCTTCTGTCTTCCGCGCTGCTGCATCGTTCTTCAAGTCTAACCATCAACGAGTGTCCCAAGCATCCATCCTGACCTCTCATAGCCGATGCTTTAAGACATTAAACACAATCGATCGATCGATCGATAAATCAATCAATCAATCAATCAATCAATCAATCAATCAATCAATCAATCAATCAATCAATCAATCAATCGTTCGCATTATCTCAAAACGACTGAATACAGCACAGTCCTTGCAAGTGCCGGAACATGAGTGCCGCTGAACGGGACCACGAATTACTTACTTGAAGCAGAGCGCTGAAGCTGGGTGTAATATTTCCCTCAGAGATGAGATTTTTTTTTTTTTGACGACAGACCCATTCAACGATTCAGCAAGCCTTCAGGCAAAAGCGGCACGGCCCGCCTCCTGACGCCACCACAAGCTCAATAATTCACAAAACCTTTTTTCAAACTCAAGAGAACAACCACCGTATCCGATGATGGCCAGGACGCATCATTCCGTGACCTCACTGGATCTGGCAATATAAACACGATGACGAAATATCGCTGTCCTTCCGAACCTCCTCGCCGAATCCTTCTCCCCCCTCGGAAGACAACAATCCCAAGGGAGAATATATTAACAGCGTAATAAAGGCATCTATCATCATCACTTCTAACGCAAGGACGCCTGGGCTCACGTTGGGCGCCGCAATAATCAGACTTGCGAAGCGCCACGGCGCAGGCCAGGCAAAAATAACGCTCGCATTCTTTTTTGCGAAACCAGCCCGAGTTCGATACTCGATCACGATGGTGTACACGACCTCGTCACCACTTACGACGTCACAGCCTCACGTTGTCCAACATTCTGCTAGTGCTGGCATCCCGTACAGACGACGAGTGTGACGGACCCCATCGAGCGTAAAGTTTCCTACAAGGCTTGCTAGGGCAAACTGTTGGCGTGGCGACGATTGGCAGTAGATATAGTTGTATAATCTTCGTTCTTGTGGTGGCACACTCTAGTGGCGTTATTTTATGAAGCTAAACGCCCTTTCTGAATTTCAAAGCAGCTATATCTACGCATTTCGATTTATCCTGCAAGCAACGTCTGCCGCTTCGAGCAATCCAGCTCCGGGATTGAAATTCCGCTATCTACCACAGCCGATGTTTAAAACTTCCGTCTAGTCTAGAAAAAAAGAAAGCAGTCCTTATTTGAGAAAGCAGGCAGTATAGTAACACCAAAGCAAGTTGTACAACGATAACCCGATGCTCGGCGTTAAATATATCGACCTTGCTCCGGGCAGGCCACGACGACGGACGAGACGAATTCGTTTCGCAACCCCTGGCCCCGTCGCCGCCACCATCGTACCTGCGAGGAGGTGTTGAGGTGTCTAGGGCGTAGCGCCATAAATTTGGCGCTCGCCAGACGGGGGGCGCCTGCACCCCCGACCGAATTGGCCAACGAACGAACGCCCACCAAGTGAGAAACCAGCGAGCCTACGTATGCAGACTAATGCGCTGATTAGCACATATTCGTTCGGCGGCTTCCAACCGTTACCAACGAATGGACTTCTCCACAATCTCCCTCCTCGGGCGCGCTCTACAGCTTCGCATACTTCGACACCTGTCGCACCTTCATACGTCAACCCCCCCCCCCCCCCCCCCCTCATTCCGGTTTTACAACGCCGTTGACAAATCAGCGTTGAAGTCAAGCGCGCACAGTGGAAGACGAAATGCGAAAACGCGATAGCAGCAAAATCAAAGCGTGATAAGTTAGAGATCGTGAATGCGTGGAGCGAGCTCGGAGAATCGAACATAAATTTCTTGGCACGCAGGCAGAGACGAGTCAGAGGCTCCCCAGCGGCGTCGGGAGCGGGTTTCTCACCACCGCGACACGTGAAAAATCGCACGGTTCACCTTAGGCGCCGCTGTTCACAACAGTTGAAAACGCGCTCCGGCAAGTAGTATACGAAGGCCCGCGCGCGGCAAGCATGCATCATTTCGCAACCGCAACGCCTGGCAGTAATGCGCTTTTTTAGCGCCCAATGATGTAAGTCGACTGAAGCGGTGACGTAAGCGACCGCCAACGCCGTGCTAGCGGCCGCGAATAATCGCTCACTGGGTTGACCGCTACAGCCATAGCCAGTAGCCGTCATGAACTAATGGTTTACACCGCCTTTCACTTACATAAGGCATACCCGTGCGGATAGTCCCAGTTCCCTATAGTATGTGGAAGCTGAGAAATTAGCGCCCACATTTACTAAAGCATGCGGTATGCGTTGCATGCGAGGCATTTCTTTGGCATCGCACTGGACACCGGCCCATTAGTTTGTGTGCTTCAACGCATAATGAAAAAAAAAAAAAATAAAGCAGCTGCGCACTTTCTTGCACCATACTTTCCGCCGCACAAATTTATGACCGCGGGAAGGAAGTTTTCTTGAACACATCCCCAATAAAAAGAAGCTTCTCGCAGCCGACACCGGAACGGCCTCTGCTAACAATTAGAAAGAACCAAGGCAATCTTCATAATGAAAGACCTGAGTTACGACACCACTGCGCACCGTCATTCAATTATAGCCCAGCCAAACAGCCCTTGATTCGAGTGTTTGCAAAACAGCGTCTTTAAAGACACGATTTTTTTTATTCGCTTTATCTTCTATCGTAATTGCCATGGAATCTTGGCCTCGCTGTCGTCATCGTTCTGCCATCGTCCCTATCGCCGTAGCGCCATTGCCGCGCACTCATAGCATGTAACAAAACATGTCAAAAGTAATTCGCGCCACTCTTCCCTCCTCTTTCCGTGTCATCTTTGGTTTTCCCTTTCCCATTCCCTCGGTGTAGGGTAGCCAAGCGGACGTTATTCTCGTTAACCTATCTGCCTTCTGCTTTGCTCTCTCCCCCCACCCTCATGAAGCACCTCTGTCAACGTCACCAGTAATCTTCAGCCGTATTGCAACTGTATCCTTTTAATATCATTTCGGTGGTCTGTAGAAACAGTTTGACGGTGATCTCCGACGCTTGTTTCACCATTTTGTTTTATATACACAGTAATGAAGGCCAGATATCCCTGTGTGGGACTGGCTACTCTTCGTCGCATGCAAGCACAATTAAATCCCAGAAAGCTGGTAAAATAAGTCAGAGGGCGTGAACGCATACAAGATTCTGCACACGATTGCAAGAAGCCACAGAAGATAGTACATAAAAACACTTCCACGCACGGGTTAAGCCTTATGTTCGCATCGCGTTTTAGAGATCGACCGAGTTAGAATGTCACGCGAAATTTAAAAAAAAAAAGAACCTATGGTCTTGTATACCTGCCAGGCGCGGCCGATCGGTAGAAAATAGAAGCACGCAGATATGTGGTGTTACGTCTCAAGACCACATGCAGAGGCGGTAAGTGGACGTTTGCCACAAGGCAAACACACCCGCCCATCCATCAGCGCCTATCCAGACGTCAACGCAACGTGGACACCGTTGACGGGTCCCGAAAACAGCCACAGCCCGACCGTTACCTGGCATTATGAGCTAAGGATTAAGAGGGGGGCCCCATCCAACGCTACCAAACAACGACGGCGACCCTGGATTCGCAGGTTGCGGTCCTGCCGCATGCATACCCATACCATCGGGCTTCGGAGGCGGAGTTACTGCGGAGGATTCCGAAGATGGGCGTGGTATCGCAACGCAATCGATGATTGTGATTTACTGCTGGATAGTCTTCAGGTTCCCTAGTCCACTCGCCTAGAGACGAGGACCGTAATAAAAGCGGAGACTTTTCGAGCAGTGGGGGACAGAGGGTCCTGATGTGGACTCAGACGTTTAACTTGCTCCTGCATGGAGTGGGCTTCCGTCACTGGAGCCGTGTAACAAGGCCAATAAACCCTTTTTCCTTCATTCTCGCACAACCTGACGTAGCAGTCGATGGGCTCGGTGGATTCCTTGCCCTAACGCCCCTGTAAGCCGCAACAGTGCCGTATTTTTGTGCTTTCCTCCAAAGCAAACGAGCGCGGCCATTTCTTGCGGATTGTCGCGACGCGTCTCGTCATGTTTTGTGCTGTGTGCTGAGTTTACGAGGTTATTTTGTTGTAGTACGTTAAAAACATACCTTCTTACTAACTACAGGCAAACTAAATAACTATAAGGAATCAAAGAGGCCAACGGTTCAATAAACGTACTAATTGACAGGTCTTATACGCCTTTTGCTGTGCGCCCATGAGGCGCTGATCGCAATTTCCCTGCCTTTGCTCTCTCTCTCTCTCTCTCGTCCCCATTGGCTCTGTATATGGTTATGTCACATGTCCTGGCTTAATCTTCTCTACTCGCGGACTTTGTTTGGCAGTGGAGAGAAGAGGGAGGCAGATGGGGTCAACCAAAAGACGCACGTCCTGCTTGCTACCCTAAACGCAAGCGGATAAGAGTTCAGGGATGAAAGGAATGAAGTAAAGGAGGGCAAACAAATGGCGTCACTTCCTGCGGAAGTGTGCATCGATGCCAACAGTCGCTCTCAGAGGTCTGTCGACATCGGGAACTGCAGTAATGCCTGTATCGCTTTCTGAGCTCGTGAGGGATATGCGGCCGCATTCCAATTACTTTTAACAACGTGAATTCTCTTGAATCCAGGTGAACCTAGCATGGTGTGGATTATAGAGGGCGCTGATTGTTATAGCGGGGAGAGATACGGAGGAGATGATGGCACTGGGAGAGGGCAAGGACGGCTCGTTGAGCGGCGGTTGCTCCGCGATTGCTAAACTTCAACGCCGCCTACGTATCGTTCGGCGAAGCAAGAACCTGCAAATGTTCAAGCTTCGAGCAGTAGTTAGTTGGGCCGCTGTATCGGACAAGTCGGCCGAGAGAGAGAGGCTGAAGCGTATATATGCATTCGAGTCTGAAAGACATGTTCTTCCGGCTTGGGTATATTGGATTGGGTATATGGGATTCGAGGTCGATCTGCCCTCTAACGGCGTACGCAAGCCGTCTCTCACCGGATGACAGAAGTGGAGAGCACGACAAATGTAAATAACGTGTCGTCAAGCGGAGAGCACTGAAAGAACGAAGGTTCCTTTGCCTACTGCCTGCGACAGCAGAGGTAGACCGCGTAAGTTCACTGTCCGTAGTCGATTCTACGCGCGGCGACCCCCGAATTTATAAACTGCTGACGTCCTTTGTATAAGCAAAAAAGTGTTAGCGACCTCATTGGCCGAAATAGACCGAATTGTCGCAAATTTTCGGACAAAATGTCAATCATTTCTCTATAACGAATCAAACGCTGACTTTACGAGCAACAACGAAGCAGACAGTCAAAAAAAAAAAAAGAATACGCATCTTGCGACAGAACGCCCACACGCGAAGAACAGACTTCCGCCTTCGTAAACGTCGATGCGCGCTCACCCGAGCAGTCCTTCAGCGGTGAGCAGTGAATCACAGCTGTAGAGAGAGAGAGAGAAGAAGAGAGAGAGAGAGAGAGAGAGAGAGATTCTCCTGTGAAACACTAAACACGAACACACTTTCGCGGCTAACAGGGGCTTCGAAGACGATCCCCAAAGGCGGTTAACGCCCAGTGAATAGCGCCGCGTAGAAGCGTTGACACGTATTCTTCTGAGGTGACGCAGTATCTATTCCAAACAATAAGAGCCGCCCTCTTTGTACCATCCCCTTTCACTTGGCGCACTGCGCGGAAACCACCAGTTAGCCGACGGCGAAAGGCTACATTTTATCCACCGACTTCAGGAGCTGCCACTTGCGCGCCGGCGCAACTATCTCCATCGTAAAAGACATGCCTCCCTCCACGATCTCGCGGAGGTTTATCGCAGGGCGAAATCCGCTCGCAAGTGGCCTAGGCAACACGCCCCCTCCACTGAGCTCGACACCGTTTAGCTCGAAATGACCGCGCTGCCAAGCTGTGCCGCTATCATGAAGAGGGGCAACGCCAACAAGGGATCAAGGAAAAACAAAACAAAAAACAAACCGTTTTCGCTGATCGGAATCAACCACCGCATTTCACCTGTCGTTGAAGCCACCGCTTTGTTTTTCATTGTTTTCACGTTTATTTTTATTTATTCTTTTCTTACTCGTCGCTCTGGGGCGCGTATGTAATTTGCCCGAACTCCCTCATTCTCGGTGGCCAGGGAGCCTCGGCAAGGATGAAGGCCTTCAGCGCGAGTTCGTGCAGGAGAAACCATCGCGCGCATGCCTTCACGGTGTTTTCCGATCCCTTCGTGCGCATTTCCCTGCATATTTTGCGCTGAGGCTAATACAACGGTGTTTAGCGGCCGCGATACATCCCGTTCGTGATCCCCCATGGCCGATCGGCGTTACAGCGAGCTTACCCCACAGCAAAAATGGCGAGGTATGTGTAGCCTCTTCAGAGTGAAACAATTCTGTGGTTTTTAAGTGCCATGATCACAATAAGGTTATGAGGCACGCTGTTGTGGTGGGAGGACTCTAGATTATTTTCGACCTTAAGTGCGCGCAGAATGCATGGAACACGAGCGTTTTTGCAAGTCACCCTAATCGAAACGTGGCCGCTGCGGCAGGGACTGCGACCTCGTGCTTAGCAGCTCAGTGCCATAGCCGCAAAGCCACCGAGGCAGATCATAGTCTCATCTTTCCGGTTAGAAAGGCTGTCAGTTCTTGCGTCAACTTGGCTCAAATCAATGCGAAGGTTTAACTTGACGCTCCATGACTTCAGTGAAGGCCCTTCCTTAATCGCTTTTTCGCCGCAAACTCCCCTCTGGCCAAGCAACCTAAATAAGCAAATGCCAACACAAAACAACAGTACTGACTGCCCACGTCCCCTCACATTAAGTCACTCGATCAGCCAATCACTCAGTCAGTCGCTCTGCGAATGGGTGCATATTATATATACCGTAAATTCAAGTGCTTCCCCTTGTTGTATTATTTGTTTTGATATGAATGTGTACAACGATAATTTCTGGGTTAGAATGTGGGTACACAGAAACATTTGTGCACGTCGCCTGTGACTGGCTGTCGCGCTCACATCCTTATTCGTTGATTACTGGCATGCCTTCGTACGACAGTTGCGGGTGCGAGGAGTCATTCGAATATCTGTCGCCTCGGCATTAGCCCCCTATGACAACCATCGCCTTCTACTCCACACCATGGATCACTCGCATTCAAAGATTATTCATGGTGACAAAAACACGTGGACCGTGGCAACATGACCACCAAGCCCGGAAAACAATACGTGCATCACGGGCGTTCCCGAAGTCGACAGCTCGGAGTGGGCAAGTGTGGTATCGATATGCACCTCTGGGTACAAAGCGCAACCATCAACATTTACTCTCCTGTCTCTTCGTCACCTAACATTCTTGCCCCCACGAAAATAACGAACAGGGCGACGGTCCGGTCGAAGTTACAGCCGTTCTAGTTCGGCTATTGCTGCGACTGTGCTACATATCACGTCTGGCGCAACGTCGCCACAAGTATACCCAAGCTGTTGCTTTGCAGTTTTTGTGTGTCTTCCCTTCCCGCTTTTGAGAAGCTGATAATAAAACAAAAAAAGACATTCATTTTTTTATTCAGGCTACCAGCGCTATATAAACGAAAAGCAGCATTTGTGGTGTCTGCGTCCTAACTTTGTGTCCAGCGTTAATTACCATTCATTCATTCATTCATTCATTCATTCATTCATTCATTCATTCATTCATTCATTCATTCATTCGCGAATGGCGGGAACGAAGCCACAAAGCAGCGCGCAAATGTTCTCAGGAATACACCCTGCGGCTCCCTCTCTATGCATTAATAAATCGACCTCCAAAAAATACGGCAGCTTGGTGGCCACATTACAAAGATTGTGGTGGCCTAACGTGCTATACAATCAACATGAACAATTGATAAAAGACTTTTGCTTGTAGTCACGCGTAGACGCGTTTCATACATCATTCGTGGTGAGCACACTGAGCTGTAGCTCGAAGAGTAAATTGGAGGCTTAAACAAACAACGTCCAGGACAAACAGCTGTTGCGAGACATCGCGAATCACGAGATAAGGACTCTTCGTTCTGGTCACGCAGGCCCCACTAATCATAGCCACCTCAAGTTTCACTTGAAGCAAAGATTGTATATAAAGGTGGCCGGGCATGAGGCTCCTAAGAAAGCCTTAGCGCTTTCTCAAGGGTAGGAAAGGTTCAGGTATGTACAGCCTTGCTCAAAAGTTGTCGAGCCACAACGCACGCAAACATGAATTTAGGTCGTGTGGCTGGACTCCTGAAGAAAGTCTGACACTCGGAAACTGTGGATGGTTAAAAAACAAGTGTAGGTCACACTCCTCCTAAGAACCTTGGGAGAGAATATCCAATAGAGGCCCCGCTATACAGGGCATTAAGCCAACGAGCTCCAACACACTGTACGCCTGGAACTTTCAATCAAGAGTGCACACACACACACACGCACACGCACACACACACACACACACACACACAGCGAGTAAACGAAATTTAAATGCGCCCTTAAACGCGTCCCTCGAAGGAGCGCACCCAGTAGATTACAGTTCATTGAGATACGGCTTCGTCTATGGCCACGCCGTGCCACAACCTTTAAGAAACGGACTAAGAGAGGAGAAAAAAAGATCCTTCCAGCAATCCGCGCAGCACTTCCGCCTATCGAGAGTGGGGTCGCCCGCTCCCATTGTCCAGACGCCACGCGGGCCAAAATAACGAGGCGCAATAACTCGAACATCGGAGCCGGCTCCGCGAAGTGCACGGAAGACTCGACAAGAGCGCGCGCGTGTACGCCGCGTCGTCTCGTCCATAGTCTCGTCTCTCTCGGAGCGCGCGCGTATGCCAACGCCATTTCCCAGAATGGACGACGCGAGTACGCGCCTCTCCCTCTCTCGCGCACCCTCTCTCACAGTCGGTCGAGTGCCATACAGGCTGTGGGGCCGGCAAAGAAGAGACCCCCCGCGGCTACTACTACGAGGAGGAGATCGTGATAGATTTGCGCCACGCCGGCCGGCCGGAGCGCTTCACCACAGTCCACTACCTCCACAGCTGCCACCAACGGTGAGACAGCGACGACGGCACGATGTCCGGCCTACGCAACGCTTCCCGAGAGCCGCTCCAGCTTCGGAGCTGCCACCCCGCTGAGAAGAAATTTACGGCTCGAAAAAAGGGGCGCCGCGCACGCCACCCCCCCCCCCCCCCCCACCTCAGCGACGTACGGGCGCTCCAGAAAAGCTCCGAGTGCAAATTGAAAAGTGCGGAGTTATTGGCGCCGCGGCGGTAGAAGTATACCGTGTTCGCCCGCTTCTAGGTGCGGGCCGCGATTCCGCGAAACGAAAGCGCTGGAACGCGGGCGCCCTACACAGCGTCCCCTTTTTATTACTTCTTTCTTTTTTTTTAAACTTATGGTGGTACCACGCCGCTTATATGTGAACTGCATGCGCAATCTGACCGCACACAGTGGCTTTCAGCTAAATAGTTCCTGATCCACCATTTGCTGGGCCGCATATTGCTGTTCGTCGACGCGCTCGTTCGCTGTTCTAGGAGGTAGCCGAACAATCAACGATTTCTCGATCCCTTCTATAGGCGGCTATTCATTTTTTTTAATTGTGTGGTATGCGTGCATACATCGGTGTTACGTCATTGTACAGCTGGTACAAGTCTTTGGCTACCCCCTCTTTTCATTAATCTTTTGTACACCGTTGCCTGCGTACGAAGAGAAACGATAAACTCGCGGAGAAAATAAGAAGGAACGGAAAACGGGAAGCCACACGTTTCCCGTTCCGGTACCAGCGCACCATCACGTCATGGATTTTGACGCCCTCTGCTCCGACTAAACCACATTGGGAAGAAAAAAAAAGGAAATGCTCCAAAATCTGTGCGACACACTGCCACAACGACGGTGAGGTAACTACCAACTTTGCCCTCCAGTTTCTGTTGTGATAATAAACCTATTGCAGCAATATTCGCCAATATATTTGTCTCAAATAATACCCTACCAGTACAAACTGATTACGGTTTACGGTCCATTTAACGCCCCACGTAATTGCGGCCGCCTCGGAAGGGAATCGATTCCACGACCTCACACTTAGTAGCACAACACCATAGCCACTATATAAGCCAACGCGGCAGGTCCCTTTCGATGCATCGTTCGTCTTCCGACTTACGGCCATTTGGGTCGCATGCGAGAAACGTTCCGACACCTTCGCGAGATGGTGCTGAGTTAGAAGCTGGCCACCTGCACGAAAAAAAAAAAAAAGGAACGACTGTCGCTACTATACAGGGCCCGAAACAAACGACTTTTTGAGACCGACCACTTCCGTATTCTTCATCGAGAGAAGGGTTGTAATGCTGCAGCCATCGTTCTTTCGTCCTCGCTCGCTTTATTTCTCTTCGGAGAATAATTGCGGCGCGTGGGCTGGGTGGCGTACGGACGAAGCGCTGCCCATCTTCCAAACCCTTGCAGGCCGGGAAGGTGGCGCGCATAAGCCGCTCTGTGTTTTTCTTTTTTTCCTTCGAGCGGAACACAAAGGCCGCCTTCTAGTGTCATTCGTCAAGCGGTTCCCGTATCCCAGCGGGGAGTCCCCGGTAAACAGTCGGTTCCCGCCGAGCCGTTCCTTCCTTGCGCCTCGAGAGCCCGGAGGTGTGATGTGTCCGGCATCAATCCTTGAATATGCGCGGCTACCTCGCCGTCCGCATACCCGCCGTCCCGATCGTCCTAGGCATCGATATTTATTTCGTTTCGGCATTTTGTGGGCGCGAAAACGTTTCTCTCAATTCGCTCCGACCCATTTGCATCTTGTCAAACGATTCACCCCGCAGCGGCTAGCCGGAGCGAGCCAGCTCGGCGCTGTTGGGCAGCGGCCATTATTCTCCCCTGAACTCTTTCTTGCGCCGAAAGCACGGGGCCGACGCTGTAGGCTGCTGAAGAGAGATGACCCGCGCTGCGCCGCATGTCGAAAGATCACGGTGTGGGAAACGCAAGAGCAACAACAGAACGTAACCAGTTGTTTCATCACCGTGGTCCAGAACGAGAGGAAAGCAACAACGGAACGTAACCAGTTGCTTTATCACCGTGGTTCAAAACAAGAGGCAATGAGAGGCTGGGTGGCACGGAAGGCCGCGCCAGTCGGGTGCAGCATAAGTGGATGCCATTCTCAAGAGAGAGAGAGAGAGATGCAAATGAGAGAAAGGCAGGGAAGTTAACCAGAGTTAAAATCTCCGGTTTGCTACCCTCAAAAGGCCCGTCCATGTCTTGCGGCAGAAATAACATGCTAGTATTGTTCGATTATGATAACGCCTATCACGTCACGATGCTGTTTATATCATCACATCCTGGAGTCAGATTTCGAAGACTCCGAAGACGAGTTTCAGTAGGGATTCAAAAAGCAGGACTGCTGCACAGTGCAGTGGAAAGAAGCGCGTTATGAAAAAGCTGGCCACAGCAAGCGACAAAACAGGAAGCAACGAGATACTCGTGAAGATTTTCTAAACAAACACAGCAAGATATGGGGGAGGTCCATGATCTGTCGACTGCTACAGCATAACCCTTCAGCTTATTCATTTCGATACACGAACATACACGAGGAAAGCATGAGGAGCGGTAAGTCTCGCACATTTCAATCTCCTCACGATGACAGCAAATTGCGGAACGGCTTCGCGGCAATCCCTCAGAGCTAGTAGTCTGCCATTCAACCCTCGTGGCACATACACTCGAAGCGGACGCGACGCAATGAATAAAAACGATGTAACAATTACCCCCAGAATAGGCGTTTCTTGCGCAACGCCCATTTTTACAAGAAAAGAAAGCAATCTCCGCTGCTACGCCGTAATAGGCCGCCTGCCTGGATATGCGTAAATCGCGATTATATGCCCCACGGTAATCACACGTCTTCGGCACGTCATGTCGCTTTTTCACGTCTCCCCTTCCGCTGGCGTGTCGAATCCCTTCAGAAGTGCAAGTCGATTCAAACAATGGCGAAAACTCTCCCCCTCTTCTTCTCCCTCCCAAACAGCCTTGAATATAGTCGTCGTCGCGTTCGGAACGCCTCTAAAGCCTACTGGCAGTCGGCGTCAAAAGACAATGGTACGGAACTCCGTCATCCTATCGAAACCTACTATACACCCATACGCAGCCTTCGCCTTTCCACAGAGTGCTATGGAAGCAATACTGGAAAAAAACACTAGAGGTGGGCGAATAGTGAACTTCGAGGAGGATTCGAATAGCATTATAAGTGAATCGAATACATTTCGAATAGTCATCGAATGATGAACACGAGGGGAAGTGGGGTTTTTAAGTATCCAACTAGTGAACCATACATTTTTTTGGCTGCTGTTGAAGTGCCGAGTGGCTCCCTCGTGGCTAATAACAACAGCGCACTGAAAACGAAGACGAAGGAAGGTGTAGACGTAACACATAAAACCCCTCCACCTTCCGAAAAGTACCGTCATCCTTTGAACAATGCCGCTTCTCTCTTTCCTGTATGTCCGATTAGACGATTGCCGTCTAATGATAGCGCGGACAGAAATCGGACTGAGCTTCAACGGGGACTTTCGAGGGCGCGCCACCGTCGACTTGCTTTCCCTAGCAAAAATCAAAGAAAAAAAAACGAGCGGTTGCAAAAACCAAAGAAAAAAAACACGAGCGGTTCAGGAGAGGATTTGATTGATTGATTAGTAGAGTTTATTGGCGCAACGGCCAGATGTGGCCAAAGAGCGCCAAGTCGATGGTCCGTGCTTCTCAATGATATATGGGTGTTAATTGCGGGGATTAATGAAACAGGGCTGTATAGTGGCCTAAAATATTCATTAAAAAGTGCAAGATGGGCATGTGGTGCAATGTGGCTGTAAAAGGGCCTAAAATTTATTCGCTCTGAAATGCGTAAAATACAAGTATAAAAAATGGCAGTGATTGATCGCGTCTACGATGACAATAGATGTTTCACGAGATGAGGGATTATCAGTAAAACAAGTAATGTCTCTAGCACTAGTGCCTCAGCAAGGCCTTGAAAGCAAGGGCTGGGAGACACGTGTGCTAAAATATGGGTTCGTTGCAGCTACGACCTCCAGGTGGAGGCCGTGCTACAAGTAGCCTGGCCAAATCACCTGTAAGGTGTCCGTTTCAGTTAGAAAGTTTAATACGGATTGAAAAGTAAAAAGGGGCTCATTGCTCAGAAAAAATGCTGGGTGTAACGGTATGTGTTGGAGATAAGCAGACGGAAAGTACTTCTTTCTTTCTGCCTCTATTTCAGTGCATTGGATAAGAACATGAATAACTGTAAGCCTCTTGCCACATTTGGTACATGTCGGAGGTTCGCTTCCCGTCAAAAGGTAGGAGTGAGTGGCATAGGTATGTCCTATTCTTAACCTACAAAGAAGCACTTCCTTATGCCTTGCTGTTCTTTCAGATATCCAGTTCCCTAATTTTGGTTTGATAACGTGTAGCTTATTCGCTACTGCGTTATCCCATTGGTCCTGCCAGTGTTTCCTCAGTTTGTGGCGCAAGAAGGGCTTAAGTTCTGTGGCTGGTATGGGTATATTCACATCTGTTTGATTAAAGGCGATTGACGTTGCACGTTCGTCAGCAGCTACATTACCTTTTATGCCCCTATGGCCTGGTACCCAACACAGGAATATGTTTTGGTTGTATGTTAAGGCTATGCATAGTTCTGTGTATAGTTTATCAAAAACAGGGTTTTTATGTTTTCGAAAACACATTAAGGCCCTTACTACGCTGAATGAATCTGTGAAGATGATCGCCTTATTGAGATTTGTATGTCTGATGTGCTTTACAGCTGAAAGTATTGCGTATGCTTCAGCCGTAAAAATACTTGTGTTGGGATTTAGAGTACCGGAGGTGGAAAAAAATGGCCCAAGAGCTGCATACGCGACACCTGCAGATGACTTGGAAGCATCTGTATAGAACTCGGCACAGCAGTACTTCACTTGCAGTTCGAAGAAATGTGACCGTAAATGTGCCTCTGGTGCATGTTTTGTTATTTCGACAAAAGAGATATCGCACTGCATGGTCTGCCATTCCCAAGGAGGTGGAAGGCGAGTAGGAGGCATAAGGATATTTTCTGGGATATGGATGTCTGTTTGTTCTGCCATTGCTTCCAGGCGTAGGCTAAAAGGAGTTCTAATACGTGGGCGGTTAGTGTGAAGTCTGGAAGCGGACAGGTCGCTAACTATGGAATGACATGGATGCTCGGTGTCTGATTTTACCTTAATGTAGTATGAAAAACTTAGGAATGTTCTGCGTTGGTGTAAGGACCATTCGTTGGCCTCAACGTACAGACTTTCAACAGGGCTAGTTCTAAAGGCGCCTGTTGCCAGTCGTATACCGAGGTTGTGGACTGGGTCGAGAATCTTTAGCGCACTCTCAGTGGCCGAATGGTACACCACGGCACCGTAGTCGAGGCGTGATTGTACGAGACTCTTATACAGGCTAAGCAGACACTTCCTGTCACTGCCCCAGGTTGTTCGAGAGAGCAGCTTGAGGAGGTTCATGGTCTTCAGGCACTTTTCTTTAAGATATTTTAGGTGGGGAATGAAGTTAAGTTTTGTGTCCAGGATAACACCTAAGAATTTGTGTTCAGGGCTAAAAGTCAGTCTTTCTCCATTAAGGTTAATATCGGGTTGTGGTAGTACACCTCTCTTGTTTGAAAACAGGACACATGTGCTCTTTTGGGGGTTCAATTTGAAACCATTCTCGTCCGCCCACCTTGAGAATCTATTCAAGCCAAGTTGTAGCTGCCTCTCGCAAATGCTAAGATTGCATGACCTGAACCCTATCTGTACATCGTCCACATAGACGGAATAGAAGAGTGTGCGAGGTAATACGGTGTGGAGGGAATTCATTTTAACAATAAATAACGTACAGCTCAGTACTCCACCCTGTGGTACACCTGTCTCCTGTATGAATGGTCGAGATTGCACGTTGCCAACTCTAACACGAAATGTCCTGTCAGAGAGATAACTTTCAACTATTCTCAGCAAGTTGCCGCGAATGCCCATTGCAGAAAGATCCCGAAGGATCCCAAAGCGCCACGTAGTATCATACGCCTTCTCCATATCAAGAAATACTGATAATACAAGCTGTTTGTGGATAAAGGCATCCCTGATATACATTTCCATGCGAACAAGCTGATCAGTCGTCGATCTGCCTTCTCTGAAACCACATTGATATGGGTCTAATTTCTTGTTTATTTCTAGGTAGTGAACCAGGCGACTGTTTACCATTTTTTCAAAAACTTTACATAAGCAGCTCGTCAATGCTATAGGCCTATAACTATTTGGCAAAGAAGGGTCCTTACCCTGTTTCAAAATAGGAATTATGATGGCCTCTTTCCAAGCAGAGGGAATGCGGCCGGACGACCATATAGAATTGTAGAGACAAAGAAGGGTTTTTTGTGTTTCAGGCGGCAGATGTTTAAGCATTTCATATAGGATGCGGTCAGCTCCGGGGGCAGATTGGTTGCAGCTGTTTAGGGCTGCCTGAAGCTCTGCCATGCAAAAGGGTCTATTGTATGCCTCGTATATTGTGCTTTTCCGTTCCAATGGTTGTCCTTCTATTTGCCTTTTGTACCTTTGGAATGTTTCAGAGTAGTGCGACGAGCTGGATGTCTGTTCGAAATGTGCGCCAAGAAAGTTCGCCTGATCTTCCATGCTGTCGCCTTGAGTATTCACTAAAGGCAGAGAGTAAGGCTGTCGACCCTTTATTCTATTAACTCTGTTCCAAACCTTTGTTTCTTCAGTGTAAGAGTTAATGCCTGATATATACTTTCTCCAACTCTCTCTTCTAGCTTGTCGCCGCGTTCTTCGACCCTGGGATTTGACCTGCTTGAAATTGACTAGATTTTCTGCCGTCGGAGAATCCCGAAGTAAGCGCCATGCCTTGTTCTGCTTCTTACGCGCTATTCGACACTCATCATTCCACCACGGAAGACGCCGTTTTGTGGACAATCCGCTTGTTACAGCGATACATTTGGTGGAGTTGTCAAGGAGAAAACCCGTAAAATATTTAACCGCCGCATCTATGCTTAAAGCACTCATGTCGTCCCAGAATAAAGAAGAAAGCTTTCTGAACTTTTCCCAGTCAGCTGAGTCAGTTTTCCAGCGAGGTAATTGTGGGGGACGTTCATTAGACATTGGTGTGCATAGAGCTACAGGGAAATGGTCACTCCCATAAGGATTTTTAATAACTTTCCATTTAAGGTAAGGTAGAAGAGTAGGAGACGCAATGCTAAGGTCTATTGAGGAGTATGTTTTGTTTGCCACATTATAATACGTGGGCTCCTTCCCATTCAAAAGACATGCACCTGAAGAAAAAAGGAACTGTTCAATCAAGCGACCTCTCGCGTCGCAGCGCGGGTCGCCCCATAGGTTGCTGTGTGCATTTAAGTCTCCAAGCACAAGATATGGTTCAGGTAACTGATCTATTAATGTTTGGAATTCTTGTTTGTGAAGCTGAAAATGCGGTGGTATATATAACGAGCAGACGGTTATCAGTTTATTTAAAAGTACAGCACGAACGGCCACTGCCTCAAGGGGTGTTTGTAGCCGTAAGTGCTGACAGGCTATAGATTTGTCAGCTATTATGGCTACGCCGCCGGATGATGCGAGGGCATCATCGCGATCCTTCCGAAAAATAACATAGTGACGAAGGAAGTGTTTATGTTTAGATTTCAAGTGAGTCTCTTGGACACACAGCACTTTAGGAGTTAGTTGATTAAGGAGTTCTTGGACATCATCGAGGTTGCAAAGCAGGCGTCTGATATTCCACTGAATAATCAGTGTATCCATATTAAGATAAATGTTGTGCTATGTGTCAAAGAGAGTGAACTTGGTTTAGCTTATGTTGCCCTTTTGGGGCCCTGTAATTGGAGTTTTGTCTTTTTTGGAGCGATCGGCAAAATCGCGCCGCTCCTTAGTCGTCAACTGCGCCTTCTGACTCGGTGTTGTGTCCATGGCCTCTTGAGAGGCACTGGACAACTGCTCTTGCGAGCGGTGTGTTTTCCGTGAAAGCCTTGTCTCGGAAGACAAGGCCTTGGGGCCCACCATCCTGGTGGTTGATGGGTTTTTCTTGACCTCTGAGCTGGGCTGACTGGTGCCAGCACTAGCAGAAGCCTCCACTGTGGTCAAATTCGGGAGAGGTAGGGCAGCCTTCGCTGCTCCCACCGTGGGGGCGGGTGGCGTTGCCGTACGCTCGCTATGCGTGCTGCTGGCGTCCGCCAAGTGCCGTTGTGGTACTGCCCCCCGACGTACCACTTCGGCGAAAGATGCGGTCTGTGTAAATGTTGATGAGATGCGTTGCCTTGCTTCTCTGAAAGTTATGTTTTCTTTGACCTTTATCGCAATTATTTCTTTTTCTTTTTTCCAGACTTCGCATGATCGAGAGTATGCAGGGTGGCCACCATTACAATTGCTACAACGGGGCTCAGCCTTACAGTCATCTGCAGAATGATCGTTGATGCCGCATTTCGCACATGTTAGCCGCCCTCGGCAGCTCTGGGAAGCGTGGCCAAACCTCTGGCATTTAAAACAACGTCGCGGATTGGGGATGTACGGTCGTACTCTGATTTTGATATATCCAGTTTCTATTGTCTCTGGTAACGTGCTAGAGCCAAAGGTAACTATCAGGTGCTTAGTTGGCAGCTCCTTGTTGTCCCGTCTGATCTTTATTCTTTGTACGTTTATTACGTTTTCATCCTTCCATCCTTCCAGGAGTTCTTCTTCGGTCAAGTCCATTAAGTCAATGTCAGAAATTACGCCTTTGGACGAATTCATGGTTCGGTGTGCTGTTACACTGACGGGGATGTCTCCAAGTTCTACAAGGTTCGTTAGCTTGTCATGTTGTGTTTTGTCTTTCAATTCGAGTAATAAGTCGCCACTGGCCAGCTTGGTGATCTTATAGCCGCCTCCAATGGTCTCTGTGAGATACTTCGTCACAACGAATGGTGAAATCGTTCTTGCCTTCTTTTCAGGTTTTTCACTATGAACAACGTGGAATTTCGGGAAAGTCTGAGTGGCTTTGAGAGAAAATTGAAATGTACCATCGGTGCGCCCCCTTTTAGAGGGACGATCAGTTGAGAAGGGGTTGGAAGTTCCCATGGAATATGTTCAGTATTCAGCGACGATGCCAGTCACCCACCACCGAGCCCAACAAGGGGACAAGGCAAGGTATGTGGTGAAACAAGCCCTACCATGCCAACTGTACGTCGTCGCTATAACCACATATGCTATAACCAAGGTAGGTCATACCACACCAGGTTAACCCTCGCCGCCAGGAATGTTGGAAGTTATCAGAAGAAAAAGAAGACAGGAAAGACTAAAAGGGAGAGGGAAAGACGAAGATGTGGGAAGAGAGAGACAGGAAAAGGCGACTGCCGATTTCCCCCAGGTGGGTCAGCCTGGAGGTGCCGTCTATGTGAAGCCGAGGCCGAAGAGGTGTGTTGCCTCCGCCGGGGGGCCTTAATGGTCCAAACACCCAGCATCGGCTCAACCCCCAGGATCCCCTTTTCCCCAGACACGGCTAAGCCGCGCACGGCTACACGCGGGAGGGTCCGACCCTCATGTGCTCGGGTCCGTGGGGTCGCAACACACCAAACGCCTGCTCACGCAGACGCCCCTGCGGGGGGGTTCAGGAGAGGAGTTGGCGGTACTTTTCCGAAGGTGGGGCGCTTTAGTAACACAAGCCACGACTTTCATATGCAGAATTTAGTAAAGGAACGAGTTAATATACACTTTCGTTTGCCTTTTCTTTTTCAATTATTTATTTATTTAACATGGTAACTTTTGTAACCACGATTCCTTCTCGTGGCATTTCATTGCCTTGGCAGGCGCAGCCGCAGCTGAACTGTATATTAACTCGTTCATTCAATAAGTTTTCCAGTTGAAAGCCAGTGCATTTCTTACCTACGTCTTCCTTTGTCTTCGATTTCAAGGCGCAGTTATTAGACACGAACCATTACAACCTAGCCCAAGTTTCTCCAAGCATCTGTCGTTACAGTGCCAATTGTGGAGCCTTGCCTATAAAAACAAAAAAAAAACGTAAGTGGAGCATTAGCAATAAATATGGAGTTAAAAGTGTGAATGATCGCTTCATAGCCGGTCAAGTCTGGCTTCTTGACCGATGTAGCCTGCTCCATTAAGTAATTTCTTGTATTTTCTTGTTGCCTACTACGGCCGTGAGGATAAAATTTATTCCATTTTCGTCCGGATTTCATGCTTGAGCACAGTACGGCGACTCTGAAATATTCTAAAGCTACTGGAAAAATGTTCATGCTTACGAATAGTGATTATTCGAATACTCCAGACCCGAATGGAATAGGACAACATTCGATTCCCTATTCAAAAGTTTCGATTATACGGTTAACTTTCATCTTCCGCAGAACATCTTTACCTTGCGCACATCGTCTTCGCCCCCTGATTTTTGTTTTTGTTAATTCTTGAGCCTGTCTATATATCTATGCATTCCCAAAATTTTGTAAGTTCCGAAGTAGAAAAGAAAAATCAAGCGCGCAAGGTTGACCAATTCCTAACTCTGGCTGAAAAACTTATGTGGCAGTTCTGAAAACTGCATCGGTTAGAGCATCTCAGCGGCCAAAATTGTCATAAATTTACGGCTTATACGTGAAATTGTTACAATATTTACGAGGTTTTCGAAAATACTCCGGTTCACATATCAGCGGCATATTTCAGGCCAATCTGCTTTATATGCATGTCCGCTTTAAGTGTATTATTAGACGTATTCTATTATTAGCTTTTTTTCCGTTGCTGAGTTCAGCGTTTTCTTATGTTAGAGTTGTGTATTGTGAGAACAACTCGCGAGTTGAAGCTAACTTTGACAGAATAAACTCGGAACTCTCAGCATTGTCTAACAAATTCTCAGAGGATCACTGACACAGATAAGTTACAAATAACTGGATGTGGCTCAAACGTACGTTCATTAATTTTGATTGACACGTACATTCCTGTCATCAAAGTAAAATTTTCTAACTGTACAGCCTGGTTCGACGAACAGCTTCGACGAATAGCTGACAAAAAACGCCTTTTTAGATCATGGCAACGCAGAAATGAGCGTTAAGTCTTTGCTAAAAGGAAGACAACCGGCGAGGAAATTCAAAATAAATCAAAAATATAGAAAGAATAGTACAGTACTATATTGGTGGCTTTCATTATAGATATATCAGAGCACAAGTTTAGTTACAAGCTGTTACGTTTCGCCTACAACGCGCGGTAATGCCGGCGCGGATGCAACGGACGCCGGGGCTTTGTTCAAAGCGGCGGACATTTTGGCCCGTTCAACGCCGCCGCAACGCTTCCCCGCCAAGCGTGTCCAGGCGTGTTTCAGTGCCACGTGTCTTCGTGTGTGCGTGTGTGTGTGTGTGCCCTCGCTTGTCAAAGCGCGGCAGCCGGGGAGCGGAGTTCCCCGAATGAGGAGCCTGGAGGTCTCTCGGCTCAACCGTTCGCGCCGTCGTGTGGGCGGGTTGGCGATGCGTCACTGCACTCGGTTCAGCAGGTCTCTCGGCTCAACCGTTCGCGCCGTCGTGGGCTCATGCTCCGCCGTCCCGTGACCTTCATCCCGTGACCTTCATCCCGTGACCTTCCCTTTTGGACCGCGACGCCGAGAGTATAAGAGCAGCTGCCCCCGGACGCCAGGAGAGAGGCTCCGCTTTGTACTGTTGAGTTACGTGCTCTCCCGTCTCTCCACTTCGGTCGAACTGACCGGCCGCTCTTTTGCTATGTTAGAATAAACAAGTTGTTCTGTTACCAGTCTTCTCATGCTTTGCCGGGACCTTCGGATGCTTCCAGTGCCCCAGGCCGCCAGGCCAACGCTACCCTTGGGGCTTGCGACCCATTGGCAATAACGGGCGTCAGCACCGAGACTACAACAACTCGTGCCAGCGGTACGATTCTTACAAAGCTGAGTTATACAAGTGTTTGCAATAATTACAATTAATTAGAAAAAACTGATTACCGCACACCAAAGCTCAGAATCGTAGACCTCAGAAGCCCGCCACGTGATCACGACTTTGGCCAATTCCTGGGAATCCGGAAGTAGAAAGCTGAAGTAATGACGTCACTAACCACATTACAGACAAGGTGACATGATAGTTAACCGGCTACTTTAGGAAGCAGTTGCCTCAGAGTTCAATTCGTGCGTTGTGTTCGCCTAAAGTTAATCTAAATAACACCAATGCCGAAGTCCGAGGGCCACTAAAAGACACCAACGTCAAAGATTAGAATCGCCTACTTTTCTTTAAATCCACGTTGTTTAATATAGCGTTACGCTTTCACTATAATACGTCTACTAACTGCTGTAATATTCATGTATTGTTTTAGCTTCACTGCCCATGTAATGCCCTCTCTGAGGGTCTTTAGGCATATTCGAAGAAATAAAAAAAGAAGAGAGAAATGAAACCCTCCAGAAGGAGCAAGCCAAAGTCGGACCTAAACCTAAACCTCTAAGCCACTCGGACGGGCCCTCATTTCCGAACAAACCGGCCGTCCGCCTACATCTCCACTGAGGTGACCTGTACGCCTCCGCGCTTTTGTTTGTCCGCGCCCCGATTGAAGAGACGCCCGCGAGCTCGACAGAGGAGCGGTTAACGACGCCGGTCAGAGCAAAGGCTTCCGAGCGGCCCCAAGGTCTGTCGCCCGCCGAAAGCATTCACGCGTGCGGTCGCGTGAGGGAGCGGAGCCGATGGACGTTCGGGCAGCCCCCTCCCCCTCTCCCCTCCCATTTTTTTTTTTTTCCGATCACTACGGCCGCGCTGCGAACGCAAACTGGAGATATCACCCGCCGGATTTAAGCCGACAGGCGATAAGGATTAAGGGATGTGTCTGACACGGCCTCGAGGGAGACCTTCGAAGGGGGTGGCTCCGTGGGAGGTCTGTTTCCAGCGCCATCTGGAAGACAACGCCGCTCGCTTCATCGAGGTTCCAGAAAGAAAGAAGAAGAGAAAACCCTATAGAACGCCGCACGGCAAAGTGGTCGGCAATTTTTTTTTTTTGTATTTAACGACTTTTTATGGGCCCGCTACTTATCTTTTCCATTGGAAAGATTTCTGCTAAGTATAGTTCGCATTCTTGTTTTGTAAGGAAAAGTACAGGCTTGTTTGGTAGTGACAATCCTCGACGCCTTGATTAAAAAATTTACTACCACGTAAAAGCTGAATCGCACTTACAGACTTCGTACGATAAGGAGATCGAGGAATCTGTGTAACGCGCGATAAAAGGAGCCGTTTGGCTTTGGCATTGAATAATAACATGCCAGCCAGTCGAGAAGAAACAGTCAAAAGGACACGTTTACTTTAAACAACCAGTTTGTACAGGAAACAATTAAGTCTTCCACACTGATACGTAAACTCATTTGCTGTGCTTAAGACCTTACGATGTTTTATTTCCCAACAGTAATAAAGAAATGACAGTCACATAAGTATCCTTAAGTGATTTGAATGCGAAAGCATTGCGAATTCTTTAATTGATTACGTCCACGATACGTGACGTCATACTTGCCACATGTCCTTCAGAACTCCGCCATAATCATTCTTGCTCTAATTTCTACCAACCTTAACTTACCTTATTCCACTTATTTGCACCTTAATTCACCTTAATCAATTCGACAACACCTTAATTCACCATTAATCAACTTCAATACACCATAATTCCATCTAATTCACATTATTTAACCGTAATTACTACTAATAACGCTGTTATACAATTTACTATACTCTGTGTTGCTACCGACGTCCTACCAGACGGTGATTCATGATGTAACTGATGATGATTATTGGAACCATCGCTTGAGGAGGCCTGATGTTCTTCCTCATGGGACATCTTTACGGACTCCCGCGCTGCCCTTAGGAGATTACAACGCAGTCAGATTGATTGTCCAATTGTGCGCAGGATTACTGACTCTGCCAACAAATTGCATCACATGGGGTATCTCTCGTTCCTAAATGGATAGCTTAACAGGTCGGGATCGCCGGTAGTGTAGTACCTGATCGACTGGCTTCAGCTTGCGCTCAGAACGACAGTGTCATCCCTGAAATTTTGTGCAAGCTTGACGACGCTCGCCTGCTGATTTGTCGCCACCTACTCAAGCAGCATCGAGAGCAGCGCGTCGCAAATGTGACGTTCCCGCCCCGTGTTCGCGGTCGAGGCTTGCCTCGTCGCGCTAGAGCACAACTACTCAAGCTGAGGGTCAAATGTGTGAACGTGTGCGAACGTTTATACCGACAAGGGCGTGTGGCCAGACCATCGTGTACGTCTTGCGGTTGCAGTGAGACACTCCAGCACCTGATATTGGAGTGCCCCGCTTTCACTGCGCTGCGTATACGTTGCTAGTGAAGGACTATCACCTCCTTGGCCTGCGGTGTGCGACACTCGACCAATGTTTGTACCCCAGTGGTTGTGCATCTCTATACATGATCAGGCACATCACGCAGGCCTGCTGTGATGATCACGCTCTCCTCGCTTTTCTAGAGGCAACTACCTTCGGTTCACGTTTGTAGCTTTCCTTTTTTTTTTTTTTTTTTTTTGTCTTCGAATGACAAGACCTCACACACAATTTTTTTGTTTCTGTTTTAACTTTCTTCAGTAGCGTGACCTCCAGTGACAGGCCCTACTGTGCGTCACCTGTACCGTGCGTGTTCTGCGTTATTCTTTCAATTTTTCACCTTCTTTCTTTCCTCTTCCCTCCCCTCCTTCCTATCTTCCATTTTTACGTTTCTGTCTCCTCCTTCCCGAAGAGTAGACAGGCGTTGTGCCCCTTCAGGTGGTAGTTGCCAGCCTGCTCCTCGCTTTCGCTTTCCTGCCATGTGTATATGTGTTTCCAAAAGAAATAATAATAACATAATGCGTTCGCATTAAAGGGAGCGATCCAACCGGCGAAGCTTAGCAAGAAGGAGTTTGACGAAGGCTGCGTGATGATATAGAGGACTACAATATACAGAGCTTACTACGGAAGGCTTCCCAAAAATAAAAATAAAGCATCCTTAGACATTCGAACACAATCAACAAGATTAGAGAGCGGGATTGTTGGCATTCCATAAACAGCAAAATTCAAGCGCGAAGGAAAAAAAGTGCATTAAAGTTTAGTTGGAAGTTAGGGTGTGCCTTTGTACGTCCTGTCGTCACAGTTTTACTTTGTAGGCTGCTTTTTCCCATTACGCATTATTATTATTGCTATTATTATTAGCGCCGGAGTGCTTGAAGCTTTGTTCCACGTCTGCCCCGGGTCGGTCCGGTACTTCACTATATGATGATGATGATGATGAAGTGTGCTCTGTTTTATGGCGCAAGGGCCAGGTTTGGCCAAAGAGCGCCAGGAAATTATATATATATATATATATATATATATATATATATATATATATATATATATATATATATATATATATATATATATATATATAGAGAGAGAGAGAGAGAGAGAGAGAGTTACAGAATGGGTGCCAGAAGGACGGAAGCGAAGTCGAGGACGGCACAAGACTCGCTCGCACAAATGTGGCTGCTATGAAGACTTGGGCATGTCACCGCGTTAAGCTATTGGCCAGAATTTCCTTAATTTTAGCATTAATTATTATATTATTTTTATTTTCAAATACCGTTGGCCGTCTTCGCCGTAACAGGGTGGGTACAGCAAATTTGCACATAGCGTAAAAAATGTAAACACCTTACAAACAACTTACAAGCAATGAATGTTGGAAATACAATGCAAAACAAATAACCAAATACAAATACAATCTTCTGGCTAAGAAATACATGTTTGTAACATTGTGACAGTGAAATCGGAAACAGCATAAAAGAAAGACCGTTGTATGTATTTCTAGAATAGTGTGACAACGTTTGCACGACACTACTAAAACTCAATTTCATAAAAGGTTTTTAACGCGTTCCTCAAAGATTTTAATGCTACTCGACTGCAAAACAGGCGCCGGCAAACTGTTCCATTCCTTAATCGTTCGCGGAAAGAATGAATATGGTACATGTCCAGATATGCTTTTGGAATTGAGAACATGCAATGATTGCTTCACCTGACGTTTCTAGCCTGCCTGGGAGCAAGATAGGGTGTGGTTTCAATATTGAAGTGGCCTTTTGATAACAAAAAAAAAGAAATTTAAGTCTAGCCAACTTCCGCCGTTGAGCCAGTGGAGGCAAATCAAGCAACCGAAGCATTTCGGAAACAGAGTCAGTACGATAATACCGGGAAAGAATGAACCTTGCAGATTTTCTCTGTATCTTCTCAATGCGGTTTAATAATCCTGATTGAAACGGATCCCAAATGACACTGACATGCTCTAACGTCGGTCTAATGTAAGTTAAATGTGCAAGTAGTTTGAAAGGTGTGGTTGCTAGCTTTAATTTTCGGCGAAGAAACCATAATTTTTTTCTGCAGCTCCACAAATTCTGTCTATGTGTGATTTCCAACTTAAGTCTTTCGAAATTGTTAAACCTAGGTATTTTATCGTTTCAGCTTCGGCTAGAATTGTTGAGTTCATCTCATAATTACACAATAACATGCTTTGTTTTGTTTGTAATTCTGAGCATGACTGATTTAGATTCGTTAATTTTAATTTTACTTTTTGCGGCCCAGACTTCTACAGCTTTAAGGGCTTGACTAAGTGACGCCTGATCGTTTTGGTTATTGATTTCACGATATAATAAACAATCGTCTGCAAATAACCGGATGGTTATGTCGTTACTTATGTTATGAGCAATATCATTTATGTAAACTAGAAAAAGAAGTGGTCCTACAACGGATCCCTGTGGAACGCCTGAGGTTATTTTTAATTGGTTAGATTTGTTGCCATTTATTTAAACGTATTGTGTCCGATCTGTAAGATATGAGCGGATCCACATAACAACATCATAATTTATATTCATTTCCATCAGTTTGTTAATTAATTCGTTAGGTACGACCACATCGAACGCCTTCGAGTAATCTAAAACTGTTGCATCCTTCTGTCTCACGCATTTATCTAACGAGTACATTTAATACTTTTTTTTTTTTGCAAACGTAACTACCCAAGCGCCTTTGGCATCACTGTATACAGGAGAACGTCCATCCCGCGACCATGGATGGGTCCCGTGCACGGATGGAAACCGTCGTCGTGCCACGAGTGACGACAACTGGAGCTAAATATGACCTCTCGCTCGGTGTTCAGAGAGGCGTAGTTCGGCAGTACGTTCGCCGATGCCTGTATGGTTATTGTAGCCGCGTTTCAAATTAAGAGCTCACTCTTGCATAGTATGCACAATCCATCGAACTCGAAATCTTTGCCCATTAGGAGTTACAAGTGTGCACGCAGTTTGTTGCAGAAATTTGACAGATGCTCGGCGATGCCGACTCAGCATTCGACACGTACAAGGTCTATAAATGGCGTGGAGAGACTCGGGATGCAAGGCAGAGGGTCGCTAATTCGCGCCCACCACTTCTTTACAACGGCTGGCCCATTACAAATATAGAGCAAGGAAGATTACAAAATTTGACCGCAATACGTACCGCCCCTAACTGTATCTTAGTTGAACGAGAATGCAAGCTTTGTAATACATGAGTAAATGCCACACGTGTATTTGGTAACGTCATTTCTGCACCCTAGGTCCGGCATATACACCCTACGCTGCACGCAAAGCTTTTTCACGTACTCCACCGAGGCTGCGTCCCCGATAACAGTCGAAGAAACACCATGAAACGCTTGCACGTCTGCGACAATGTCGCTACACCAACGCTATACAGCAGTAGTAAAGTAGGCTATGGTAGCCACTGCAGCATTAACCTTGTGGTCAAATCTTGAGGGCACAGAGCGAATATAAATGGATCACCAACTAGCCCAAGCAGTAGCGCCACAATAGTTCAACTCTGCGCCAAAAGATGCCGCTACAGGCGTAGGTGGTAACGTACACCTCTCCGGTAACGAAGTAATCTTTAAGCGATAACAGGTCTAGGGACAAGCAAAAACTCTGCAGTGCCGCAGAGGGTGCTGCGCCCGGCCCCGACGGTTGGCAGAGGGTTACACGTCGACGGTTGGTAGAGGGTCACACGTGCAGTGGATAGCGAATATGACAAAAACTTCATTGCCCTTTCCCGCGGAAGAGAAAGACAAAAGAAAGGGAAAATGTAGGGATGTTAATTATAAAGGCGTCTGGTTAGCCGTCCTGCCCCCTGTGGGAAAAGAACAGGGGAATCAAAAGACGAGAGAAGGGGAGGAAGGGAAGACGCAGTACATCCATGCAGAAGCCCAAAGGTACCTTCACTACTGCGTGGGTCAACGAAAGGCTGGCGACAATGTTCCAATACGGATGATTATGTCGAATAAAGTGCGGGTCTGTGCGTCATTATGGTCCTTATCGCGGGCCGACGGCTTCGCGACGACATACCGTGTATGCACGAACCTCTCCAATAGATTTCCGTAAACATTGATTACGCAACCGCGGGCACGCAGCGCTAGCTCGTCCTGTACGCAAACGCAGAAGCTTGCGGACAGAGTATAGCCGTGGCAGTTGCAGCAGTAGCAGTTCGCTGGGACGAAGCGAGAGACGCGGCGTGGCCTTCACAAAGAGGAGGGGGAGGGGGGGGGGGGGTCGGCGCTGCGGCAGGCCGAACAGCCCCACAGCACGGAATACCGCCCACCGAGCTTGCTCCAATCAAACTGCAAAGGGCCAATTAGGCGCGTGAGGGCTGCGAACGGTGGCTGCCCGTTGTTGCTGCGGCTTCTATACTGCTGCCTTACGCGCGTATCCTTCGCGTTTTCTTTTACCTCGACGACAAGCGCTGCGCCGGGCCTTAACGCCGGCGGCGCCACAGATAAGACGCAACTGTGAACGAGACGGTCGAAGTGAGAGAGAGAAAATGCCAATTTGGCCAGCCGGCCTGCCGGCTGACGGCGAAGGGTGCATGGAAGTGTTTCGGTATGTGCGCGGAGCTTGCCTTCAACGGCCACTCCGCCTAATTTGTTTGCTTGCTACAGTTCCCTCCGCACTTTCCTGTCCGTTTTATTGTTTTCACTCCAGTTGCGAAGGTCCGTCCGGCGGTCCCGATGGTGGCGCGGTGCTTCGGCAAAGCGCTGAGCCGCCTCGCAACAACTGGAGGCGGGCGGGAGCGATTGACATCGTGCCGCCGCCAGCCTCCCCTGCACTCTGCATCGGACCCCCCCCCCCCCCTCCTTTCCCGTTCAACCCCCTTACTCTGTCGTCCTTCCCGGCTTTCTTCATCGCTCTCAGAGTAGGTGGTGCTGTCAGTGAGAGAACGTACCTACGTCGTGGTTCCGAAAAAACCCGAGCGCTGTCACAGGCCGCTCCGCAACCGACGCTCGGCTGTCGTCGCAGTTACTTGTGACGCAAAAGGTCATCGCTGCGGCATCATCACGGCGTGTCTTTCTCTTGTTCTCTCTCATTACTTCATCCACGAATGAGAGGACGTGAAAGAAAGAAAGAAAGAAAGAAAGAAAGGACGTCCTGATGCGGCAGCTGCTCAACTGCTTAAACGTACACATGAGGGCAGAACCAACCAGAAATGGTATCTGGTGATGAGTTTTAATTTTTTTTGCCTTTTACTACAGAAGTTAGGGGATTTCTTTTAATTATTATATGTGTTTCGGAGCGCTTAACATATATCTCATGTCGGCTACTCCTTGCCGTTTAGTCAAAGACTGTACACATTATGCCGGCTAAGCAAAAAAAAAAAAAGGAACACACACAATGATAAATGTAAATAGTAGTCCGATCGAACTCAAGCATTGTTCATGGAAAGCTCAAGTCCGTCCATTCGACCGTCTATTGATATGTCGACTCGCACTCGTTCCTCGTGCCCAGTAGCCCCGGAGAGGGGGCCGGTATGAAATCTCTCTCTCTCTCTCTCTCTCTCTCTCTCTCTCTCTCTCGTGCTTTCATGCTCACCGTACCGCCGTCACTGTCGCCGGGCACAATGTCCTGAGATGGTGCCTAATCGCAACAACAAACCCTCGCGAGCTCGCGCGTCAGGCTACTAATGCGAGTGTCCGAAACGAAGAGGCAGATCACCAGGGAACGAACGACGTCCGCCCCGTGTGGTCTCCTCTCTTGCTCGTGTTTCTCCACGTGACCCACTCCAGGAGTGAGTGAGCCTGTACCTCAGGGACTGCGCTGGGAGTTGTTGAGGTCCGAATCCGGAGGCGGTGCACGATATACGACTCAAGATGCCCAATCGGTTTACCTATCTAGTCTTAGAAGCAATCATACGTAAACATGCATGAAAGCACCAACAGGTTCCTCCGGAAAGAACGCACAAATTACCGTCCGCTGTCAGCTGACCTCATGTGCTCAGAGTGAGTTGACTCCTTTCTGAACTGATTTTTTTTAATGCGATTTTTGCTACAACTGTTTTAATGTCACCTGGTGTAATGCACCAGTATGTCTCCCGAATTCACGCTAACGTATTTATGTCGGTGAGCGACTGTTCGTCATTGTTGTTCCTGTGGCATCTATTCTTTCTTTGTGCCGCTTCGTCCGCCATGAATCTTTATTAGGTATCATTTGTACATGAACGAAGGAGTAGCCGACGGCACTCTCAGAAATCGTGCATTATATCCGTCTTGGAGACCTCGTCGATCGTCGCTCAGCGGCCGCTTACCATAAATGGCTTACTCGTCGTAAACGCGAAACACCCGATTTGCGAAGACTCACCCCGAATACGCAAGACGCTCAAAACGGAGGAGTGTTATCTGTCACTCCCACGGGCCGAGCACCACGTAGACACAGAACTACCATTGCCTTTATAGCATGTAATGTCTCGCTTTATCATGGCTGTCACTGTTTCCCGGCCACCCGAGGTTGTCGAACCCGCGCACCAGCCCCTCAGAAACGGCAAGCGTAGTTTAGACAACTCGCTCGGAGAGCATCTCTCTCTCTCTCTGCAAGCAGACCCGAGCGCACCAAACAAGCTTTACAAGAGAAATGCTAGGACCACGACCTAAAACCAACGCAAACCAACCCGACAACAACATCCAGCCACAAGTCATTTCGCCGGGATCATCGCATAATACAGTCTAGCCATAAGGCCACGGATCCCCCGTCACGTTTATCACGTCAGCGCCATCACACTCGATCGCCGTGCGCTTATTTTCCGGAATTTTATGCGGCACTCGGCTACTTAAAGTCTCTATTCGAGGCTCGACCGTTCGATGATTTATAACGACTGACGCTATCGGGAAGCTCTATCTTCGCCGACAGCTCCGCCGCGCACGATCCACTTAAGAATAACGAGCAGCGAATTGAGGAACGTCACCGTAAGACGCGTGGTGGGTTGCATACAGAAAAAAAAAAAAAAAAAAAGAAGAACTGCGAGCGAGCGAGCGAGCAAGATACAGAGACAGAGAAGAAAAGAGATTCGGCAAGAAGGCAGAGTTGGGAAGCATGGTCAGCGAATGCAAGGCAGGGCTCTACGCGGAAAGACCTTGAAGAATGCAAATAAGGAAACTTAAAGGGAAATGAAGTATACGTGCTTACGCAGGGTTCAAGATGCTCTTCACGACGAGCATCGCAATTGAGATGATCGATGGAAAATTATAGAACTCCGGCAGCGGCCTATACGTGAACGGAAAAAAAAAAGAAGAAATGAAAGACGACCAGTAAAAGAACAATCGCAAATTCAGGATCAAAAGCAACGTGCGTGACCTGGAAATCAGTACCGCTGACCTTTGATGAAGGTTGGGGGCAAGAATTAAAGGGGCCGCGAAGTGCTTCGTCGGAAGCCTCTGGAAAAGCACTTACAAGCGAAGCAGCTGATGCAATATACACAGCGCGAACACGTTGAGGTCCTCGGCCCGGATCGTACTTGGTACAAGGTGTCCAGCACGCTCGATCTGCAATAACGCTAGGAGCAATGCGCTCTCAAAACAAGGCGATTATTATTCACGTTTGGAAGGACGTCAAAATCGAGCCAGCTTCGATCCCGCTGCGCGGCGCCGAGTGCCAAAAGAGAGAGAGACGAAAGGGAAAAGGCAGGGAGGTTGACCAGAGGGGACGATCCGGTTTGCTACCCTTTGCTGGCGAGAGAGGGGAGGGGCATGTAAAGTGATAACAAAGCAGAGATAAAGAAAGAATGGAGCATAGACATACAATCACAGTGCTGCTGGAAGTGCTAGTGTGCCGAGTGCCAAGAGCAAGCTTAAAAGAACATGCGAGCTGTGTTTCTGACAACCGTGCTTGCCTCGTGTATTTTCCTGTGACGTGTGTGTGTGTGTCCGTGTATATGTGTGTGTATATATATATATTTTTTTTTTCTTCAAAATTCTGACGTCTCATCAGAAATTTTTTGTACACAGCCTCTATGCAAAACCAAGCAAAGCTCTGTATTAATAAAGCGCCGTGTTCACAAACCTGGCCAGTAAAACCTGGCCAGTTTCTCCTTCAGAGCCACATCAGCAGGGAAGAATGTGCCGGTGACAACCTACGAATGCAAGGGATATTGTACCGCTGTGCAGCTGAATGGTACATATGCGCCAACCATTGCCATCCGCAACGTCGAAAAGAGGTGCAAGCGGATTTCTTTCGGTGTGCGCATGTCTCCGAAGCATCTTTTGGAGCTTCGAGGCACGATGGAGCACACTTTTGTTCTGCTTGTGCTTGCATAAGTACATATATACAGTACACTTACGTATGCAGTATACAAGCGCACTATAGTGCTTGAGCTGAATTTTTTTTTTTTTTTTTTTTTTTTTAAAGGACGCCGCCGAGCGAAGTTCGCCCGACTTGTCCTTTAATATACAGCACCGTCCTTATTCCTTACCTTATCCCTTTTTCGTGTTTTAATCTTTCTTCTTGTTACAGCGAAGATGTTAAGGGCTACTTCCCCCAGGATCGTGGCCCTGTGTCGACACAAAACTCGAGCCTTTTCCTCCGGCGTCCGCGTCAGAGGCCACGTACCTGCCGTTTCCATCTCCAGTTCCTCGCCAATGCTCTGTAACTCTCGATCTAATTTAGGTATCTTGGGAAAAAAAATCATACCGAAATTCGCCGCTAAGACGATGCTATCATTACGCCGCGTTTCATTTACTTGTCATAATCAGTTAGTTCACAACGAACTTACAGAAATCTTGTGTGCTGTCAATTCATGGCCGTCTATTGAGGGAGTATGGTTACAGAAAACAGCTGTAACTCTTGTTTTATCCAAACTATACCGAAACAAATGATATGACAATTACCCGCTGAGACGACTGACATTACCCCGAGTTTCATATAGTTTTCACAATTACGTAGTTAATAGTGAAGTTGTAAATATTGTGGAATTCCTGTCTGTCATGCAGCGGTACTTGCACACGTCACTACTTCATAAAAAAATATCACTCCACAGTCAAAAGATTTATTCACTGTCTGTGTCTTCCAATAATAATAATAATCATAATAATAATACTAATAATTATAATAATAATATACATGAATGTGTTGATTGAGGTAAAACACACACCTTCGCTGCTCATCCTTCTACACAGAGTGGAAGGGTTCATGATTTTTTGTTTCCATTTTCTCTCTTCGGCAACTCGCTCCCTTTTTAGGGCCTCTCCGTCACCGATCCCTCTTTCAACACAGAGTAGCATCTATGTACTTGGTTCAGCACACGTCAACGGAATTCCGATTTCAATTTCTCTCTCCTAACTAATATGCTCATTAGCCTCCTAACTACGAGCTTACTACGTTTGCTCCTAATTACAATGGCTCCCAACTACAGATCTCATTTAATGACGGGGTTTAATGGCCCGATAGAAAGTGCAGTGTGTTATGAGTAGACGGCTTAGCATTCACCTTCTCCACCCAGGGTTCTTTAACGTGCACCCCAAGCGTGATACGCGAGCGTTAATGCATTGCATCCCTATCCAAATGCGGCTGCCGCGGTCGAGACTCGAACTCTCGACCTCGTGCTATACAGTAGAACGCCATATATATAGACGTGCGATATCACTTTAGAGCAGGTCTGTTGACCCCAATGAAAATGAAAGATGCTCAGGCGGAGCAATTGCTCACTTTTATCGCCAGGCTAAACCCGCCAGTAGCTACAACAAACCAACACCACTACCACAAACAGGTCTGTTTGTGGTACCATAACCACTACCACTACCACTACCATTACCATACCTCTACCATTACCGTACCACTACCATAAACAGACAGGCTGTTTATGTCTATAGATAATAATTACTAGGCAAAATATTCGCTGAGCGAGTACTAAACATCCAAATTTCAGAAGGATCTGAGTACAAAAATACTGAGAAAAGTATTTTGCCACTTTCAAGATCCTTTGAAAATACAACACAATGCATGAGGAAACGAAACGTTTCGCACCAGTGAAATCCTTTGATTAAAGGGACACTAAAGGTTAGGTTAAGCCAACGTGGACTGTTGAAATACCATCCCAAAAACCTCGAAACGCTTGTTTCGTGCGATGAAGATACTTATTTGAAGAGAAAATGCGTTCTGAAGCGTCCGCGCACCTCTAGCGCAGTTCAAATCGCCCGCCCTCCGATCGAGGAGCGGTGACGTCATGGTCTCATATTGACGTTGCGCCGTCGGCGAGTAAAACGGGGCCCGCAGACGGCGCTACGGCTTTTCTGCGAAAACGCAAACGCGCGGCCAGAAACAGAGCCAAGACAGAGCCGACAGCAGCGCGAAAGCGGAACTATGATGGCTAGCGGAAGGGAAAGCGCGCGACGATAAGCTGGTTCTTTATTTTATGAAGCCAACCTCGACGCTCGTTGCAATGGACGACCCTGACAACGACACATTGGCTCGCGATACTGGGCCCGACTTCAGCGATTTAAGCACTGATGAACGTGACCTGCTGCTGAAGGCTCGCGCTGCCGGCGTCGTTGCGTACTACTACGACGGCGGCCTGCTTTGAAAGGCACTCCACACGACTTCAGTAAGTCGGCGTTGAACTCGTAATCCTCTGGACGAAAGTGCAGCGAGCACACTACGTGATTTTTCGGCTCTTTGCCAGCGCGCTGAGGCAGAGGTGCGGCACTTAACCACTTCGAACGGAGAGGTTCACTCATTCGCACACAGTGATAAGTAACGTTGGATTCGCCGCTGCAACTGCCCCTGGCCAACTTCCGCGGACCGTTCGCGCATCCCACGACATCACATGGACGTGGAATTCTCGCTGCTTGTTCCAAATGCAAGTTTCGCGAGCCAGCAGGACCACCGCAGCACGACGTGATAACGAAACAACTGAAACTCCAAAGCGCGCGTGGCGCAATGTCGAGCGCGCAAAGTCGAGCGAAAACGAAACCTTTCTATCACCCATACTAGTCAAGGGTAACGTCAAAATGTTATTTTTTCTTAGAATCCAATAGAAGTAGACAAGTAGCATTTTCTTCCGTCTCATAATCTAATGAACTGATCTTTTTAATACGAGTAGTTGAGTACTAGTGACATAAATTATGATGAGGAGTGCCTTCGTCATCGGGCTAGTACCGGAATGTCGCTGGAGAGTCTCAAATCGTGTCATGCATTTACCTCAATTTCTCGGTTACTAAAGCTCTGTTCGCGATTATATTGACACCGTATACGTTCTAGAGCATTGCTTTATCACTTTAACCTGACTCCATCGTAACCTTTAGTGTCCCTTTAAATGAAAAAAAGAATGCGTTTCCAACTGTTCCCCGGTGGTTCCCACTGTCGTACCCAATTTGTAGGCGGGTGCGTCTTGTGCAGCAGTGGGTGAGTTGTTTTACCCAGACTATTGCCGGAGAAACAGTGGTCACGAGACAGGGCCCTATGTGATGATGATGGCCGTCACTGATGCCTCGTAAAATTTGTCATTAGTTAAAATTATGTTGAATTCCAATGGCGGAGTCGCAGCAGCCGACGGACTCCGCGAGCGAGCACTCGACTCTGGCGCAGAGCAACGCCTCCAGATCCGCGAGTGGAACACAACCTGCGCCGCCGGAGCAAGGCGGAAGCGGAAGTTCTATCACCGGGTTACCCAGGATACCTTGCGTGTTGTCATTTCATTCCGCTGTTTGCTCCAAGCACCGCTGCACCGGTCACTTGTCTCTTCAGCGCCGTTCACCTGTTGTTTTCTTTAAAAGTGCGGAATGGATATCTCGCCAAGCGTGCAGCAGCTTTTGCTTCCTCGCGAGTCGTGACCGTCACTAATTATGAGTAATGTTGGAGCACTTACGGTTCCATTCAGCGATTATCAGAAACAGACCAACTCTTTAAAGCATTAAATTCAAAAACAAAAATTTAGAGAGCATTTGAGAACTCAGTCGATATTACCCCCCGTATTCTATAATAGAACGTCTATTCATTGAAAACTCCATCTAGACTCAAGAAAGTGGATAGCAATGCCACTATTTGACCGTAGTAGTCACTGCTTTTCATGATTCAATTCCTAAGATGTGTAGCGTCACCGTAAGTCGAGGGAAGACGCTGTGCTCCAATCGGTGGACTGGAGGAACAGCTTCGAATTTAATGTCCTTCGAGAATACGCGGCTAAGGCTTTGATGACATCGGAGCTAGACCGGCAGTTGACGCCAAGGCAACATCAATTTGGCGTCTGATGTGAACTTCTCATTTCCGGCGTTCTTCCTTTTCCAGCATGTCTACTATCCAGAAATGCAAAAATATGCTCGAAACTTCGTGACACGTGCTTGGCCGCCGTGAAATCTATTTTAGGTACCCTAAGCAGCTGTTGCTTTAGAAAACATTTCACAATTTTCTGCCCAACGGAAGCCGCAAACATGCACCAGGAGGAGGCAAGGACGCTCACGTTCGGTGTTGGCTTCAAGAAGATAAACAAACGGATGCCACTGACGCTCCTCCAAGGTCTGTCGAAAGTAATCGTCAAGGTTCGCCGATGGCATTCCACGCATGATGTGGCGTGGCTTGTAGAACTAATCGTCGTCAGAGACAAAACAGCGGTGCACAGGGGACTGCTAAGAAAATTTACGCACTGGGAACAGGGCCAAATGTTTCTCTTTTCGTTTCCTCTTTAAAGTATTGTCGCTCGAGTCACATGGCGCATATTTGCATCGAAACGCCACCGTCGCGTGTTCGGACGCCGCGTGCTCATCGGGTTACAGGTGAGTTTGCCAAGTCTTTCTCAGAAAGTGTTAAAAGGGTGGCGGCAGGGAGGAAAAATAAATATGTGCACAACAAGAGGGGCGGGGAAATCCGGAGGAAGAGCATGACTGTGTCCTTGTATACAACACGCTGGTGAGAGGAACTGGTAAAAAACAGAACGGAAGAGAAGGAGAGGAAGTGATGGTATTACAACAGCTGGCGGTGATGAATACAGTGTGGAATAGGCGCACTCCAAGAAGTGTGTTTCCAGGTGCGTGACGTCACATCACTCCCACGCTCTCATCATCAAAAGTATCACCTGTTCCACGCTAAAGACTCCCCGCTCAGTCAAAAGTGCCGCGGTCAACGCTCCCCCTTCCCCAAGTTCAACAGTCTCCACCCCCCACCCCCCGATCTCCTCAGTTGGATCCCCAAATGAAGGGCTCCAACAGTTCACACTCAACAGCTCCCACTCAACTGTTCGAACTCAACTGTTCGAACTCAACTGTTCGAACTCAACTGTTCCAACTCAACTGTTCCAACTCAACTGTTCCAACTCAACTGTTCCAACTCAACTGTTCCAACTCAACTGTTCCAACTCAACTGTTCCAACTCAACTGTTCCAACTCAACTGTTCCAACTCAACTGTTCCAAATCAGGCGTTACAACTCAACGGTTTCAACTCAACGGTTCCAACTGAACATTTACAAATGAACAGTTACAAATGAAGTTACAAATGAACAGTTACAAATGAACAGTTACAAATGAACAGTTACAAACTAACGTTTTCAAACGAACCGTTTAATATGGCCGGGTTCAAATCAATGGTTTCAAGCAAGCAGTTCCAAATCGCCGGTACCCCACTTTTTTTTTTTCAGAGTTCCTGTAATTTTGTTCTGATCATTCTCTCCGATGATTCGTGAATAGTAAGGCTGGGTCATGGTGTCATGTAACTGGCCTCTTTGTCACTGTCCAGCACCCACAGCTGCGAACGTGTCGTGCGCACTGTACACAAGTTGCTCAAATCAAACTCTAAAGGTGCCCCTTATTGGCAAGCTTCTTCCCCTGCAAACTTCCAAGAAGGCGAACAAACACGCCGAAGAACAGGTCTAAAAGTGAGACGAAACACGTATGTCTGGGCAAACGAGTGAGAGCAAACGCAGTCAGCGAGAAGAGCGTGAACGTGGCTCTGTCTCATGTTTTTCCATTTGGTGGCTCACGAACGCGAGGCTTCCACGGAAGCCTGTAAATCAGTGGAACGATCCTAAATCTTTGGTTTTACGATCGCCTCTCTAGTCGCAGTTGCAACTGACCATGCCATCTCATTTGCACTTTGAAATTAGCAAGCGCCAGGACCCCGCGCATGAGAAGGCCTTGAAGGGTTTTGAGTGACTAAGCGGCGGAGGCTCAACTTGCCTGTAACTCGAAGCGAAAATTAAGTTCGGCGTCGCATTTCAGGAGCCGCTTCGGCCGGAACATCGCGGTGAGCGTAACCCCAAGAGCATATTTTAGACGGTATCCATTCGCTGAGAAACAAGCATGCAAGGAATACCAATCGACCACAGTCATGCACGTGGTTTAGTAGCCGCTGGCTTCTATCGTCACAAGATAAGTACACCAGACCGATACTTCTGTGGGTGCAATGAGTCACGACTAACTGTGACTCAGTACGCAAAGGGAACTGCGAGAGAGAAAATGAACACGGCTACTCAGACGAAAGCAACCGAGTGGTACTCGTGTAAACCTGTCAAGGTCGACGGCACAGCATGTATGAACGTCCAGAATAACGGCACGTCAGCTGGTTATGAAAACTGGGAACGGCAACATGGCAACGGCGAGAGGCACAATGGCACGAGGGAACGGCACGACGACACGAAAGAAACGCAGGACAGCATGTGGGTCCGCACATCCCGCATCGGTGATCGAATCCTTGTACTAACGTTTCTGTTCCAATTTTTTATGTGTTAGTGGTTCGAGACGCTCAGCCCCCGTTAGCCCAAAATCCGGCCGGTCGTGAATGGTGGACGGAATGAAGTCAATAATGACGTCACACACAAGAAAAGGTGGCATACTTAACCGGTTAATTAGTGGAAAACAGTTGCCTGGCAGGGGCTGAACATCTTCCTAGCGGAGCGCATGTGACGTCACTCCCTCCTCTCTCGCCTCTTTCCCGGCGCTCAATTGCTCGCTCTCTCGTTCGCTTGCTCGCAACAGCTGCGCGTGCGCGCTTGCTACGTGTTCTGACGTCAGCACCGGAGAGGGCGCGCAAGGTGCGCTTCGTGCGCCGATCGCTAGGGGGCCACGCCCCACAATGTGGCGCGCGCTGCCTTCCTCCTCGTTCGCTTGCTTAACCTAAAGAACACCAACGTCGACGCGTAAGTGCCACTAAGAGACACCTAAGTCAAAGAATAGGGTCGCCTATCATTTTTGTGTTCACGAGGTCTTCAACGGGAATTTATGGCGCCGACTCCTCTCCCAAGCGTATCACCCATGAAGAAAGCCGAACGCCAGGCCGAGGTACACTAAGTGTGCCCATTTGAGGACCATTGGATGCCCAGCAGCGGTGGAAATCGAGCCCACTAACTCCTGTAGGCGAGGCAGGCACTCTACAACTAGGCCACAGCTGCGGTCGCCCCAAGATCTTACGGAACACATCATAGAAAAAGCTGAATATCTGAGCAGCATGAGAACGAAGCCTAGTATTCACATTTATAGCCTCTACAAGTATATGTTCGGTTTTGCTGACTACTCATACAGGCTGCACGGGGATTGAACGTTTTATGAGATTCCGTGGCCCGTAAACTTTTGTGGTTGACTGCATAACACAATATTGTTTTTCTTTTTTTTTTTTTCTGGCGAGCTCGTTTTCCAAGGAAACGTGATCTCCTGAAGCTATGATCCTGGCTGTCTCTGCGACGGAATCTGGATAGCGTGTCGCGAATAACTGTCGAAGCAAAGTAAGGATTGTACAACACAGTCTCGGTGGGCACCTAAAAACAAATGTCAAAGATTTGGCGACGCAGAGAAAGCCTGAAAAAAAAAAACACCTTACCGCTTAAGGGATGAGGGCTGTATGCCCGAAGTACGAAAAAGTTATTTTGTCGCGACTGCGCCTCGCTGCGCTTCAACACGCGGAAGGCATCTGCGGATCTGCGTATCACACACAAAGTGGAACGCCCGTAAACAAGGCTCGAAAGATACGCCGGGCGATCCGCTAGGATATTTCACCGACCACTGGATTGTTTTTACTGCCGGAAACAAAATGCGCTAGCCACCAAGCGAATGCAACCCCCCTCCCCCCTCCCCCCCCACACACACACCACCCCGAGACCACCGCCAGTGACCAATATCTTTCAAAAAGAAAGGGGTTGAAAAGAAACGCTCGGCGAAAAGATATGTGCCGGACTCTGGAACGTGCGCGCGGCCATAAAACAGATCCCAAGTCTGGCCGCGGCCAAGCCTCAAAGCAGACAAGGTATAGTTGCGCAAACCGCCGCGGTGAGGCTGTGATAACGGGCTGGTCGAATCTTCGCGTTCGGCTGGCCACACTTCTAGACCGAAAGGCAGGCGAAAAACCGTTATCTGTCACCGAACGCCACCGGATCGCGTACGTGAGCGGCAGGGACAAACAGCCTCCGATCCCGGGAATTAGCGGGGCGCGCAACTGAACAGCAGCAGCAGCAGCGGTGTCGGCGGCTACAACGGCTACAAAGCTCGGCCGCTCGCGCGCGCGTGCGTTGAGCACGCGTGCATCGCTCAAAGCCGGCGTCCTTTAAAAGGCAGCAAATTAACGTCCTGTCCGTCGCGGAGACAATCGCCTACGTGCTTGGATTATTAAATTATACATTCTAAGGCACCGCTAATCTCCAAAGCCGCGTTTAAGAGCGCGCACGGCGGCAGAGAGATAGGCCTGGCTGCCTAAGTCCTACCTGCATAAGAGAGCCCCGGTCGGCGGAGACGTATATATAGTAGCTTTCCGTACGGCCATATGCGGTAGCCTTGGCATAACCGCCATCGCTTTTGTCGCCGCAGAGAGCCGTCTGTCCTTTCTTTCAGTTTTTTTGTATTTTGGTTTCCTCGAACAAAAAAAAAAAAAAGAATAAACAGGGGGGGGGGGGGGGCAGGAGGGAGGGGGGACGTGCCACAAACGTCTGGCAGAGGACGACAGCCAGAAACGACGTAAACAAGCGTCCTTTGCAGAGGCTCACGCGAACGCTGCCCTTTACGATTGATTGCTACGGGTATGCGAAACTTCCGATACAAATAGATACTCTTTGCTATTCGATACGTTTTCGATTCGCGAATTCACCATGAGTTCACCATAATTCACCATAAGGGAAAACAGAAGTCTTAAAGCATTGGGGGAGAAACCGCAAAGCTGCGGTTCTTGCGTACAGAAGCCAGATCCCGAGCGAGCGCACTGAGCTGATGTCCCCTGCCCCAAAAAAAATTCCAAGCAGAAAACAAAAATATGGCTTGATCGCGGCTTCTGTAAGCCTCTCTCTCTTTTCTTTCTCTCTCTCTCTGTCTCTCTCTCTCCCCCCCACCCCCCACCCGCGAGCCTGGAGTCCGTATAACGTTTGCTGGCGTAAATACAGTCATTTACAAAATTTCACCTACCAAGCAATCTGAGAAAAAGCTTAGCCTGGCGTTCGCATTTCGAGCCACTACTAATATGTGCGAACACAGTGATGTCATGTTTTACATGCTACCTTTCCAGGCTGCTCGGAAATGCAACGCTTTACAAGATCCCGTGGTCCGTAAAATCTTACGGTTGAATGTACATAAAACAAGGGGTAGTCCGAGCCATACTGACGCGCCAACGTTTATGTTTCGCGCATACAACGTTGACAAAAAAAAACAGAAAAAGAAAAGCCATTGACGAGATATGCTGCTTGCCTGCTCTCCAACCTGTCTCGGGAACGATCGGCGCTGTGATCGCACGGTGAAAGCCCATTAGGAAAATGTCTTCCCGTTTTTAAACGGCCGGATGGCGTGACCAGATTCCCGAGTCGACCACGGGAAACAGGGACGGATGACGGGGAAGAGAGAAAGTGGGAAGGAAGCGAGAGCTCCATGTCATGCCACGACGGAACGACGAACGTTCCCTTGACCGTTACTCCTTTCCCTATCTCGCATCCGAGAACTGTGCATCTCCCTTCTCCTCCACCTCAAAGCTTGCGCCCTTTGAGGGTGCAGGTATCTATCAATCCGAAGTCATAATTCACCGGCCATGCGCGTGTTTGCGTCCATCCCCAGGCAGTAAAGAAAAAAAAAGGATAGAAAAGGAAGCAGGTATGTGCCGAAAAGCTGAAACTCTGGGACGTATAGCTGGAGGAAGGCAACGCTAGTGAATAGACGTGGCGAACCGGGGATGCTCGAGAAGCAAAAATTACGGAAATTGGCGATGGGATATTGAAACAATTGTGGCGAGCCAAACGTGAACGCAAACTACGTTCATTTGGGTTGATTTAAGCGAACGAGGAAAGTTCACAAAGGGAACGGGAGAAACGTGAATTGGAGGGAGGTTGGGTTGAAATAACTGTAGAGATTAAGGCGAGAGAATGAATAGTTGAGACTACACGAAGAGATTTGGGGGGAGGGGGCGAGTTCACAAAAAAATTGGACAAATCTGTAGGCATTCGTGCGCATATTTAAAAGCGGAAGGCAAGCATTGCTTAACAAGACAATCGCATGTCAGTTTTCCCGCCGTGTTGCCACGTTTTTCGCCATAATTCCCCTTTCAGCCGTGAGTTTCCCTCACATAAACGCGAGGCGATGGTGGGCTTGCAGGGAGGAAATCGAGGTTAGGTGCACGGGGACATCAAATAAATTACGGGGAGCCGAAAAGAGAGAGAGAGAGAGAGAGAGAGAGAGATGTGGCGACACGCTATATTACCACCAGGCTCACGCTCCACATTTTGTGCACTAAAATTGCCAAGAACGACGGCGACGGGGGGAAGAAGAGGAGGGGGCTCGTGGCGCTTAGGCGAACAAGCCCATTATCGGACGCGTGCGTAGCTCAAAACCGAGCAAATCGAAAGCATGAAAACAAAAAAAAAGGGGGGGGGGGGTAACAGAGCAAAGAACAAACCACGGAAAGAAAGGAAGAAGGGAGGGAGGAGGGGGCGACCTGATGACGACGTGCCGGGAATATACGACGTCCCGCGCTCGGTTCGCTGACAAGTTTCGAAATCTCGCCTGCACGATTGCGGCGCCGCGTATAGTATATGTTCCCGGAGTCCAAGCGCCTCGGCCACGACGACGATGTGCATACCCGATGGAGCTCACCTTTCTTTTCCCCTCTTCTTTCTTTTTTGACGTATGGCGCGAGCACGTCCAGGCAAGTTTGGAAGAAAAATAAACATTTCTTATTTCTTTGACACCGCTCCTCGGCGCTTTCGCGAGTCGAGATACGAAGCAAGAAGAACCAGAGGGATCACCAGGCCGCGTGCTATCTCCCTAGCGTTTCAAGACTGACTGACGTCAGTCCATACATAATTAATCCCGCAGGATTTTTTTCCACCTCGCTCTCTCCGAAGTCTCCGGGGCCCTAGGAAAGGCGCTGTGCTCGCTTTAGGACCATGCCCAGTCCATAACTGCAGCTTGCGCAAGAGCCGAAAGAGGAGGCGGAGGAGTTCATAAGTGGGCGGAGGCGTACACGTATATGAAGGTATGAAGAGGGGAGGAGGGGGGAGGGGGCTTCACAACTTGTTGACATGGAAGAAGAAAAGATGGATCAACTAAGCATTCGAAAAACTGAAAAGGAAATGCTGGACACCACGTCGTCGTTCGTGCGGTTTTCCGCTCGCTGCTCGTTTACCTCAATATGGAGAACCAGCTCGGTTAAGTCCAAGTTCAATTGCAACACCCATGTCCGTTTGTCGAAAGAGAAATATTGCTGCCGCGTATCAGTACGCAGATCTGGTGATGAAAGAGGAGGGAGAGACAAATGAACGTTTTTATTCGCAAACAAGCCTCTGCTTTTGTCCCGCTTAGCGTCGGGCTTCACGAAAGCGCTGACTGATTGCGCATGCGCTAACATGAAGTCTTCCATTCCTACTTGCGTTGACACTGCCTCCCTCCTTGTCTCCTCCACTTTATTTCTATAATGTTGTGCTTATCATCAATAACCCCTTGCACGAAAAAGATTTCCCACCAATGGGCTTTTAGCGTGAGGTGAATAATAAGCGCGAAGGCACGCGCCATGTCAGTGTGTCTTATATTTCCTTGTAATAACGCCGATATGCACGCAGGCCTTGGTGCAGGGAAACGATTTCAATTTGTACTCGTACATCATATTCCTCCGAGACACACCACACGTGCAACAGAATGACACAGGGAGATAAGAAAGATTTCATGAGAGTTGATGGCGGAAGGGATACGAGACTTATCTTGGTCGTACAGCACTCGGGATGCAAGGATGCCGGTACTCCGCGACAACGATGAGTGCTAGCGCCTAGGTAGGTTGTACATGCAGAGCTCGTTCATCACACCGAAATCGGGAGGGGGGGGGGGAATCGACCTGATATTAAAGGCTAGATAACTACCCGAGACGCCAAGGAAAACACAGATAGGGGTAATAGCCCCTTTTCGCGACAGAGTCCTCCCATCGTAAATCTTTCCAAAACTACACGTACGCTTAGCATATAGTACTTGAAGGGGTGCGCCTGTCTTTGCGGTAGTACTACAAGCATATGAAAAAAACGAGCTGATGCAATGCGTATACGCACCGCCAATGGCACCCTTTCTCGGTTTTGGTAAACCACCAGCTGAATGAGTGTAACTGTTCGAAAGGAAAGCAGCACGTTCCATACTAAAATGCCAAATACGAATTCACGCATAACGAGGAATCGTTGCTTAAACACGAATTCGGTGCTCTAAGGTATTATTTGGTCTTTAAGGTACTTGTTCCAGCCATATATACTAAGGATAAATAAGTTAGGCAGATGCCACGCACTGTGGAAACCGACGTTATGCGAAGCATTTCGCAGGTGGCTGGCTGTCTAGTAGGTGTGTGCAAATATTAATAGCGAATCAAATAGCCTCTTCCTCGATTCGGTCTTCGAATTGAATAGTCCCTACACATACGAATATCTTTCGAATATATTGAAAAGTCAACTGTGCGCAATCAAACGTAACCTTGTAACACGTGCAGAATAAACTTGATCTCTACGGCCAGAGTATAGAGATTAAAAATGACAATGTGCGCAGCACAGCCGCCTACGTCGCTCATGTAGCCTCCAGACTTTACCAGCTTTACAGCGATTGTTCGCACTCTCGAAGAGTCCTGCGTGCGCGAGCGAACATGAAGGGGTCGTGAACCAATTCTTATCGAAGTCCGGAAATGCATTTGACAAATTTGACAAATGCCCCCCCCCCCATATCTCAAAAACAATTTCCTACAAAAAGTACTTCAATGTTTTCAGCAGAAGCGGGGTTATCGATAATCAAATTCCCTTCACGGTTCTCCTATAGTCATTCTTCAGTGCTGTGCGAAGGCTACGTCGAAGCGGGGTGGTACCCACAACGATCCGCCTAATGAACGTCGCCGTGCTTCGCGGTTGAAATTTGATTTCGGATGCTTCCACAGACGCCATAACTTGGGATTTTGGGGCCCACGACGCACCAAACTCAGAGGCTGCCCCTCAGCTTACGGCTGAGCTCACGGTATCTCATCCCTTTGCTGCGCTACAGCGTACCAGGTATGTACACGCGGCTATCGTCGCACCGAGTGACACGAGCAGCGAACCCATTTGCTTCAGCACTTGTAACTGAGAACAGTTACAAACCCAGGGTCGAACAAACCTCATCTCCATCCATGTTCGATCGTGCCAGTACGTCGGTAGCGCGCGCACATCGTCTAAGCGATGGATGCCGCGTTCCGGACTCGCTATGAACGGATTACTAACGAAACGAACTTCGACCACGATGGCAACACACCTCGAAGGTGTGAAACACGTGAAGCAGGCGGCGCTGTTCGTCAGCTGTTGGCGCCCGGTCATTAAAGGGACACTAAAGTGAAAAATTATTTCTTCTGCATCAGTAAATTACCGTACTACAACACCAAAAACACCACTGTTACAACGATAAGACGTTTGGTAAGCCATAAAAAGCGCAAGGACGAAATACGGGTGGCGACGCCTACTTAAGTTCCCACACCTGGGGGGTGTGACGTCTTGGATTTTCATGGCATCTTCTAGGGCATACTAATTATACATAGCGGTACAGATTGACTACATTTTGTTCTAAAGGAACCAAATATTAAACATGGCAAGTTTCGGGAACCTTTATTCAGCCAACGCGGCCCAAATGCGAAAACATACTTTGGAATCCATGACGTCACGCTGACGTATTGGCGCTGGGGTTTCGGTGCGAAATTCAAATAGTGATACTTTGACCTTCATTTTCTCATCTAATAATCAAACTATCTTTTTTAAATGGCTGCCTGCAGGGTTCTCAAACAATGCTTCATTAGTCTAAACTGATTTATTGTTTCGCTTTAGTGTCCCTTTAAGTCGCGTCACCCTCAGATACCGCCTGTTACGTTTCGCCTACAACGCGCGGTAATGCCGGCGCGGATGCAACGGACGCCGGGGCTTTGTTCAAAGCGGCGGACATTTTGGCCCGTTCAACGACGCCGCAACGCCTACCCGCCAAGCGTGTCCAGGCGTGTTTCAGTGCCACGTGTCTTCGTGTGTGCGTGTGTGTGTGTGTGCCCTCGCTTGTCAAAGCGCGGCAGCCGGGGAGCGGAGTTCCCCGAATGAGGGGCCTGGAGGTCTCTCGGCTCAACCGCTCGCGCCGTCGTGGGCCCCTGCTGCGCCGTCCCGTGACCTTCATCCCGTGACCTTCCCTCCTTCCCTTTTGGACCGCGACGCCGAGAGTATAAGAGCAGCTGCCCCCGGACGCCAGGGAAGAGGCTCCGATTTGTACTGTTGAGATTACGTGCTCTCCCGTCTCTCCACTTCGGTCGACCTGACCGGCCGCTCTTTTGCTATGTTAGAATAAACCAGTTGTTCTGTTACCAGTCTTCTCATGCTTTGCCGGGACCTTCGGATGCTTCCAGTGCCCCAGGCCGCCAGGCCAACGCTACCCTTGGGGCTTGCGACCCATTGGCAATAACGGGCGTCAGCACCGAGACCCCAACAACTCGGGCCAGCGGTGCGATTCCAACATCTGGTTGCCAGCGGTGGGATCGCGACAACGGAGGCCAGCAGCGAAGAGATGCGGTTGACTGTATGCTGAGCAGCACAACGACCATCCGGGAGCAGCGCAACGAGCCCTGTGTGATGACTGGTTGCCTGCAGCGGAACGACTGCGCTGAAGTCTTGGCTGCGAGGTTTGGTGAGTGCGGGACTTTCTTCTTCTGAGTTTTGCCAGGCTTTTGTTAGTGTTAGAAACAGAGCTGGTAATTGTGGTTGTCGTTGCTACCGGGTTAGTTTGCGGCAAGACAATAGTAGGCAGTAGAGAAAGCAGCATTCAGAGCAGCCATGGATTTGAAGTCGTTGCGCAAACCGAAATTGCTGGAGCTTGCAAGAGAGTTGGGTCTGGATGTCTCAGACAAACTCAGAAAACCAGAACTGCTAAGGGCTATTCTTGAGTTAGAAGCTGAGGATGACGAGCTGTCGGAATGCCTTGAGACCATTGAGGAGAGGGAGACGGCAAAAAGACAGGAGCAGGAACGTAAAGAACAGATAGAACGAGAGCAACAAGAGAAAGAAAGAGAGCGCGACCGTCAACACGCTTTGGAAATGAAGCGTCTCGAGATAGAGATGGAACGCGCTCGTAATGGAAGTCAGGCACACGGTGCAGGAGAACGAGTATTGTTCAAAATGACTGACCTGATGCGGCCGTTTAAGCTTGGAGAGGACATTGGTTTGTTCCTGGTTAACTTTGAGCGAACGTGCGAGAAGCAGGGGTTCTCTCGGGAAACGTGGCCACAGCGCTTGCTCACTTTGCTACCCGGCGAGGCGGCCGACGTAGTCGCTCGCTTGGAGAGAGAGGAGGCAGAGGATTTCGACAAAGTGAAATCGAGTCTGCTAAAAAAGTACCGGCTGTCAGCGGAGGCGTTCCGTCGGAAGTTTCGGGAAAATGAGAAAGGCAGAAGTGAGTCATATACAGAGTTTGCGTACAGGCTTATGTCAAACATGCAGGAGTGGCTCAAAGAAGAGAAAGCGTTTGGTGACCACGAGAAAGTTCTGCAGTGTTTCGGGCTAGAACAGTTTTATAGTCGGTTACCTGAGAACGTGCGGTACTGGGTCTTGGATAGGCCAGACGTTAGTACGGTGGCTAGAGCCGCTGAGTTAGCCGAGGAGTTTGTGACGCGTCGGGCTCGTGGAGCTAAGGACGGTCAAAAGGGTGAATTTGGCTCCAAGTTTGAGAGGCCAAAGTTCACGCCCATGAGAGCAAAGGGGGACACACGTAGTTCGGATGCGAGTGAAAGCAGTCCGACCGAACGTAAGGAGACGGCGGCAACCGAAGCCGAACGCAGAAAGCGGTTCGAGATGAGGCAAGCGCGCGTTTGTTATACGTGCCAGAAGCCGGGTCACTTTTCGGCGCAGTGTCCAGAAACAAAAACACAAGTCGTGTTTTTGTCTATATGCAGCACTGACGAGAACATGAAGCTTCTCGAGCCTTACATGCGAGACCTCCTCGTGAACGGGAAAGAGTGCCGAGTGCTTCGCGATTCCGCAGCTACAATGGATGTAGTTCACCCCTCTTACGTAGAACCCGATATGTTCACGGGCGAGTGCGCATGGATCAAGCAAGCAGTGGAAGCTCATAGCGTGTGTCTGCCGGTAGCAAAAGTGCTTATTGAAGGACCTTTCGGAGCACTTGAGACGGAGGCCGCAGTGTCATCTATGCTGCCCCCCCAGTACCCGTACCTATTTTCGAACAGGTCCGATCACCTCCTGCGCGAGAAGGGGCTTTTGTTTGGTGAGGCTAGCGTTCAGGCCTTAACCAGATCGAAGGTTCGGGAGCTCGCTACAAAGGCGGTAGTTGCGGGGCCAACGTTGTTGAACGATGAAAAAGGGTCAGAGGCGCAGCAAGCTAGTATTCAGAGCACGCCCGAACGGGATAAAATTGAGCCTGTAGCGTTAAAGGCACCAGATACTGGAGAGGAAATTCCCGATGCGGGAAAGTTAGTCGAGCTTCCGGGACTAGGCTCAGTGACAAACAGGAAAGACGCCGATCAAGTCATTAGTGACTTAATAAGTAAAGCATCGCTGTCGCCTGAGCAGAAAACAGAACTACACCAGCTCTTACAAGAGTTTCAAGGTCTGTTCTCTGAGAGGCCTGGTAGGACTTCTGTCCTTACTCATGACATAGAACTTACCTCCCCAGAGCCAGTACGATCCAAGGCGTACCGGGTGTCACCCCGCCAGAGCGATATTATGGAGGCTGAGGTAAAGAAAATGCTACAGCTCGGTGTTATTGAAGCGGGTGAGAGTGATTATACCTCCCCTTTGATTTTAGTTGAGGTACCGGGCAAGGAACCTCGTCCTTGCGTCGACTACCGCAGGCTTAATTCCATCACTAAGGATCAAATTTATCCGATCCCTAACATCGAGGAGCGCCTTGAGAGAGTGAGTAGCGCTCAGTTTATTTCCACCCTAGATCTTGTCAGGGGTTATTGGCAGGTTCCACTTACAGAAGAGGCTAGTAGGTATGCGGCGTTCATTTCACCAATGGGGACATTCCGTCCTAAAGTTTTGAGTTTTGGTTTGAAGAACGCGCCATACTGCTTTTCAAGCCTCATGGATAAAGTGTTGCGGGGACAGCAAGAATTCGCTTTACCGTATCTAGACGACGTAGCGATATTCTCCGCATCCTGGCCTGAGCATATGGCCCACTTGCGGGCAGTGCTAACCCGCCTGCGCGATGCGGGCTTGACAGTCAAGGCTCCCAAGTGCCAGTTAGCACAGGCCGAGGTTGTCTACCTCGGACACGTGATTGGTCGGGGTCGACGACGCCCCTCTGAAATAAAGGTGGCCGCTGTGCGGGACTTCCCGCAACCGCGTACGAAGACCGATATTCGGTCGTTCTTAGGTGTCGCCGGCTACTATCAGAGGTACATCCCCAGGTACTCTGATATCGCGGCTCCCTTGACGGATGCTCTAAGAAAGACAGAGCCGCAAACAGTCGTCTGGGAGGAGACGAAGGAAAGGGCTTTTAGCGCCCTAAAGAGCGCCCTAACAAGCCAGCCGGTGCTACGATCGCCCGACTACACAAAAGGGGGAAGAGCCTGGCAGGGCTTAGTGAGGGTTGTGCCGTGCTTGCTGACTGAGCGGTTGACTTTCAGGCGTGGTTCTAACGCTTGCCGGAAACGAGAACAAAAATGTCACCTCTCCCGAAGTCACTTTGCAGTGTCCTGTGTGCACCTGAACGTGAGAACGAGGCCTTCTCTGTGCGCTGCGCTCAAGAAACGCCCAGGGACGCCCAACTTCGGTTATGAGCATCATCGAGCGACATCCCTCCGGACAGCGGATGCAGTCCCCTGACCATCGGGATCTCCTTCCCCCGGCGGGGCGGTCTGTTACGTTTCGCCTACAACGCGCGGTAATGCCGGCGCGGATGCAACGGACGCCGGGGCTTTGTTCAAAGCGGCGGACATTTTGGCCCGTTCAACGACGCCGCAACGCCTACCCGCCAAGCGTGTCCAGGCGTGTTTCAGTGCCACGTGTCTTCGTGTGTGCGTGTGTGTGTGTGTGCCCTCGCTTGTCAAAGCGCGGCAGCCGGGGAGCGGAGTTCCCCGAATGAGGGGCCTGGAGGTCTCTCGGCTCAACCGCTCGCGCCGTCGTGGGCCCCTGCTGCGCCGTCCCGTGACCTTCATCCCGTGACCTTCCCTCCTTCCCTTTTGGACCGCGACGCCGAGAGTATAAGAGCAGCTGCCCCCGGACGCCAGGGAAGAGGCTCCGATTTGTACTGTTGAGATTACGTGCTCTCCCGTCTCTCCACTTCGGTCGACCTGACCGGCCGCTCTTTTGCTATGTTAGAATAAACCAGTTGTTCTGTTACCAGTCTTCTCATGCTTTGCCGGGACCTTCGGATGCTTCCAGTGCCCCAGGCCGCCAGGCCAACGCTACCCTTGGGGCTTGCGACCCATTGGCAATAACGGGCGTCAGCACCGAGACCCCAACAACTCGGGCCAGCGGTGCGATTCCAACACGCCAGTCAGAGCCCGCTGTTGTACCCAGCGAGTCGCAGGAACTACGCGAGCGCGATCGTCGCGGCACCCCGCGGCGGCCGCGGTATCTACGCAACGCTGCAGACTAGCCACATGCAAGGGGGCTCACTATGTGCACACGACAGAGCTGGAGCGCGCGCTCGCGTCCATGTGCTCCAGTCTGACCGTGCTAAGTAGTGCTGACCAACTTTGTCCTTCATCAGCTTGGCCGACGGAGTGTGGTCAAACCCAAACAGCGCATTTTCCGCAATAGCTCAATACAAGCAAAGTCTGGCAAGGCGTTGAGCCAGGAGCGGCCAGGAGTGTGCGCGCGTTGGCAAGCGTACGTCTTGGTCCAACCCTATGTTTCGCGTGGTTCGAGGATAGCTGAGGGTTCAAAACCAATATTAGCAATTAGCGAGACCCGACGACTACGAAACTAATAAGAAGTGTGGCCAAAGTTTCTTTCCCATGCAGGCGGGCGCAGCCAAGCATTATCAGACGATAGTCGCCGATATTGCTATGATCGTACTTGAGGAAGCACGTAACTGCCGCCGAAATTGGAAGCGCGAATGTTTGTTCACTTCCGCCTGTTTATTAAGCTACGACACTAAATAGACATACTAACCGAATGAAGAAGTGACCCAAACACTCTTCTTGATTGAGGTCAGTGATTCGCTAATAGCAGCAGCCGCGTATGGGAATCTGCGACGAAATACGGCAGCCCTAGAAGAGAGAGGCGCAGCCTTCTGTTGAAATGAAGCGTTTGAGAAAACGGTGACTTCGCGCTCCGCTTGCGAGCTCCACGCGCTGCGCACATCTGGAAAATATTGCTGTGACGTTCACAGCAGTGCACGCTATCCAAGCACTTTTCCTTGATCAAATCTGGGGGTTGGTTCAGGACCATTTTTCAACTGTGTAAACGAATGTTACATTCGACAACTAAACTATTCGATCTTCGATTCTACGCGCTTCTGGAAACAGTCGACTCATGTTCAATTCGGTCTCATAAAGTACTACCGTATCCCCTACTATCCAGCATGAGTTTTGCAAAGCGTTACAAGATGAACACTTTTATCGGAGCACTTTGGTCTAGAGGAACGAAATGGCGCTCTCGGCGGCACGCCGCGCGTTACCTCAGCGAAGGCGCACGAATACGAAACCATGCATTACAGCGCTTTTTCCCTGTTACTGCGCGATCAACTGTTGAAAATGCAACTAGGTGTTCGCTAAAGCACTGTGGTTTATTCATGCTGCAATATGGCTAACGGTAGAGGGAAGACGTGTGTTGGCTGCAAAGGCTGACATATTCAGAAATGAAATGAATGTGTGCGGCCAAGTTCTCGGACTACTGCAACATAAGGGTAGCCTGTCCTGAAGGGCTCTTCGCGATGCACGGCTTTCCTCGTGGATAAAAACATTCACTCATGCGCCAGCCCTTTATGGCTAACCTCCACATGAAGAACTTCAACTACAGAACGTCGGCATGGTTGTGTATCGCGAATTGAACAAAGAAATAGGGAGTATAGCGCTGCATCACGGCATACTAAGTTTCTCGCTCGTTATCTAAGCACATCACCCCAACTCACAAAAACTTATGCCCACTATTACCAACGTATCAACAATATTACAAATGGCGCACTCTTGAATCAATGCGCCGAAGCATGCGCCGACAGCACACGGACGTTTCGTGACGGTCCACAAAGTAAGCGAGTAACTAGCGATAATACGCCATTGCTGCAAGATATTGCCAAGTACAGAAGATCCGTGCTCTAAGCCTTTTCCGCGGCAAGAGACCTCTCGCAACTGAGGACACCTGCGAGCATTTACGCAGAAAGTAAACAACCAAATAGCGACAGTACCGAAAGACGTCACTAGGTCAGAAACACGAGGAGCCGCGACAACAAGCAAAACACACCCATCCCGATTGAATTCATAGGCGGAAAGTTTGTATAGCTTGGAAGACATTTCCAGTACCGCTCCTATGTACAAGCACCTTATGCGCTGCTCCCGCAGTTTTCACAAGGTGTAATGGGCTCTGGAATTGCTTACATGTTCTCTGAAGCGGCGGTCAAACCTTCGAGTCGGGCACCCAGTCAACGTCTACGAAACCTGCCGAAACAAACGCGTGCTGAACTGCACCAGCGTCGTGCACATACACTGAAACACAACGGAAACGACGGCAGGTGAGGCAAGCATTGGACGCGTCACCACGTGGTCGAACATGGCGGCGGCCACAGGATCGCCGTAAGGAGAGTTTATAAGACAAGCGATTGCTATCAGTGGATTCCACTCCTACATGTGTAACGCGCCCGCACGTTCTCTCGGCACTCGTGTGTCCCGCCCGCCAATCGTGCCAAAGCGCTATAGTCGGCGTTGGCACGATGAAGGTATACATACATGCGTCTGTGGCCTCTGTGGCTACGTTTACCATAGGAACCCTGATACGAGGTTAAGAATGCGTCGCTTAAAAAGAGCAAAAGAAACAAGCGAGCGCAACATTATGCGTCTTCTCGCCCTTTGCGCAGAGATCAACGGTATGCATCATGACTTCTTTAAAATAAGAAGCAATCACACCAGCTCAGAGGAGTAAGTGGAGTGCACGCATGCAGGTAGCGTGCCCACCAAGCGACACGAACTATTCGGTTCAACGAGAGGGGTAAGGGTAAATTTCCTACAACCGAAAACTACTTGCCTCGAAGGAAATCTACCTGAGACGAAGGCTTCGTGAAATGAATTGAACAAGAGGTAAGAACTCTTATCACCGTCACACGCTAACGGCAAAAAAAAAAAAAAGAAAGGAAAGAAAAAGAAAAAAAAAAAGCGAGGGGGAGGGGGGTCAGCACGCCCTGCGAATATTTGGGCTGTACCCCTGCAGACCGGTCAAATATTTATTTACCGACAACCCCAGAAGGCGCACAAAATACGGTGTCAGATAAACCGCGCCGCCGTAATACGGCGCTTCCCTTCCAGATCACGTCCTAAACGAGCGCCACTCTAGATTTGTGCTATCCAAACAGGACACTGCAGAACCGTACGATGGCAGAATTATCGGCGCCGTCTCCTGAAGAAAAATGCGAATTTAATGTCCCTGAGGATGGTGTGCGAAGAAGGAATAAAAATGGACTATCCTCGCATACATAAAAAGGATGCTCTTTAGGTCGGCTCGTCGCCTTATGAGAGGAGAAATGAACAAAGCACGTCTTGTTCTTGCAAAACCTAAGAGGTTCCGTTAAGAAGTCATTATTAAGAAGTGTTCCAAAGTCCGCCGGGTCTCAAAACACTGGAAATAGGCTGCCTCCTTTCACCCTTTTCACGTATCGTGTTGCCCGCTGTAATCTGTTGGGGCGCTGTTGCCCACTGTAATGCAGGCAACAGCGGCCCAACAGATTCCTGTCCACCGGTGTCAGGTGGTTCGGCGAGGCGGCAACATGAAAACTGCGGTCATTCAGATGTTACGGCAGTTGAGCCTAAATATACAGGAAAAAAATACGATATCTCCAATGCTATTCACTGTATGCTTAGAAGTATTTAAGCTATTAGAATGGGAAGGCTTAGGAGTGAGGACCAACAGCGAATACCTCAGCAACCTGCGGTTTCAGATGTCATTGTCCTGTTCAGCAACATTGGGCACGTATTACAATAAATGATTGAGGACATTAACCAAGAAAGTGTAAGGGTGGGGCTCAAGAATAATATGCACAAGATAGGAATAATGTTCAACAGCCTGGCAATGGAACAAGAATTCAAGGCGGCGAATCAGCCTCTAGAGTCTCTACGGGAGTACGTTTATCGAAGTCAATTACTCACAATGAACCCGACCGTAAGAAGGAAATTTACAGAAAAATAAAAATGGGTTGCAGTGCATACGGCAGGCACTGCCAGATCCTGACTGGGAGCTTACTACTATCATTGAACAGAGAAGGTGTACAATCACTGCATTCTATACCGGTGCTAACATAAGGGGCAGAAACTTAGGGCGGATGTTGTAGCGCCTTAAAAAGCAAACACCTGCTTGTTGGGACAGGACCAGGCTAGCCACGAAAAGGAATAAAAATGCGACGGTTACCGTGGTATCCGTGTTAACTTCCGGTTTTCCTGGAATACGGAACAAAGCAAGGAGCGAACAATATGACTCAATTTTTCAATCGCGTTGCTGGCTAGAACACAGGAGTAAAGCCTTCCTTTAAAACAACTATCTCTGCAACAGTCTGGAGGACGCTTAAGCTTCGCGTTTAAGAGCGGAACGCCCGATAGCATTTAAAGATACCTGACCGATTCTCACGCTTCCCGGCAACTGCAGCTTATGTAACCGTAATGTTTACCGGGAAACGCTGTCGGTGAAAGCTATGCACGAAGGCGAGCGGGCGAGCTTTCTTAGAGTTACTGTATTGGTAGCATGTACAGTAACTCTCAGCTTTCTGGTAGAAACGCGGCCTTTTGCGTGAGCCGCGAATGCGCAGAGGCGAGCGCCATCTGGGTGGTGTCGTTGCAAGGAACCCAGCTGGCCAACGCCGCTCTATGATTGGTACAAACGCCGGAAAATGGGCTTAGAGTTCCCGCGTAACACATGTTATCTGCTACGTTTAAATTACAATCCGACAGCCATAATGTCTGTAGGTCGTGTTTGAGTTGTACTTTACGATTTTTGTGACGCACCTCACTTTGAGGAATTCAATTCAGTACCACCTCTGCGCCACGCGTAGGGCCTGCGTGGTTGTAGTTCGGAATGATTTTTTCGCCAAACGGCTTCCTACGCCAACACAGGACCTCTCTATCTATTTCTTTTTTTTTTTTTGCGACACAGGACCCTCAATGCTATCGCGTTAAAATGAAGAAAAGAAAACACGAGAACGCCAAGTGCTTCTAAGACTCCTGAACTTGCGTTTCTACAACACGCCGGACTTGAAACACACTGTCACGATTCAGTCGTAAACGACTCCTCTTCCGCCTCAGTGGGCTGTACGTGCGTATTCTTCAAGACCTCGACGAACGGCGATACAGAAAGCATTTGTGCTGCTAGAGACCTCTTTTGGTGAAATAACAACACAAACGGAAACGCAGAGCGATGGCTCGGGCGATAACAGCAAGAAAACAGAGACACTCCATTTCCTTGCAAAAAGATAGCAAAGTGAAATACACCGCCGTCTCTGTCCTTCTTGGAAGTGTAGGCGACGACGTCGCTACGCAGGCGCGCCATCTGCAACAACTATGCAACAGTGACGCAAAATAGGTGGAAGGGGAGCTTCGGTAACAAATATCGACGCGGCACCAGGAAGCGGTTGAGATAAGACGCGTCCGACTGGCAAGCACCACGGGCCGCACACTGCCGCTCCGACGCGGTGTACGAACGCGACCGTCGGCGTACCGTGATTGCGAACGCCGGTGTGTGTGTGTGTGTGTGTGTGTGTGTGTGTGTGTGTGTGTTACGATTGCCTTTGAAGTCGCGCGCCGTGCTTCTCTGCGCGCGGGATGACCTCCGAGCGCTTACGTGGACGCTCTCCAGAGCACAAAGCCGAATAGCGGCATTCTGCAAGTAACGACGACCATCGTTCCGTAACAATCACGCGAGCCTATTCCTTTCGGAGATGTCCGCGACAAAGGCTCCGCTTTGATTACGCTGTACCATGGGGCGGCATGCCATGTCGACTTCCCCTCGGAATAGGTCTGGTGTGTGTGTGTGTGTGTGTGTGTGTGTGCGTGCGCGTGTGTGTGTGTGTGTGTGTGTGTGTGTGTGTGTGTGTGTGTGTGTGTGTGTGTGTGTCGCGCGCGCGCGTTTTGAATTATGCGGTTTGAGGTGCCAAAACCACAATTTGACCATGAGACACACCGTAGTGGGGACCTCCGGCTTAATTTTGACCACTACGTGGTCTTCAACGCGCCCCTGTTGCACGGGAGACGGGCGTTCTTGCATTCCCCCCCTCCTCCCCCTATCGAAATGCCGCCGCCTCGACATTTGCGTTCTCTAGTCCACCTATATGCGCATGCAAGTACGTATACGTAGCTTCTCGCCAGCACGGACTAAAGGGTATCGACTCCTCGGACCCCGAGTCGCCAGTGCCGCTCCAACAGCAGCAGCAGCTAGCGACCCCGAGTGCTACGTGTGGACGCGGAAAGCGATCGCATCAAAGGAGCGGCGTTGTACAAAGACTCGTCCCTGTGTTGCAACCACAATGTCCTCTCGCTTTGTGTACTGCCGCCGGTGAGCGGGTCGCCAAAAGACGGCCAGAGCAGATAGAGGAGTGAATTATGCCCGGTTCCTGAGCGTTCCTTGCAGATCGCCGAATCTGAGCGTGGGCGGAGCGAGGAAGTAAACGCTGGTGCCACGTATGTTCTTAATTCCTTCTTATGCGGCATGCACCGGAAGTGCTTAAGCGCGGCCGTTGTGACGTTTCTGCATTCTTTGTCCTTTCTAGCATTTATATGATACACTTATTCTAACTCCGCAGACACAAAGAACGAATCCCCAAGCTATCTTTTTTTTTTTTTTTTTTGTATAGAAGAAGACACTGAAGCCTTCACTTAGACAGTAGAGACGATAGTACAGCGCACGACACTAAGCATCGTTCTGCTTATGCTGCAGGTTAGTGCGAAGCTACTGTATTTGCATATATTCGTTCTTTGTCGTCGCTGCTGCCGAATGTCGCTGCTAAGAGCACTTCCGCGCTCTTCTCGCCATATCGTCTTAGTTGATAATCAGAACTTCAACTCGTTCTAACACTCAAGATAAACCAGGTCGTATGGGGTGCGTACTTCGCGTATGGAATGTGTCACTATACAAATATTTACGACACCGAAAACATTCGAGCGAGTCAACTTCTCCTGTAACAGACGCGAGCACAGCCAAAGAATACCGTTACGACAGATCCACAATTCGGCTAACTGCGAATGTAGGTTAAGGGCTCTGATGTAGGCAAATGTCGCCAGGGTCGCCAAGTTTGCCATTTCTGATTATGATTAATGGTGTTTATTGGCGCAAGTGCCGGATGTGGCCAAAGAACGCCCAAAGTCCATGGTCAATGGGTTCTTAATTGTGCATGAATCGTTAATTACCAGGGGTGGGTCAAACACGGCTGCGTGTAGAGGCCCAGAAAATTCCGCATGAAAAAGTTTCCATTTCTCGCCACCAAGCATCCGCTGCAATGTGGCAAGCAAGCGGGCCACCGCGGGCACGCGTAAGATATAGAACGTGCGTGTAAACGAGCGTCCGCTCCCGACACCGAAGGCGCGCAAGACACGACCGACGTCGACGAAGCAGCGGTCGGCAAACCATGTTTAGGCACCGTCATAATGGGGTGGGGAGAGAAGTGCAAATAAAGAAATCGCAACCTCGCGTGATCTCCCGCAATCGGAGCCACTGCGGCACGCCATTCCCCGCAGACAGACACACACACACTCGGAGACACGCCATCGCGAGAGAGCGTACCGAGCCTACATAGCGGATACGGGCAAATACACGAACGGGACTGGCACATTTGTCGACGGCCATGTGTAATAGTGTCGAAACGCCCATGACGGAATCAAACGCGCGTCAGATCGATGAAAGAGACAAGCACGGGGAGGCGGGGGGGGGGGGGGGGGGGGGAGCACGCGCTTTAGGGTGGGAAATAATTCGGCGCAGTACTGTCAGTGGGCTCAATGTGTAGGAATGGGACACACTCTTCAGGTATGCTCGCTCTAGCGAGTGCGATTAAAGAAACTTAGTGATACGTGCGGATCAAAACATATCCCCAGCACGCGCCTTGGTTGTGTCTTCTTGCTGTTCGGAATAGAAACGCTTCTTCGATAGTCCGTCTAGATTCAACGTTCTTTCGCGGTGTTTAGATGTCACCTTCTTTCTTCCGCTGCGCATGCTTATTTTTGTGCAACTGTTTGGCTGGCTGATATCTACATGGCTGGGTTACTAAATAACAAAACTAAAAGCACACCAAATACCAAGAACCGGACGCAGGTACAGCCATTATACCGTGGGTCACTTGGCAGAAGATTGCATATGATGTGTCATGCGGACGCTGCTGTACATCTCCCATCGGCGACAACTTGGCTTTTCGCGTTCATTTCCATTTTTCCTTAATATCAGGTCCATCCCTAATTTACTCCTTATTCGTACTTAAACACACACACACGCTTGCTGATCTGCGCGGAATCACGCATATGGCATAAACGGAAGCACCTGATCAAGGCTGCCGATTCCAAAAGCCCACGACGAACAACGCGCAACTAATGATCTGACAAATCGACACGATGCAACCATCAACCGACCGATAAGCAAGACAAATCAAACGGGCATTAACCTTCAGTTAAGCGAGCAGCGGGCATGCGTCAGCATGCGTAAGCTAAACGACGAGGAATCTCTCGCGTCCATCGGAACCGACGGAGACTCCGCGCGTTGCACGCAAGAAGCGATTGCGTTGCCGAACCCGTGTCGCACGCGTGCGTTGTTTGACTTTACCGCCTCGCCCCTACTGCGCTCCTAACTTCGCCGCTGCTCCGCGAAGGAGGAATGCGCGCGAAGCGATCACGTGGGCAAGGCAACGCGGATTCGGGAACCCACACATTATAAACCGGACTCCGGGTTCACGATGCGAGACCGGAATGGGGTGTACACGCTCTGGACTCCGCTTCGGTTTCTGCACGCTTTGGTTCGCTGATGGAGCGCAAACACGCGTGGCGAGGGGCGCTTGGGTTTCGAACGGCGAGCGCAGAGAACGAGGCGTGACGTGAAGGGAGAAGGACTAATGGGCAGTGTGGCGGCACTGCGATTAAAACGATGCCCGACTGTCGAATTTCATTTGTCCCCCTCTCTTACTAGGCTTGGTCTAGCCATTGACTTGGTCTAGCGCGCTAATACATGGCTTAGTGCGTGCGTAACGAGGCTGATATGTAAATAAGATCTTCATATGGTCATTGAACAGCATGAAACTGCACCTTAACGAAACGCATTACCGGAGTCCGCACGTCTAAGGTTGAACTACGCCTGCTACAGCAACTCCGTGGTCACGGCGGACGGGTTGAATAGTATAGAAAAACTTGTCAGCTTCGAGAGACTTCATTTTGAGGAGCTTTGGCTATGCAGGCTAAGCTGTCTGCAGCAGTAGTAACGCTTGAGATTAGGAAGGAGACAGGAGGGGGGGAGGGGGGAGCAGCGGACATTGGCCTACCCCGACCCCCTCCTGTATTGCTCACGTATGCCTGACGTCATTCTAACGTCACAAAAGCCTGAAGCTTATTCGTCGACGCGGCTACGGCAGCTCTGCGGCAGTAAACGCCACATGTTTCTAGAGACAACGTCCGTCTTCTAAAAGCAACGCACTGCGTCTCTCCCGATCAGTTTTTACATGTAAATTACCAATACCATCGGCTTCCGCGCCGACTACACGAGTGAAACAATACCATGACACCTAAGGTGAATTAATAAGTTAAATGTACAATTTAGTCTCCCAAGGAATAACGCACATATATTTACAACACGGACTGATAAAGGAGACGACACATGAAGCGCATGCGTGGCATGTGCAAAAAGTGCGTGCCACCTCGGCCAGTGTTCTAACTGCGCTATTCCTTGCAATACGTGGTACCGACAAGGCTGAAGTTCGACCAATGTCAAGTAGAATTGAGCCCGTTCATTCCCAGCAAAGAACGCACAAGTCAAACGCAATATGTCAGATATGAAATCAGCGGCACTGTTTCCCAAACAAACTCCACCGCGTAACCTATACCGGGCTCTTAGCTAGACTTACTTATTCCCGGTATCCATGTACAATCCGGCCCGCAGCACGCCATTGCCACAGCACTACGCCTCCGAAGATTTACAACGTTTCTCTTTCGACGTCCGATGTCGAAAGAGTTCGCCTTATACACGCACGACGCGAAGTATGCCATTTGAATATGTCTACAATCTGGCTGGGAAGCTATTTTCTTTCCATTCTACGCAGAGCTTATGTACGTCGGCAACACTCCGAGATAGCACTCAATATTTTGCATCAGCGTCGAACCGTGAGGCGGCTTCATTACCATGCGTCCCGTGGGTCATGTGCACAGGCAATACAGCTGCAGGACTGGCGACCTGTTGAGTAGCACGCCCAACGTGTACTGGCCGAGACCGAGACGGTTAGTCGCGCGAACAGAGGGAGTATCTAAAATGCTAATGCCCACATATACACAACGTTTCCAGTGACCGCTCGCGTTTGCCCAGCGCCCCGTTACGCAATCGAGCACTCAGTCGATACACTTATATGGTAATCTATAGCAGCGCTCGCTGACGGAAAACTACGCACGCACTGCAACTTGGGAAGTATAGTTACTAGCACGAGACATATAGAGAACACCAATTAGTAAATAAAAAAGAAATATCGAAGTATTTTTGGTTTGGCGCAATATTTTCGTCTCAAAAGCATTTAAAAAGCGACTGTCGATAACGTGCCGAAGACGTTTACACATCAGGCAATATCGGAATCCTGCGAAGAATTTCCCCGCGAATACTAATTTGGCTTTCTTCCGCCCAGTCACCACTTGCTTGAAGACTACAATTTCCTGCACTTCGCACTGCCGTAATCGCTACCCAGCGAAGGCAATTAGCAGTGTTGAGCTCGCATAACGTTACAATTATGGATGTAAAAAATGATGTTCCGGATACTGCCTCCGTCATAAGTTTACCTTAGCCCTCTAGAAGCATGGTGATTGAACCATTTTTTTTAGTCTACGATGAGCTATGAGACACGCGTGAAGTATAAATAAATCAACATAATCCGGGGTAAACCAACCTCTCCTTAATTAACGTATTTGCAAGCGATAGACTGCACTTCACGACAAGAGACGTGCTGTAGATTTCAATAACGAACGTGCCCCCTATATACAGATTTGTTTCTTTCGTCCAGGTCCTCGGAAGCAGGTGTCGCGCTGAGTCCCGTCTCACGGATGGCACACCGCTTTGATATGATGATCCATTCCACAGTGGAGCGACTCGACAGCGGAAAATACATGGACACACAGAACGGCACACAGATCGAACAAAGTCGGAAGCAATTTCAGCCGCACAACTATCGGCGAGAAAGAGAGGGGGGGGGGGGGGGGGGGGACGAAAGCAAATGGAAAGACGAGGCGGTTAACGATAGGATAGGTACCCCGTCCCACAATCCACGAGCATCTGCCGTGTTGGCTCAGTGGCAATGGCGTTACGCTGATGAGCACGAGGTCCAGGGTTTGAGTCCCGCTAGCAACGGCCGCATTGCGAAGAGTCTGGAATGAAGAGAGAGGGGGGGGGGAGAAGGGGGGGGGGGCATCGAAACTGATCCGGAGTCCTTAACTACGGCGTGCATCGTACTCAGCTAGTGGTTCTAGCATGCAAAACCAAAGAATTTATTTAAGTTTTCAATGCACTGAGTAGGCGCTGGAGATATAATGGTGCGCTGTCCGCAGCAACGAAGTAAATTGTTTAAAAGTTATCGCCAAGGGAGTGCCCGACTCTCCTTTCGTCCCTGCCCGTCGGCTCTAGCTTATCGTGCACTGCGTACCTATAGCATACACCAAATAACGCGTTCGACAAGTTTTCTACCATAAGCCGAACAACTTCACAGTGAGAATAACCTAAGGTGCCCGCTTTAACCGAACCTTACCAGGGCGTGAACGACTCGGGCCGAGACTGGAGGAGCCAGAGAGAATGAGTTGTTCACGGTCCTAGGGCCATAAATATTGACGCCGCAACGCGCAGTGCGCGAGGAATTCGCCATGGGGGGCGGCCCGTATTTCCAACGCGACCCCGAAGAGGCTGCAATGCGGACGTCACTGCGCTCGAGCCGTGCATCCGTGGCCCGTGCGATCGTCGATGCAAAGGAACGGGCGTGAGCTCCAGAGAACCAAGCGTCGCCTTCAACTCCCAAAGCTCAGCTTGAATAATGGCACCGACCGCGATCCGACGCCGGCGGTGGAGAAAGTCGAGCCAAGATGAGTTTACTAATTGAACAGCCGGAGCGGCTGTCTCTGCCATAGCTTTGCCTACAAAAATTACAGGTCTTAGTACCAAGTCAAGCATATTTAACTAGCTGCACCAAATTTTTAAAGAATTGCCTGTGGCAGATGGACCCGTTCCAGTGGCGTACCAAGGGGGCAGGGAGCTGACCGGGCTTCGGCTCCCCCTCCATTCCCCCTCCCTTCCCATTTCTCCGGTCGGCGCCCTGCTCCCTTTCATGCCTGGCACGTCGCGTATCAGCGAGGCGCGTATCCTTCGAACGCCCGCCCTAGTAAAGTACAGATGGCACACGCCATCAGGTATACCAAGGGCCTGCTCGAAGTAATATGGCTGCATTACTATACACGACGAATGGGATAACAGAATAATAGAACCATGCGGAGCACGCAGCGCTCCGTGCATATACTTTTGCGCAAGCTGCCGCGGCGACGGCAGCTTGCGACGTGGGGAGTGACGTCACTAGTCTTTCATATAAGTGCCATCCCAGCAACTGGTTTCATTGTTGCAGCACCGATATGGGTAGGCAACACATAGTTAGGAGGTCCGAGGAATAGCGTGAATACGAGGAGCGCCGGCGTGCTGCCTCTGGTCGTATTGCCGAGGAACTCCAACACAGGGGGATGGCCACACGTCCGCATTCTCCTGTGGCTGAATAATGCGCGAATTAAGGAATTAAAGCATTGCATATCGCCCTCAGCAGTTGCAGTGGTGTTGTTCAACAGCTTCGCCGGACATCCACTTTCGCAGGGCGGGGATGGCGAGTCATTTCTTTTTTTTATTTCTTCCAAGACGCCTTCTTTTATTCATTCTTTGGATTAACGCGGAAAACGAAATGTTACCGGCTACGGCGGCAATATCATCAATGGAAATGTGAAAAATGAAAGCAGCATCTTTCTTCTAAAGCAGAATCAGATATCAACATCGTGCCTAGAAATGCAGCCAGATGGCTCAATATTCAGCTCTATGGCATGACTTCAGAAGTACCGAGAAACGAAAACGCATTTTTTATCCGTGGAAACTAGCTCTGTTTCTCTTACTAAGAAAAAATCTAAACCACCTAAAAGCCAAAAAAAAGAAAGAATTGCACGTAGGGTGACTAAAAGCTCGCTAAATTTTGCGACTTTCTCACTGACCTTTACCAAAATTCCAGCTCAACGTTTGTACCACCTCGCTGCACCTTCTGCCCACTACATAACTCACCGTTCACTTTCCAACTTTAGAAAAAATAGAAGTAATAGGATATGCAGGAGGCAGGTGTTTTCACTCCTGAATGTGCTACCAACGAGAAAGAAATTTACAGAAGTTTGAAAATTAGCCCCTGACTTCCATTTGTCGCGATTTCACGAAGTACCGAATCTGACCTTTAGCTCGGGCCCTATATACTCCAATACCGCTTATTCAAATACATGTTAAACGAAGGTTAAATGCTTTGCTGAGATAGCCCGGGCCGATTTTAATGGAATTTGTTGCACTGGAAAGATAAAGTTAAATTCCAGCTACTGTTGTAAGCGAAATTTCGATGTATGGCTTAAATTTGTTTCCGAACACCTAAAAAACTTTAAAGTGTAAAACGTACAGTACCACCATGTATACACATTTGTCCTGCATCAAGAACAGATATAGCCGTTCTGCAATCTGTACCACAGCATCTTAAGCGGACACGTTTGATAAATTTACAACTTAGGTGAATTCGTTACAATCTTTAAAGGGGTATTGCAAAAGCCATACTAAAAAAATAACGGTATATTGTAGAGCAGCGTAAAAACATTCATTTTGTCCAGTTCAATGTACTACTAGATGCAAGTTACTAAATTTTGACATCGTTTTTCATTGCTGAGTCAGCGTTCTAAACTTGATAGTTGCGTTCTCTGAAAATGTGTTAATTTCGGCAATATTTATTTTAAAAAATGTGACTTAAATAAGAAAATGCACTTGCAACGGTTACCATATCTCAATCTTTATTTGGTATATAACAAACCTCGCTAGATATGGTCTACTGGTTGCTGAGAAAAACGATTTATCTTTTCCCACGTATTTAGAGCGAGCGAGCGTGCGAGCGAGCGAGCGAGCGAGCGAGCGAGAGAGAGAGAGAGAGAGAGAGAGATAGAGAGAGAGAGAGAGAGAGAGAGCCAGGTATTCCTCTTCCTGATCATGAACCCCCGAGCTCAAGATTACTCTAAGTGAAAAATAATCTTGAATTTGGAGTAATGTGCTATCATGCGACGAAAACGCAGCCAGCTATCTCCGACAGAGGAAACAAATGCTCCGAACGTTAAGCTTCAAAGTCTCTGCGAACGCACCACGAACCTCACGTGACTGCTGTCATAACATGCGTGTAACAGTTCACCTGCCAAGTCAGAGGTTGCATAGTGCGAAAAGCGCTCGCGTGCAGTGCTTCGCGGGCACTGTGTCCTAGGTCTTCGTCCTGTGTGCGTCGTGCGCAGCCGTTTCCAAGATTCACACTGCAGGACTAAAAGGCTCCACTCCAGGCGTCGTTATAACTCCTCCGTGGAGTCGGGCGGGCAGCTTAAAAGCGGCGGCGGCGGGACACAGAATTCGAAAGAGCAACACGCGTGGGTGAATTGGCGGCTTGATGCTTGAACGAAGATTCACGACGGTCATCGTCGTCGTCTTCGCGCGACGAATCGCTTCGCGCGCGATGGATGGAAGATTGCAGGCAGGCGAAGCGGTGGGTTGGGGGCTGGGAGGGCGGGTAGTCCACAGTCGCGGCTTTTTTCTGTTCTGTCGGTTGCCGGAATATATGGCCAGGTTAACCTGAATTGAGAGCCGCCGTAAGACGTGTGGGCGGTGCGAGGATTTAAAGAACAGCTGGGTTGGCGGTGGGGCCCCGTAGACGACGTTAAGACCAGATGACTTGGCTTTGGCACGATGGCGAACGCATGTGGATTCGCGACGACCAGCCATCAAAACAATGCATACCTGCCAAGGCGGGAAAATTAAAATTCAGAAACATTCCCGCAGACGGAAAACGGGAACAGATAGCGGTGGGTAGCACTTTTTTTTTTTTTAAGTTCAGTCTGAGTACATACATTTTGTAGGTCACGTAGGCACTTTATTAGCAATGAATTACCTTTACACGTCGCACACTAGTAGTAACAAATTTGAAACCGCGACTACCCGAAGACCAATCGATTGTTTTTAGAACACGGTGACTTTCCAGTGACGTAGCTGCTGTCGATTTCCTCTGCTTCGCAAACTTATCTGAATAAGCAGGCTCGTACCCAACTGCTCTTCCTTCAAAGACATGAAATGGTACCGTGCAAAACCGACAAGCGATACTTTTTCGCACCAGAATCTCAACCGCTAACCAACTGATACCACCTTGCATCAGTTATGAATCCCAGTGCTTCTGCAAGGTGGACGTTCCCTTCACTTCTTGCTGCGTGAATACCTTGGCATTCCATCGAGCCACTAGCGGCACCTAGTGAGTGCTGAGTGAAATACGATGTAGAAAGAACCGACAAAACGCACCTGTGCCCTCTAGCGAGGGAAGAGCGAAAGACATCAATCGATTCGACCCAGCAAGAGTTGCTAATGTTGAAGATTCGGCGAGTTAACGTGCTCTTTTTCTGTTGTGTAGCTTGCCTGAATGCTTTCCTCCCAGCAAGCAGGAACCCTATTGGATGGATGAATGGATGGATGGATGGATGGATGTTATGAGCGTTCCCTTTGGAACGGGGCGGTGGGTTGCGGAACCAAGCTCTTGCTATTATACTGCCTAATGTCCTACCAAGGTTAAAAAAAAAACCAAAAACACTATGGACTCACACAGCCGAATTTCCTGACCACCTATTGCGAACTTTGCTTTCGTACGTCTCCGTTTTTTGTCGTTTCCCTACTGTCCTTCCACCAATCTTCCCTCTTACTAATTTCTATTGCGGACATGTTTGCTTTTCCCCTGCTCTTGCTGAAACCAAGGGCGTCAAGGAGTCCAGTGGTGCCCAAATCGACTGCTTGGCAGATTTCTTCACATTGTAATAAAAAATGCGCCATTATTTCCCTAGCTGTACCGCAGCAAGCACATGTTTCTTCTTTCTTGTTATATCTCGCTTTATAGGAGCGTGTAGTAAGCATCCTGATCTCGCTTCGAAAAGTAATCAGCTTCCCTTTGAGTTATCATAAATTATTTCTTTCCTGACTTCGTTTTTTCCTCTGAAGTAGTTACTCACGGCAGGTTTCTTTTCAATTGCCGCCACCCATGAGATTATTTCAGCCTCTGTGACTTTCCGCTTGACGTTCTTTGTTGCTGTGGTGCCCACCCTGCAGGCCGCATACTCGCTGGTAAGCTTCCTAGTTCTTTTCCTCCACTTCTGTAGCGACAATTATTGTGCCATCTATCGGCAGGAAGCGTCTTCTTCACGCAGCTGCCACGCGGGAAGGCAGACAAAATTTTGAATTGCTAGCGATGCTGCGACAGGACGACGACTAAGTAACCACAAGCACGACTATATCTATCACACACGTGCACTACAACTAACACGCCGCCACCACAACGAAACGTTTGCAAACTTTCATTTAAACCTCACAACGGCGCTGACTAGGAAGCGGGCGCCACTGTAGAATCGCGCTACAAGAATCGCGCTACACCTCCACGGCAACTGTCGCTGCCCATTAATCCCGTCGACGAACCAATCGTCGGAGCCCGCCGCACCTGGCATCCGCTTCTCGGAGGACGAACGCGCGATTCCGCTTCGAATGGATGGATTCGACACAGTGCGCTGCCTCAGATCTCTCAGCAAAGAAAGAAAGGAAGAACGCTCAGAACAAAGATCAACGCGAAAATGGACTGATCGAATTCCACGCGCCCCACACGCTAGGGCGACGTGTCGCGCAAAGCGAGCCCGTGCCGCGCCGACTCTGTAATCATCCCCAATCCGCGTCAAACGCTTCTCACCTCATCCGTCGTACTATTTCTCTTTTTTTTTTTCTCCATCCGGGCCGTCTCCGGCTGGCCAAGCCGACCCCCCTGCAAGTTTGAGCGAGCCCATCTCAATTTTCGGCTCGGTCAGCAACTCGAGCAATTAGGAATATCGCCCATCCTTTCGTAATAGTCAAAGCCGACGCGACCCCATCTTCACGCCCTCCACGCAAAGTCATGTACTCCCTTTCCACCAACTCCATATACAACCCTCTCTCTCGCTCTCACACACTCTCTCTCACCTTCTTATCCTCGCAGCCAAATCTTAGATCATCTATCCTGCGACGTCGCGTCCCATTACATGCTTAAATAGATAATAGCCGCGGCACAGAAAGCACATTCGGTCCCCGTTCACTCCTACACCTAAGTCTGCCGCAGTAAGTTCTGCAAGCCTTCCTAATAGGACTGAGGAAAAGGGCAACACCAGATCGAAAGAGCCAGCAGTCGAATGCGGCGGCGTCTGTCAGTGCTATAACTGCGGCGAAAATAGAAAACGGCGACGACCGGCAGCACAGAGCATTGGAGATACCTCAGGCTGAACTAGGCAGAAAAAAAAAATTGTGCCCTCAATCCCTCCCACCGTGCAGCAGCTTCACCTCTACACGAATTGGTGTGAGGCGATACAGTCGACGCAAAAAAAAAAAAAAAAAAAAAAAATACAGCAAGTCCAGTAGCGATTTTCCGAGCAAAGTCTTATGAATCAATACCGTAGCGAATCGGCCTCCAATATATACGAAGAGGAACTGCAACACCCGTACCGCTCCATGCACCAAGAGTATACGCAGGGAGAAGGAAAGAAATCAAAAACGAAACGCTAAATTACGCACGGGCACGTTTAGTGCACGTGCAAAGACACGGTAAGAACAGATGTCCTCGCTGGCGGCTGAGCGGATTGCGAATGTATAAGGGCCCGATTTTCTTGTCACACCGTTCGCGGGTGGCTCCGCAACAGTAATACGAGCAGTGGCGACCGGGGCGATTCTGCTGAAACTGTGTACGGCTGGCGAGCAACGTAATGACCCGTTCCTTCGAGTCCGTGTGCAGCGGTATCGGTTATTTATTTATCTATTTTCTTTTTCTTGCTCCCGAACGTAATCAACTTGACCGTCCGGCCATTACGACGTAGCCGAATTCCATTGCCGAATGCGCCGATCACTGCGCAATTCCTAGGCGCGTCGAGTTCTCCACCGAAGTGCGCACGTGCGAAGGAGTTTTATGGCCGGATTCAATATCACTCGCACACGCGCGATGTTTTGGGCGTTCATTGCTCGTGGCAGGAAATACGCTACGACCGAACAACTTGTATGTCGATAGCAGTGCCGCTTCCGTTCTGCCCCCATATAGACCTTTCTTCTTTCCTTCTTTCGGGGGAGGGGGGGTGCGCCCTGGCCTTGCGTTGACTATACCAGGGTAACCGATAATTACCCGAAGGTGTGCCAACGGTCCGAATCTACGCGCCGACTTGTATGGCTGGCATAATATCGCACAGTGGCGAGTTATAGCTGCCTCGTCTGTTACGGGTCGAGACGGGATTAACCCAGCTGACTAAATGCAAGATATTTCGTCTCGAATATGCGATACTACTGCGCCTATCGGCATTTTTCTTTTCCGTGATTGAATGTTCTCAGAGTCGCCGTAATGGGCCGTCCTTTCGGAAGCTTACTGACTTCTCAGTGGCTGGTGTGGCTGACCCGTATGTGCAAGTTCTTTGTGCCGGCAACTAAGCTGTTGATTGTTGGTCTAATTAAATGGACGCTTCTCGATTATAAGGTTACGACTAAGTTATAAGTCTATGAGTACTCTTCACTAAGCGTTCACTAAGTTCACGCAGTAGAACACCTTTATGACACGTATTGCCGTTTCTGCGCTTCGTGACACAACCGTGCCCTCGCTGTCAGAACTGACATCGAGGGCCTTATCGAGGGACAAGGGCGAAGATGGGAACGTCTTGTGACATTGTGGTGAGGATGCCGTTCGATGAATTAACTTTCGGCGGGCACTGGGCCAGCAGACAATCGCATACTTAAACATTCGGTGAAATTCCGTCAGGACACGATACGTGTTAGAATAAAATGCAGTCACCGCGCTATCATGTTAAAAAATAATGCAAAGATGACGCTTCTGAAACTCCTACGGATTTCTTCTTTACGATCATCTTTGCTTTTTTGTGTGTGTGACAAGGTCAATGACTGCCATTTTACTCTCTAAATAATCGCATGTAACAGAGTACCGCAAGGATTTTGTTCATGAAGCTTTAACACAGCCTCACAAGATGTCACCACCTACGTTGCTGCATCCAGTTGTCACGGTAATAAGGTGCCGTATTTCAAGAAGCACTGCTGCTAAGTTCGAATCCCGAACCAGGAGCAATCCCAACTGCGAAGCTTGGTCGGTATACATAGTGCAAGGATTCGTTTCGCTCGATTCTATGCCTTTCTGATCATCTGCGTTGACGCGCCGCCGAGGGCAGGGTTAACGTGGACGGAGCGCCGCAGCTCGGACCACTGATGGAGAGCGAAGAGCGTTTCCCTTATGGTTACTTCCAGGTGCATGGCAATATGGCGACAGAAATACATATGACAACCCCAATAAAAAAAATCCCCTTTGCTACCCTACACTGAGGGAAGTGTAAGGAGACAAAACGAAGAAGAGGAGCATATGCGCTGTTCGAAAGTCGCAGTGTTTCTTTTAGTCACGTGCTAAACAGATCTCCTTTAAGAAACGGGCGCAAGCCATGGTGCACCGCCTTTTCGCGCTAACAGTGGCGAACAAGATCTTTGGTGCATCCGGAACACGTTGAGCTGTGTGCGTCTGTGACCGTTCTTTTGTGGGCGAACTATTCGTTCGCCGGAGAAGAGACCGCTGGTATGAGTCTGAACCCCGTTGGCGGCGCGCGCCCGGACTACGCGTGAAGCTGACTGCGCCCGTTGCTATTCCTTTGAGTGCCAGTGAAATCGCCTGCTGCAGTGAAGGTGACCGCCAGTGGAGTGTCTCAACAATGGCGAAAACCAGTGCGCGCGCGTACGCTTCGTGTGTGCGTCTGCACGGCTAGAGGCGAATGCCGAAAATATAGCGCATGCAGGGCCGGTATTTTGTAGCGATGCATTTTCCTATTCTATGCTTTTTCAGGCTTTTCGCGCTTGGCCAGTGGTCAGAGCGACGGTCTGCCCACATTATAACGGGATAAGGCGGACGTGTGTGGTGGATGATAAGAATAGCATAGAATAAGGCATAAGGCATCGCTACAAAATAGCGGCCCAGGACAAAGGACAAGTGGAGACAGGACAAGCGCTGTCCTGTCTCCACAATTTGTCCTTACTGCGCGATGTTTTGAGTATTACCATGAATACGCAACATGTTCTAACCTATTACCTTCCGAGGTGAATGCCGACGCCTCGAGAAGTTTATAAAAGCAGTCTTCAGCAGCTACCATGCACTTACTAAGAACACCAATTTGCTGTGTTGTTCTAAGATCACATTAAATTACTGTTCTTAGCATTGAACGGGCCTCTGTTTCCTTCACGACGGACATGGCGAAAGCCAGGAGCTCGGGAGGAGCTAATGTTTCGACTGTGCGTAGTTACACATGTTGATAACAGAAGAGGAGGAAGCGCGGGCCGTCGCAGTGCGCAGGGCGCCAGGGGACACAAGAGTTCTAACAAAGCACTCGCACCGAGCTTCATTGTGGCTTTTGCCACCCTGTGGTGCAACGACCATATAAACAAAGCATTCCAAGACAAATTGCTGCGAAAGGACGTGGGCGGTCGTCGAGGCGCACCAGCGCGATGGCGAGCGACCGTCTCTGAGTGGCACAGCAAGGACAACGGCAAAGAACATGCTCTAACGCCTGTCGCGAACGCGGCAACGAGGAATTTTCGTTTCGAAGTTTTTTAAATGGAACGTCATGCGTTCGTTATTAGAAAAAAAGAAGAGAGAGAGAGAGAGAGAGAGAGAGAGAGAGAGAGAGAGAGAGAGAGAGAGAGAGAGAGAGAGAGAGAGAGAGAGAGACGCCCAGAAGTATATTGAGGCAATCTCGACTTGCGCTACAGCGAAATTTCTGCAAATCTTGCGTTTACCCAACACATACATCAGCGACGACCTTTAACACAATGGACGCAATATATATATATATATATATATATATATATATATATATATATATATATATCGCCTCTCAAAGGTTACAGCGGCATAGCGCGGTAATTCTATACCGCCAAATTCTGCTAATTAGACGCAGCTTCTAAGGATGTCACTAAAGACGAAACTCAATCGGCAGCGATAGCAGCAAACGCACTTCGAGCTCGCTAGCCCGTAAGAATTAAGTTGGCAAAGTGAAAGACAGGCGTGGAAGTCGGCGTGACGCAAAGGACCTCAGAATTCTAACCTCATTAAAACCGCGCCAAAGCAGCTGTCCCGGGTACGAAAAAAGAACAAATAAGGAAAACGAGCATTCAGGATCACGGCAGTAAGTATATAGGAGGCGGTCACGCTGTAACCCCAGTATAACAGAGAACCCCTCCCACCGGACTATGACGAATTACACCAACGCGCAAGTAAGCATTTGCATTCGCCGAACTCCGAAGCTAAAACGGTAGTCGTAAACGCGCGCACTTAGAGGCTGGACCACTGCACAGTCGAGCTGATCGGTTTGGCCCTGTCGACGCGCACATAAGCGGCTTCGGCCGAAAAAAAAAAAAATATTTGCAGCCGGTAAACATCGGACGGCACCTCGATCCATTTGGGTTTAATTGCACCGCAGACGGGAGCCCGGCGCGCGCCTTTGCCAGGGGCCCATCTTAATCCGAGCCAGCTCTCCGCGGGCTTATCTTTGAGCGGAGTTGCGCGGTTAGCTTAATCTCGGCGTTCAGATCTACCTGGAGCTGTGCCCGAAGATTGACTCCAATTACAATCGATCACTGCGCGCGTACTCTCGAGGAGACCGCGAAAATTTCAGCCAAGGAGGGCATACGTTATACTCTTTGTCGCGGCGGTACGCCATACCTTTGGCGCGGTCCAGAGGTCGACCCCTTTTCTTTCACGGAGCACAGCACCCAACATGTTCTCAATTTTGCGAAAGCGTAATTGTCATTCCGATCCTGCCCGTTGACGTCACCCGCACCTATGCCAGGAAATACGACCAGTACTGCACTAACTGCCATCGTTTGATTGATCAGCAAATTGCCTTCAGACGAACCACATTCTTGTGCCGAACGAACCAGACGAACCACATTCTTGTGCGTACGCCAGACCTTATAAACCGCAGTTGCAGACTCCCGGCAAACACTTATGTAAAAAAAATTGACTCGTCATCCCGGCACTGCGGAAGTGGATGTCCGGAGAAGCCGTTGAAAACCACCACAACTGCTGAGGGTAGTATAGAATGCTTTATTGTTTCAGAGTAACGATAATATGAGAATATGATTAATGGCACTTGATTCCTTAGTTGTCAACTACCATTTAAATAAGGATGGACAGAACAAAAAGACTAACTTTAAAAAACGTTCTTTTTAAACGGCACTTTTGTCTATTCATATGGCTTGGCTTCTACCAGAACGAAGAAACGCATGTCAAACTTTCTGCAGCCCTATAGCGCCTCTTAGGTTCGACACAGTAAGCCCGGTTTCTCAACGGTCAAGCAACTTGATTAATTCATTCAAGGAGTTTGAAATTCTGAAGGCAAGGCTGGTCAGATTAACGTGGACCACCTGCGGTTCTTTAACCTACACCTTAGTATACCCATAAATGCTTCAGCCACGTTCGGGAATGGAACCCACGACCTAGTGCACAGAAGTAGAATGTCACAGCCACTGAGCCAGCGATACCAAAACAAACACAACAGAGAACAAAGACTACAGAAAATGACAAACCACTAAATAAGTGAGCCAGTCCTCTCTATACTTACGTTCTATACTAACACACATTGTAAAACCACAACACAAATTCCGTATAGCCTTAAGATTTCCTCAGTTATTTATATATCATTTTATACAACCGTTCTCTCAACTGAACACTTCTACAGGCAGCCGCATGTCCTTTTCTAGGAAACGGTGACAAATTACGCGAAACACGCACAAATGCACGGAAAAGTGTAGTCCTTGCCACAGTCACCTCAGTGCGCAAGGTGACACGATTTATGTCGCACCACCCCACATGCAGTCACGCGAGCTCTCCCAACGTCGACGCCAATTCCTGGCACGCGCCGTCGAGTGTCGTGTGGCCCGCTGTCCCTTAGCAGCTGCTTGGTACGCTAGAAGGAGAAACCCGGTACATAAAACGCCGCGGGCTCCCGCTGTGCCCTCGCCGACGATTACCAATGGTCGATCACGGGGGCGCCACTACGGGCGCGTGCAGTGCGTGGCTAGCGAGCAACGCTCACCCGCGCGCACATGCAACACACACACACACACACACACACACACACACACACACACACACACACATACACACACACACACACACACACACACACACACACACACACACACACACACACACATGCAACGCACGCACATACGCATGCCGTATACTAGATACTCCAGCGATCGGTGCGTAGCACAGGGGCCGCACCATTCGTGGCTGAAGCCATTAATTTGAACGGAAGCTTCGATTATTATACCGGCGGCTGACGCCGTATACCCGTTCCGCTGTCCCCTCGGGTTGGCCTTTGGTATAATCTTTTCATCCACCATACTTGCCTCCTTTTTTTTTCGTTATTTGTGCGGGTAATCCTCAGCACGCGCTATGCATGATTCCGTAGAAGCCTCTGGGGCAAAGGCAACGCGAGTCAGTGTGCGTAATATTGGTGTCTCGCTATTGGAAGAGTACACGCTGTTGCGTGCAGCGCAGGCGCAAACTGAAAGCCTGGGTGCGAGAGGCTTCGCCCGGAGTGTCGCAGGTGAAACGTTGCCGATAGAGCGATCACTAGTACGGACTATATACGCGTGACGATGGAATGCATGCGCTGTGGATCGTTGTCGGGATATCGAGATCGCTATTACTAGGTCGCGTGGCGATCGGACGGATAACGCATTGGAATCTCTCGAACAGTGCTCATTAGAAAAATAAATAAATAAATAAATAAATAAATCAAAAAATAAATAAATAAACAGGCAGCAACAGAGCGAGCATATCGCATGATGAAAAATGAGGTTGATTGATAGAGGCGTCCTCATTGTTACCCTTTTTAAGACGCACAATGAATCTCATATACCTGTTTCGTATGGTATATCACTCTTTCAAAACACGATATGAACCGATTACTTATATGGTATTGAAGGACCAGAACCATTAGAAATACAAGTGCGAAGGCTGCAAGCATCGCATATTTGTGAGAACGAGGTTCATTATCAACGAAACACAAGAGCTTAACCAAACATTTCTTTCTTTTTGACGTCCTGACTTAGCGGGTATCCTCGCGTCCCCTGATCACTTTCCCCCCGCGAAAGTTCAGAAATGCCCCAATGCAATTTGTTCTCTTTAATGCAATTAGCATTACTTGCAAACTGCGCGCACCTTTCGGTATGGTGTCCGTTTCTAACCCCTTTCACGCCAACTTGGACCGTTGACTGTATCACACAAATGGAGGCTTCTTGTTGCCTTCTTATGACGTAGAGGCATGTTAATACCATCGCCCGTCCAGCGAGCTGCGACGGCATGTGTTCGCATGAATGCGCATGCTGCGTTAGCGCCGCCTCGGGCAGTTTGAAGAAAACGCCACAGTGCGGGGGGCGGGGAGGGGGGGGGGGGGTTGGCTCCCGCGAGCAGCAGTGGGGACGCCGAGCGAGAACAACCTTCAGCATGGCACGAGCGGAGCCGTTACAAACGTGCGTCGAGCGCGTGCTGTACGCGTTCGATGAACGCGTGCTTCTAGTACGCGTGAATTATATTGGTGCTGTACGCGTGCCCTTCGCAGAGTGTGTTTAATGAGCGGCCCGGACCGGCCCGCTCGCTCGCGCGCACGTCGGGGGGCCTCGTTCGTACTCATATCTTTGTCCGGCGCATTCTTCGCCAAGGAAGAAGCAGGCACTGCCTGCGGCTTCTTTATTTCTTCTCACCTTCGGCGCGGATTAGATTGGCCGCGCTGATAAGGAAGCGCGGGGACTCTTACGTGCCTGAAATGTGGCGGCACAGTATTGCGAGCAGGTTTTTCATTTCGCTCAGAATACTCGTCCTACTGCGTTTATGTTCGCACGTTTTGTTTGAAAATATTGCGGAGCTTACATGACACACACACACACACACTTTTGTCGTCCTGATGCGGAGAAGTGCTGAACTATACTTCACGGCCGACAAACGGCACACGTATATCCATCTAGCCACCGTAACGAAGGTTCACACACGAAGGTTCCTTGGTCGAGTACTGGGATCCGAAAAACTAGACTTTGTTAAAGCGAGGCGTTGCCGCCGTATATAAGAAATCCTACCACTGTGTGTCGATAGCCGGCTCTGTTCTCGACAGAATGGCGCAATGAAACAAGAAACACTACCCCCCCACCCCTTATTCTTCTGCCGCGGGGCGGGGCTGCCATCAACTTTTTTGCTGGCGATTGCCATTATTATTATTTTTACTATTATTTGTTTCGAACACATACATACATGAAAGGGAAAGCGAGGAGCAGGCTGGCAACTGCCACCTGAAGGGGCCCAACGCCTGCTATACTCTTCAGAAGGGAGGTGGCAGCAACACAGAAATGGAAGAGGAAGGAGGGGAACGAGGGACTGCCATTGGGCCTGCGGTAAAACCACAAGTTATGCAATCCAAAGCGATTTGTGCTGGGCTGCTTTCGAAGTCCGGGAAGCGCCGAGCGAAATTATCCTTCAAAAAAAAAAAAAAAAGACCAAGGAACACGGATTAAACGAAAAGGCCCGAGGTTGGGCCCGAGCTGGCTGCCTGAGGAAAAAAGCATATTGGAGCAAATATGCGCCACAGGATGACGCACGCGTGCGCTGCCACCGAAGACCTGAAACAACTCGCCACATAGTGATGGAATGCCAAGATATTCACGAGATCGCAAAGGGAATGTCGACCTTCCACAAGCGCTGGAATTCAAAAATGATGGAAAGATCAGCTGTTCAGCAGTCGAGATAAGTAAGACAGGTTTAGAGTAGGGGTGCAAAAAAAAAAGCACGCGGAAGAGATTGACAGAATGAGAGTCGTTGATGCTGTAGGTAACGGTACAATATAGAACTCGATCTTTTTATGATAAAGCTAAAGAATCAGGTCAGATAAGCAAAATGCTAGACGGCGTAGATGCGAAATTAGATTAAGCAGGCTAGAGAATTACTATTCGTAATAATATGCAATAAGGGGTTGATACCCTCACTACAGCAAACATACGCTTTCAAGCGTATAATTATTTTATCAAAGCAAAGCTTTTTATGCCTTCGTGCCCGGAATGTCGCCAAATATTAACGACTGATCCCGGAGGCACTTTAATAAACCAACTTAGGTGATTACGCAATCAAAACTGGACCGATCGCGGAGGCAGTGTATATAATCCGTGGTGGCGTAGGCCTCGCGCGGATTTCGAAATTAATTTCGAAATTTTCTGTTCCTGTTTCTGTTCCGAAAAGTTGCTGTTCTGGCGAAGTCCATCTGCCAATGAAACATACACCTCCGACGAATACTAAAGAACTCGTTTTGCGTGCCGTTGGTAGTGACCGCTGTAAAACAGCGCCAAGGTGTGACGTCCGCGTATGTCGTCAATCACCACACGACTGGCCGCGGGCGTTTCGGCCAAAGAATTCTTCCGGCAAATAGCATACATGTATGCGAAGCGGCCGTACTGCGCAACCCAAAGTCGTGAGCGATGGGAGTGTTTCACATGCTTCTTGTTCGGCACGCATGAGGCAGGAAGAGATCGAAGGACAGCCTCCGTCATCCCGCAACCCTTTCGCATACGTTTAACGTTCGGTCGGTTTTTTTTTTTTTTTTTTAACTTGGGTTCGACGGCTATTTTCGTCTTGTTTCTATTCAGCGTCCTTCTGCACGTATCGGCACGCTTCGACGCCTGTCAACGCGCCTGATTCGCTCCGACTTCAGTTTCGTCACGCGAACAGCGTGCGCCAGCCCATTTTCCGGCGACCATCTTGCAAATTGGAAACCCAACGACGTGAATGCGAAAGAAACACACTCGTAGAAATGAGGAAGCGTTTTGGCTGCTATTCTCTCATCAAGGAACTCACTCTCTCAGCGTTAACTGACGAGGAGGCGCGAGCTAATCACGAATGTATGTTAAGTACTCATAGTTCTTTGCAAGGGCAAACACGCACTATGTTAAGTAAGTGAAGGATGGTAAGACGGGGATCGCGGTGCACACTACACGCGCGCGAGCGCGTATGGTAAACGCGAATGGTCTCTCTCTCTCTCTCTCTCTGTCACTCACTCACTCACTCACTCACTAACTCACACACACACACACACACACACACACACACACACACACACACACACACACACACACACACACACACACACACACACACACACACACACACACACACACACACACACACACACACACACACACACACACACACACACACACACACACACACACACACCTTTTTCAACAACTACGTCTGCGTTCCGGACGTCCCGTTCGCGGTCTTCATGCCTTCGCAGCTCGAGATTCTGAAGTGCCATTGGCCAACGGTGCAGGCTCGACGTTGTTGCTAGACGGGCACGATTTCCTTGCCGGCTCGCAACGACGGCGGTCAAGCGCACTTTTTTTTTTTTTCCTCCGAGATGCGACTGGCGGTCTTTCAAGAAAACGCCTTTGCCAGGCCCATTAAAGCCTTCCGCGTCTGAAGTGCGGGGCGACACGCCAATGTACTGTATTTACTCGGTTTTTACGATAAACAGGCATCTCGCGTTTTAGATAACAGCAAATTGTCTGCTTCTGCTGCGTTTATAGACGGTAGTTCTTTTTCAATAAATTATTACCTACACTAGGATGACGTTAGGGGTACGAATGCGAGGAAAGCGAAAGTTTGGCGGGGAGAATGAGAAGTTCATAAGGGAAAGGCAGGAAGGTTAACCAGGCTGAGTCCGGTAGGCTACCCTACAATGGATAGGGGGAAGGGGATTGAAAGAGAATTGAAAGAAAAGAAGGAATAGAGAAGTTCACAATTTGCATCGGTACACGCATAATAAGGCGTTCATCGCTGACTATACCACAGGAGAGAGAGAGAGAGAGAGAGAGAGAGATAGAGATAGAGATAGAGATAGATAGATAGATAGATAGATAGATAGATAGATAGATAGATAGATAGATAGATAGATAGATAGATAGATAGATAGATAGATAGATAGATAGATAGATAGATAGATAGATAGATAGATAGATAGATAGATAGAGAATGAAGAGGAAAGGCAGGGAGGTTAACCAGATATGAGTCTCCGGTTGGCTACCCTACACTGGGGATGGGGGATAGGGGTTAGAAAGATGACAGAGAGGAAAACGCTAAAAAAAGGGGAAAAAATACAACAGGAAAACCAGTGCGCGAAGCACCAAGTGAAACGTGCACCTCCAGAAATGCATTTCAACATATCGTAATTAATGCGCATACAGCCAATAATGCGGAAACACCGCAGACCTTGAAATTCTGTTAGGCGCTGTCTTGCCCTGTATAAGTGTTTCAATATTACCAATTGGCAAAGGGCGACAAAAGACCAAAGGCACCTATGTGGGCCTTCGGAGTGTCAAGCTTGCTGTATTTAACGCCTTCTGTCCTTTTAGCAACGTCAAGAAGGCTGCTTCTAATATGCTCATACCAGTCAGGATGGAACATGGGATTTGCACAAAAAATGCTTGTCTCAATTCACTGGCAACTTGATGTGAAAGCTTCCCGTTAGAGTGCTGATTGTGCAAAACAAGCTAAAAGAGAGCTATTGGCTGCCCCCACATTAATCAGGAGGAGACACTACGAATGCGGTAATATTCAGCTTTCCTTGGTGTTCTTGCAGGTGTACCACATCTTTGTTTGCCGATTTTCGCAGAACCCGTTTTGTTCCACACACCAACAAGCACAACTGTTCTTGTAAGAAATATCTTAATGAAACTTCGCACACTTACTTTTTACGCATGTGGCCTTGCAATGAACCTCCGACAATAAAATGACCAGACATCTTTTTTTTTTAATAATTATTATTACTTCATCATTACGCTCCCACAATTATTCAGATCTTGTTTTTGATTCAATGTACAGATCAATGTGTCTGCTATGTGACTGCCACAAAAAAACAAAATTTATAGCGAGGCAAATTTAGTTAAGAGTGATAGCGTGAGACCCACATTTCTTAACATTTGTGTAATATAAGAAGAATATATCAATTTCTTTTAGGCGGTCCTAATAATGTGCTGTATCAGATAAGCTTATGTTCTGTACATTCTTTCCCTGCTCAAAAAAAAAAAAAGGGATAAGCTAAGGTACTGTAAATTCTTCCTCTCCTGAAAAAATAAAAGAAAAGAATGTTTTGCTTCCTGCTTGTCGCAGTTTCCTACCACACAATACTGTCAGAGCAGAGGCTGCAGGGGAATCCCCGTATACTTTACGAAAGTACATCAAATAACGTGCACACACGATATTCGAAGTTGCATAATATCTTGACACTGGCCACAGTTGTTTAGTGGCTACGGCTTTCCGGTGCTGGGCATAATTAAGGTCGAAGGAGCGATTCCCGGCCACAGAGGCAGCGTTCTGATGGGGGCGAAATGCAAAAGCGCTCCCGAATTTGGATTAAGGGGCACGTTAAACAACTTCGGGTGGTCAAACTTAGTCCGCAGCCCTCCACTTAATGAAAGCTACAATGATGGGCTCCCTCCGAGATCACTGTGGGATGCTCGCGCTTCGAGTACACGATTAATTCGGCCTGGCTATGCGCTCAGCTAGTCTTCTGTTTAGCTACGATTCCAGAGCGACTGCCCCTAAAGGCGTTGGTTCCTGGTTCGATCCCCGGACCAGGAACCGCCCAAGTTGCCTTTGTATAGCTAATGTGGGAAATTACAATTACAATTACATCATTATTTCTTTTTTCCTCGAAATTTCCTTCACCATGCGGGCTTCTGCAGAATCGATTTCTCATCGTCCCAGGTGAAAAAAGAAAAAAAGAAAGACGAAAAAAAAGGCAACGGAGAAAACAAAGAATCTCTTAACGTTCGGTTGTGTTGTATATATTTTCTGCGTATTGCATGCGTTTTCACGTGCCGTTTCACCGACGTCTCACTGTGGTTCGTTAGCCTGTGTCCCGCCATCACTTTCCTTCAAGCTGCACAAGATACTCGCTCAGTACGAAAAAAAAACGTGGTAGCGACACCTTCCTCCAGATAGAGAGAGAATAAACTTTAATGTACGAAGGAGCCCCGTGTGGTTATTCTCGGGTGGAGCCCTCTTGTAGAGGGCTCCACATTGACCACACTGACCGCGGCGACTCGCCGGGCCTGGTCCAGGGTCGCCAGTATTGGCTTCCCGGTCGGTGCCAGCTCGGAAAGCCGTGCCTCCCAAGACCACGTCGTGAGTGTTTGTGATGAGCTCACCAGCCTGCAGATACTGCCTGGGCTGGGCGCTCCGTACACTGGTAAGTAACGTGTGTCAGTGTGGCTGCGTGGTTGTTGCACCAGGGACACATCCTGGTTCTGTATACTTCTGGAAACATCGCGTGCAGTCTTAGATATGTGCGGGTTTGTATGAAGGCGGCGGCAGTAAAGACTGGGAGGCGACCCTGCTCAGCAGCTCCGGACCAGAGGAACAACGAGCTCTGGTCCAACGGGCTCCAGCCGCGGCTTCGACCAATGACTTCCCGGACTAAGGACGACGCCTAGTATAGTGGAGACCACGAGCTTCACCCTCTCTGTTGAATAAAAGCTTTCACCACCACCACCATTACCACCACGCGCGCAAGGGACGCCGGTGCGAGGAGAGCGTTCTGGCGGCGACCCAGGAGATTGGCGAATAAGGAGGGCGAAAGCTGGCCGGCTGGCGTGAGAAAATTCTAGCGGGAGAAGAAGAAGAAGAAAAAGAAAAAAGAACGCCTTAGCGAGGGCGGAGCGTCGGTGCCAAACGGAGGGCAAAGCGCCATTTGCATGCGCGCTGAAACTACGGGCAGCGGCAAAATTTTCCGACTTATCTCCGTCGGGCCGTTAGCTAATGGACGACGCCTGGGAGCAGCGAGGGAGGGTAAATGGCCAGAAACGCGGAAACTGAAAAGCCGGAGACGTACACGAACGCTGCCCAATCTGTCGTCTGCTTGGCATGTTCGGATGATTCATAAGGTAAGCCAAGTATTATCGCATGTAAATAATAATAATAATAATAATAATAATAATAATAATAATAATAATAATAATAGTAACAATAATAATAATAACGAATATTAATAATAACCAATCAATAAACTTTAAGCATCCACCTTCCCGAACTTCTGCCTTGTTTGAATGAGAAAAAAATGTAGGTTAGCTTAGCTAAACTTTGTTATTATTATTGCTACTATTATCGGACAGCTTCCATGACAGCGCTAAGAAAACTTTCTTCGCCTTGATATCAGTGACATATGTGCTAAAGCGTGTGGTCGGTTTATCGACATACATTAGCCGGTCGGCTGCGACGGCACGCCGTTCGCCCAGAGGCAACGAAGGAAGGAGCATCTAACAAACTAACAAAGAACGGCAAGGAAAGCGAGGCCACACCGACAACGAAGTGCGAAATATTCACATTCGCCCTGCGTAGATATGCAGGTAGCCCCGTTTACCTGCCTCCCGGCGCTCCCCTATCGCGCTCTTCAATCTCCTTCGCGGGCATCCCAGCTCAGACGTCCGAGTCACATGCAGTGAAGCTTCGAATAACGTTTTCCTCTAACACGGCGCGAACGCGATGATCCAATTTGCGCCCCCTCCCCCCAACCTCCTCTTTGACTCAGACGTGGTTCCCTTGTTTGAACTGGCAGTAATTAACTTTCTGGGCTGCAAACGTTCCTTCTTCCGATAGAGGCCGAGGTCAAGGTATATATATGGAAGGAGTATCGCGCGACCGGCTAAGCTCACTCTCTTTGCAAAGCGACCGACGTGTCGAGACTGGCTTGGAAGAATGCGCGCAGTTTTCATTTCTTTTCCGCCTGCCGCGAGAGACGATAAGCTTCGCTTCGATCGCTTCGGAATTCGCCGAACGTTTTTCATAGGCCAGCCTTCCGGCGCGTGCCCTCTTTTTCTTGTTCTGGCAACAACAACACACGTGTCAAGGATAACGGCGGCCGTGTGTGTCATCGGCAAGAGAATCACGCTCCCCTATACAACAATTCCTTCGTTTGGAGGAGACTTCGCTGGTCGCGATTTGCAGTACACTCGTAGAGGCACTCAAGAGGCTTCTCGGGTAACCTGCGTTGCGTAACATGCCCGAGGATGTGCGCTTATTCATTCCAGCCAGGCTGCCTTACTTACAACGAAAGAAGGAGACGACAGGCTATTTTTTCGCGAATCTGTACGAATCCGATTGGTCCCAAAATAAGAAGGAAAGGAGAAAAAAAGCCATCGATTACAAGGTCAGCATTCCGGCGTTTGCCAGAAGCAGCTGCTTCGTCTTTGAAATACTGGTGCGCTCGATTGCTTCAATAGCAAGAAAAGAGTGACGTCGTGGTCCCACGAAGTGCTTGACCCCTTCACCCGTGCCGTGCGGAGTATACCATCTGAGGTCGAGTTCACCGCCTTTCGTATAACAAGTTTCTCTGTCGTGATGTCGTCGACGTTCACCTGACTTGGGCGAAGAGACATGACCGCTTCACACGCTCGTGGACATCTAATACAGACGCATGAAACAGACGTGCGCCGTTTTTTTTTCCCCTCCCCTCAAATGCGATCTGGAGACCAGTTACCACTTACGCAGATTCTGATACCATCACTGTCACGACGCTCTACTACATTGGTTAGTGGCCCTCAAGTCCGGGCCCGCAGCGCTTCATAGGCTTCATGTGCTTTTTTCTGAAGCAGTGGCCATCCGGGACATTTTACATGGTTCGCAAAGCTTTCTGCGGGTGCCCACCAAAAGTGAGACAAGGCTGCCCGACACTTGATTTGAGCGCGACACACCCACAGCCGCGCATTCTAGACGTGTCACGTTATTGAGGATGAACGAAAAGGAAGGGAGCCGAGGGGCCCGATTTTTGGTAATCACATCATAACAAGCCAACAAAGACATCCAGGTCAACGTTGGGGAAATTTCTTGTACCATCCCACGTCTCCGCATTACGCGTAATGCATTACGCGTACTGGGAAGACGTGGGATCGTTCCCATCTGCGGCCATGCAGTTGTTTTCTCATCCATTTGTTCACTTCCATTAATTTATCATTTCTTTAACACAATAGGTAAGTACAAGCAACTTCCCCTATGTTATCCGTGGTGCCTGTTTGTTGGCTTCTCATGATATGGTTTTTTGAGCATGTCACTTTCGGTGAGCAACGATTAGGCAAGCAATAGACAAAAAGGCCGTCGCTCCGTTGGGACTCCGCGACGGAGGTATGACGTTGCACAAGTATGAGAGTGCCCCGGAAACTGACAGATCGAGAATACAGGCCCCTAGTGCAGGTGAATGACTACATTTAGTTACTGCTGTACTTCCTACTCGCCACTAGGCCTATCCTACAATTATAGACAAACTACGCGCACTGCGCCCATATTCGAGATATACAGGTATACGGGTATTCTACTATTACTATTACTGTTAAATTATGGCAAAACTCGTGCGTTAACTCATTATGCACTTACACAAAGCTTTGCTGCATATTGATTCCAATTCCTTGGACCTGCTGCAGTTTTTAAATCGCAGATGCTCTCGTGAGGCCGCTGGGGTGTGCTGCAAATTAGGAATCCACCTTTTGTTTCGATGAGGCATGATGGTAGAGCATCCTTTTCGCCCGGGGTGTTGTTACACGCCAACCTTAACAAGGGGCAACGGAAACACCATATAGATAGGACCCCGACTGATCTGTGGGCTGATCCTAGGCTGGAAATGTGACATTGACCATCGAATTATGCGAATACTCCCTGTTACGCTCCGCCCTCGGCGGCCTCAACCAATTTTTTCTAGGTGGCCGAGGCCAGGGGCCTTTTTCAAAGTGGCAGGGTGGGCATCCTGGGGCAGTCTTAAGCGAACCCTCTCAGGACTGATGGTAGATGCGTGTGTCTGCAAGCGCGTAACGACGTGGGCTACTGCCGCGCAGCCTGTGGAAGTAAGACGACGCATTCCATCGTTCGGGTCGCAAAGAGCTTGAACTCGGAATCCGGAGGTCGAGTTGCGTTTGTACATTTCGATGAAATACACTGAAAACGAGCACGAGATCGGCGACGAGAAGGCACATCCGTTGCATTGCTGCTACATTGTGGCTAATTGAAATGAAAAGCGGGGTATCCCACATCGCCCACATTCTCCAAGAGAGAGCGTTAAGGCCAAGCCCCAGTTCGTCCACGCGCGTTTACCAAAGCTCTCCGTCCCAGTACGCAGAGCATGCCCATGTGGCACGCACTCCTCCCGTCGCCGACGACCCTCGCACTGGCAGAGCGCCGAAGATGAACTGCTAACCAGCAAACCTTGATTTACCCGCTCCAGTGGCACGGTTCAACGACTGGCTACAAAGGAACAATGACCACTGACGGCCAAGCACTGAAGAAGATCACAGACTCTGCATCGGCCCCTATGATCCAGTTTGGACGGAAGTTTAAGCAGCGATTAAACGGCAGCAAGGAACATCGTCCTCTGCAGTACCTAGGCGAAGGCACATTTAGAAGCAAGATTCCCCAGCAAAAAGTCACCAGATTTATCTGACCATACGAAACTTCCTGCAAAAGACGGCTCCCGTTCCCGCCGTTGACTGCAGCGCCGCCGCGCTGAAGGTAAGGGAAGCACACCGCACCGCAGATCTTGCCACTATGCCTTGGGGATGAGTCTTCCTTTAGGTACACCCTGTACCTATAAAAACGAATTTCCCTAGGGTAGCTCCTTCGCTATGCTTGCTTGGAAGTGTGTCGGGAATGTTACGATCGGCCTGCAGGGGCACTGAACTGCAAACCTTTCACCACCCGCTGCAGTTGTTTCGATCGACCTGCGGGAGTAGTGATCTTCGGAGAACCGACCTTCGAACCCTTCCCGGCCCGCTGCGATGACTCGCTTTGTAAAGACAACAATACGCCTCCTCGACAGCCCAACGGCTCCGGCATGTGTAGCCACGTTCGGCGGACCGAGTAGTTGATTCGCTGTCGCCTTCACGGTTTGCTTGGAGCAAAAGAACTCCTGGAAAAGGGTGTTTTGCGGTGCTTTCTCACGGGCCCCAGAAGTCGTCACAGTCAATGGACAGACGTCGCGAATTCGCGGAGGCGAGCGCCATCTAGTGGTGGTGCAAGAAACCCAGCGGCTCGCATCCTCCGCCGTGATTGGTTGGTCTATTCGACTACAGAACAGCCACGCCCAGCACCGACGGTCACGAAAACCCAGCGAGGTTGGCGAAACATCGCGTTTAATAAAGCAGGATGCAAATGATCTTCGGGGCACCCAAAGAGCAGAGGAGGGGGGGGGGAGTTAAAAGCTGGAAACAGGGCAGTCCGTGGGTTGAGGCCGCCGAGGCCGGAGCGCAACAGGGAGTGTTCGCATAATTAGATGGTCACTATCACACTTCCGGCCTAGCATCAGCCCACAGATCAGTCGGGGTTCCATCTATATGGGGTTTCCGTTGCCCCTTTGTTGTCCCGGAGCCGCCGCGAGAGTTTACTAAATAGCGACACATTGTTTGCACTTCCTGCGCAAATGCTAATGGGCGCGCGATTCGCAGCGAGCACCGCGAAGGAGCTATACTAAAGCATATTCGCGTTGTAGGTAAAGGGCGTAAATAGACGAAGCCTAGTCCCCAAAGTGCAAATGTGCCTACATTCTCGGCGAGGTGTACTTGCCATCCCTTCCATACAGCGGCGCTGCAGTCGCCGGCTGGATCGGCGAGCTGTAGTATACACGTGTCGGGCGTCGCTGAAGAGGCCTATCGAGCGCCGCTTATGTTCGTCAGCTGGGCCTAAAACTCTATAGAGGTGTTCGAGCCCTCGTGGTGTCTGGGGAGGAATCCGCGAGCTACGCCTACAGGAGCCTATAGACGGACTTCATGACTATAGCATGGTGGATAGATCTGCAGCTCCGAGATCGACAGCTTCCGATAGACTGTTTTGGTGACATCTAAGGTGACACCTCAGGAACTTGCTCCCTTTCTTCAATGCAGACGATACGCTTAGCCGAAACACGGGGAGCTTGACAAAGGTGACTTGGTCTTCGATGCAGCAATGTTGGAACATCTTGGCCGTGTTGTAAGCAATAGACCTGAGACGAGTTTGACAGTCTGGAGTAAGCGGTCTAACCAAGACCGATATCAATTTCCTTAAAAGACGTCAAGTTGGCTAGACTCGAGACCATTTTCACAGATCAGTGTGTGTACATCCAAGCACATACACGCATCTACAGTTCCCTTCCCCTTGTTTTGGTATATCTCCCTTAACCCCATGAGTATAGGGAAGAAAATCGGCTATCTCTGGGGAAAACAAAACTTGAAAGCTAGTCTATATGTGGTTGCGAATAGCATCCAGAGGGAGAAAAAGGTGTCCAGTTAGACACTGTTCTTTTTTCCCCCTCACTCTTTGTTGTCATGGTTGTAATTGTGGTTGATCTGGCTACAGATTCCGCGGTCGAAGTTCCCGCTGCGATTCATGAATGCAAGAACTCGAGACTATTCGTACAGCGCCATAATGGTTCCTTGTGAACTCCACACTAGCAGCCTCGCCTGACCAGTGGCGCAGCCCGGGCTTCACCAAAAGGACACGGCTAGTCTCCAGGTGGCAAGAATGGCGTCGTCGAATGCGCTGCGCTTCCAAGTCGCAACGGAAAGCAAAGGCGCGCAAACGCAACGCCGGCAATCGTCTCGCATGGCAACAGGAACGGAACGCGGGCATTAAACAGGGTACAAAGCTATAGCAGCAAGCCGCGTGGGGCGCGATCTGATACTGCGGCTCGCACGAATCCTGTTGAAAGCCGTCCCGCTGCGGTGGCTGGCACATTTTTCAAGCCGCTTACGGCTTGCATCTTCGGAGAAGACACGTATAGCGTGCGGTGAGAACTGAAAAGGAATCCAAGAAGGAACCAGGAAATCAACGGGAAAAATAAAAAGAGCCACGGAACCACTCGCCGACAGCGGGCAATCCTACAGCAAAGCCCTAAAAGCGCCTCGTTAATCAGAGCTAGGATGGTCGATCCGGTTCTCACGATTTCATCTATAGCTGCAGCTGCTACCGTAATCCCTTTGTTGATTTGTTCATTTCGCTCCCCCCACTTGCTTTTCTATATAAGCTCGAAATTGACGACGTTCGTAAAAGCCAACGATTGCGACAACCTCCGAGCATGGAAACACTTTATCACGAAGCCGTAAAAAATCGCTCAAGGTTTCTCCCTTCTCCACCTCCTCTCGCCTGCGTTACGTGAGGCGACGCGGCTGTAAGCAAGAACGGTCTACCCACGTCGTTCTCGGTAAATGTGTGCTGCACTGAGAACGCTCCGGCCTGCGTCTGCCCAACCAAACGACCGAACCCGTATCATCTATATATAGCTATGCCGGTATTCACCCCGTTGCGGTCATCGGAAGCAGCAGCACTGTCTTTTCCGGTAAATAATAAGCCAGGAAGCTTGGACGAAAAAGAAAGAATGCACCGGAGAAGAAAGCTAAATCGGTAAAGGAAAGATGATGGACTTGAAGCATCCTACTGTCCGAGCATCGTCTGCTATAGGCTACAGCAGACGATGTTTGGACAATTGGATACCCCGCGCCCGTGCGTCTAGTCACGATATATACTGTACAGAACCCAGTGCTGGGTAAATCCGCCGACTCTGTAGTGTACGCTTCTGACTCTTCTGCGATAGTTGTTTTAAAGCCTAACTTGTTGGCTGATCATTTATGGTCATGTACCAATTCCACCGCCCTGCAAGCACATTTTATGAACTCCTACATGGGTCTATTATTCCCTTCCACGCCCTTTTAGCTAAATATTCGCATGATTCGATGCGCAAGTATCATTCGGCAGGTGAAGAAAAAATCAAAAAGAACAAAAGAAGGAACAGTACATGCTCTTTGTATTAAATGCAAAGACATAACCTTAATTATGAGTACCGTTGACGCAAAGCGATGAGCCGAACGCTTTCTGCAGTGCCTTGGCGATCGCCTTTTCACGACCAGCAGCTTCTCATAACACTGCACGGATTTATCGAGACACACATGAAGGACGGTGAGGGCAAATGGCGGCACTTTCTAAAGATGAGATGGATATGATGCCTAGGAAGTTACTCACGCGCGAACGCATGTCTGCGACACTCAGAGTCGTAGTTAAAACTGAGTAAATGCTTGCACTAAACCATTCTGGCTTCAGACTATCTGCATACGGTCGCGAACACCAGCGCGCATACCGATGCTAGACCTAAAAGTTATAAATGAAATTCGAGGTCCCACCGGCAGTTAAGTATCCAACACAGCGGGTAAAATTTATGTATACGCTCGTAATGCCGTTGATAATGTATACAAAGACGTTTAAGCGGTTACAGCTGCACTCCTGCTTTCTTGAACCATAAATCATAACTCGTGTTCAAAAGATAAATGTAGCTTTGAACGACTTATCTTTAATCGGCATCTGGTTGTCGGATCCACGGCTTCTTCAAGGCCTTTCACTTTTGCAAACTAGTTCGCTCTCCCTGAGACACTCTGGTAACAGCCCGTAGCGATACATCGGCTTTAAGCAGGAATTCAGTGTACTTTATACAGCACATCGTGATTGCATGAAGGCTGCAGTACCGACGTTGTCGTTATCCCGACCGAGCTTATGATCAAGGCACGACGTGACCATACCCATGTAGTACACCAAATGAAGGAAGGCGTGAGGCCGGGTCAGTTCTACGTGACGCAACCGGATTCACACTTGCGTCCGGCATCCACTGCCGCAGCAACAATCTTGAGTATGCGTTGTGCGTTTTTGTGGTACGCACCTCTCGCAGCTTAGCTGCAATTTCGACTGGGGACAGGATTTCTTAGGCTCTAATATTCAGAGGACTCCGCATCGCATCAAACAGAGTTTGAGCGTAACTTAGGAACCGGTGTCAAACCAAAAATCAAATGGTAGGCTTTGACGTACCCCAGAACACCACGGAGGCCGCGAGACACGTCGCATTGCAGGGCGCTGCATTAACTTCTAGCACCTGGTGTGTCGTCTAACGTGCACATACATCACACGCGGGCGTTTTTTGGCACTTCGAGTACCATCGAAATGCCGCTCCCGCATCTGGAACTCGAACCCGCGACCTCGTGCTCAACAGCAGCAGAACGCCACAATCACCTTTGCCACCGTGGAGGATACAGAGCTAAGCGTACCTGTTTTACATGCAGCTAGAAGTTCCAGCGCCGATTCAACAAGCAGATAAACGAGCAACTAAAAAAAATGAGAAAAAAAAAGGTACAAATCTCAAATAGCGCAGCTTGTTAGCATGTACGGCAGCTCGAGCCATTGCATACCGTACTAATTGCTCGCTTGCACGTACAACACCGAGGCACGCATTCTGAATTGAAATTCGACACTCCCGTCTTGCATGGTGAAGATCTCGTTATACGCAACGGGCTCCTTTTCTATTTTGCTATCGTTTTTATTTCGCCTGCACATACTTGGCAAACTGAAATTTCATCGTAAAGATATCCTGGAGACGATACCGAGGGGAAAGGGAGAAAGAGCAGACGCATTTTGGGGGACAGGAACAAGCGCTCTATTACCGATCATGTACAAGGGGGTGCTAACAAGTATGGAGCCTTATACAGAAAAAATTGTCCATGTAACTGAATTCCCGGGTATATTGCCCAATTTCTCAGTGGCGCAAAAGTCAACTACCTGTGTTTTCGGCGCATCTGTACTTTTCAGGTCCAAAGTGAACACGGCAGCAACTCCAGAAACGTTGAGTGTGGGAGAGCATAGGACCAAAATCAAGTTCCTGTTTCGCCAAGGCAGAGGTGCGCAGAAAATCCACGATGAAATATCGCAAACATTCGGCGACAATAGCCCTTCAAATGCTACCATTAAAAGTCGGGTTGCCAATTTGAAAACTTGTAATTTTGGTATTGACAGCGACAAACAAGAAGGCCTGTTTCTATACCTGTGCCTGGAAAGGTGAGAATCCACCCATAACATCAATTCGAAGGACCACCGAATATGAGCCAAAAGGTACGCTACATACCTGGTAATATCACATAAGCGAGTTTTGTAATATTCTTGCAAGAAAACAGAAAACTAAATGAGTCACATTTGCTGCTCAAACTGGTAACTGGCCATGAGATATCAATCTACTGTTATGATCCCGATACAAAGGAACAATATAAGAAATCGACGCCCAGTAGTGCCCCCCCCCCTCCTCCAAGGACAAATAACTTCCGTGTGCAAAGCTCGGTGCACGAACAAGCAAAGGGAGGGCGAATTATTCGGCAACTCGGAGCACCGGCGCGCGATCTGTTAGCTCCTGGCTAGCTCGGATGGTAGAGCGACTGCCCCGGTAAGGCATTCGTCCCGACATCGACTTTCGCGTACCAGGACGAATATCTATTCAACTGAGACAGAGGCTTTCTTCCTTTGGTCCGCGAGCTGCCCGCTAAGCACTCTGGAGCAGAACCTACAGCAAAAGCTGGACATCACGGAAGCTTTCCTTACAAACACGGGACTGAAGCTCTCCCCCAGCAAATCAGCGCTCCTCCTGTACAAACAAGGCCCCAGGGAGAGACATCCCCTTAGCTCCCTCCCCGTTCACCTACACACCAGGGACGGAGGAAATATCCCCAGGTGTAACACAATCGAGACCCTGGGCATGGCAATTGGGGCTTATAGCAATGACAACGCAGAGGCACTAAAACGCATCGAAAAGAGCACCCGCAACTTCACCAGGGTCATATCACGGGTCGCCAGCCCAAGGGACGGACTGAAATAAGACAACTTCATGAAAGCATTTCACGCCTTCCTCATCAGCCACGTTAACCTACGCCGCCCCCTTTCGCAACTGGAAGACGGAGCTGAACAAAATCGACGCACTAATCTGAACAGGATTAAAAGAAGGTCCTAAGCCTCCCTAGAAACACTAGCACAGAACGACTCCTCCAACTGGGGCTAGGCAACACGGCAACCAAACTCTTTGAGGCACAGCGAAACGCCCAAATTAGTCGGCTCTCACTCACAAGGGCGGGCACCGAGATCCTACTAGAAGCAGGCATACAGCCCATCTTCATGCCACCAGAGAAGTCGCAACTATGCACAAACGTCAAGAGAGCGATAACAGTTTATCCAATCCCAAGAAACATACACCCGACCCACAACGAAGGGCGGAGAAAAGCTAGAGCCAAAGTAATCTTCGACAACATCAAACGCAACGAAACGCAACTCCTCTTCGTTGACGCGGCCAGATATTGGAATCGAGGCGCCTACACGATCTCCGTGGTGGACGCCCATGGCTCGCTCGTCAACGCAGCCACGGTAGTTAACAACTTCACTCGTGAAGCAGAAGAAATGGCCATCGCGGTGGCGCTTCGAAGCTGCAAAGGAGCCTCCGTCATTTACTCGGACTCAAGAACAGCCATCAGAACCTTCTCGGCGGCCCTCGTCTCTTGGAAAGCAGCTACGGTTGTTAACAAAATCTTCTACCAAGAAACAAGAGATTACAACCTCATGTCCGCACACATCACGTGGTTCCCGGCCCACATGGTCAACATTTCCGGACGTCCTGACTGTAATCCGAACGAGCGAACACACCAACTGGCGCGAGAACTCGCATTCTGCGTCTGCGGTCCGCCCCCTCGCTTCGACCAAGCCTGGAGGGACCTGGACAACAAAGACCCGCTCGTGTCATACAACGAAATCACTTCAAATCATAAGTTAGGACGAAGAATCTTTCCTCCTCCTCACCCAAAGCTCAAAAAAGCCCAGGCCGTTTCTTCCAGACAGTTGTAGACTAGAACATGCATCACACCAACGACACTAAGCAGGATCAATCCAGACCTTTCTACGGCCACGAATACAACTTCGAACACATGCTCCAGCTGTGCCCTAACAACGCGGACAAGGACTTTCCTGACCAGTCCTCCTGGGATCGACTCAGCGCTCAGAAGCACAGAACTCATCGCTCAGCTCAAGGCTGTCCAGAGGGCCCGGGCCGTCGCCGAAGGACTCTTGTCTACCGGCCCCGACCTGGGTGGAGCCGCCGGATCGATTTAATTCTTTTTCCTCGGGACCTAAATAATGTTCCCACTCACTCGCTCTTCTTTCTGAGAAACACACATGGCTTTCCATTGTAGCTCCGTGCTACATTCTAATGGTGGCAACAGTTACGCAGTGCTTCAAGTTGTCGATTAATTCGCCCTCGCCCCGAAATCTGCGAGCCTCGTAGTTAGCTCGGATGTACAGAGGGACCGGCCAGGCAAAGCGTTGGTTCCAGTTGTCAATCCAGGACGAATTTTTGTTTCAACTGCGAAGCTTTCTTAATGAGAAACCCGTACGTGTGGGTTTCCCTTGTAGCTTCCTTCTGCAGCGGGATGGATGACAACTTTTCCCTTTCAACAACTTTCCTCAACGTTGGGAGCTTTCGCAGAACTTATTTGCCAAAAACACATGTGGGGCCAAGAGTGTCGAAGCGAACCGGAACTGAACGGAAGTTGAGCAATTATATTCGGTCGAACCAGAACTAAGCCGATACATTTTCGGCCATCCCGGACCGGAACTGTTTAGAGGAACGGTTCCGAACCGGTTCGTACGTGGGTTACACCCAAGGTGGTCTTTCCTAAAATTTTACGACCGTGCAAGCAGCTCCTGACAAGGGCTGAAAAGGTATGTTGCGTCAAACAGCTGCAGTGCGCAGTGTGTAATTACCTCGGGAACAGTCATATGGCTTGTCACATTGATATAATTGGCCGACTGAACTGTACGCATTTTCGGCGCTTACATTTCAGACCTATTAGCCCGCACTAATGCGCACAATGTAGGCCTCGAATCCAGCCTACAGTTTAATCGCAAAGTGTTCAGGGCTGATTAGCCTCTCTTGCTCATACTTCCTACAGCTACGACTGGCCGGTTAGCGATACCGAAATTCTGACTGTCAAAACATTAAATTTTCCTTTTTCTGTCAAAGCAAGCATATACTGAAACGCCTTAAAAAATTGGAACACGAAAGAATGCTGAATATATATATATACACTTCATATTGGTTAAAAAGCTCCTTCGTTAAAAAGAAGCTCTAGCATCAGTCTATCTTAATTTTATATTGTTTTCATATGATTGGGTGACTTTTACGATATCGGTGCACGTTAAAGAACCCCATGTGGTCCAAATTTACGGAGACCGCCATAGTATAATGCACAGCAGAGAATAGAATAGCACGTATAACTGGTTGAAATATTTGTAAATTACTTTTCTTTCCTTTTTACCACATTCCCTGTGCAGAAAAAAAAAGCGAAAGCCCAGTCTTTCCGTATTTTTTTCCCGGCCTTTACACCTCTAGCCACGACTACCACCGCGTCCACTACCGGGCAATAGCTTCAAACTAGTGTTTTACACCAAGGTAACTTTATAACTACACCATTTTTTTAGGTGATCCATCCCCTGACGATAAATATCAGACTCGGTCACTCTAATCAATGCCTACACCTTCCAAAACTCGACTAACGACGTGCCTTACACCCATCGGAGAAGTCAAACATGTAATAACCTTAGGTTACACGTGCTCTGCTCAGGGGGCTTGATGTGCTCGAGTCAGCCCTCTCAAGTTGAAGATTTTTTACAAAAAAAGAAAAACCAACAATTCTATTTATATTTCATATTTCAATTCAGTCTCAACGTAGCGTACTATTGCGATAAAACCCGCTTTCGGCAAAATTTCCTATACCTTAATAATTTACATCACCATAAACAATTTGGTGCTACACATGGGAAGAGTGGTGGGGGTGATGGGGGTGATGGGAGTACAGCAAGCCAGGGATACATGCGACAATTGTTCCGCCTCATCCTGTCAGTTGAGATCTGGGGTGTGTCGTCACGAGGTGTCGAAGAGCCCTGTGTCTCGAATGAAGGCAATCAGAAATCGTTGCCCTCCCTTCCAGATTGCCGCGGGCCGTCCGGGAGAAAAAACGTCTGCAAAGTCCTTTGCGAATGACCATTCTTTCAAAAGCTGTAGACCATCGTCTTTTTCTATCTCTGTCGAACTGCTGGCATAGCCAAACGAAATGTTCCATGTCGCCGTATAACCACAGAAGGCGCAATGTAATGAAATGGAGTCACACTCTGTCTTATTGTTTTATACAACCGGTAAGCTTCCCTCGAAGCGAGCGCAAGGAAGTGGTCAAATTTCCAGCGTGCGTGTGTGCGTTTACGCCTCCGGGATTGGAACAGGAGGTCCACCACACCACTCAGCGCTTCTTAGGGCCAGGACAGCCACGCTTATACCGTTGCGAGAAGGAGGGGGAGCGAGCACGCTTCTAATGCGCGAATTATACGAGCGCGAGGACGGAACGGGTCCGCCGGACGCGCGTACGCTGAACCCGGATGAACAAAAACGTGGGGGGGGCGTCTGCTACACACCGCACACCAACACATGCTTCCAACCAAGAAGTGTCCGTGCGAGCGTGGCCAGAGCGACGCCCTGGCCGCGTTGTCAACGGGATGAGCCGGCCGCGTGGAATATCACATATAAACAGCGACATATAATCGAGCAGCAAGCGTCGCTACACAACCGTGGCCCCAGGGTTGTCGATTCTTGCGAGCAATTAGAATTCAAGCTCTAACAGCGACTCAAATCAGAAGGTGGCCTTCTCGGAAAGCTGTAAAGATTCACTTTATGGTCCTGCCGCGTCTTCGTGGGAATCGCCGAGTGACTGCATGTCCCGCGACAAAGTGGAGACGACGAAGGCGCGCTCAGGATCGCGCACAGGTTCACCATATTGCGTATGGCTGTAAATAATCCTTGAAATTTCTTTTGATCCTTTACATTTCTTTTGAGAGATGCGGAGCCTCGTTTAAACCATCGTCACACCTGCATATATCATTAACAGGTTCACTCGTGCATTCCATGCATACTTTTATTCCTTTTTTTTCTTTCTTTTTTTCCCACTCCCCTGGAATTTTAATCCTCTTCCCCCTCCCTACACCGAGTAGCAAGCATGTCAGCAGTTGTGTAAACAGGCCGGCAAATATCGGGCCGAATACTAAGGACGTGTAGGTTTGATCACGCTGCACACATTTAACGAAGGCAAAGTATATGAATAGCCCCCCGCGAGGACAACACAACAGACGACAGTGTGCATGAACATGCCTTTCATGTCCCGGCACGCTCGTACATCCTCGTGGTACGCGCGTTCGCACGTACGCACTACCCCGTCGCACGCAGTGTCGAATTACAACTCTTGCTGCTTGCTTGCCGACTCGCTTGTTTGCCACCTCGCAGCCTGCACCTGCGCCCTCTGCACCTGCGCCCTCTGGCGGCTCGGACCACCGACTTCGGGTCGCGCGTTTGGCGCCGATAATCGGTTCGCCGCGGGACGAAGGCTGGCGTTTGCGCGCGTATGCAGATCCTGCCGGACGCGTCCCTGCATATACCGGAGGCCTTACGCGTAGCCGGAGAGTTCACAAAGGGCGACTAGTACCACCGAGTGAATGAACCGAAGAATCCTTACCGGGTAAGGTTGTGCGAGTTCCTAGCTTCCCGCATAGCGTCGATCTCGTTGGAAATGCAGCTCTTGCCGTTTCAAGGCGCCGCCGCGTGGGAATCGCGAAGGCACGCCATTTAAAGGACCAGGAAGAGCTCACCCGCGGCAGAGGACACCGTATTCCGATTACGACAATTGTCGTTTGACCCCAAATAGTTTGGGATCACCTTCTGGGCACACTGCTACGCGTTTGTCACCTTCAGCGTGATTTCCCCCGCGCAGGCGTGAGCCTCTCAGGCTTCTCGTGTTGCGCTATCACATCACCTTCCTCTCTTCGTAAAGCTTCATTTTTTCTCGCTCAGTTCGGGGTGACGAACCGGAGCTGGAAGAACGTGTCATAAGTGGCTGCGCGACCTTTACAGAGCTATATTCTTCTTTCTCTAATAATGATGATGAGAGAGAGAGAGAGATAAAGTTTATACAAGACAGCACAGGAGCGCAGGTGGGTGGTTCCCTCTGTCCAGGAGTCCAGCGGCCTTAGCTATCCTTCGCGCTCGGTCAATCAGGTTGAGCTGGTCCGTCGAGTCGGAGATGGACAGCACTGCCTCTCATTGCTGTGTGGTGGGGTGTGTTATGGGTGTGAGCGCTCACGTGCTTGCGCAAGCTACATATCATGTGGTAAAGCGTCGCGCATTGATCGCAGTGTGGGCATTCCTTTATAATGATGACGACGATTAATTGGAAATGTGCGTCACGTTCAACGGCAGATGTAGGTTTACATGCGACTGACTGAGAGGGACGAAACGCTGAGCCCCCCGGCGAATAATATATTCGTAAAACGAAACTAAATCATTAACATCATTATCAGTAGCGAGTTTCTCAGAGCGATCGAGGTACTCAGCGTATCTTTAATGGGAGCATCATGCGCGAGGTTAAAGTTAAGAAATGAGGTGCAATACGTGTCTAGTTTACACGCAGGAAGAGAAACGCAAAGCTGTAAACACTTTATGAAGCGAAATACCTTCCGTGACGTCACGTCCAAAGCGGCCACCCATGCGGCGCGTGTTGAGACCACATCTAGAACTGGCTGACCTCCATATAGTTGGCTCCTCGACTATCTTGCATAACACCAGTCGACATAGAGAGCTGAAGACGCTCCCTCGATAAGCGGAAGTCATGCCCAGTCCGAGCTACGAATGACCGCGATACACTTGAAGCATTAAAGCTTCCCATGAACAGTAGGAACTGAAGTGAAGAGCTCGCACTCCAGCAAGAACGCGTTTCGACCATAAGAGAGGTGACGGGATGAAAAACTCGATGACACCAGAAACGTCGGTCATTGCACATTACGGATTTATGGATTATTGTGGAATTGCAAAGTTGGCGAAATTGAAGCCTTGAGTGCCGCGATGAATACGCCATAATACCTAAAATCAGGTTGCGGTGAAGCCTAATCGATGGTAAATTCACAGTCAGGATCACGGAACGCACGCTTGTACGATTCCAAGCGGGCCACCACACCGATCACATCCATCCGATAGCTCGCTTGCCCGTAGTTGCGGCACCGTATAGGGTTATATACGAGAAAGCACGGCGTTCTTGCGCCTACCGCTGTAGAAACCACTCGAGGCGAGGTCTCTCCAAGCGACGGGGGCCAATTGCGACGATCACCCTCGCGCGCGCGCGCTGCCTGCCGTTCACGTGCGCATGCATATATACATGCGCGATTCCACACGGCACACACAACTGCGGCGGCGCGCTACCCCCCAGCGGCTTCATGGCAAAAAGCCGATGCCGCCAACACCACGGAAACGCGCGGATCGCCGAAGATCGTTTCCGAGTAAACAGCGGCGGCACCGTCGCATGCCGGCCGATTTTGGCGCGGATGCCCGGATGGACTAATGTGACTTCGCCTCTGCACCTCGAGCGATTGAGGTACATACGTGGGGAGGGGCCTGGCGGCAGTGGAAATGGAATCCGAGAGGTCTTCAAGAATGCCCTTGCTCGCTCTCGAGATATGGGCAATCCTGAGCCATTTTTACGACGTCATTAGCCTCCGCCTAGACCTCGGGCTGTAAGGAGACGATCTCGGAAATGCACATTTCGAATAGGCGACAGAAAAGTGCGCGGCCGACCCGCTTAATTGTGCACCGTTTCGCAGCGGAGAACGAAGCATCGAATTGCCGGCAGTAAACTTGCGCTGTTCGAGCGTTGGCTGCCGCTTACACAGAGGTCCTTGAAGTCAAAGTCGTTGCGTCACTTGCCTACATACCAACGACGCCCCGCAAAATCTAGCCGTCGCTCCTGTATCGGCTATGTTCGTTCAGTGCAGTGTACGATGGGGCGTAATGACGTTGCGATGTCTCCTGGCGATATATTCAGCGGGTGGGCATCCCCTTCAGAAGACTATTGCTAGCCTGCTTCCCTTTTGATGCACGTGCAGGGTTTACATATGTTCACCTAATCAATATACCTGTTGGTGGTGGAAACCACCTTCAAGAAATTGGTATGCATGTGACCCGTGTGCGACGCACTATGAACTAAACTTTCAAGCCAGCAACTGAGCACAGTCTTGGGGTACTACGAGCGTGCGTATGACACAGTGCCCATTGCTGACGGTCTCTGCTTTACGGAACGTAAAAACAGGAATACAGTAACAGATACGCACGCCGTATCGACGCTTCTACAGCAAGCCAGCAGATTGATTTGAATCAGTTACCTTCCGAAGCTCGTTCAATCTCTCGGCAAACAAACTTGCTTGTCAGGACGGCCCGAATGTTCGTAATCTTCTAATCGAACACAATTATTTGAGGAAAAACGACCTTCGAACCAATAGCACATAATTTGTCCACACAGCCGTGTGAACAAATGTGAAATTGTCCATGTATCCGCATCGCGATAAAAAAAAAACACGTTCATCTGTGATTGGGACATCTGATTGCGAAGAAGCTGCAGACACTGTCGATCTGTTGATATATTGCAGAGGTACCTTGGGCTATGGAGGCGATCGAACTTATCATTAAAGCGAAGATTCCGATAGCACAGCCTTATTCATCACAAGAAAAGAAATCTTGCGAGCGCTCCCGCAATGACTAACATAAGATAGGCAGATAAGAGGCAGAGCCGGGGAGCTGACGGAGCGGGTTCGTTAATGAACTGGAGAGGTTCGCCAGGCATCACGCTTAGCACGCCACTATGAACGAAAAGGATGACAAATGGAACGATCTGCAAAGCACTTAGCTAAGAGACACGTATCATATACAAATGCACAATATTACGCAAAGCGCGAAAGTAGTTAAACTAGTACCTCGTTGAGGCCAGCATCCTTCAAGTTCAAAGCCATCTCCGTAAAGCCGCACCGATCTGGCGGTACTATAGTAGTCAGAATTCACATAACGTAAGCTCAAGACGGTATGTTCAGTGTGAACACATTGGGGCGGTCTTTTGGTATATGTGGAAAAGACTGCATGCCAGAGAGCAGATTAAGACCCTATCGTGCGTTGCACGCTGGGTACAGTGGCGACCCTACCCGCTTAATTTTTAACGAAAAGCCTTTCATGTTAGCACCGTTCAGGCAAGCAAATAGCGCCTGTCAAGATGGTCCGGCATGCTGAACTCAAACATTGTATCATAAGCGGGTAGCCAACTGCGCAAAATCGTTCACTTACCTCCCTTCCTGTCCCGTCCTTCCGCCTTCTCTCTCTCTCTCTCTATCTATCTCTCTCTCTCTCTCACTCACATGGGCAATAAAGCAAGTGCCAGACAACGCACTCAGTAGACGACGCTATCACCTATGTCAGCAAATGGGTGTATAAGAAAGTGGCCCAGCGGACTTCACATAAGGGTACGAGCGTATTGTTTCAGTTCCTTTGCAGTGCAAAGGTTTGCAAAGGGAAGCGACCGGGAATGTTACTTGCTCTATTTCTTTTCTTTCACTGCCTTTCCCTCTGTGCATTTGAAAGGAATTTTGAAATGTGAAGCCTACTTCTGTTTTCTTTTTTTTTTTAAGTGCTTCATTCTTTTTTTTATGTTTCAGTTTCTCGGCAATGGTAGACAACAACGTTCACAGAAGCTACCGATTGGGACGGCCCAATCGATATGGGAGCCAGATTGTTGTGTCACTCTAACAGAACAGAAAAGCGCCACAGCCTGCATCACAAACGCATATAGGACAGTAAAGAGACAGGAATCAATAAAAAAACACAAAAGATCCAAGCAAAACGTCGATTGTTCGGCCGCCCCAGCCCACCCACGTGCAGCCATATATATGGGGCTAGAAGTCGCGGCAGCTCAGTCAGAGGCAATTTTCAAAGACGAAAGCGATCACGAGCTCGCGCCCAGTCGAAGATCCCGCGCTCAGTTCTCAACGCACCGCGAAGTCCATAAAACCGATAGCAAGGGTTTAGGAAGAAAGGGTCGAAGAGAGGAGGGGTCGAAGCGGCGGCGCAAGCAATCACATGCAGGCCAGGGCATGTACTCGATGAGCAGCGCCATACCAGACACGTAAGAACAGACAAGAACGCGTAAGCAAACACGACTCGTCTCAAGGAGGCTTACGTACGGCACGCAGAAAGAAGTACGTGCGTTGCCTCCTACTAACACCAACATACAAAGGAAGGCTTGACGCAGTACGCACACACCAGCCAGCTATAAACAAAGCAGCGTGCATCTAGTAAATAACGCACGCTATGTAGAAGCAGCGTCGGTGCGCAAACGAAGAACACACGCAACCGTGCCGCGCAGCTTAGTCGTCCATAGCCCCGGCTAAGAAGCGTGCAACAGGTGGCGGTGGTCAGGAAAACACCGGTAGTGCCCCCCCCAACCACTAAACATTGCGGTCGAGTCGCCGCATCGGAGGCGGTTAGGCCTAAGCAGGCTCACGCTCGAGTCCGGCAGCCCGTAATTACAACCTCCCCGGGCACGCTTTCCGCGGTTGGCCGGCCTAACTGCGTGCTGCCGTCACACGCCGAGGAGAACGGACCGCAGAGCGGCGGAACCGCGTCGAAGCGATCGCCGCGGAGATTCGAATTGAGGAGAGAGTCCGACCGACCACCGTTAAACCACCTCCGTGCAGTCGAGACCGCTGTATACGCGAAGCAGGGTCGTGGCAAATTCGTTGCGGACGTGGCTGCGTAGGAAGATGATGGAAGCGGCAGCAAGGCTCGGCTCTGCTGTAGGCTTGCCTCGAGTGAAGGCTCAGCTGCGAAGAACACACGAAGGCTGAGCCAATGCCTCCTTGTACCAGATACCTCCCGCGCGAGCCGCGAACTTGGTTCGAAGCCGTCTCCCCTTTCTTCCTCGCCAACAGTGACAGCTGCGAGAGCAGACGGCGGTGAACGCTGTAAAACTAAATCGCGCACCCTTTTGCACCGAGATTACTGTCACATCTGCTCACATTTTAAGGAAGCGATGTGCGCCAGAGGCCGAAGATATTTAGGTATTTGATAATTTGTGCGAATTATGCGGCATTTTGGGTCGCCACCTCTTCGGGACTTCCTTTTTAACAGCAGCATCAGCAACAACAGCAGCAGCAGCAGCAGCAGGAGGAGGAGGAGGAGGAGGAGGAGCAGCAGCAGCAGCAGCAGCAGCAGCGCGTCTTGCCTTAATATTCCACCAATCGGCTCCAGTCGTTGCATAATGCTACACAAAGCAGCTTCGCAAATACATGACATGTTGTACCGCGTTTTGCTGATGTGAGAACCCTTTGAACAACGGCACATTCAGCTGTTATTTAAGGCGTGTGCGCATGAAAAGCGTTTCGCGATTTTCTTTTTCCCTCGGTCCAGATTAGACGTTTGCAGTATGTACTAAGTGTGTACGTGCTTATGAAGCCTACCTTCTCATTCCGTGGAAGTTGTTAACGCTGCGATGGTATAAAGCAGTTCCACATCGTCGAAAATTAGAACTACTTCTCTGTTTCCGCTTATTTCTCGCCATGGACCTTCTTCTATAGGCATTTGTACAAGAAAGAAAGAACAATCAAATCCCATTTGATTATTCACTGGTTAAGCTCCATCAGCACGGCAATAAACCAGTAATCTGTTTGCCAAGCCATCCACTACCAAAAACAGTATCCAGTGCATCAAGAAAATGACGCCGTTGGCTATGCGTTTCCCTTGATTAAAACAGAATTCGGAATCATCAAGACAGCGTGGCACGTATACGATACGTTAAGCATAACAGTGTTCAATAATACAAAATCTCTCTCTCTCTCTCTCTCTCTCTCTCTCTCTCTCTCTCTCTCTCAGAGGCATAGATCTTGGGAGAGGCGGCCCCGCCAGCTCGCAGAAAAGAGCGAAGATCACGACCAGCACGCCTCCACGCCACGCGAGCGCGTCCGACTATACGCGAAGCCAGACTTCACGGCAGACGCTACCTAGCCGGCAGCTGCAAGCGACCCTACACAGTGCACGCCCGGTTAGTGTTCACAAGCGTAGCCGGCCGCGCTGACCAAGGTTGTGGCGACGGCGCGTGCTGCACAGCGCGCGAGCCCTCGTGCCACATGCGCGGCTGATGCACAGCTGGAGAAAAAATGCTTGTGCAATGGCTGGCGCACCAACGACGCACCACCATGGCAACGTTTTCTTTTCGGCGACCACAGCAACGTTTCTTTTCTTTTGTTGAAAGCTATAGTCATACAACAGCTTATCATTCTTCGAAAGCAGAAGCTTGATGTGGGCGAGTTGGTTTTGCATACTTGAAGAAATGAGCGCTACGAAAACGCGGACTAAAGGAGGAACATGAGCGCCTTGTCCCTCGTACATGTACCTCCTTTAGTCCTTCAAGTATTCTTCGAAAGCTAGTTCAGAACCACACTATACAGATATGTTGAGAGGCTACTCGCGCAGTTCGCTCGCGAAAGCTTGCGATCTCGTGCACAAAACTGATCATTTTCCCGCGGTGAATACGTGCGCCTGCGTTTGACTATTCGGCATTAAATTCGATACTCGCTATTCACATTCGATTCGTGTTCGAAAAATTCGCCCAACTCAACTATATGCGCGTAATTGCGAGCACTGCGGATGGTCCATGCCAGAGCGACCAGTGCACAAAGGAATTTATGATGGACATTTGGTGCTTGCCTATAAACCTTAATCAGAAAAGGACTCATCACAAAAGGATAGAAGGTGGACAATGGCAAACCTCTGATCCAAATCGAATATTAATCCGTCTGACAATCCTCGCCATAAATAGAGTTTCAGGTGCATAATAATCTGATTGTAATCCATATGGTCGGCCGGAGGTGCATGTCTGCGGCCTTCTACTCCCCAAATGGTTTCGCAGGTGAGGAGAGAAATGAACGAAAAATCAGGCGCTTAAAATGAATTCCAGGAATTTGCGTATTTACGCGCCAAAAACTACTATATCAGCGCCGCCGTGGTGGGTGACTCTGGATATTAATTTTGAACATCTGGGGTATCTTAACGTACACGCAAATCTAAATACACGGGCAGGTTCTTTCTTTTTTCTTCCCCATTTTGCACCCATCGATATACGACCGCCGGGGCCGGTATGGAACACGCAACCTCGAGTTCAGCAGCGCAACACCATAGTGTCCGGTTTGCATGTAACTAGTATTGTAATTTTCAGTTTCAAAATTTATACTTTTTTATGCCACCTGTCAAAATATAGTTATGCAGTGCTCATTGCATTCCAGTGCTAATGCCCTCCTGCTCTGGTCTCGTAAAAAACTGGTATAGTATTGCAAGTAATAAATAATAAAAGTAACCTACAGCGGCGGATACGCGTTGGGATACCAAACTGGATGAAGTCTAACTAACCGGTATGGAACCCGCAAACCTCGACTTCAGCAGAACACCACCATAGCAAGTAAGCTACAGTGGCGGATACGCTTAGGGTAGCAAACTTGGTTAAATCTAATTACCTTCTAGCTTTTCCTTCCTTCCTGCCAGCTCGCTTTCTCTCGCTCTTTCTCTGTCGCTCTCGTATAGAATTGCAAGATTCCGACCTTGGTCGCTCTAAAAGGGTCGCACGATATCTGAATAAAGCGAGTTCTGCTGGTAAATGCAAATCGCAGCTTGGGTTCGACTCCTCGTGAGTAAAACAAATGTACGCCAAACGCACATACGCCTCAACGACAGATTAAGTGAGCACAAGTATAACGCAAAAAAAAAAGCTTAAAACCAATTTAAACCCAATTTAAAAACCGCGGTTATGCATCGTTTTCGGTTGCGACCAAGCGGTTGCGCATCTTCGGTTCATTCTTGCACAACCAGCATTTATTTTTGCGCCTTCAAGAAATAAACCTTCAGTTGTAATGCGCCTGTAGTGCGCCTTGTGACCGTCCGCGCTTCCATTTCTCGTCCCTCGTGTATAGTCTGGCGCCGTTTGTCGCTATTGTGGACCAAATTGTGCTGATCCTCCACATGCTCACGGTGACGCTAACGTTGAGAAAGTGCCCTAAACGACACGGGAACAAGAGGCGCGGGAACACACTCGTTTCAAGTCAACCGGAAGTAGACAACACTTGCGTCACTGCATGAAACAGGCGTGACGTAGCGATGGCCGCACGGTGTAAAAGTTAAGGGTGAGAGGAGGGTCATTTTTAACCACTTGTATCTGTTCTATAATAGCGCGCCGACACAAAATTCGTATGACAAAGCATCCATGGCCTTTTAACAGTTCAATAATTATTAAAAAAATTGACTCGCCATCCCGGCCCTGCGAACGTCCAGCAAGGCTGTTGCAAAACTACCACAACAACTGCTACGCATGCTTTATTAATGGTTCGGATGCTTGTATTGAGTTTGTTCTTTAATAAAATTTACACTGCAATGGGTGTTGTATGGGTGATTTCAATGAAATATATGCACTGTTCGCTTCACTTTGCTGAGCGCTTGTAGCCTCTGCCTTACGGGGTATGAGCCATTGCACTTCTGCTGGCTTACTGGGGTATGAGCCATTACTGATGATGATAGATGCTTGTTTTGAGCATGTCATTTATTTGAACGAGCGCTGTTCTGTGTGTTGTATAGGTGATTTCAATGAATGTATGCACTGTTCGCTTCACTTTGCTGAGAGCTTGTATACCCTCTGCCTTACGGGGTATGAGGCATTGCATGTTTTTCTCTTTTTTTTTTTGCTTGATTACGCAGGCACGGGCCACTGCTTACAGGGGTATGAGCCATTGCTGATGATGATAGATGCTTGTTTTCAGCTTGTTTAGTGAAACGTACGCTGTTCTGTACGAGCGGGATGAGCCCTTGCATTTTCGCTTGCAGAGGGCAGTATGTTCCACTGGTGATGATGATAATTTCTGCTCACGGACGGACCCGAAAAATGCCGACCACCGAGAGGCTAACAGCTTCGCACTAAAAGCGCATTCCTCTGTAGCTTTCCTCTGGTTCATTGCCTGTTGCCTTCCCGTAGTTGTTACACTACAGAGTTTCCTACTTAAGTGACTAGAAGGCGCTGAGTTCGTTCTCGGCATATCGTAATGGAAGGTCAGGATATTCACCCAGCAAGAACCGTAGGAAACATCCGCCTTCCAAAGGCGTTGGGATTTATAGCGGATGGAAGCATTAACCGGACAGCGGTCGAGATAAGCAGGAGACGTTTAGGATATTGTTGGTGAAAGAAATCGGGTAAGAGATCGATAGAGCGGGGGTCATTAGAGGCATTGGTAACTGTACAATGAAAGTTCTGGGCAGATCAAGAAGAGATAGGCACAATACTAGGCTGCGATAAACGTAGTACCTGCTTAGCTCAAGTAGGCTAGGGGATTATTTTTCACCACCCGGTTCAGAAGGGGGTGTCATAAATAATCGATGACCACAATATTCGCGCTTGTGGCTTCATAAGTTCTTGGGAATCAAAATAATCAGTCTCCACAATCACAAAGACATACATTAGAAGCGAGAAGGACGACGTTTCGGCAAATCCATGTATCAAGCATCATTCCCATGCCGGCTGAACCGTCATCTTTGTAGGAAATTATCCCTTAAGGTGCGCTGTTCGCATTTCCGTGCACGATTCATTTCTCTTTTCCTTAATATGCATAACTGTATAACATGCATATCATTTGCATATACTATACAACATGTGCATTATTGTACGTAGAAAAACGTACATACAAAGCAGGCCGAGAAAGCAACTCGTGCACTTAACAATAAACACTCTGCACTTGAACACGAATTCTCATCCTGTATCATCGCTAATTACACATCGATCGTAAGAAAAGAAATGCGAATCGCATTAACGTCGATTACCGCCATCAAATGTGTCTTATTCTTCATTGTAATGATTGCAATACCGAGTTTTGTATGTATGTATGTATGTATGTATGTATGTATGTATGTATGTATGTATGTATGTATGTATGTATGTATGTATGTATGTATGTATGCATGCATGCATGTATGTATGTATGTATGTATGCGTGTACACATATAGATACAAAATTTCCCTCCCTGTAATGACCCTCATGATAGCATTAGCTGTACTAATAATAGACTGTATTAAAATAATAGTAAAAAATAAGAAGTAATTATGTTTTCGCCAATTATGTCCACTGGTGAAAAAGCGATGGACATTAAGCTCCGGCCGCGCTGCACTCCTCGCACACTCGATATCTCAATTTCATATCAGTGTAATGCGTATCGCTACAGACGACCACTTCGGTGAATGCACTAACATGTTTCACGGGACGATTAGCGTGCTGCGTCCCGGCAGCAATCGCCACAGAATATATATATATATATTTTTTCTCTCTCGTAATGCTTGCGAACAGTAATTGACTTGCGCGGGTATTTCCGAGCCTGTGATTCAATTCGTTTTGTACAAATGTCTACGCGAAGGACTATAAGTAGATATTTACTCTATGATGACTCACTATAAAATGCACTAAGCAACATTCCTACCATACCCTGGAATGAACTTGCATAAATGTGACATTTATCGACAGTCCGTCATTATTCGCGCCCGGATGGGGTGTGGTTGTCATTAAAACTTGAGACGACGCTCCATTCCACTGATTTTGCTCGCACAGTTTAGAGTGTGTTCTCAAACAAAGCAGAACCTCACCCCCCCCCCCCCCCCCCCCTCTTCACCACGCGCCCCTGTCTCAAACTGTTTGGGGGGAAAGAGAAAGCGTCAACTTTCACACAACTCGTAAAAAGGGGGGAAACAGGTGAGAGCAGCGCAAGAGTTGCTACGCGGCCTGCACACGGAACCTTGGCCCACGGCGCACACGTGACCCAAGACCCCTGGCCTAGATAATGGCGCCAATAAAAACGTGACGCTTTTAATCGGCGTCCCGGGTGACTATTCCGTGACCTCCACCCATTGGCACGCGACAGCAATGGTACAGTTGCCGCGAACGCTGCAGGCACGACGGCCGCCTTGCGAACGCCGGCATGGTGCTGCCATCTATCGGCGCGCACAGGCAACGAGGTGGCTCCCATAAGCGATCAACGTGCGATCGAGCGAAAACATCCGAGCTTAGGTTGAGTCCTCTCGTAACACGTCAAAACTGTGCTCGAACTGAGGTTTGTGTTTGGACGTTCCATTTTTATTTCAGCGCATGCAGGCAGGACTTCTGAACCGATGGTTTCTAAACGATTGTAAAGTGCCTATACCGTATATTTTGTAGTATGCTTGGCAGTACTTATTTTATTTTTGTTTAGAGCACAGTGGCAAATGTAGCCATTGTGTTTACCACGCTATTCTGCCCGCAACCATCTGTTTACAACGCAGTAGAGCCGGACATCCATGGTGAAAAACCATTAATGAAACTTCCTTCTAAATTTTCTAGAGACTAGAGAGTTTTAGAATAGGGGCCCCAATAGTTTGGGGCCCCAAAGAGCTATGCGGGTGTTAGCGTTGGGGCACGTAGGAGTGAAGAGTTTTAGAATAGGGTTTTACGTTTGCGGATAGCATCTTGCGCTGACAGCGCCACTACGGCGTCAAAGAAAAGCTATTAGAAATAATTAAAAAAATATACCATTTTATGATAGGAATAATAATTTTGACTTTCGTGTATTAGCATTTAATTACAATTTAGAGGTTATTCTGTAAGCAGCAAACAATTAGTTACGCTTAGTTTTGAGCAAACCGACTTTACTAGCCTTCACCAGCCAAGCTCAGCCGTGTTAGGCCTACGAGCCATAAAATCCACAATCGAATTCAATATCAGCGGCGTCTAATGAGTCAATCTTCATAACACACGCTAGTTGAGAGAAAGCGATAACCGCAGTCACTTCTCCTAGCTTGCGAACTTCACGCGTTACCGCGAATCGAACCCATTTTGGTGCTAGGTTAGAGCCGTCGCTTCGATGGGTGCCGCCATGTTTGCCGACGCAAAACTTTTGGGGCCGCTATTTGGGCTCCCGCTAAATCGGTGAAATAGCGTTCCCAACGCAAAACCCAAAGGCAGTTTGCGTATTGCGCATGCGCAGTGGCGTCGACGCTATTTCTTTGGGGCCCCAAAACGTTTGGGGCCCCTATTCTAAAACTCTCTACTGACGCTACGGAGTGCTCTTTTCAGAGTCTTCGTGAATCAGAGACTCTTAAATCTTGTACAGTTACCGTTGCAGATAAATTTCTATGTCCGTATAGGCGACTCACTTCTTTTTTTTTTTCCCCCTAAGTAATCCCGTTATCACGACGCTGTTAAGCCATAAAGCCACCACGGCTGGTTTCAAGGCAAAACACAGGTCGAACGCACCCCTATGAGTAGATCTGCTGTCTGATATGTGATTTTGTGGCACAAGGCAGCCAAAAGTCACGCGTAATATTAAGCGCTACCGTACAGGATTGAGAAGCCGCGCAAGCTTCCAATGAAATATGAACAAAATAACAGGTGAACAAGAGCGAAAAGAGGAAATGCAGGAAAATTAACCGAAAGCACATATGGGGGAGGGGGGAGGGGGGAGGTATTCTGTAAGAGTCCACCTAGTTAACTGTCCACTTCGGCCGCTGCTGATTGGATGCAGCACTACGAGCGAGGAGGAGACGAGCGGCCTTAGCCAATCAGCAGCGGCCGAAATGGATACCCAGAATACCTACCCCCTCCCCCTCCTGGTTTATTATCCTGTACTGGGGATGATGATAATGATGACGATGGTGGTGGTGGCGGAAATTGGATGTATAGACGAAAAGAGCTTAAAAAATGGGTGAGAAATAGCACTATTTGAGCGCACACGTGAAGGCGCGCAGCAAGTCTATAAACCGTATATACTGCAGTAACGTTTCTGGTTGCTCTTCTGCGCCAGTGGCGCTCACGGCAATCGTCTGAAGATTTTCGTTTCCGAAAACGGTATCGACTCCATCCTGACCATTGCTTAGAGGTTCGCGCTCGACGTCGTAGCGGGCACAAAACCACGGAAGGGTTCTGAATGGTGTCCTTGACTTAGCTGTCTTTGCTTCCGCAAATGTGTCAACCATTCCAACGAGGAACGAGCAGGCATGCGTTTAGAACGCGGAGAACTGTTTGCACCAATCGCAGAAGACTACGAAGTGCATGTATCATTAAGTTAGCGTCATGGACAGACTTCAAGTAAACGCTCCATTGCGACGCCATCTGTGTTCGTTTCTTCTTTATTTCTGCTGCATAACAGACGAGTAGAGTATCCGAAGTACTCTGCGCCTCAACTTCTTCACAGCAACCAATGTACAAAAGAACAGAACGAAGAAAGTATTAAGAACACGCCGAGCACCGTCCTGAAGTCATGAGTCACGATGCAAGAATATGAAGACGCACAAGACGAATAGCCGCTGCCACTGGTATTCGACGGCCCTGCACGCACCCTTTTTCTGTGAACCTATACCATACCTTCCTCTTCTCTCGCGTGTAGGCTCAAGCAACCATCGGGTTTGTTGACACAGGAAATAGCTACCGAATCGGCTTATCTCAACGCATATCTCGGGCAATCGCTGGCACATCATCACTCGCGGGCCAAGTCCCCTTAGTGAACTCCTCCCTCGGGTCACCCGCGCGAAATGCGCGACTACGCACGGCGGAAGCAATCACGCCGACACGTCACATGCGTGTTCCAAGGCTTGAGGCGCCACAGGGACGGGCAAGGATCTACTAACGACGAAGAAACCAACGGGAGGGCAGGACAACCGACACGCTGCATCCGTAATACGCATAACCAGTCATCGAGACGCCACGCTATAGCCCGGGACCTCCCGACACCCGCCCCTCCCAGTGGAGCGGGGAAGGTCAGCGTTGATGGTTCGGATGCGTGCCTGCGCCGAACGAAACACAGCCCGACTCGGACGGCAACGCGCATATTATTGAAGGCTGTATACGCGCGTGCAAGGGCGGATAAAGGGTCATGCCATGCGCGGTGGGTTCCGCAAACAGTCCACGGACAAGACTAGTGAGCATTGCGCCTTGTCGAGGCACGGAAACAATTACGCGACGCATATCTACGAGAGGCTAATTACAGTCGCTGCACCGGCGACTTCTTTTTTCCGTGACGCGGAACCGCGTTGCTCTCCGCCTCTTACGAACCGCGCCCAAGACCCGAACGCATTCTCCATGGGCAATTGCAGATGTCTAACAGATGCTCCTTGCCTGCTGGACGGTAGCGAGCACGCGTTCTCTAGAGATACGCTGCTCGCTCCAACGGTACACCAGGAAGGTCAGTTTGGAAAGGCACGGTCTGTGGGGTCCAAGAGCTAGTGATACACGGTAAAAATTGACGATAACCTGACATGACGCAGCTTACAATGAAAAGTGTCGGTGGTATACAATCACTGATAAGCCGCTGATTTGCGGAAGCCCTTATCTTGGGTAGAGACGTGAGAGTGCTAGCAGTACTAGCGCTAATTATTAATAAGCGAACACTAGTGAACGATATTAAAAGAAGCAGCGCGCCTTCTCAAACATTGAAAAGACCCTAACGCACGAGAGTTGTATGTACCTAACGTGGTGGTGGTGTGCCGTAGCTACAGGCGGATTTATGCTGGCCATCGAGGCCGGCAATCGCTCCGCCTGGGCGTCTATTTCCCTGTCACTGGGCACTGAAAACACGAGGCGCGGACCTTGGAACACGCGAGATCAGATAAACTATATAGACACGCGCAGTAACGCTTCGCCAGAAGGTAGACCATCCCACGGCACACCTTATAGTTGCGCCTGGGAGCCATTATTAACCACACTTCCGCAGTCGTCACTGGTCACACACACATACACAGACAAATACTTGCATCTAACACTGCGCGGAACAAACACGCGCGTCGAATAAACCTCGCAGAAAGGATGAATTAACGATTCCCGAACGGCGGCACAAACTAACCGCGCGCTCCAGAGTCCATGCGATGCAACGGTAGCCCGACGCTTCTCCCCCTTCTATACACTGCGTGAATATACCCCGAAGGTAAGCCTCTCCTACACACCGTAGCGGCGCATGTGTAACTAAGAGCCGTCCCATTAGGGCCGCCCGCTCGGCCCCGGCCGTAATCGACACCGATTCCTGAATAATTGCGCGTGCAAACAGGCGCACCGCGTGCTCCGCGCACGCGCGCAGAGCGTCTTCCACGGCGTTCCTTAAGTGTGCATATAAGCATACCGCCCCGGCCAGACTCGAAACGACTCCACGCCCGGCCGTTTTCCCCGGCGCGTCCGAAACAACCGCCCCGATAAGTCGCTGATTTGCGGCAACGTGCTCAGGCTTGGCTAGGCTCGGGATGGTATACGGTTGACCGTCGGTTAGCCGACGACGACGACTCGTCGAGAAGGGGGAAAAAAGAACGGTAACAGATTGCGCTACGAGATGCACACTACAAAGCAGCGTGGAGGCGGGCCAGACCATGGGCGAACAAAAACGGGAGAAGTGAGCGAAAAGAAATGAAGAAAGAGCGCTGAAGACCTTCGACGAGGCCTGCGCGGATTCACAAATCTTCCCCGCCAGGGCCACTCCTCGATCTCGCGCTGCGAGGCTATTAGCAGCCGGAGAGCGGCACAAAGCGCAAGGAGCGCAAAGAAAGAGGAATAAATGCCTCCCAACGGGGGGTGCGTTGCACCTCAAGAGAGCACGCGACCGCGTGCGCTATGCGAGGCGCTCAGACGTTGATTAATGAAGTGAGCGCGCCGTGAGGCCGTTTCGTCTCCATTAATCTGCCGCTCGCTCCAAGCTCTCCCTTCCGTAAGCATCCGCGGGCCGCCTTTTTGATCTTGTTGTCATTTTGAACCGTTGCGAGCGCAGGCTTGTGGGGCGAAGATATATGCAGTGCGAAGTCATGCATGCATTCGCCCAAGCATGGGCTGTGCCCGCTTGAGTCGTGACTCTCGGGCAGCGCCATTTCACCTGGCGCCATTTGCGTGTCGTCCCTAACTCCATACCCTACTCCCCCCCCCCCCCCCCCACACACACACACACACATACACACAACCCGCCTGTCTAACTACTATCGGTCTAATGCCCCAGCTGTTTGCATCCAAACGGGCTTATTAGGTGCCTGTTTGCGAAGCAATGACGAAGTCAAATGGTTGCTCGAACCCACACGCCCCACGCGCCTCTGACGGCGCCAGCTCGTGAAAACGAGCCCTCCCCCTCCCCCCCCCCCCCCCCCCTCCGGCACGTGCAAACTGCTTCGCGAGGCGATTCGGTTATAAAGCGAGTCGTGGTATATAGAAAGCCAGGGGCGTTTAGCGCCGCCCAGAGATCGGTATGGGCGCTCTGAGAATGCGACTGCAGGACCGGAGCGGCCGTTACACACGCATACATACGCTATAGGCACTCGTAAAAACGGGCGGAACTCGTTCCCGAGTCGCCGACGATTTTCTCGCGAGCGATGCGCCGGCTCTGTACTAAGCGTGCTCGAGAAGCGGGCGAAGCGCGCGTCCCTCTATACACTCCTGTACCTTCTGGTGCCTTCGTTGGGCATCTACGTTACCGTCCTGAAACGTGTATAGGCACTATCCATTGTTTTAGTGGGATTTCATCAATTCCTATATTTATAATTACGGGCTCGGAAAATAATTTCGCGAGAAATTCGAAGCGGCGCCACTTGAAACCATACCCCACCCTGAACCAGGCGATCCTCGGCGGGCTACAATCTTCTAAGCTATAAGGCACACCTTAGCCCCAGACGTTGCCTGTCATCCACCGCGGCGTACATCTTCGCTGCCCCTTATCGAGTAGATAACGCAAACATGCAGTCGCCGAAGGACACCGTTTTCTGATGCTCCAAACGAAAGCGCTTTCTGTTGCCCCCCTCGTGCTTATTTAACTCGACCTATTCTAAACGGGAGGCCTCATTTGCGTACAGGACGAATATCCGTCCATTTTTATGCGTCGCAAAAAAAAAACTACAAAACGGTGTGCCACCGAACACCTTCACGAGCGCCGGAAGTACATTGGAAAGAAATAAAAAATCACGAATCGAACTCAAGGGCACTACAGCCTTCCTAATTACCGGACCTCGAAAAAACGGAAACAAATACGAAGAAATGTGTACGTGTCTACACGAATTAAAGCACTCTTGACACCCAAAACAGTCGGTTCACTCGAGCACGACGTCGACAGCGACAAGAGCGTCAACGACGTCAGCAAAAACCACATGCATCTGTGATAGCATCAAGGACAACTATAGGCATAACGAAGATGATGACGCCACGGCAACAACTGTGCGACCACGACGCTAGTGCTCCTCACCCATCACGGACCTGGCATCAAATCCTGCGTGGGGACTAATAACTTGCTCCTCTGGCATCTTCATCTCCGCAAAGAAAATTGTGACGATCAACACGATGACCGCATCGGCGACGGATGCCACAGAATTTGGCTGCTGCGCAAGTGGGGACGCTGTAAACGAGATTCCTCAAAATTGCAAGCAACCGCAAGCCCCTCACGGCCTGGAACGTTGAGCGTTTCCTTGCTGCTTTTCGGAAGACATCAGCACATCCTGCACAACATAACAGCCGCCACGTGGTTGCTCAGTTGTAGTTTCGTAGGGTATTACCATCAACTACTGAGACGGAAACCAAGGGTGCATGAAGGATTTGACGGTGAATTCTTTGGGACTTATGCCGAAGTTAGAGCATGAATCCACTGATGCACTTGAAGTCCCTATTACGTTGCGAGAGATAGAGAGAGCGATCCGTGAACTCGAGACCGAAACAGTTAACATTGTTACCAAATTTTGTCGAATGTCCGAAAGCGCCGTTAACTGGAGCAAATGCTTGGGTTTTTGGCACGGGAGTTGGGAAACCAAACCACCTTTGTTTCAAAACATACAGTGGACAGAGACGCCAGTGAAATGCCTCTACGTACCGCGGATCAGCACAAAGATGCATGCTACTGAGTACTGGAATAGAGAAACTACTTCAGTGCGAGAGAAAACGTTTAGCCGGGGTGGACGCGAACTATAAATGTTCGCTCGGTCGAAGGCGTGCAATTTGTTTATTGTTGCGAAAATTTGGTTTTGTGCGTGAAGAGGGTCAATGTGCAGAAGCTGCATAGAGTTTTCGCAGTCTTTGTGTCGGGATCTACTTGGGAGCGAGCAAGCCGGACCAATTTCTTTCGCTCTGTGAGACAAGGAGGTCTGGGACTAGCCCATTTGTTTCTTCGACAAGTGGTGTCTAGGTTTCTTACGCGATCAAAGTGATACCTTCTACCGAACTGCAGTACAAGTAAGGCTAAGTGAAGTGTTACCTGATTTTGTTATGTCGACGAACGATGTAAGATGCATAAGTGTGCGTGGTTTCTTATGTGAGGTTGTTTCATCTTTCCACCTTTAGAAAGCTCGTTTTTCTTTGGAGTACGGCTAGATGTTAACAGAAGAAAACTGTATAAATATGTATGGGATGTGATGCTACCAGTGCCTTTGTACCGGTCCATATATGACGCAGGTCCAGGAGGTGACGTTTTGAGAAAGTTAAAAAGATGCCAATTCGTTCCTCAGTAAAAAATTATCTTTTTCCAGCTTCACAGCAATGCGTTGCCAGCTAAGCACTGGCTTGAAGAAAAAGACTTATTTGTTCCGTGGCCTGTTGACGGTCTATTGCGCAAAAAGCCCGAGGCCACTGAACATATCTTCCTCGAATGCTGGAATGCCATATTCCTGTGTGACATCCTCCAACGAACCTTAAAAAAGGACCTTCGGTTTTTATCTGTTCCAAACTTTGGAAGCATGCTCCTGGATATGGTCATGTTACGGGGCCTGCACAGCCTATGGAAATTGCGTATGGCAGTCCGGAACGCTGATATAGATGCTCGCCCTGCGAGGCAGTACTTTATTGAAAGCATTTTATGTGTTCGAGATGCACTCAAGAGTCAAAGTGATCCTCCAGAGTGGATCAGTAAGATGGGTGAACTTGCCAACTTGAAGCGTTTTCAATGGGCACTCGACCCAATGGCGGTGGCTGTATTTTTAAACTTTTCATGTACAGTGTTCTCGCTTGTTTGTTCGCCGAACCGGCCATAAAGAACAAAAAAAAAAGCAGTGGTTGCTCAGTGGCTGTGGTGTTGAGCTGCCACTAAGAGGTCGCGGGATCGAATCCCGGCCGCGGCGGCCGCGTTTCAACGTGGGCGACATGCGTAAAACACCCGTGTGCTTATATTTAGGTGTGCGTTAAAGAAACCCAGGTGGTCCAAATTATTCCGCAGTCCCCCACTACAGCGTGCCTCATAATTGGATCGTGGTTTTTCCACGCAAAACCCCATAATTTATTTAATACCACACATCAAGCGAGCTCGTGCTACTGGTCTTAAGCGCGTTATGTGCGTGTGCAATTTTCCTTTTCTGCTGCCTTCTTTCATCACTTTTTTTACGTTGTAAAAGGAATAGCAAAAAAAGGAATATCAGTAGACAACCTATGGCGGTGAAGCTCCATTATTTTAATTTGAACTAAGTAAAGCGCACAGTGTGGCTAGGCAATCCGGGCAGTACCGGCGGCCACACAAGCGGCGGTAGTATCGATTATCAAAGCCACATTATTGGAAGGTGCTTCTCCGCGCTGTTACGTGCTATCGAAGAAATCAATCGCAGGATCACTTTTGTCGTCCGGCTTCGAGATGGAGCATAAAGGCTCCAATCGCAAGGCCACGACAGACAAACGTGCACTATACACACTCGGGTACCGCGACAATCGCGAAACGAGACTGACATGGGAACGTAATTAAGAGTTCTGCATCGGGCGCGTCCAGAACGCCAAGAAGAAGTCATCTGTACACACCAGAGATCGTTCGTATATACGGAGCTTGCGTATGCGGACAAGCCCGTTATCAAGGACAGCTGTCGCAGCTACAATGGGCAATCCGGACGGCAGGCCACACGGTATGGACGTTTGTATAATGCGCAACGCCAGCAGCGTACAGGCGAATACGTGCAGTCTCGCCTTAAAGGCCAGTTTGCCAGACGCAAGGCGAGCAACTAGACTCGCGAAACGCAGCTTGGACACTACCCACTATCGCGATGGCTGTTGCAAGGAAATAGAGACCTCAACGTGACGTCCCAGCAAATCAACCCGTCGCTGGCACGGAGACAATCACCGATTACATTACCTATTTTCGTTTTTTTGTTTTCTGTCAAGTTGCATCCGCATTTATTTTTGTAGTCTGTCTTCGGGCAAGGACTCGGGCCCTCGCAGGCTGACGTAGAGATGAGAAGAGAGAGAGAGAGGGAGACGGAAAGGCAATTAACAGAAAGAATTCGACGGAGCCATGGGAGAATAATTCGGCGCACAAAAGGATCGCTCCAGCGACCAGTCATCGGTCATCATCAGTTTCGTTTTTATCTCTTTTATCGCGCACGACCACTTTGCTTCCGACACGTCTATTCAAGTAGTCGTGAGTTGGAACGGGTGCAGGCTGGCTACCGACGACCCTCTGCTGCTCGGTTTCGTGCTTCACCCCCTGTTCTTGATTCACCTATGCGTATTCTTCGAGCACGCCAGTAACTGCTGGCTCACTCCTGACATCGCTTTACGTTCCTCCGTTCGAGGTTACGGAGAGTTCCTTCGCGCGCGTGCGCGGAGAGGAGGAAACGGTCCAGCCAAGTTTCTCACGAGATGCGCTTCGACGTCACGACACCTGCAGTGTAATAAGCGTTGAAAACGAAGGCGAGGCCGAGTTCACGTGATGGAGTTACCTGTGCTCGCTCTTCGCACTACTTAATTAACGTTCGCCGCGTCTCCTTCCTGTTTCTACAATAACAGGCTACAGCAAAACTGTGCATTGTTGCGGAATCTGGATTCCGCGAACACACCAACAGGGAAACGAACGATTACGACGACAGTCGCAAAAAGTGCGTACTAATCTGGACTTCCCTGACGCGTGAACGCTATCGTAATTTCCTAAAGGTGCAACATCGGTTTCCGCAACGGCGCCCACGATGGTGCAACATTCAATTCAAAGGTGTAACAAAGGTGTGCACAAAGCGCCACAAACGTCCCAGTCCGCAACGCTGATTATTTGTGTCAAAGTTGCAGCCAGCGAATCACTGTGCTAGAGTGGCAAATTATCATATTCGCTGAATTGTAGATGTGCCACAACTGTAATTTGTGTTCTTCTAAAGGGTGTAATAGGCTGTAATATAAGCTGAATCAGTGCGACGTTTTCAACCTCCGTCGTCGTCAATTTTTGTAACTTGTTTATTTGAGGAAAGTCGCCGAAGGAAACTGCCACCGCAAGCAGATGTCGATCATGGGTACGCGGCATGTCGTGTCGTACCGACAGCGTTCGTCGTATATCGTCATCATCGTTACTAGGTTGTCATCGGGCGAGCTAACAGTACTTTCGATAGCACTTAGTTTTCCATTCAGTGGTCTTCTCTAAATTTGTAACGAGTCGTTCTATTGCCTGTTATTCCATTACACGTGCATCACGCGAGTCACGTTGGCGGCGTAAAAATAGAGGCATCCACACGCAAAGCTCGCCTCGGCAATGGCCTGCCCTAACACCACCACCGACGGGTTCGTAAGCTCTACCTTATTACACACTGCACAGTATTGGTAAGACAAGATGCAGCTCCTAGCACCTCTCTCTCTCTCACACCTAAAACTTCAATTTTGATGTCATTACGTCTGCACAGTATTGGTAAGACAAGATGCACCTCTCTCCTAGCACCTCTCTCTCTCAACTCAAATTTCAATTTTGACGTCATTACTTCCGTTATTTCTTTCTTTTGACAGTTTTATATTCATGCTTAACCGGCCTCGTGTCTGCTTCGAACTTCCCGAGCGATTCCCGGCTCTTAGGGGGTGGCGGCGCCTCACACTTGCATGTTCGCGATGGTCGTGAATCCACTTCATCAGACTGCAAGCGCCCTGTCTCTGCTGTTGGTTTCCCGTGAATGCGACAAGCCGCCAGCGTCCGCGCTCGAGAACAAGCAAGACGTGCTACAGTGTGATTAATATTCCAAATGGTTCGTGAACACGGCTCCTCTAGAAGCTCTGAAACGAGCGCCGAACAAATGGAAATGCAGATGAGAGGGTGCAGCTAGCGCTTGTTGAAGACACCGTATGCACGTGCCAAGAGTTAAATTTCAGACAAGGCCATTTCGCTTCCAAAGAGTTGCTTCGCCGGAACGAAGTACTCGTGTTACCGAAAGTACGAGGTGTTTGTGGGCCGCATCCAATTTATCCGTATCCAAAGTGTGCCAGACATCGGAGAGGTAGCCTATATATCTGCATCCGTAAGCGTAAACGTTTCGAATGCCAACAGCAGCGGAAGCGCGGATGGCGCCATCATATGACAGTTTCTTCAATCATAACACCTTATAAACGCCTTTTTTTTTTTTTTGCATCACTGTTCTTATGAATGCTAAAAAGAAAAATCTACTATACGCTATTGTTGCTGCTAGCTATACCAACGCCTTCCCACCAGACAGGTAGAACGTGGCAGTTGCAATCGTAGTTCTGCGTGCCGCTCACAAGATATCACCCTCAACGCCGCGTTCTCGAAGAACTATGGAGAGAAGCGATGGTATAGTCACTTCTGCAGCTTTTGACAGGCTTCCGTCGAAAGCTTTTATGCAACGCGCTAAAGGCGCACACTAGCCGAAGTCTTCTCCGGAACGTGTGAAGCATGAATATAGGCAGCTCCGTCCTCTCATCCCGCCGCTATTATCGCAAGGTGTTTCACAGTCATAACACCGCCTCATCACCGCAGGTCACACCTTCCAATCTCTTCAGAAGAACAAGCGTTCTGGGACCCCTTCCCGTCTGGCTGTTCGGTCCTGTCGAAAGCCGGCGACTAGCCCCACACACACCGGACCCCCAACGCATCCGCTCTTATCCAACACCGTCCCTCGCACCCCTTCATTCCGCTGCTCAGAAGCGAAGGGGTCAGGCTCGTGCGCGCATCAATCTCGATGGGGTCGACCGGGAGGCCGCGCTACGCATCGAAACCGCCCCGCTGTCAGGAGAACAGCGCGCCGGCTTTAAGGACGACGCCGATGCGGCCATCGCTTTGCGCGGATGCTACAAGTAGCTGCACTGCTCCTGGTCCGAGATGATATTGCTGCTTTCCAGGGGCGCCGACAGGGCAACTGACCCGATCAACGGAAGCAGCGTCACGCGCGCGTGGTACACAAGCTCCCGCCTCGCAGATCGAGTCACGAATCCCGCAGCGTCAGTGCATGGTGCTAATGGCACGGCTTCCTATCGTTCGTCTGCCGGTTAATCTACGGCATTCTATGCACCGGGAACGCAGGGCGAGTTTTTCTTCAATTGCGAATTCACAGTGACAACGACATTAGTGACAGAAACGCAATAAATGCGTTGGTCCGGAGTCGTGCAGCCTAAGAAAAAACCTACACGTTCACACTTCAGAATGTGTGTGTGTTTATTTGGGCGCACGAAAGGCACGAAACGGGCAGGATACGAAGCAACGACACCAGATTCCTCGGCTGACACAATGTGACGTCACATGTTCCTGGGCGATATGAGTGCGCTTGCAAACGGCTCCCGGAAAAAGCAAATGTTGTACAGAGGCATAATGTGCTGATTGCATGCGACAATGTGAAGAGGAAAACCTGCTGCGCGACGCATACATAGTAACCCAGGGCTCCACAGAGGGTCGTAAAGAAAGGTTATTGTTAAAAGTTAAATGTAATATCTAGTTGAAAAAACAATTTGAGCTCGTTGAATTAAAGCAAAAGGGAAACTGCTTTGCTCGGCGCTCCCCAAGTTTATACAAGAAAGCGTGGTTTGTTGATGACAACTTCGCAAACGAGCATCGATCGCCCTTCTTGGCTGCTCGTGACGGCCACACAGGTTGCATTCCAGCGCCACGGTGATAAGACTGAGCTCGTGCGCATTCGCTGGAACGACTCAATCAACGCATCCGTCACAGCCTGCACTAAGCAGCGAAGAATCGATCATGCCGGCTTCGAACGCTTCCAAGTTGGCATCGATTCCAGCAACCGGGATCGGGACGCCCGCTCACTCCGGATTTATTTATGGGCATTCTGCGCGAGAGCTCGGAGCGCCATAAACCATTCACAGGAACGAACTTCAAACTCATTATCTCACCTAGACATCGTTGTTTAATTAAGCACGGCTCAAGAAAGCGAAGCCGCAACAAGCACTGGGAGTGCATGCTTGTGTTTGCGGAGAAGTGGGGTGTTATAAGTGTATGCCTGATCGTAGATTGAGAAAGAACGCCTGTTTTCGCAGGCATGGCTAACAAGACGCAAGGCCTCCGCGAGGCTAACTCGATACTGGCATTGCAGCAAGGCGCTGGGAAACGACTCGGTGACGCGTAATATATTGACATGACATGAAGCCAATTTCCGAGCTGGCTTGAATGCAGCAACGCTAAACAACTACGAGACTTTTCACTTCGAAGCGCAGTCGAGATGGCGATAGTCGAGGCGAACTCATGTTTCCTCTAATAGATGTGTTTACGGAAGCACTTGACGACGCCTTAATGTGATTTACAATGTAGTGACAATATTACTAAGCACTGAGAAGTGTACTTTGGGTGTGCACGGGGGGGTCAGGGTCCAGTGCTCATTTCAATAACACAACTTTTTTTTTTTTTAATGAGTAAACCAAACCTTAATTTACTGCATCAGAGTGGGGTCGACCTTGGTCAAGGCTGGGGAGTAGTTCCTCCCCTCCCCCTTATTCAATTTAAATTTGTGAGGACGTAAAATAGTTTTCGCCTTGTTTAGGCAGGAAGGAAGGTAAAATGGAAATGAATTCACTCAGTGCTAGTTCAATGTGAATAGGCAGCAAGCAATCAAACCGCCTGAATAAGAAAATGTCTGAAACGTTCGTCTCACCCGAGGCAACCGTCCCACGCAACGTTTAGTTCTCCCGCAAACCTTAACTAAGCGACAATTCGTAGCCAACTTTTCGTATCCTTAATTTATGGCACCAAATTTTCCCTTCATCGTTTGTTACTTCAAAGTAACCACCGACGTCACCGTCGTGGCGGGGCTCAATTGCAATGTTCGCCTTTAGAAGGGACCATATATTCAATTCTTCATTCAATTCTTCATTTTTCAGGCGAGAGAAAGCAGCCACAAGAAGCTACTACACCGAGTCGCTTGGCGAAGTGGCTGCTCCCACAATGCTGCGCAGCAACGAACAGTTAATTTACAGCGTTCCCAAAGCTCACACCACGTTTAATTACGCGAGTACTAAAAGCTCGCCTGATCATCCGCAGCGCGTACTCAACTAAATGCGTGTCCGTGTGCCCCCCTCTTTGCCGATGCCAGTGCGCAAAACGGTAGCTGCATCGCGAGCCGCAGCCCCATCATCTATGTTAACAGCTAAAGCTATTTTCAGTTACGCAAGTCATTGATTACTCTAGCGCGCGCGTGCCTACGGGTTGCGCCAGCGCACCTCCTTCAGCACCGCATGAGTTATGCGGGACGGCATCAGTTAGGCGATGACTAATGCAGACTCTTTCTTTTATTAGTCTCGCGCGCGTCCCTAGCGACTATACGCGCACACAAAATGAACGCGCTGGCTTTCGTAAGTATTCACCGAAGTAAAAAAAAAAAAAAGCGGTGACAAATGGCGCTGTAGGAGCGCTCGATAGCGCAGTCCTAAGCGTAGCGCTACACACAGCGACGACGCCTGTCAAGCTGCCGCAGAGAGGCCATTCAAGAAGTCACGCACCGAGATTGCAAACTCGTGCACACGAGCCGAGCTGTTAAGCTAATCGCGAGAAGCCGAGTTATTAATAACACGCCAATTGGGCTGTCGCTGCGCAAACAGGGCTCAATATAACGCCGCGGCAATCGTCGGACATTGCAGAACCGAAAGCACCAGCTAGCTGGTGCCGCCCAAGCAGCCGCCGTCGGTTTCACTGGTGCCGCGTGACGCGAAGTCGTGACGTGACCTATAACGCCGCTTGCCACATCAGTCTCTACGCCCCCCCTCACCCCCCCCCCCCCCCCCACCACCACCCTCTACCTATACTGCGTAAGACGCTACTGCTACTGCGGGTCCTATCTTCAAGAGGCGGGCATCGCTAGACTCGATCTGGCCATGCCTTTGGGACGGGAGATGGTACTCTCAATTTTTGTTGGTGTTTTGTGTGCGCCTGTTGGAGAGTTGATGCCGTTCTCTTTTGTGAATGCATGAAGACGCGGCGAGTCCGATGAAAGGGTGATGATGAGAAGATGAGGCGGAAGTCCGCTGTATTTCTTTACTTCATTGCTTGGTCGCGTGTTTTTTTTTCTCTTTCTTTCTTTCTTTCTTTCTTTGTTTAGACGGCTTCGCATCTCCCTCCGCCTGACGTCACGCGCTGCCGGTTTATTGCCCGAGAAATAAAGACTCCTAATTGCTCCCCGCCTCCCGTTGATTTGTGGCCGCCTAGATTGCGTTCGACGAAAAATGGAGAGACATTGTTCACGCGCTGTCGTGAACCCGGAATCGATGATGCGAGAGTATAATCTCTTTTAAACAATTCGCGGTGTATAACAAAAGCAAACACGAAACGCGTTTCGTGTTTGCTTTTGGTGCAAACGCGTTTCACCCGCAGGTGCGCGTGCCGGTCAAGCATCGAGGTCCAGTGTTTTGCACTTATGATTAATATTAAAGCAGATCGATTTTGACGATAAGAAGTAGTCGACGGCGATTAGAGTGAGAGGAAAGACGCGCGCAGAACCACGTCTTGTATTTTACCTAGAGGGAAGTACTGGAAAACTGAAGTGCAGTTACGGTGGATTACGATTAATATTCGTCGTAATTCGAGACTGCACCCAGTGTCATAAATGGGAGACCTTCTCCATCACGCTCCGACGGCTTCGGCTTAGCTTAACTTTCCAAACAGTGGAACATTTATTTTTTTCTTCTCTTTTCCTTTTTCTTTTAATGCGAAAACGCTACATGCCCCATTAGGCGAAAATCCGGCGTCGTAGTCGGCGCCGTGACCGAATAATGGTACCAAAAATGGCGAACGGCAGAGTAAAACCACGTCAAAAAAAATGCTCGAACAGACGTCAGATTTCTCAGGGAGAATTCCTGTAAACAAAGTAAACTATTGCCCGGCGAAAAGAACATTAGATAAATTTCGGTTTCGGTGCGAATGAAATCCGGGCCTCAGAGGTGCGAGATAAGCACCTCGGAGCATCTACATAGTAAAACACAAGACGTGGTTCTGTCAACGTCTTCCCTCTCACTCTAATCGCCGTCGACTATTACTTATAGTCAAAACCTATCTGCTTTAATATTAATCATAAGTACTAAACACTGGACCAACCTTCCACGCCACTGCGGCTCCACGGTTCTGAGTAACCCCCGTATTCAGAAATCCATCTTAGCCTGATTGGTCGTTCGCATGTTTTAGCACGTCAGAAGGGCAGCCAGCCAATCGCAACAGGCACCTCAATGACACAACTCCCCATGATTGGTTTTCCTACGATGCGCGTAAGGTCGCCTGGCTCGACTACTGGGCGCATCGGCCGAATTCTGGTGGGGGCGAAATGCTAGAAAGCTTGCGTGCTTAGAGATAAGTTGAAGCTTGAATAATCACGAGAAGCGAAAATGGTCACGTTGCAATTGAGGAATTGTAGACGCGCTGTTCCAAAGGCTTGTGCACTTGTAACTATAGCAAATGTAAGGACTGATTGTTGTTCTTTTCTCTCTTTCTCTTTATTTTTTAGCTACATTAAATTTTCCAAAATTTCCAGTGGCAGACAACACAATTCTAACCCTTGAAATAAATGCTCGATGACGCGGCCACTACGAGAAATAACAATGCTTAATTGAACAAGTAACATAATTACACTAATTACCTTTATGATTAGTGACACTACGGCGCACACTTACGAATTGTAATCGGTGAGTTCGCGAATCGGGTCCACTTGCAACGAATTCTCAAGATTACGCCAGTTTCGAGATAAATTTTCAGTCTCCGACTAAATGCATTGGCGTCACAGTTACTTCTGTGCTCCAATGCAACAGCGTTTTCTTAAAGAAAAGGTACGTAGAACAACAGTGCATTTTTACCGCAAGTTTCACGGCGCATATATAAAAACCGGTGCCATCCACAACGTTCGTTCTAAGCCGATATGGCATGCATACTCCCTAGCTACAATTCAAAGAGTCAAACATCTGCCGTAAAGTAATGAATGAATAATTAGCGGAATCATAATAGTTATTCAATTACAGATTTGATTCCGCACAGAAATACTGGCCGCCTCTCCCGAGAAATTTAGATCATGGATCAGACTCGTGCTATCTCCCATATATATATATATATATATATATATATATATATATTTAATTTGGTGCAGCTAAAGGAAGAAAAAATTGCAGAAACGTACAGCATTAGTTTTCATATAGCCGCCATCAAACTTGCGGCGCAACGCGCTGTTCTTCCACTCACGCTTTTAAACAAAATGCCTTTTTAAGGCGTGCAGGGCAAATTTAGCTTGAACACCAACGCGCACCTCCAAATTCGCACCAGCTTCAGCATTCCATCAACGTGAATGTGTCTAGCAAACTGACCGACTGGCTTCAATTCGTAGATTCCAACACGTACCCTAAAGTGGTTAGTAAAGATGCTATTCACTGAAAATTTGTTACTCTGTGAGCTACGCTCTTCAATATCTCGAGCAATAATCAATGCAGTGAAATTGCTATCAGCCGATTTTTTCAAGTTATCTTGATAATTAGAAGAAATACCTACCACGAAACGAATCGCCCGGCAGTCGCCTTATCGCAATACGCTTTATCAACGAGGCCGGGCTTCAACTCCCACCTTGCCGTGGACTGCGCTACTGGCTGCGAGATTACGCGAGATCGAGCAGAGTCACCGCCTGGCGGGCACTGGCTGAAACACGGACAGTGTGGATCGCGCCGCACCGTCGTCTGCGCTAGGCACTACGTGTTGACATGCGGTTGTACAGCGTGAGTATCTTTGAAGGGCCCCTCACTGAGTCTGACCGTTTTTAACGCGACAGCGTTAAGGAGCTGGTGTCGCAGAAAAGCCGGTGCCGTCGGCGGTGTCGGCGGCGTTGGCCGTGTTTCAGCTGACAAACGCAGCGCATACAATGCGCGCTAAGATCGTGTCTGCTAAATGTCACATCGCTACGTGCGGCGAAAAAAGCTGAAATGTTCAATCGAACGTCACGCCATTTGCCCTTCTCCTCGCGGGCGCTGCGCTCCCAGCCGGACAGTCGACGTACGTCGCACAAGTGCGCCTACGTACATCGCACTGCTGTGACGTCGCTCATAGTGACACATGACTTGGAGAACTATTCAAGGCAACATTTTTTTCTTTAGTTATGTTGCTTCTGTAGACAAACTATACTTTATAGAAATAATAAAACACACAAACCGAATACCTTTGTGCTTCTGTTTTACTTCGTAAGAGAGACATATTTCCGGTTTGTCTGCCTCTTCCCACGTCGTTCAGTCGCGTGCCCAGACAACAAAACTATGTCGCTTTCTACCGTGTTCCAGCGCGCGATCGTGTTCTGTGATCCGCTTGTGTCTATGTTCACGTGTATCTGTGTTCGCGTGTGGCACTGACTTACGCCGCTAGTCAGGTGTCTTCGTGCACAGCGCGCAAGATAGTGCGCTGCGCGAAACGAGGCAAACGCAACAGCTCGCGCGCGATGCCGTCAGCGGAAGTGCGCTGAGCAACAAGATGGGAACGGGGGGAAAATAAAGGAGGAGGAGGAGGAGGCACCTATGACGTATGCGTCACGTGATCCTCGAGCTCTGGTATGGGTGAACGCAGGGAAAGAATTTCGATTGCGGAGGCTATATAAAAAAAAAAGTCCACGCTGATGTTCGTCGCCAGAAATAACGGGTTCGCGGCACTAAAATATTTCTATCTCGGCTATTAATGAACCAATTTTACAATACTTGTGGTAGAACGCTCCCTAGAGGGCACGTAACTTTCTTCCAGCGCATAACTCCTGTAAGGAGAGGGGCGCTGTTTTACTGTATTAAAATGCTCTCTGTGGCGTTCTTTATAAAAAAAAAACATATCTGCGGTAGCCAAGCACCGCGTTCTCTCGCTCTAGAGTTCCTTTTCGCACGAGTACCCAGCGCCCGCCAGTATCCCATGCCAGTCCAGCACTCCAGCATCCAGCGCCTGACACTGGACCCGTAATACCGTGTGGCATTGGACATTGGGTACTGGGTTTTGCAACAGGGATGCAAATACGGTGAATTCGTTTTGATGCCCAATTAAATCGTGGATTTCCGTACTCTGATTCGCTGCAGCAAGAATGAAAGCTAAAATAGGGTATTACTTGAGTATCGTGTGCGACACGGCGCTCTAGACGGAGGATGTCATAACATCTAGTAGAAAGGCAGCTATTACAATATCCATTCCCCTGTTCAATGCATGTGACGATGTTATAGCTTGGCACAAGGCAGTGGCCACCATTAGCTGAAATAAAACGACCCCACGTTTTCAGCTCCTCAAATAATTACAACTTTGCCCCTTCGCTGTCGTGCGTGCCAAGGGCGATAAAAATAATCTCGTCTGAAGCAACTTGATGATGCTACTGCGAGTGTCCTAGCTTGCTTAAATTTTTGAACTCATTAACTGGTGGTGTTTCACAGCTAATAAAACACAGGAAACGCAGATGCGCACAATTGGTGAACTTGCTACTTTATCTTCGTTGTAAAGGAACAGACGTTTTTAAACAACTTCAAGATCCGCATAGAAAGCGGTATAGTTAACTTGCGCAACAGTATTACCACAGTAGGCGGAACGCAAGCGAACCGTGCACAGCAACCCCCACGAAAGTGCCGAAGCAGACCGTTTGGCCGAGTACCAAACCCACGTGGAATAAGTTTGCGCTGCCTTCAAGTAAATAGAAACGTTCTGCGCATTTCGTGGTAAGAAAAAAAAAGAAAGATGTGGCATTGGGAGGGCAATATGAAATCAGTTCAGTGCAGTCGGTGCGTATCATTGCCCGAAAATGGGACCAAATCGTTCACGGGCAAAGTGAACGATTACATGTATGGCATGGTGAACGACCGTGTACATTTAATGCGCGCCGTCGTCCGCTTATCCACACTAAAGCGGCGACCGTACTGCCGGCCACCTGTAGTTCGATCTCGTGGCGAATGCAGCGGTGCCGGAGAAAAGAATTTTGGTATAAGCGCTATATTATCTTGATTATATTCGTTGTTCAGCGGGTTATGAGCCGCGCCTTGCCCAATGGTGCCGGCATTGCACCCTCGAAACAGGTACGTGCGAACGAGCCGTAAACCGCACCATGAAGTCGCGCGCGATGGAATCGCTGCCCTAACTTAACGCGTCGCGTCGGCATCCGACAGGTATGTAGATCAAGGCAGACAGAGGGTTCTCGCCTCAGAAGCCGCCAAAGCAGGGACCGTATCATAAAACGTCCAATCGGGAACCATTCTCCGCGTTATATAAAACCCTTTCTAGCACGAACAGACTGTTCGCGATGTATACAGCGATCGCATACGCTATACGGCAGAATACAGCCGAAGTCAAACGAGTCCTGCAGTTTTCTTACTGCGCGACATCAATCCGGCGAAGCCGACGGAGGCTCCTATTGGAGAATCGAGTGCCGCGATCTTCCCCGCTTATCTCCCCCCCGCTTCTCATACCGCTTAATAAACTGAGCGGGTCGTAAAACCTTCTTGTGCCGCCGTGAAACAAGCTTATCCTACACCGGTGCACCCTGCAGAGGCGGTGTTTGATCGAATAACTCTGTCTCCATGGTTCCACTCAAGTTATGTCGTCCACTGGAGACACTTCTCGCGGTCAAGGCGCAGCACACTTAACGTGCTCCGAACAGCTACAGCTGGAAGTAACGCCTCGATCGAAATCTCGCGTGTTTGACGGGTCGCCGATTGTCGGCCCCCTAAGCAGTGTTTCGTCGACAGAACAGACAGAAAACGCCTTCTCGTTCTTACGAAACAGCCGTTCCTGATTGGCGCGCTTCAACTTTCTTTTTTTTTTTCACTTGGTAGATTACTATCCGCGCCAACTGCGGGAACAAGTTTGGCTTATTAGAGGCGCTTGCGAAAATTTCCCTCGTTTATTCGTTCGTTTGTCCAGCATTCTCGCCGTAAACGATCCTGTCCTGCGACGTATCTGTTCTCCCTAAACGACCAAGAGTCGACGTTTCACTGAAGAACACACGTATGCTATCGACCTGAGATAAGCTAACTGCTAACAGCGTTAAACTCTGCAGTATCCGCGTTAACTAATTTACCATTTTCGACTTTTAGTGCGCTGGTCTGACTTTTTTCTTTGTCTTGTCCATCCAGTGGACCAGCATGGCAACAGAGCCATATGACATAACAAGCAAAGTATCATAGCTGCCAAAACTGGTTCAGTTCGTCGTTTCTTTTAGTTGCGAAGTTTTGATCGTTCTCCATCCCAGAGCGGGGTAAATTCTGCAAGTGCATCGCCCCACGCTTCTCGCCTGACCCACACAAGATGGCGTACGTCACCCGCCGTGGTTGCTCAGTGGCTATGGTGTTGGGCTGCTGAGCACGAGGTGGCGGGATCGAAACCCGGCCACGGCGGCCGCATTCCGATGGGGGCGAAATGCGAAAACACCCATGTACTTAGATTTAGGTGCACGTTAAAGAAACCCAGGTGGTCAATATTTCCGGAGTCCTCCACTACGGCGTGTCTCATAATCAGAAAGTGGTTCTGGCACGTAAAACCCCATAATTAAAAAAAAAAAGAAGAAAGATGGCGTACGTCATCCTATGTAGCCGAAATAAAGCTACAGTGCACGAGCTTCGTCCTGCTATCTTTGCCGCCATATTTTGCTTACTTCATCTTGGCTGTTTGCAAGGGTATACCTACGGCTCAGTGGCGCCGTGAGCAGGAGGTCGGCCATGTTGTGTAGGCCAACCTAATAGCTAGAGCTGAAAAGCCTACATTCCCTGTTTCGCATGTCCCCTAATAAGGGTTCAACATTTCAGCGAAGCAATGCCATTCCGTTCCTCAATTTGAAGTGGAGAAAATGTCAAGAAACGATGGCATTGCTCTGCTCCTATCTAGAGTAGAGTCCAGGGAAGCACGCAGATTACTTACCTTTCTAACTTACTTGGGTTTCTTACCTTTATCGTTTCATTTACTGAGTCGCTGGAGAGCTTCTTCGAATCGCACTCGGTCATTAATTAACGAAAAGAAGCTCCCAAACAGAAGCGACTCCAAGTTGTAAACGATCCGCGGAATCAGGCTAATTAGACAGCCACTCCATTACGGTATTTACGGGTGAAGCAGAATGAAAAAGAATAGATTGCATGACGCCTAAAGTTGACATGCCGAAAATGAATGGCTGCGCTACGGGTGTCCGAGAGAAAAAGAAAAAAAAACGGTCGCCTCTTTAGCCTTCAACGAGACCGCGTCTCCAGAGGTTCGCAGCAGACGACTGGTGTGGTCCAAGATTGTCGTCTGTCACAAGAACGCCTCTTAGCGCCTTCTGTTCGTAACGGTATCCCTGAACAGGGCTACTAACGTCCCCCTTAGCCCTCTCTAATCGCCATTACAAGCGCCACCAGGGAGGCAGAAGCGCTAGAGAGAAAAGGTAGGAGGGAGTTGTAATTCAATGAATGCGGCACACACAGCCCCAAGAGGGCGACACCTAGACGCGTCGCATCCATCATGGCGGCTCCACGACTCGCTTAATTGTTCGTCGGCCGGCGCTAACACATCGCTTGCACGGGCATGACTCAACAAGTGGCGGCGCCTGGCGTCTACTCTCTGCCGTCTGCGCAGCTTCGGCTGGGGTGCAGACGCTGCAAGGCTCTTGTTTGAGCGAGCTAAATGCCCTATGTGCGGTCCCCTCTCATAAAGAGTCCTTCATAATAGCTCGCTACGTTCCTGGCAAAATGTCGGCTATTCTGTGGAGCAGCTCGACGCGACAGGGGAGTTAATGCGCTTGACCCGATCCACTTGACCTCACGTTTAGCACCGCAGAAGCCGCATGCCAACGCTAATACAGCTCTGGCCCCCCTCCCCCAACCCCCACCCTATCATTCTGTGTTCGTCGCGGACATCCGATCCCTCTCGGTCTTCTGTTTAAGTAGCAGGAGTGCCGACATAATCCGGCTTTGCGATTCTTCGTACTGGTCTTCGAGATGTCCCGGAGAAACTATATTCTTGTATTCTCGTGTGATGTAACTTTAAAATTCTGGCTGCGGTCGGTTCAAGATGTGGTCGAGTAGAAGCGCGTTGCACAAGCAACCCTGCGCTGATTTTTGTCTTGGGACTCATCACTTACACAATAGTTAACGCGCAAGGGCTTACCATCGCCTGAGTGCACCGAGTCGAAAAATGAAAGCGCCTCCTGAATGGAGAACCTAGTCGAAGGTGCCTAAACATTATAATTGTGCGATGCACTTCACTCCAGCAACCATCACTGCAGCAGCGTGACGTCAGAGCTAACTCATTAATACTTAAGTACTTCTCCTATGCAATCCGTTAGTCTTTTCAGCACACGCAGGAAGACGAAACTCTGTCATTCTGAATGCAGAGCCGTGTTCCACTTAATTTTCGCCGCGACTGCACATTCCTTAGGCATAAATTTGTAGCTCGCGTTACCACTGCTGGAGTGAATCTGAGGCCTCGTGGAAATTATGGCGTGCTTTCACTGACTTTGTTCCGGTACTCTGTGTCGGAGGGTGTGCAGGTGCTTCTATACTTCTAGTGGAGTTAACGGTGCTCGCAAATTGCAGCGCTACGACGAGACATCACGCTAACTCTGATCGCGACCGCAGTGGGCTTTACGTTTTCGGCGCAGACCAAACATATCGTTAGTTCATGCGAACCGTGTCAAATTAGGACACAGCGTTTCAAGGTATAACGGACACACAGCTAGAGCGAGAACGTGGACAAGACAGCGCTTCCTCCTCCGTGTTCGTGTCATAGTTGTCTACTATACCTCTGCTGCGATTTATTCCAATTATTATATTCCAAATAGCCTCACCCCTAACCTTAATTAGTGATGTTAAGTATCTTAGCAAAAAGTGACCCGCGAACAACAAAAACTAACGGCGGTTCCGACGCTCATGTAGAGGGGTTTTTACATTAAGTGAAGCTCCTGGACCTCTAAAGCCCAGATAAAATATTGACGAGACTCAAGAGTGCCGTAAATCATTTGATACAACAGCTTTCCTACATGAAGTCTCGATTTAGTTTCTCAGGAAGATACTGTGTCGCGACGTCACTACAAAAGATGTGATCATGTCGTAGCAGGACATTGCAACGTTTGCGCACTCGCTCCAGCTCACTCGGCCGCCTCGCATGGTCGATGTGAGGGCCCATGCAGCGGCAGCATACCGGACGACCGAGCTAACAGGAGAGAGTGTCAATACATCGTAATGTTTTGCCCCCCACGTGACCGCATCTGCGTCATGAAGTCGCATATGCAGAAACGAAACCGAAACTGGCAGCAGAAAAGCTGTCAAATTATTTAGGCCGCTGAGGGCGTGTGAGTACCTTTTTCTAAGGTTTAGAGGCACCAGACCTTCATTTAGAGCAAACAAGGAAGACTCGAAAATATGGTGTCAGAAGGCGAACATTTCCTTGATGTTCTCGCAAATTTTAAATGACGTTATGCAAACGCAGCGCTAATGACCAACATTTTTGCGCAATATGACGCAAACGAAGTGTTGTACAACGCAAATAAAATGCCACCAAGTGCAACGCTACGTTAAGCAAACATAAAGCGGTCAGGCAAGCGTAACTCCTTCTTGCCTCTCGTAATAGGTAGGGTGCAATTTGCATGTGTTAACTGCATGTGCAAGACGGTAGTAGCCATAGCGTACGGATAAGTGGGACATATTTTCACCGTTCCTAACAGTATTACAACGAGGGCATCACGACGACAGCAAGAAGAAGAAGAAGAAAAAGAAGAAGAAGAAGAAAAAAGAAGAAGTGCCAACGTTCTAGTGACGACATGTTCACAATGGAACCTGGACGGCCTGACAATTGCGGGCTGACCATGGCGGCATGTCGATGACTGCGTGATTACGAATGTGTCACGCCTGCATGATAAGAACGGCATGAAGACTGCATAATGATGATATCACGATGTGACGACGACGGCATGTGACGACTCCACGATATGACTTGGAAGTCGCCAGGATCCGCGTTATAACCGATTACGCAACAAGTATGTAGTTCTGTACGTATGTCTGGGAGCTTGAATTAAGCCACCGACACAACTGCAGACAAAACTGAAAGCACAACAGCGCATCGTAGTCGTTTTATGTTGGCGTTTCAACTTACGCTCATGATTTCCTAAAACGATGTGCTTGCAAACCCTGGCTCACCTCTAACAAACAATTTCGCTTCCAACCCCGAACATGAAGAATTTGTCAACTGCACCGTGAGACAGCGTATCCAACCGGAACTGAACCGAAAACAATACAGAAAAACCTCTTTCCTCGAATTGGAATTGACCTTGGAATTGGAACGAATTGGAAATGCAACGCGCGGACACGACAGACGGCGCTGCATGCAATGTACACGAGACAGTGCAGCACATATACTTGTTGCTTGTCGCCAGTATCCCAGAATGGCACGCACTGACCTCTCCGTTAGCGCGGATTAGCAGCAGGCCGTTCAGCGAAAGGAGTGTTACTGGGAGTCCGGCCAGACATATCAACGGAGCGAACTATCGATGCTCTTTGGAATATTTAAATAGCACAGGCCTAAATTTAATACAGTGAACTAACCCTTCCAACACGAACGTATACACAATTGCGTCCTACTGCCTACTGCCTACCTTCATCATTACTGCTCTCTCACTTATTCGTTTCCTCTTCTCTCTCCCCCTGAGCACAGAAGCAGACTAGTGGACTATGCGTTACCTCGGTATATAGGGTGTCCCACATAACGCTTGCCAAGCTGTTGAACCAAAATTCAAGAAATATATTTGTAAAAAATGTGAAAGATGCGATCTCAAGATACAGTGTTCGGGCTTCACAGGTATACGACCGCACACCGTTTAAGTCTCGAAATCAAATGTTACACCATGCTCTCTTGATTCTTTTTTTTGTTTTCTTTCGTTCAACAGCTTGGCTAACGTTAGCTGGGACACACGGTACCCTCCTCTCTCCTGCCTGAATAAAAACACTCGTAGTAATCTTTCAGCGCGGCTTAGGAGCAGCGTCGGGTTTTTGTACAAAATGAATGGGCGCTGTTTTCCTCTAATTATTCTTCCGCTCTGCAGATGAACTTCAACCGGTACAAATCTCTTTGAACCGTTATTATTTCACTCTGGAATTCAACCGGAATACAACCGTATTTTGCGAACCGGAACTAAAAGCGGAAGGAAAGAAAATTGTAGTTCGACACTCGCCCATCAAAGGCTTAAATGGTAATGTGGCTCTTCAGGCCAATCTGTCGGCATGCAAGCGCTTCGTTGTGGCTGTGTTAATTATGCCAGGGCTGAGGCCTGCGACAGGAATCTCTCGCAAATTTGATTCGTGGTGACGACACTTTCTGCGGTAGTTTTTCATCAGTAGCATTACCTGTGGTGCAATTTGAGCGTACAGACAACAAAATTGCGAAATCGCACCACCTCGGGCAACTTCTACGGCGGCGAATCATTTAACACTATCAATCCTTATTTAACCTCTCTATTCGCGTCCGATGCATCGACCAAGCCTATTATCTTATACTCGATTAGCAATTCAGAATTACGCCATTGTGGCAGGACAGCCCCGAATGCCGCCCTAAATTGTTCTCTGCCTCTAAATTAATTTTTTGCTGTCCCCCTCCAGACCGATAGGAAAATTTCTTCTACAAGGCGCTTCCACTGCTGCAGCCACAAACGGCAGCAATCATGTCGCGAGCAGGTTAATGAGCGCGATTACCGGTGTCCGAATCATTATACGCAGCTATGTCTCGTTGTTTTTCGTCTTGTTTTTATGTTGTTTCTCGTGCCGACCATGTTTCTCGACTCGCCGAGCAATTTGCTGCCATCGCAGACGATGTGGTGCTTAGTGTCGCGAAGTGACCATCCGCTCCTCATTCGCATCATTACATGGCAGACATCGCCTGCTACGCATTACACTCTGTACAGCGTGAACCACAAGCAGAGGGAACGGAGAAAGAGTCGTCACACAGCACACTCTCATTCGCAGTTAGATATATACCTGAAGGAACCACCGACGCCGGTCAGTGGCCTGTGGCGATGGTGGTTAGGGGATGGTTAACGCTGGTGATTATGGTGCACGTGGTAGGACAAACAGCTTTATATGCCACAAGAAAGTAACCACAATTGCACGACTTGCCTTCTTTTTTTATTGCACGTTCCGTTTATCGCATTGCGTGGTACACCCAGTAACCAACACTAATTTTATAAAGCGGCCAGCCACTTCGAGAAGCACATTTATCGCCGCACCCTCCTGCTTCAAGCCCCGTTCTCTTTTTACATCTCTATACCTCACCCTCCACATCCGAACGCCTGGCCTAAGGGTCCCGCGCGCTGCTTGGATTGAGACGCAGTCATCAACCACGCACCAATCAGTTCAAGAAAGTTGCATCACACAATTTGATCCTTTTTTTTTTTCGCGCTCTGTATTTGTACGCCTTTTATTATATCTTTTTCCCTTTCCCCTACACAGCAGAGCAGCCAGCCGGTACTTACACTAGCTAATCTGCCTGTTTTTCCCTCAATTGTTCTCCCCCAACCTTCAAACGTGCGCGAAACTGCGCTCTCTCTCCTCTTTCTCTCTCCTTACCTCACCACATCCCCTTCCCCCAGTGCATGTTATATATAGCAAACAGGACGTGTGTCTGGTTATTCTCTCACTCTCTCTCTCTCTGATGCCAAATGCTAACACTTACTCTCTCTCCAGGAAGAAGCGAGAAGAGCCCGGGAAACCACGAGAAGAACATCGACGACAGACCGCGAGCTAGGTTCAGCCAGGGGTCACGAAATTGAAAATGGCCTGCAGGAAGACAGGGAGGTTAACCGGAGATAGTTATTTTTGGCTATCCTGCACGTGGAGAAGAGTGTACGGGGACAAAAAGAGAAAGAAAGCGCAAGAACAGTAGGCGGCGTTCTATACAGTGTATCATCATGTATAGGCACGCATACCTCAGGGACTCGAGCCTTGAGCCTTCAGCGAGGGGTTACTGAAAGCCCTCAGCGCGGAGTTACTTTGGCAGTTATACTGGCCTAGAATTTTTCGTTCTGAAAGTGGGGAAGTGTATAGCAGAAAACTAATGCAAAGCAGTTATAGAGCGCCTAACCTATAGCTTGGAGACGAGGTTTGCAAAGCACGCGATGGGACGTAGGACGTGTGGCCAATATTAATGCGAAGCCGTCAGACGTGGAATCTGCTACTTCAGGACAACATTCATTTGGGCTAGATGGTGCATAATTGAATTAGGAAGGAACAGCGCCAACTAAGACGATCGCGAGAGGGAGAACGACACAGGACAAGCGCCAACGAAACGTATCTTGCACGGCATGTTGATGCAACGATGATGGAAACTATGTTTCGAAAACACAGGGCCCTTTTTTATGTGACAGTATATCGTCGGATTTTCAACTGAATTCCATCGTTTCCATCATCGCTGCATCAACATGCCGTGCGAGACACGTTTCGTTGGCGCTTGTCCTGTGTCGTTCTCCCTCTCGTGATCGTCTTAGTTGACGCTGTTCCTTCCTAAGCTGCTACTGCATTCAGCATCCGTTCCGAGAAGCAAAAGCACTGTCTAACGCTGCCGGACTATATATTGCACGCGGCAAGACATCTGCAGAAGTTCCGCCACCGTAGTCATCCCTTGTCATGGAAAGCTGTCCAAGAATACACTGCGCGTGACCAAGCTCATGTGCAGGCGATGTCCTCGCTGCCTCCAGAGCCGGAACTAAGAATCGCCCCGTGCGCCTTTCACCGCATGCGGCCCGCTTCGAACTTTTCCACAGCCTCCCAGAGTGCGCTCACCAACCAACCAGAGCACGCTCTTTGGCGGATGCAGCCCAGCCTCACTTACTCTACACGGTGTACGCATGCGCACCCGCCATTGCCTTCGTCTCGTACGAGTATGCGCGTGCCGCCACATTTGTTTAGCAGGAGACACCGAGGGCCTAGCTTTCCGTTAAAAGAAAATACAAGAAGAAATCATTTCTCATAATGAGTAGCGATATCCTTTGCACAATACTACGTAATCTGGTACTTATACACATCCCCGGTCGCGACCTTCCGACAAAGTGCGCACTTTGTGGCCTCAGTACAAAGCGGAAAAAAGTAAGACGTCACCCGCGAAGCGTGAAAGCAAATGGGGGCTGCATAAGCACCCCATGTGTTCTTGGAACCCCCCCCCCCCCCCCCCCCCCCCCGCTCCCGTTACGACGTGGGCTCGTGGGACGCCGGTGTATCCAACGCCGCAATCAGAGCACGACTACGAGTGTCATTTCGGAGGCAAATAACAGGTGGCGTGGGCAGCGCCGCCTCCGCGATCAACGTCGCGACGGCAAACGGAGCAACCGTTTTATAGAGGTTGGGCCGATTGCGATCTATATCGCGCAGTGAGAAACGTGATGCGAATGGGCGAGCATTCGGCGCGCGGGATACGTACAAGTACGTCCGGGTGAATACATATATATATATATACATATACGGTATTACACTCGGCCGCATACGAACGCAGTGCTTAAGGCAGCAACATGTATACATAACGGTAGGAAGGGCCGCGAGAGGTCTTGCACGGGGAGCGCGCACGAAAGCTGAGTGGAGCCAAAATCGTGCATGAGTGGCCACAGCAGCAAATTGCTGTCAACGTCTTTATCGGGGCTGCTGCTTAGAGCAATCGTCCGCTGTCACTGGGTATCGCTGATTGCATGAGAGGCCAGGGGCCTTGATCGAGATACACTGCGTTGTCCAGACAAATTCATGTATAAACATGGCGATGGCGAAGCTGTGTTGAAATGGGATGCGTTCCGGTGTGTTGTCGGCAATGTGTTTTCTTCCCTTCTCTCCTGCATTTCTACCTTGCCTCTGTCCGTAACCCGCCGACTTGTCTAGCTGTTTACTGGTTTCTTTCGTGGAGGAGCAATTTCTGTCAAGTCGATTTCATTGCCTGTAGAGTGTACATTTTGTCACCAGTCTTCTGTATACTGATTTTTCTTTTTTTCTCACTCATTTTGTTGTCGCATAAGAACAGCTTGTACTGCACCCACAAAGAAGGCATACCCTGTTTTCCGCTTGCCAAATCACAGTCATCTCAGGAAACAGTTTCCCGAACCGTCACGCTGCGAAATACGAAACAAGCCGCCCCCCAATTTCTTCCAACGAGCGCGCAACAACGACAGAAAGATGTCGTATCTCTCAAGCAGCTCTGCGTAACGGAGGCGGCGACACTCGAATACGAGCACACGCACGTACGATTCGAGTGAACGGGAAAGGCTAGATCTCGGGGAAACGGAGCCGAAGCTCCTACAAAAGGAGGAGGAGTGCAGCGAGAGGAAGAATGGATAGGCACTTAATGCACGGTTTCCCCAAGGTTCCCGCCTAATCGGCCACAGCCCGGCATAAATAGGGTATACCCCCTCCAAAGCGTGCTTGCACACACGCACCGCGCTTACACGTTAGCCTTGCGCGAAGTGATCGAGAATCGCAGATTCGATTTGTCGCCCCCGGGTGCATACACAACCAGAGCCGGTGCGATGCCGGTGTCGCTCGAGGGGTAGATCGAGTGGCTGCGTCCTTCGCAGGGACGCCGGCGGCAGCAGAGGCCGGGATTATTCGACGCACAGCTGAATGCCGGCATAAGCGCGGGCGACTCTGCGCGGTTTCACTCGGCAAAAGTAAGGGGGAAAAAAAAGTGGGGCGGCGCTTGGGCGAAGATACGTCTACGAATGTTTAGCACGGCCAGAGGCGAACAATCGCGCCCCAGCTATAGAGGAGACTGGAGGAGGGGCTTGCGACTTGGCTCGAATTGCGGTTTTTTTTTTTTTTTTTGTTTTTTTAACGACGCCCCGCCACCGTCGGCTAGCTGCTTGCCGCGAGTGGCCGACAGAATTAACGCCGAGCCAAAGACCGGCTGCCAGGAGATGCGGTGCGCTCGAGGCCGCCTGTAGTTGTTTTAACGAAACGATATTATAACTATACAAGGCTTCCGCTGAGCGTTTGTTTCTCGCGTGTCGCGCAACATTACCTGAACAACCTCCACCCTAATAAAGGCAAGAAGTTAAACTGGTTAACCTCCCTGCCTCTCCTTCTGTCTCCTTCCTACCAACCTAACAATTCCCTACGTAAAAAAAGAAAAGAAAAAGCCGATATGCAGTAGTAATTGGCTATACCCGATAATAGCCAAGAGCTCCGCTCTAGGTGAGGAATAAAACGTACAATTAATTTTTCTTATGGACACGCAGTACTTGTCGTTCAGTTGTTTAGTGCACGGTAGAAAAAATAAACAGAAATAAAAATGTATTCAAGGGCTTCAAACATCCACGCAAACTATTTTTTTAATTTAGTTCCTTCTTTCACTGTGCAGAGTAGTAGGCCAGAACATGCTAGCTCAGGGCAGCCTCCAAACAAGATTTTAACTGATCGTTGCGCTGCTCGCAAACAGAATGACAGAATTACCGTGCGCATACAACTACCATCGCGGTGAACCCACCCACTGTAGCTGCTCTTGGCCAGGAAGATAGCCCACCGTTAAACTTGAAGTTTCAACAGGTGCGCGGTATTTCTGACGCTTCGCCGTCTCGCGCGCGTTAACAGAAATTCCTTTAACGACAATGTTTCCAACTTGATCATACCTCGTTTCTGACAATCTCTCCGCTTGCCCCTGATATTACCTGACCTAATAATATACACAACGACATAATAAGCCATCAATATTCCATATGCCACACAATTAATTCGAAAGCAAATATCTCCTATAACGACACTATAGGTACCGAAGTCTGTGCCCGACTGTTATATCACGCTTCAAGCTCCACAAGTAATCAGCTTCAAAAACTTGTTGACCCGCCGCGGTGGGTTAGCTGCTATGGCGTTGCGCTATAAGCAGCGTTTGTCGGCTGCTGGGTGTGCTCGTTGTCGTGCTAGAGATGTACTAGTGAGCTGCGTGCTCGAAAGCTGTTTGCTGTATGCGTCGTCTTGCGGGCTCCATATAGGAGTCACGCTAGACTGTCGATGTATGTCTAATATTTAAATAATGTAAATAAATCCTGTTCACCGAGTTCCTCTCTACGACCTTCAACTCCTTCAAATGGTGGCAGCGGCGAGACCGTCCGACGACTCCTACATCTGGTTGACAACGGTGGGATCGTCCGACAACTCTAATACTGGATGCTACAACACGCGTGCACAACTATTCATCAGATGCTGAGTTACAACTAGCCGAATTCGCTCATATAACTCACCAACCTATATAAACATACATAACGGCCTTTTAGCTTATTAAGCATTACAGTTATATTAAATTATAGTGCAAGTTATTTTGTAGTCTTGTGTGTGCTGTTCTTGTAGAAAGACTGCCTTCTTCAACTATAGAGTTGTGGAGTGGCAACTCCGCAAGTTGGAACTCGGAGTTGAAACGATACCGGGATCATTCCACATTTTAAACACCCGAAATGGAATTGTGGCACCAGTCTCGCAGATAGATTGGGGAATTGAATCGGAGTCCACGGTTCCGGAATGGAGCTGAAGTGGAATGGGCACAAAATCCGTTCAATTTGCCAATTAGGCAAGACTTGGCCATCTTTACACTTCTAGCTTTTTACTCCAAACGGCTCTTTCGGTATTTACCTAGTACCTCCGCCGAGGTAATTATAAACCGGTATTCTGCACCCACTTCTGATGAACCGGAAACCTCTACCACAACGATGAATTGCGTTTAAAGACAACAAATTTAGAGTTGGCTAAACATTTAGTTGCTTGACCTTCGACAAAGGGACGCAGGACAAAAACGGCCACGCCGCTAATGGTTGCAGACTTCGACAATTCATTTGGCTCTGTATTCATTTACTGCAAGAGCATGGATTAGTCTACACTGGTCTTGGAGAGATGAGAAGCCACAAAGTGTGTTATTGCGCGAAAAAAAAAAAAAAAACTCTGCGTTGTTAAGACCTATACATACACATATTAGCTGTAGCCACGCAAGCGCAAGTAGCAAACAGAGAGAAACCGTTTCATTTACTGGAACTGGAGGAATAGAATGGACCAGCTCAGCCACTCCAGGACTGAGAATGGTCCAACTCTCACCATTCCAAGAAGTTAAGAGGAGTGGAATTACGGGGATCTCATCTCACTGGAATGGAGTGTGAATGGAATGGAGGCCGGGTTCCCCACCGCAACTCCGGTTCCCCTTCTGTATACAGACAATATGAGCTGCAACGCGGCGTTCAAAGGGGCCCCAATAGCGGACGGCAGTGCAGACATGCACAAAATTGCGGCACTATAAAGACCGTACTAATTATATTCATCAAACCAATTTCTCACATGTCGGCCCCGCCATGCAGTATCGCGCTCCGTTCCAATCCACGCACCGTATACTGCAGCTCATATCGAACGCTACTGTATGTTTGTAAGAGGCGTATAGGCGCCTATTCAAACCCCAATAATGACTTTCTCTCCCCGCCGCCAACCATTTATAGGACGTAAACAAAGATTTCATTTGACTTATTCTCAAATAATGTACCATGCGCAGTCCAGCAAGGGCAAAGAGACAGGACCAGAGCGCATTCTTGAAGTCTTTCACTGCATTCAAACTGAACCGAACGGGGCTAAACGTGGCCACAGCAGCAGACTCTATAACGAAAGTGCACGCTGAGGCGTTCACTTCTCATTCATTCCTCAAATCTCACTGATGGCCACGTAGCTTCAACTGAATAAAGCGCACGCGCGTTGTTTCTCTATCCTGTTCAAACGAAAAAAAATTTTTTTTTATAACGCGAGCTGCGAAATTAATGCAGTGTCCTTAAATATTGCGTAATGCGTGTCGCTCGCATACACTTTGTACACACTCATTACGGAAACTTAATTCCTGCACTCTACGTCATTTATTAGCGACCCGGGGCGATAAAGCTCATAAATAATAGGGCCGGAAAACAGCCTCACACGGCGACGGGATGAATCATCCTTCGAGGACAGATGAAATATACGTTTTCGGAGTCGCTGCAGAGAAAGACTGCACACGAGACGACATCGAGGTTCATTAGAGACCGAATGCGCGGCGCCCCAACGAGCGAAGCAAGAAGGCGCAACGGCGTCTACGAACGCGGGGCCTAAAAGAGGCGGAATCTCCTTAGCGGTCATCTATTAAAAACTTAGAAAGAGGGGCGACCGGGCCAGAGGTCACGGGTCCGGCCAGGTCGGCCGGCCGCGCGATTAAAGAGCCATCGCCGCATCACACGGCCGAGACGGGCGCGCGATGCAAGATGCGGGTCCGCCGAGAGAGGTGCCCGATCAGGCAAGGCTAAACAAGGGGGAGGAGGGGAGGCATGTCTACACACGAGGGACGCTTGTGACGCCACCGTGAGAATCCGCCGTTCCCTCCGCGACATCACGACTTTCGCTGCCGGCAAAGCGGCGCCACGACATCGTCACGTGACGTCCTCTCAGCGTCAATCGGTGCTGCTAGTTCATCGCCGTTCGAGCAAAAATAAATAAACAAACAAACAAACAAACAAAACACACCGGACCTTTCGGCAAACACCAAGAGCGCGGTGGCACCCAGAGTGGAAATTCCCTTTTAAGGTGCAACAAAAACATCCATCCACTCTCCTATGGCCACGGATAAGTGTATAATAAAGGACGCCCGGAATCAGTTCTTGATATTACACGCCACCCGGCAATCTGGTTCGTAAAGATATATATTTCTCGTCGTCGCTAAGCAGGTTCATCGTCGAGATGAAATACTTAAAAAATGAGTACGATAGTTATTCCGGTAAGTGCAGCAAATTATAAACGCGGTTGGTTGGTTTAGAGATATTGCTATCATGCAGCCGTGGTAGCTACGGTGGAGGTTTCCGGGCCACCCATAACGAGGAAGCACGGTTTTTATTTTTTTCCTTTTTTTTTTTTTTACCAGCAAGAGGCACCACAGCGGTCTTCTGTTACAGTGAGAGACAAGTTTCTCATATCACCCTAATGGACCGCAGGATATCTGTTATACAGCTCGAGTCGCATAAAACGCGACCTAACCGCGGGGAACGGTGGACATCTACAGCTGTCAATTTTAGTACTCATTTAGTAGTTGTTGCTTTTAAGGCTTGCTGCATTTCTTTGTAAGTTGTCAGGTTTCACGTATACCGAATCTGCACACTAGAGGCTCTTTTCAAGGCGATACCGCGGACGCCTTCACGTTTGATCACGTGGTGACACGTCCATCGCTTGCCTTAGCTGCTTCCGTTTCCGGCCGTGTTTCAAAATGGACGATCATAACTCCACCATGCGGTTGAGCAAATATCTGTTTCGGCGGATATCGTACACGGTGAACAAGTGGGCGACACGCGAAGCTTTTGGCTATACAGCTTCAAAAAGACATAGAAGGCGCTTTCAGAGCTGATCACGCCGTGTCCTGACGGCGCGAGTAGAGTATACAGTGTTTGTGCTGAAGAAGCCGGGCTAGAAATGTATTCCAAGCTATCTGCAGACTTACCGCTTCATAATTAAACACGGATAACTGTCTCTTGCTATTCGTTCTTTAATTGCCAATCACTCTGAAGCAGCAGCTTGTCCTGTTTCTGATTCGGTAACATTCCTCTGTGCGGCCGCTATCTATTTCCTGCCTAATCACTCGCGGGTCGGCCGAGGCAGATTTGTTAAGTAAAAAGCAATACCAGAGTAGAGCTTCAACGTGTATGCACGGCACTAAGAGGGATCTTTGATGGTTTGAAATATGTCGCATCATGTCAAGCATTGATGAGCATGTATTTGGCGTCTCTGTGTTTTAATGAAAATGTTGTATATACGCAATATCAAATCTTCTATTAGATTCCAACCAAATGGAGCTGGAAGGACATAACTACAACAAACGTAAAACAAAGTTATTTTTTTAACACTCCGTCACAAGCTTCTATTATTTAGAAGCTTCTATTTTCTATGAGTTCTACCTCCAAAATCCTACAAGATGATTCTAAAATGCCTCATAAAATGCAAGACCAGTCTTTCTCATTTTTTACGCCTTTACAGCCACCGCAGCACATCACAGGCATCGCAACCCATTATACCCGCAGTCATGTTTTTAATATTCTGCCGCGCTACTAAACATATTACTAGCGCTCTTTGGCCGTTGTAACGCTTGCGCCATAAAACGGTACTAATAAAATAAAAGCTTCAATCAGTAAGCTCCATTTGAAAAGAAATTTCCTTACTAAAAGTTAATGTCCTTTTGGCATTGCTGATTTAACACCTAAGTCTACAAATGTTGTCTTTCCATTTTTCTTGAACATGCAGAATGGATAAAGTTTCTAGAAGAAGATCGCATGTTGCTCATGCAAACATGCCTTCCAGGATCTCCACACTGTGGTGAAGGATCCTCAGATGTCCAAGTGAACCGCATGACAACGCAGCACACGATCGATGCTCCAGAACCAGAACCAACTGCCACTTCCATGAGCTCCACAGCTATAGAGGCTAGAAAGGTTCCACAGCTCACGTAGCTTACCTGTATAAACACTGCGACTTCTCGTCATACATATCACTTAAAGGGACACTAAAGTGAAAAATTATTTCTTCTGTATCAGTAAATTACCGTTCTACAACACCAAAAACACCACTCTTACAATGATAAGACGTGTGATAAGCCAGAAAAAGCGCAAGAACGAAATACGGGTGGCGACGCCTGCTTAAGTTCCCGCACCTGGGGGCTGTGACGTCTTGGATTTTGATGGTATCTTCTAGGGCCTACCAACTATATATAGCGGTACAGATTGACTACATTGTGTTCTAAAGGAACCAAATATTAAGCATGGCAAGTTTCGGGAACCTTTATTCAGCCAACGCGGCCGAAATGCGAAAACATGCTTTGGAATCCCTGACGTCACGCTGACGTACCGGCGCTGGGGTTTCGGCGCGAAATTCAAATACTGATACTTGGACCTTCATTTTCTCATCTAATAACCAAACTATTTTTTTTTAATGACTGCCTGCAGGGTTCTCAAACAATGCTTTATTAGTCTAAATTGATTTATTGGTTCGCTTTAGTGTCCCTTTAAGTCGTTTTGCTAAGCATGCCAAAGAACATCATCCTCGTATTAAGAAATACAGCTGTTCCATTTGTAAGGTAACTTTTGCTGCACTCAGCAGCTACAAGACACACTATGACGAATTTCATGGACCTGAACAGGTTACAGAGGAACTTTATGTTCAGACTGAAATAAGTGCGTTAGAATATGGAGAAAGTTATGCAGACAGCTTAAATTGGGACCCTTCATTATAACCAGATATTCGTACACTTAGTGATGAGGACAGTGCGCCCAATTTGTGCAGGCTGCTTGAGGGCAAATACAGATGTTCAAAAACAGTTGTGAATACTGTTGTGAAATGTGTTTCAGATTTATTTTATCCAAAAGGCCTGCACTTCGATGTGTTTAATTTGAACAGTCAAATTCAAACAGAGCAACAGTCACACAGGCAACAGTCAAAGACAGCAAAATTGGTCAAGAAATGGGTCAACCTAGAGGCAGTAAGGGTAAAAGCAGACAAGTTCAGATGGGTACTTGCAAGCAATTAGGCAGCCTTAAAACATAGAGATGATGACATAAATGTAATAAATGAAACCGTAACTAGGCTGGCTTCAGGGGCAGCAATTGAACTGGGTGGCAAGGCACCAAGGCAACCAGTAGGCAAGCTCTCCTAAGAAACAAAGGACCTAATAAAGAAACGACAAAGAATGAAAGTATCCAACTCAAGATAGAATTCGCAGAACTGTCAAAACTGATCAACAAGGCAAAAATAAGTGATATTCGAAACTATAACGTGAGAAAGAAACTTGGCGTAGGACAAACCAAGATCTATGTACTGAAAGATAAGCAGGGTAATATCAACAGCCATCTCGAAGGTATGGTAAAAGCAGTAGAAAAATTCTATACTGACCTGTACAATACCCAGAGGAGTCAAGATACATCCATTAGAAACAGTAATGAACAGGATACAGAAACTCCTCCTATAACTAGCCATGAGGTGAGAAGGGCCTCACAAGACTCGAAACGAGGAAGAGCGGCAGGAGAAGATGGAATAACAGTCGATTTAATCAAAAATGGAGGAGACCAAATGCTTGGAAAACTGGCGGCTCTTTATACGAGGTGTCTATCGACTGGAAGGGTCCCACAAAACTGGAAGAATGCAAGCATTGTACTAATCCACAAAAAGGGAGACGTTAAAGAATTGAAAAATTATAGGCCCATTAGCTTACTCCCATAGTATTACATAAAATATTCACAAAATAATCTCGAATAGAATAAGGGCAACGCTGGGCTTTAGTCAACCAAGGGAACAGGCTTGTTTCAGGAAGGGATACTCTACAATGGATCACATCCATGTCATTAATCAGGTAATCGAGAAATCCGCAGAGTGTAATAAGCCTCTCTATATGTCTTTCATAGATTACGAAAAGGTATTTGATTCAGTAGAGATACCAGCAGTCATAGAGGCATTACGCAATCAAGAAGTACAGGCCGCTTACGTAAATACCTTGGAAAATATTTACACAGGTTCTACAGCTACCTTAATTCTACACAAGAAAAGCAGGAACATACCTATAAAGAAAGGGGTCAGACAGGGAGGCACAATCTCTCCGATGTTATTCACTACGTGCTTGGAAGAAATATTCAAGCTATTAAACTGGGAAGGCTTAGGAGTAAGGATCGACGGCGAATATCTCAGCAAACTTCGGTTTGCCGATGACATTGTTTCTATTCACCAACAGTGCAGACGAGTTACAACAAATGATTGAGGACTTCAACAGAGAAGAGTGTAAGAGTGGGGTCGAAGATTCATATGCAGAAGATAAAGATAATGATGATTAGCCGAGCAAGGGAACAAGAGTTCAGGATCGCCAGTCAGCCTCTAGAGTCTGTGAAGGAGTACGATTATCTAGGTCAATCAATCACAGGAAACCCTGATCATGAGAAGGAAATTCATAGAAGAATAAAAATGAGTTGGATCGCATACGGCAGACATTGCATGCTCCTGACCGGAAGCTTACCATTATCCTTGAAAAGGAAGGTGTACAATCAGTGCATTTTACCGGTGCTGACATATGTGGCAGAGACTTGGAGACTGACAAAGAAGCTTGAGACCAAGTTAAGGACCATGCAAGGAGCGATGGAACAGAGAATGCTAGGTATAACGTTAAGAGACAGAAAGAGAGCGGTTTGGATCAGAGAGCACACGGGTATAGCCGATATTCTAATATACGTTAAGAGAAAAAAAATGGAGCTGGGCAGGTCATGTAACGCGCAGGTTTGACAACCGTTCGACCGTTAGGGTTACAGAATGGGTAACAAGAGAAGGGAAACGCAGTCGAGGACGGCAGAAAACTAGGTGGAGCGATGAAATAAGGAAATTCGCGGGCGCTGGTTGGAATCGGTTGGCGCAGAACAGGGGTAACTGTAGATCGCAGGGAGGGGCCTTCGTCCTGCAGTGGGCATAAAACATGATGATGATGATGATGATGATGATGATGATGATGAGCGACAAAGTACGAAAACCCTTGTTATGAAGAGAATTTCCAATGAGATGCTTCTTTCAAATGGAAGTTTGGCATACTATGTACCATTCAAGTCCCCCCTCCGCCCCCTCCCCCCCATCTTGCAAAATTTATTCCAACACCCTGAAGGAGCAGCTTACCTCCAGTGACATTTCTCGGAGATAATATGCAACGGCTTAGGAGTTGAAGCAGGAGAATGCTTTTGGGGGTCATGCGTTACTGTGATGATGTATAAATTGCTAACCGTTTGGGAATGAAGAGAGAACATGCTACATTCACAAGCTTTCCAGTCTTTAAAAGGTCACAGCTGAATTCTATCTTTATTATTGCTGTTTCAAACTCAAGAAACCTGAAGACATCAGCCACTAAAACTGAACTGCTTTAGGATTTTGTCGAAGCCATGAATAAGCTGGCATGCAGAGGAATTTCGCTTCAACTGAAGGAAGGAGAGATACGGGCACAAGGGGGCCTGGTAGCATTTCTGGGTCACAGTCTCGCAAGAGGTGCTGTAGTGGGCTTTAAAGAATCTTTGTCACCAAACATGTATTATGAATGCCGGTGCTGTAATGCAAGCCCTTGTGATTTTCCAGTGATATCTTTACACTCAGATTGTCCTATGAGGATAAACATTGAAGTTGAAGCCAAGGCGCAGCGGTTGCTCAGCGCAAAAAACATGGCTAAGTGGGAAGAAGTGTCAGAGTCTTCAGGTATTAAAGGCCCATCTGTGCTTTGCCTAGTTGCAGGGTTCTCTAACTCAATATGTGCTCTTTGGCCCTATGCATGTTCTCCTAGAAAGGATAATACCCAAAGAAATTTCTTCGTTCGTGCATCACCAAATACATACCCTTCGTTCATTTAGTAGAAGACAACCAAATGATTCCTTAAAGACCTTCAAGTTTCAGAATTCAATTAGTGGCATTAAGTACCCACGGTTGTTCGATGCATCATTACAACTTGTTTCCTCAGTTAGTGCAGCAGCTATTCTTGTAGGGCACCTCCCACTTATTTTAATCAGCACTGTTTCTGTTACCGCCTTGGGGCACACATACGATTCCTTCGTTCTTACTTGTCAGGTTATGCAGCTAATACTTTCTACAGTTTGTAGCGTTGATGCATTGGGTACACTTGAGTCACTAATTATCAGCGACCAAAAATTGTTAAACTGTTATGGGGAGCACGCTCTCACGCCAAAGCCACACAGGTGGGTTCACATCGTCGACTAGATAAAGAAATATGAACCAGGTAGCCACCATTAGACTGAGATATGAAAGCAAAAATGCGCTGCCCCAGCCTAAAAAGGTCGTTGATTTCAAAAATGTTCCGTATTCAGTAAGCAAATTATTTCAGTTTAATTTGTCCCATTCAATGTGTCATGGGAACGTTGATGCAAAAATTGGCTTTCTTTATGGTGGCCTTTTTATTGAAGCACCTGCAGGCTTGATCACAAAAGCTCGCATGAAGCATAGGAAAGGATCAATTTAATGTTGCGCCAGCTGTGTCCCGTTTGTTTGTTTGCTGCCATAAATTGGTCACACTTTTTTAATACTTTTGCAAGAGTGAGCACCAAGTAAATTTGAAACCCCATTTCTGGTTTGTAGACATGGGAAAGGTATGTGGTTCGCGCCCCTCATACTTGGAAAAACGCTCCTATGTAGCACTTAGCAACAGAGAGCTCTATGGAGCTTTTCATGTTGCCCTACAATTTTTTCATCGACACTTATGAAACATATGACATAACTATGATAAGTTGATTCATTAGGATTAATTATGTAATTAGGCATAAACAAAAAAATAATCAGAGTATCTCCAAGCGACGGCAAATATTACCTTGGTTATGTCCAGCTACATGGCACTTGCAAATGATTAAAGTTTCGCTCATGTTACGAGGGAACCCCAGTATACAGAATGTTTTGAATGTTTTAGGCTAAACTTTTATACCCCGCAGGGGCATATGCGTCAGCAGGCGTTTGTTGCGCTGCGACACCACGTACCGGAGCGCATGAGTGTTGCACCCTCCCGTGTGGCCATGCGTGGCTTAGCCGTGTCTGGGGAAAGGGGGATCCTGGAGGATTGAGCCGATGCCGGGTGTTTAGACCTTTAAGGCCCCTCGATGAAGGCGAAAGACATATTAGGTCTCTACTTCACATAGACGGTACCTCCAGACTGACCCACCTAGAGGAAATCAGCAGTCGCCTTTTCCTGTCCTCCTCTTCAGTCTTTCTCACTTCCAAGTTACCCGCCGGCAAGGTTAACCTTGTGTGGCTAGCCAGTCTTGGTTATGCTGTACTACAATAAAGCAGTGATGTACGGCTGGCATTGGCAGGGCTTCCCTTGCAGGAACTCCTGTCACGTCCCCCTGTTCAGCTCCATGATGGGTGGGTGGCTTCGCTGTCGAAAACCCCATCTATACTTACAAAGAACGCTTTCCCTAAACTCCCTGATCGCCCTCAGAAACGAGGGTGCACCGAATATGTTTTCCAGTTTTTCAGATGGGAAATCAAGAACTTCCCTCAATTCCACATCATTCACTCTGAAAAGCCAGAAAGAAAACAGTGCAAACAAGTTCACCGTTCCCTGTTTCGAAGTCTCTGAGTGAAGTTTTTGGTCCAGGTGAGAAGGCGTCGAGGTCGGCAGGCGGTGATCTCCTCTTGGAGCTCCGCGATCAGAAACAATATGAGAAACTGCCCAAACTAGTGTCATTTGGGGACGCCCAAATAACAGTAACTCCGCACCGTACTATGAACACCACCCGCAGCATCGTCTCGGACGATGACTTGCTGGAGCTAGCTGAGGTTGAACTCTTAGAGGGCTTCAGTGAAGAGAATGTCATAACGTTAAACGAATTAAGATGAGGCGGGATGGCAAGGGAATCCAGAACAATCACCTAATAATCACCTTCGGCTCAAGGCCCCCGAGTCCGTTGAGGCCCGGTGCATCAAGCTTTGTGTTTGGCCCTACGTGCCAAACCTTCTCGCATGCTTTACTAAGTGACAAAGGTTCGGTCACAGTTCCCAGAAATGTCGAGGCCGCCTGACTTGCGCCAACTGAAGCAACAATGTACCATACTTCGAGAACATGCAATATAACCATCTACACTGCGTCAACTGTGATGGTGAGCTCGCCGCATAATTGCACTCATTAAATATGAAATAAAACCGCGTGACTGCGCTCGCGTGCTACTGTACTGGAGCGCTCTCAACCGCGCATGTGCGAAGGAACCGTGCGCGCGGACCGTGGCGAAGTGAGCGGCCGCGGCTCCAGGAACTGGCTTCACAGTGACGTCAGCATCTTTGGCGGTTGCTGGCGGAAAGGAAGCGCCCTCGTCGCCGGTAAGCGATAGGCTTGACGCACGGTTGAGAGCGTTACAATATGGCAGCGCACGAGCGAAGTCACGTGCTTGAAATTTGAAATTTCGCGGGCTTTCTTTAAACGCCCCAAAATATCGCCACGCAGCGTGTACGTTGTTACAAGAAATTGGATCGGTCGTTTCTGAACCCCCTCTACAACACAATGAAACGCACTTGGCCCTAAAGGGAATATAAAAAAATTTGCATAGTCTATCTTGGTTAACAAATTAAGCGCAATATAAAAAATACCCCAAGGAGCGCTGCATGACGGCAAACCATATGTCGTTGGTTTCATTTAGTTGCGGTTCAGCACTTTCTTAAATCCTTGGTTTAAGTTACGCGAAACACCCTGTATATTACGGTATTCGCACTATTCACGCGCGCCACTCATCATGACGCGACTGACGCGTCGCACAGATATCCACTTCCGGTCCCACAGACACGACGTCCTACAGGTACAGTCGTACAGTCTATTACCAATTATACTAACACGCCTGCCTCCCGAAGCGATTCCTTGAAAACCGCTGTAGCAGTGCTACCACTTCTAAAATGACAGCAAGATCGTGCGGATCTACCAACAAGGCAGCAGGGTTGAGCCACACGTGCAGGCAATACGTAGCTGAGTAGCTCACAATGTGGCCAGGTTGAAAAAAAAAACACACAATTTTCTTTTTATTTTCCTTCCGGAGTGAAAAACATCGTAACGTGCGCCGGTTATAGCGCAATACCATTCTTTCTTCTTTTTTTTTTCTTCGGTTAGATAACCTGCTAAAGCATAGAATCAAACGTCCAAATGCGCGCGTGCATCGTTGAAGCGCTGAATTGTTTCCAAACGACACGGCACGTTCCTCCATTACGCAAAGGAGGCTTTAGGTAGCACATAAAATACCCGAGCAGCTTATCGCACGGTACAAAAACCGTTTCGCCGCAAAGCGCTACGCTTAGTGCAAGCGGGTAGGAGCCGGAACAGTGACGCTGTAAATTTATATACTAAAGTGCGACAAAAATCACGCAACCAAAAAAAAGGAAATTGGCGTAAATTTATATACTAAAGTGCGATAAAAATCACGCAACCAAAAAACAGGAAATTGGCGTAAATTTATATACTAAAGTGCGACAAAAATCACGCATACAAAAAAAAGGAAATTAGCGTAAATTTGTATACTAACGTGCGATAAAAATCACGCAACCAAAAAAAAAGGGAAATTGACGTACGTGTTCGTTGAGCACGTGCTCTGAGAATAAAAAAATTGTATGTGCTGCATGTCACCGAGCGTCAGGTTGGATGCGCTCAGCCACAGATTTCTACCGCGAACAGCTGCGGTCACGCTACTAACAAAATTCGACGTCCTTGTCGACTCCTTCGCTAATAAACACACTGAAAACAAAAAAAGACACCCAATAGCAGATATCTGTTCACTCAAAAAAGAAAAAAAAAGGAAATATAGACTACACTCAGCAAGTGTGAAAACACGATATCAAACGGAAACGTACAATAAATGCTAGGAGAGGACCGGAACCGGGCAAAACACCAGCCGTTATTTCTATTCAAACAAAAGCTCCACGGTCATTACAGGCACTATCGCCTCAGCCACTGAAATACTCGCCGAAAGGCACCGTCGGCAGCTCGTCGACCCCAATGAACCGGCGCCGTCCGCAACACATCATGTCCCGTACTGCAAGGCTACAGGCGAAAAAGGAAAAACAAAAAAAAGAAAGGAAAGGAGAAAGAAAAAGAAAAGAAAGCGCGGTACGTCTGGTAAACAACAGCAAGCCATGTCGTCTGCGAGCCGACACAAGATGGCACCCGCTAACCCTCCCTCCCCGCGAAGGCTTCGAAAATGGCGGGAAGGCAGACGATCGCGAAACCGTCGTTTTTCACTTCTGCTTTTTATGCTCGGGCTCGCGGTCGCTTTCGGCACAGCGTTTGATACCGTTCGTATATTCCCTTTTCTTTCTTTTTTTTTTTTTGCCATCCAAACTTATCGAGGTTATAGGAAATCAAACTGCGCTGAAGCTGCTCGAAATTAATCGGGAGTCCCCCACTATGGCGCGCCTGATGATCAGACCGTGGTTGGCACGTAAAAACCCAATCTTTTTTTTTTTTTTTTTACTTTACTGCTCCTGGTAGAAAACAAGAGCGAGGCCAAGCATACGGCATTTACTATGGTAATGCCCTGCAATTCAAGACAGCCGCCAAAAGTACGCGGGCGCAATACCGACGCTTGGCGAAAGGAGACCTCCGAAAGTAGAGACCCGCGAACGTCCCCTAGGACTGTACGTACGAGTTCACAAGAGAGATTAGAATAAGACGCATGATTTATAACCGCATCACTGGTTCCCCTCCGTTTACTTCTACCGATATATTTATCTTTTTATGTAGCCACTGAAATACTTCGCCGAAAGACACGGTCGGCAGCTCGTCGACCCCAATGACCCAGCGCAGTCCGCAACACATCGTGTCCCGTACTGCAACGCTATAGGCGAAAGAGGAAAAAAAAAAGAAAGAAAAGGAGAAAAAAAAAAGAAAAGAAAGCGCGTTACGTCTGGTAAACAACAGCAAGCCATGTCGTCTGCGAGCCGACACAAGATGGCACCCGCTAACCCTCCCTCCCCGCGAAGGCTTCGAAAATGGCGGGAAGGCAGACGATCGCGAAACCGTCGTTTTTCACTTCTGCTTTTTATGCTCGGGCTCGCGGTCGCTTTCGGCACAGCGTCTGATGCCGTTTGTATATGCCTTTTTTTTTTTTTGCCATCCAAACGTATCGAGGTTATAGGAAATTAAACTGTGCTGAAGCTGCTCGAAATTAATCTGGAGTCCCCCACTATGGCGCGCCTGATGATCAGACCGTGGTTGGCACGTAAAAACCCAACCTTTTTATTTATGTTTTTATTTTTTTTTACTTTACTGCTTCTGGTAGAAGACAAGAGCGAGGCCAAGCATACGGCATTTACTATGGTAATGCCCTGCAATTCAAGACAGCCGCCAAAAGTACGCGGGCGCAATGCCGACGCTTGGCGAAAGGACACCTCCGAAAGCAGAGACCCGCGAACGTCTCCTCGGACTGTACGAGTTCACAAAAGAGATTAGAATAATACGCATGATTTGTTACCGCATCACTGGTTCCCCTCCGTCTACCCCTACTGATATATTTATCTTTTTATGTAATCCTTACCTCTACGTGTTATCAGGAACGCTCACCGTGTACGGGCTCCGCAATAGCTGCGCCATTGTCCGTCCTGGAACCACCAATTGCAAGAAGGGAGACGGCCGCCTGTGGTACATGCGCGAAAAGTGCGCCAAGGAACACACCATCGATGTAGGCCAGAGTGTCATCAATCAAGCACCAGCAGATCACAATGCTCCCGCCAAAGTGACTCGGCTCGCATGGGCACACGTCGCGGCGCTCAGTTCAACCAATCAGACGAAGCTTGCACACGGCACGTAGGCGGCTGGGCCAACGGCCGTGCGCTCCGATGGCGCGCATTCGGAGCTCGCAGCGGCGGCGAACGACAGCTACGCAACCCCGGCTACACTGCCGCAACGGTCGTTTGATGGGTTTGATCCCTGGCTGTTACATGCTGGTGTCTGCTCACAGATGGGCGATCAGTGAGGTCTCGCGTTCTTCGGTGCATTGCTTATTGGCGAGTGCCAAACGGCCGTGCTCTTCGCGCTGTCGTATGCCTAGAACGATTGCCGCCTCATGCCCTGCCTGGCTTGTGCGGATAAGCGGACGAATTTTCACTATATAAATGTCAGTGTCGCGTGAAGTCGCCGTGATGAGCTTTTGAGAACGCGCGATGTCTTCCAGATTTCTTTTTCTTTTCTTCTTTTTTCTTTTTTAATCGGAGCTGTCGGTGAGTTTGAAGAAGTGAAAGGTCGTTCGTTTATTAGTCAGTTCCGCCGGATGGCCGTTAGTTGAAGCGGAAATCGAGGAGGTCGAGAAAATACTTTGGAACTCGTCTGCTTTCACGCCATTTTAGTTATTTTCTTGTGGACGGAGGTTTAGCAGACGGAAGGGGGGTTGTGCTCGTCTTCCTGCATTCGCCCCCTTTGGATCCTCCATTGCATGTGAGACATTCGCGAAAGACTTTCTAGGCTCATGGTGAAGTTTATGTCAGCAGAGCTGACCGCCGGAGTGTCCGCCGAAGCGTCATCACGCCGTGTGAAGGCAGATTAAAGAATGAAAAATGATTGATAGTGACAGTTAGTGAACGATAACGTTATAATAGAGATTTGTAGAGGTTAATAATGACCAGTAATGACTTGTGAGAGTACTAATGACTCCGAAATGACGAAGATGTTAACGACGGCTTTTAGTGACCACAATTGATTGGAAATGACTAGAAATGTCCACTAATGAGTAGTAATGGCTAAAATGACTTGTAATGACTACGAAATGACCATTATGTCTACGACGGCTTGTAATGACCACAATTGATTAGAAATGACTAAATATGCTTAGTAATGAGCAGTAATGACTTGTAATGACTAAGATATGACCAACATGTCTAACGATGGCTTGTAATGACCGCAATTGATTACGAATGACTAAGAATGCTTAGTAGTGAGCAGCAATGACTAATAATGACTGAAATAACTTGTAATAACTAGTAATGAATACTAATGATCAATATGTCTGACGACGCATTGTAACGACTAGAATTGATTACAAATGACTAAAGATGCTTACTAATGAGGCGAATAATAACAGGAGGAAGAGTAGGCTTTCGACGTTGACCTCTTTGGAGAGATCTTAAGAGACCCGGTAATTTTCAATTTTTGGATCTGTGCTTTACTCCAGCCTTCGATCATCGATGGGCATTACTTCGAATTTAGTTGAAACGTAGCTGGTCGAGTACTATTCTCCAGATTTCCCATTTCACGAGTAGTACTAGTTTTGTCCACCACGCGAGCAAAGTGAAATCAGCGTGGAACACACAGCTTGAATTATGCTAATTAACTATAATTACGTATACGTAATCTTGTAATTATTATCAACCAAAACAGCTGCTCTATGGTCACACCCTGCTAATCAATATGGCATTCGTGTGTTTGCGGATGACGCTGTTTTTTATAGCAGAGTATACATGAACGTCTATTAATTAGTATGATTGCACTTAGGTAGCTCCTTCTGGGTATCTTTATTTTACCTTTTTTGTTTGTTTCTTTTTTTTTCTTGTTGATACGCTTTGTTTCTAGACTTCGTATGTTTCTGTGTCTGTGAGTATTATATGGAGAAAGGGCTATGTTCAATTTCTTAATTGTGTTTTGCGATAGCCGGCTCGGATGCAGCCTGCACTGCAAACTCACACCCGTAATAGTGTAAGGGTGTGAGTTATAGAAAGAAAAACACCCTTAAAGGTGTAACGCGCTTTGCAGCCTACATTCTTTAAAATATTACACCCTCTCGGGCTTATCTTGTCCGACAAGAATAATCGTCACTTGTCTTTCCAGCGTTTCCTTTCTTTAACGCTGCGAACCCAGTACTTACCAGTCACGAACGGCTTGCGCGTTATTAGTGTGACACAGCAGATCTCCACAGGAAAGTAGCGAGTGCCCAGTTTTCAGGAAAGGAAACGCAAGCAAGGCAGATGACGATTATCGTTGTGGGAGAAATCTACACCCCGAAGGGTGCACCCGTTTTAAGAGTGTAGCTTCCCGATCCTCAACCTTTCACAAACAGCGCACTACATTACGTAACACTTGCACGACGCGCGCACACACAAACACGTGACACATAGAGAAAGATGTTAGACGCGGAATGCGCAGCGTCCGTACCTCCAGCAAGATCTCAAACCTGCTCGCTCATACACATCCATCACACACACGTGTGGCTGCAGTGTCGAAACGCGTCGGAGAATTGCGAAAAGTTTACAAGCAAGATTGATAGAGCAAGATTTCATTGCACTCTGATGTTTTCAAAGCTTCAACCGCGGAAATTCTGAAAACAGTAATCTGCGCAGAAACGGCCCGAAATACTAGGAAATACCCTGAAATCTGTGACCTCACCCTGATGTACCGGTGCTGTGTTCTTGTAGGGAAAATAGAGGAAGCGAAGTATGGTCTCCATTTTGTACGGAGCTTCCCTACCTTTTCCTATCAAGAAAGAAAGAACATTTTAAGGAACCCCTTCCTTAAGTTATCGAGTGTTGTTTCTTGGTGTCTCTTAAAAGGTCTTGCTCATAGCAAATATTAGATAATAGTCGTCATGGGCAAATACACAAAGCTTTCCGTTCGTGATAACTGCTTGCTGTAGGCCGGTAATCTTCGCTAATATGTTAGCCATATCATGATTGGTCACGACTACTCCTGAGGTTTCTAAGTAGACTTTGGTAACGTATGTTAGCTATGTCGCTCTCGCTAATATGTTAGCTATACCAAATAAGTGGTCGCGACTATATTCCTGAAGTTTCTAAGAGATGTAGGCTTAGACAGTGATTGGTGACAACTGGAAGGTTCATTTCAGGGTGGTGTGTCGTGGGGTGGACAGCCTGGCGTTGCGCCGTGCGCGAAATGGTTCACGGGCTGCGGGCTTGTGTCCTGTTCCGCTTCGCTGGGCACGTTGTCATGTTCACCCGTCCCGTGCTGCGCTTCTGTCTGAACAGCGACGAACTTTTCTGAACGTATGCGCTCGGGTGCGCAGCATCTGCCCGCTGCATGCCTCGCATGGCTCTATCCGCCTGTCTCCCTCCTCCAGCGCCTGTTCTTGCATGCCGCTTATGCGTACGAAGTTAGGAATTCTCAGTTCAACGCGTGCTCCTCGCCGCATACGACGGCAATAAAAAAAGACCTCGGTTTTGCTGCAACGAAACGGTGGCGCCACCTACCATCGCTTCTGTAGTGGTGAGAGATGGCGCCATCGTTCTATTCCGCTAAAAAGCAAACATTAACTGAGTTACAGTACGCCCCGTAGAGGACAAAGTAGACGGTTATGCGGACAGCGGCTACCTTAAGTAATGTTCCTATTATGGCGAATCAGTCAATGAAGACGGCTTCGCGGAGAGGGCATCGACGTCAATAACGATGCAGGCTACCTTGCATTCCCAACGAAATGGCGGCTGAGCAGTAAGCTTGGAAACTCGACTGGAAGTTCATGTGTGCACGAGACAGTGTAGTCCCGTCTTTCTACGCGCTTAATGCAGGCGACGTTGGGTTTTTCATAGGTTCACATACGCAAATAGTTCAAATTCAAATATAATATGTGCTTAGTTTCTTTTCTTTTAGTTATCGCGAGGTGGCGTCACGTTGCGTCTCAGCTGTCTACTCAGACTGTTTCCGATGCTCGCCAGGATAGTAACACACATGCTGTTACGATCGGCCTGCAGGGGTACTGACCTGCGAAACTTTCCCAGCTCGCTGCAGCTGTTTCGATCGACCTGCGGGGGTAGCGTCCTTCGAACCTTTCCCAGCCCGCTGCGACGAGTCGCTTTGTAAAGCCAACAATGCGCCTCCTCGGACACCCCAGCGGCGCCAACAGGGCTAGCCACGTTCGGCGGACCGAGTATTGTTAGTTGGTTCGTCGTCGCCTTCACGGTCTACTTGGAGCAAGACAACTCCTGGAAAAGGGTGTTTTTCTGTGCTCTCTCACGGGTCCCAGAAATCGTCACAGTCGATCTACAGACGCGGCGGCTAACTGCGGAGTCAGCTCTGGAATCAAGAGGCGCCAGCTTGGATCAAGCGAATCAACTCCTCTCTACAAGGACCCTCTCCACTCGGTGTGTTCAGTGAAACCAAAGTGCGGAAGTGAGTGTGTGAACCCTCCCCCTCAAAGGCGGGTCAACTGCGACTACGACGACTTTGGATGCTCCCATTGGACGAAGGTTGAACGGCAGTTTTCCCTCACCTAGGGATCTAGGAAGGACAGAGGGTTTTTAAGCAGCCGTTTTTGTCTGCTCGGAGTGCTCCGTTTTCAGTCATGCTAGTCATGTAGAGCGTCCCTACAGGGAACGCCTCTACAACGAAATGACCTGAAATATAACGTTCACCACCCTTCATGTAGATATTGTAAATAAATCCCGTACTCCTAGTTCTCGATGTGTTCAAGCTCCTCCCTTCAACAACGTCCTTAGTGTGGATGAGTCGGACGACGGCATGGGCGAGCTACCACTTATTTCATGCCCGAAACCAACTCTTACAACACACACACACACACACACACACACACACACACACACACACACACACACACACACACACACACACACACACACACACACACACACACACACTTTTTATAAAAAAGGGTTGGACCCTTTGAGGTTTATTTTGTCCCGCAACAATAATGGGCATCTATCTTTCCTGCAATTTTCTTTAATGCTGCGTGCCCGCTACTTCCAGGTCACAAATACCATGCGTGCTATCAGCAAGACATAGCATTCTCGAGAGGAAACCAGCAAGCGCAGTGTCTTAGAGAAAGGAAACGCAAGCAAGGCAGATGACGATTATCGTTGTGGAACAAGATAAACCCCAAAGGGTGCAAGCCTTTTTAAGAGTGCATTGTTTTAATGGCGTCGCCGCAGATGGCGTTCACATAAACTTCATTGCAAACAATGCATGCAAGTATTGCTCGCAAACATGGTATGTTATTAAGTCGAACCCACTGCAAAGTGCTGCCTCTGTGCGAGATTTCAGTGGAGATAAGCAAGCGGTTTTTATTTCACATGCTCCTTTTTTTATCTCAGCTATATAGAATATCACCGACCCTAGTTTCGTCCCTAATATCTATCTATCTATCTATCTATCTATCTATCTATCTATCTATCTATCTATCTATCTATCTATCTATCTATCTATCTATCTATCTATCTATCTATCTATCTATCTATCTATCTATCTATCTGTTTTTAAGCTGATCGTTGCATTTTTTATAAGTATATGCTCGCTGCTATCATGCCAAGCAAATAACATGGGTCACTGGGTATGTGCAATTGGTCACGTGCCTGAACATACAACTTAACTCTAGAATTACGGAACGTAAAAATAATAATTAAAATCTCTACCAGTGATGTATATCCCATCACCATATTTCATATCCACCGTCTCTTGAATGCAAATCGCATTAACGCAGATAATAAACCCCGAGTGATGCGTTCTGGTGTTTCTTTTCTTTCTTCTTTCTTTTTTTTCTGTCATTTTACATGCCACCTCCCCTTTTACTTTCCCTTTCACGATGTGATTATCCCGAGTCCTTTCAGGCCTCCTCGTCAGCCTCCAGAACACGGTCCAAAAGGTTAGTATTTATGATTTTCTCTGTTGTTCATTGCTCTCTTGCCTAATTGTTCCTATACTGTCGTACTGCGTGGCGTATTCTCGAAGGGTCTGTAAAATTTTCAGTTACGACGAAGTTGAATTTATCGTGGCTGACAGTTTGGTGTTTCAAAGCACGCTCATTTGAGCGCTTTCGATAAATCTCATTTAGCTGTGTTAATTACCAGGGTAGTGCTCACTTTTCCTGGCACAGCTTTTTTTTTTCATTTGCAGCTCCCTTTCAGGCGAATTTTAAGAAAGTGATAATAATGAGTAAGTATCCTGATATGTGTGTGTGTGTGTGTGTGTGTGTGTGTGTGTGTGTGTGTGTGTGTGTGTGTGTGTGTGTGTGTGTGTGTGTGTGTGTGTGTGTGTGTGTGTGTGTGTGTGTGTGTGTGTGTGTGTGTGTGTGTGTGTGTGTGTGTGTGTGTGTGTGTGTGCGTGCGTGCGTGCGTGCGTGCGTGCGTGCGTGCGTGCGTGCGTGCTCGCGTGCGTGCGTGCGTGCACTTGCTTGCTTGTGCGCGCACTCTGGACAGACGAAACTCATTATATTCTGCCACATCGGTCATTCGGCGCCGGTAATACGAACCGACGCGATGCCAAGAACACAACGACGAAATGAGCAAATGGTTTTGCTTTCTCTTTCCTCATTCGGAGGCAAACTTTCCAAGGACGAGTCAGAGACCGCGGCGAATCAGCCTGCAGCGCGCAGGACTTTCTTCATCTCCGACTCGACCAAAATAGGAAAAGAACAAACATGGAAGCCATACAGGAAACAAGGTTCAACAAGACCGCGAAATTCGTTTGGACGCCGCGTGGTGCGACCAATATTCTCTCCGGGCAAGGGCTAGTCGCGCGCGAGGAACGCACTCGGACTCACATTACCGCCTAATTATCGCTATTATCAACAATGCACATCTCGGGCTGCACTTCCCCCCCCCCTCTCCCCTCGCGCGCCTACAGCGGCTCTCAAAACTTTGCCTTAAGCGCAATCCTTGTCTTTATGTCGTTTTATTTGCGAAAACGCCATCGCCGATCTCGTTTATTTCTCGTTCCTTCTTTTTTTTTTCCCTCCATCTCTCCCTTTGTTATACCAGTTACGCTAGCTCCCTGCACGCAGCCAAGGACTCGACAATCCAAAGCCCAAGCCAGGAAATCGCTTCGGACCGACGCCGCACCGTTTACGCGCAAATGCCGGCGACAACTAACAAATCTTAACGAACAAATGTTTGCCCGATATGTAGCCCTCGGGGCTTGACACCAATACCGAGCCTGCATATCGAAAGCGTGCATATGCACCGACCGATGACTGAAGATCGTTCGCGTCTTATTCGACCTTAATAGAAGGTCGAAGACGCTGCCTCGACCAGATTAGCCATCGGAGATTGCACCGACAAAAAGATATACGCATGCTGCCGCGAGCCGCTTCTGTCTCTCTTCGAATCTACGGTGCGTCCCTTCAGACGATTCGTTGCAGTCCACATAACATCTAATCGTTGGCCACGTTTATACACGGAGGACCGCGTTCGCTGTGGATAATATCCCAATCTTACTGCCGAGTGCTGTCGTCTTTAGCGAGACACGTTCAAAGCTAGAGCCATAACGCTGTCCTTTTGTTCGTTGAAGAAACTGCGTCCTCCCAAACGCATCGCGATAGCAACGCCCCATCTCTCGCATAATACCACTTTATATACGATCTCCACGCAGTTAACTTCGGCAAGGGTTCGTGACTATACCTCGGCGGATCAAAGTGCGTTAGCGGAACTCACTCGTGCGTTACACTATTACACTTCACTTGATCGGCAGGAATTATGACGGAGTGCCGATGGCTTACGTTTAACTACAACAATCCCCCGCGTTTGGGAGGCCTTATATTCGGTTCTATCCTGGATGCCCGAGCAATCCTGGCAGCGGCGCAGACGTCACGCGTTTGAGCGATCGCGCGCTCGGCACTTACGTCACAACGCGATGTGACGCGTTCGCACGGCTCAATATGTCGGCAGCGTGAGCAACAACGCCGGACGCCGGAAAAAACAAAGAAAAACAAGGCTCTCGGCCGTTCTTTCCCCTGCTTCTCTCCCATTGGCCAGCTCGCGTCGCCAGCGCGCTCGCGTGAGCGCCGACTTTTGCTTCTGTAGTTCAGGTGCGTGCGTGTTGATTGCGTTTTCCGGATCACTCCTGGCGGAGCTGCAAGCGCCGCCCGAATCGGGCGCCTGCATGCCTTCCTCCCTAACCTCGCTCCCCCCACCCTCTTACCCCCCCTGACAAGCGACGGTGTCGGCGGCGGCGTCAGCGTGGCTCGTGGTTTGGGGCGATTCGTGACCAATCTCGCGACACTGGGCCCGCTTCCGAGATGAAAAACGGCTCAATTGGAATCGGCGGCCGCGCAGCTATATGCGGCGAAGAGGGCAAGAAGACGAAGAACAAGGTTATGGAAGAAGGGTCCTGCTACCGCTGCTGCTGCTACGAGCACTGAGGGTCGCGCGGCATGCTGCAAAAGATCTTGAGCGGGCGTAATTTGCCGCGCGCCGCCGTCGAGGCGGCTTCCGTACAAGAGGCATTTGTGTATGCAAGAGAGAGAGAGGGGGGAGGCTATGGTGGCAAAGAAGTGAGCGATTACCGTAAAATCCGGCGTATAATGCGTATAATGCGTATAAGCGATTTCAAGGCGAACCCTTCCGGACTTTGATGCAGTCGTGGCTGTTTGGACAGAGGGGGAAAAAAAGTTCATTATAGCGAAGCGCCTCAACAAGAAAAGCCTCTACAACGAAATGACCTGAGTAACGAAATAATAACTTTGTCCCAGTTATATTGTGAGCTGTCAGGTGCGCGAGTCTTTACAACGAAGTGACCGGTATAACAAATGATTCCGGAGGCCCGAGCACTTAGCTATATAAAGGCGTTCGACTGTACTTCGTAGACCATTGCTGCTGTTGTCGTGTCGAGTAGCTAGCACGTAGGACAGCACTCTTATAACGAATAATGTGCGCCGGTCGTGGGCAAGGTGAAATAGTAAACTACGTCCGCCATCCCCCCAAAAGAAGAGACTGTTCTCCACGGTCGCGTGTCGGTGATTTCCTCGTCTAGGTTGATCTATGAGCCAGGCGGGTAATCACTATACGCCGCGAAGCGCGTTGCAGACGATATAGAAGTTTATTGCATTTAATATGCATTGAATCGGCAAATTCATTTTGGAGCGCAGCGCTTAGGCGCCCGTTCCTGAGTTGAGCGTCGTCGTCCCTCGGCGTAACGGCGCGAACGGGCTCGTGCCATTGCTCACACGTTCGTCGTCGTCTGCTCCCACAGCTGGCTCCGATGCCCCCTCATCATGCCAGCGTTCCCATACTGCCCCTCCCTCTGCGAAGGCGCTGACGACACTGGTCTATTCCCAATCGGTGCGGTGATTTCGTTCTAAAATCCTTTGTCTCTGTATAATGCTAAATGAAAACGCGTATCGAGCTGCCCTCAAATTTCTCATCAGGGAGTATCGTAATCGTCGAACTCTCTCTCTCTCTCTCTCTCTCTTGACTTTAGTTCTTGAGATTTCGATTTCATTCCGTGTGCACCGACCGAATGACTCATAGGCTGTGCACCAGGACAGTGGGCCTCGACAAGCGATGAGTCTTTAGCCTCTCTCCATAAAGTGTAAGTATGGATGTATGCTGTACGACCGCGTATGCAAAGATGAAACTCCATAAACTTAAACTCAATGGTGTTGGGACAATGAATAGACATGGGCTCACGTGCGTTTTATTATTTCGCATCGACAGCTGTTACTGGTTAACGCCTCCTGTCGTTCTGATGTCTGCCGCCGCCAGTGTATGCTGCAAGAATCCAAAATTGTGTTGCGAACATTTTATAAAGAAAACAGCCGCGGTGCCTATTGGAACCTTGAACTCGAGACCCATTGGCTGACAGTCAAAGATTCTATCTCTCGTCCACTTCGGCTTTTTCTCTTTCTGTTCTTTTTTTTCCCTTCTGTTACATGGAAATAAAGAAACAATTAAAAGAAAGAGCTAGTGGAAATATGTGCACACCTGTGCACTCGAAACCAAGAAAAAAGAAAGCTGGGGCATGAATCCACGTCTTCGCATTACGCATACGATGCTCTCACCAATTGAGCTACCGCGGCGCCGTTTTCCCATGCACATTATGGGGTATTTATGTTTATCTGCTTATACGGGGTGTTTCAACAGACGCTTTCAAAAATTTTAACAACTTGCTTATGGCGGATAGCACAATTCTAGTCCATGTGCTGGTCTATTCGAAGACGGGGACATTACATGCACAAGAAATTGAAATGCGTAATCGACTAATGAACAAAACATCACTAATTAAGTTTCTAGCTAATTACGTTATGGCACATATTGCAATTTACACATTCTGGTGGGTCAGACTGTAAGGCACATCCACTTGAAAAGAATTGTGTGGATGGCATCATTTACGAGATACGCGCCGTCAAACTTTTAAAAATGCACTGTCGTTCCACTTACTTTCTTAACAAAGAGTCGTTTTATGCATTGAAGCACAACAGTAACTGGAACGCCAATGCATTTGTCCCTAAAGTTCGGGAATAAATATATCCAAACTGGTGTCATCCTGAGAACACGTTCCAAGTAGATCCGCCTTCCGAACTCCCCGGATAGAATTTGTAAATTTCAATATTTGCCACAAGGTAAATAGTTAAAAACGTAATCATTCATTTTTTGTTAATTAGTCGATTATGCATTTCAGTTTTTTGTGCGTGTCCGCATCTTCGAGTAGACCATCTCACGTACTAAAATTTTGCTTTCTGCCACAGGCAATTAAAAAAAGAAATTGGAAGTGTTCGCTGAAACAACCAGCACATATTGTAGCGGAGAAGAGAAACACTATAGTGGGCCATCTTCCCCAGCGCTTTCTAGTGGGTCAGTCTCCCCACCGCCTTTTGCTCGGAGAGCGCGCCGCTCGTGCTGAGAGTCTATGCCCTGCTCTGACGGTCTGCTCAAAAGCTAGTGACTATTAAACACTTTTGAAATATATATACATATATATAGCTCACCTCTACCACGTCACCGGCTTCACATGTCTTGCATACCCTTATTTGAACTTCGACACTCCTAATGTTAACGCACTAAAATTCGTGCCTCCACTTTTCTCCACTACTGGGAGAGCGCCACCTTCAAAACTGAAAACGATTCGGACTGTATAGACTCACCGAATAAAGTTTTGATCTTCTTCTCGAAGTGGGATTGCTCGCTAGCGTCCGCGAATATCTTAGTCTTGAAAATGCACGAAACAGTGCAAGGCGTCGCATAACACTGCGCCAACCATCACGTTAATGGCTAGCATTGCGGGTGAAAGTGCAACTTATCTTAAATTTCATTTTCGTCGCGTATACAAGGCGACGACTAAGGGCTGAGTTCACAAAGCAGCTCATATTCCAGAGCGGTATGTACGAAGGGTCGCCTATCGAATAAAGTGGTGCGTACTTATTAGCTATTAAACGAACGGCACTGGAAAACGTTGCGCATTAGGCCTCGAGTTGGTTCGGTCGCGTTTGATCGGGCTTTTAGCGAAGCAAAGCTCCTGAGGGCGCGGTCTCATACCACATCAGCCCTATGCAGCGCGTGAAAGAGACATAATTGAGTTCTCGACTCTGGGTGCGCTGCACCTTGTATAGTGCACGTCACTGGCCTAGACTTCAGTCTTTTGTGCGTCTCTCTCTCTCTCTTTCAATACCCTCTACAGGTGTAGGGTAGAAAACTCGACAGTCTATATTACCCTGCCTTTCTTTCGTTCTCTATCTCTCTCTCTCTCGCTGAATCGCACCTGGTTGGAGACATAACATTCACACACACACACACACACACACACACACACACACACACACACACACACACACACACACACACACACACACACACACACACACGCACGCACGCACGCACGCACGCACACACACACACACACACACACACGTGTGTGTGTGTAAATTTTGTCTTTAACAAGGTGCGACTCAGCGATATATATATATATATATATATATATATATATATATATATATATATATTCATCCTTTTCGCGGCCTCAAAAGTGCCGCGCCGCTCGGCTTATATTAGAGTTTCCGCAATCTGCGAGGTCTTACGGTACACATGCCAGTGAACGGTTGGCAAGCTCGACTATACTCTCGCAAGCTCACGCACGCGCGCGGGCGCCCGACAGCTTAGTGGCGCAAGCCCCAGGCGACGCCATGAATACCCGCACCACCCGAGTGCGTGTGCGGCCCTCTTGCGATATTTTTTTTTCCCTCCACCTTCCTTGCTGTTTCATTTCTGTCACCTTTATTTCTTCTGGCATCTAGCTGTCACCCAGAAGGGTGGCCCCGTGGGAGCTCCCAATTACATGCGCCTTGTGTTTCGGCGTGCGCTTTGTGTGTGCGTTTGTGCTACCGGCGTACGCGGCGCACGCCGCGTGGACTTGGAGCGCGTGCGTGCGTTTTGCCGAGTCCGACCGAGTCACGCACTCGCGTGTCGTGACTCGAGCGCCGAAACGAGCCCACTCGCTGACAAGCGCCACGCGACGCTCACGTGAAAGAAACCAGTGTCGCCAATGGGAAGAACGTTTGTTTCGACTCTCCCCGTTCCGCGCTGACCGCTGCCCGCGATTGGAGGCGGGACGTAAGGCGGTAATTGCGCATGCGCTGTCGCTTTGCGCAGCTAGGGCTTGCTATATGCACCCGAGATGGCTAACGCAAGGCCTTTGTAGGCAGAGTCGGGACGTCACGTGATGCTGGCGCGATCAAACAGGGGCAGCGAGAGGAGAGTAGCGGAGCGGACGGGGTAGCTGCAGTTGTCAGGCTGTGTGGTGCCGAATGTCAAGAGTGCCGAATGCCGAGTCGTGTAGCGCATTCGCAGGTACTCTACTGACGTGGCTCTCTTCGAGCGCGACTCGATGCCCAAATATCAATTTCTTTTAGAGCGCAGCTCTTTGGCGTCCGTTCCTGGGTTTCGCGTCGTCGTCGGCGTTGTCGTCGGCCTCGTAACCAGCTCCGCCCCCCTTTCATCCCCCCAGCGCTAGCAGCGACCGACTGATACCGCTGGATGCCGCTGACGCCGCTAGAGTCAAGATAACGTGACTGCATAGAACACCGTCGCCGCCATGCAGAAAGAGGAGGAAAGGGTCCCCCCCCCCTGTTCTTGTGTGGCGGATAGGGTGCTCTTCAGTTGCCGACGCGCCGGTTATTTCACGTAGGCCCCGGCACGTCGACGAATACGTGACCACCTTCCCACGGCTAGACCTGGTTCTTAGCGCTGCGGAAGCGAGGGTATCATATTGTTTGTGTCGGCATCGGCGGCGTTGTCCCTGAAACCAACTCCGCAGCTGGGGTTGACTCACTATCGGCGTCAGCGGCATCAGTCAGTCGCTGCTATCTCTTCCCTCCTCCCTTTATCGTGTTGTCCGCTTGCTGCGCGCGCTTCTGCCCCCATCGTTTGCCGCTGGGTGTACACGCCGCCCCCCTCCCCCCTCTTCCTGCGAGTCTCCGGTTGTCAAAGCGCCGGCTCGAACTTAATTCCTTTCTTCGCTCCTCCTCCAATGCAACCCCTGTGCGGTGGCAATCAGAGAGCCAGATCGGTGGCGGCGGATCTGTATATGTGCACCGCCCGAGCCGAAATTGCCGCTGCCGTTCGCCCTGTGCGGTGGCAATCAGAGAGCCAAATCGGTGGCGGCGGATCTGTATATGTGCACCGCCCGAGCCGAAATTGCCGCTGCCGTTCGCCACTGCGAAATTATCTGCCAGTTCTTTCTGAGCCATGAGCGAGACGACCGATGGAAGTCCTCCGTCTGCTGCTGCTGCTGCTGCTGCTGCTGCTGCTAAACGAGCTGCCAGAGCAGAGGCCCAGCGCCGTCGCCGTCAGAATCCAGAGGTGCGTGCCGCCGAAGCAGAAGCTTACCGTCGCCGCCGTCGAGATGATCCAGGAGTACGCGTCGCCGAAGCAGAGGCTAAGCGCCGCCGCCGAGAAGACCCTGCCGTTCGCGCCGCCGAAGCGGAGGCTCATCGCCGCCGTCGAGAGCAACCAGCAGTAAGCGAGGCTGAAGCAGAAGCTCATCGCCGCCGCCGAGAAGACCCTGCAGTTCGCGCCGCCGAAGCGGAGGCTCATCGCCGCCGTCGAGAGCAACCAGCAGTAAGCGAGGCTGAAGCAGAAGCTCATCGCCGCCGCCGAGAAGACCCTGCCGTTCGCACCGCCGAAGCGGAGGCTCATCGCCGCCGTCGAGAGCAACCAGCAGTAAGCGAGGCTGAAGCAGAAGCTCATCGCCGTCGCAGAGAAGACTCTACCGTTCGCGCGGCCGAGGCCGAGGCCGAACGCAAACAAAGGCTCGCAAACGGTGAAACAGCTTATTTGCTGCGCTCAAATTTCGCATTAGGAAGTAACGTAATCGTCGGTAATTTTTTTTTTTATTATTATTATTACGTCTTCTGTTCATCTCTAACTGCATACATTTAGGCCCTTACCCCTTCCTTCCCTGCGGAGCGCTGTTGAGGTGACCTAGGAAGAGATACAGTTAAGTATCTACACTGTGGTTGTCTAAATAAAACTGAACGAATAGTTTCGAGTGTAAGGACATGCGACTTTACATCGATTTCCCACCTGGTCAAAACTTATCCGAAGCAGTTCAATATAGAGCGTTTCTCATAACGCACTCCGCGTCAAGCTACACAATTTGTGATTTCTCGTTCAACCACCGTGAGAATCATGCATGAGTAGTACGAGGTTTTTTTTTTTCGGTGGCAATTGGCACGGCTTCGTTGTAATTCCATTGCTGTTTTCGTTATTCTGTTCTGTGGAGTGCTATAGCTGAGACTGATGAAAAACGGTACTCCTCGTCAGTTGCCTTCCACATGTTTTGGCGGGCGGATTAACTTCATATCTTATTTTATTATCTTTACAAGCACTGCTGCAGGAGGGCACATGTAATCGGCAAGCGGAGGCCTCAGGAGAGGACCTGAGGTTATAATAAAGCAGGCGGCGCAGGTCGCCAGGGCACCCAAGGGGTAGCGGGGGGATCAAAGCTGGAAGCAGGGCGGCCCGTGGGTTGGGGCCGCGGAAGCCGAAGCGTGCCAGGGGGTGGTCGCTTAAAAAATTGGCTGTCCGCTATCGCGGACAGCCAATCTTATACACCCCTGGCACGCGCAGGCCTCGGCGAGCCCCAATACACGGACCAGTCCAGATTCCAGCTTTGATGTCCCCGTTGCCGCTTTGGTGTCCTGGAGGTGCCGCCAATAATGTGAAATAATGACAGGTCGTTTCAATTAGTACGAAAGACGACTGAATAAATATAGTTACGTCCAGCCGCCAACTTGCGAAGCTAAGTTCGACACTACCGCGCCCCGAGACTTCTGCCGGCACGCCTAGGGACAAACGCAAACAACACGCGCTAAGAAACTCCTCCGTAATGCCTAGGCAGAGTCGTATATTCAAGGAGCAAAGGTCCCCACATTTCCTCTTTCGCACCCGCTCTTGCTCGCGCATGTGCGCAAACTTCCGTCATCTGCGCAATTGTAACGCCCCGCTGTACCTACTAGCAGTTGTAAATACGCGGCCCGGTCACTATGCGTTATCATGCATAGTCCTGAGTTCGACGAAAACTCGTCAGCCAACATGCGAAGGCATGCTCGACAACAGGATCGTCAATTTTCTGGTTTCCAAGCCCTTTCTGGGCACCTATAACTATTATTGACGAGGATTCTTTTTATTTTTTACGATGAACCACGTGATAATTTTCAGTGTAGGCACTTCTGTCGGTAAGGATCATCGCTCTCTCAGCAGGGCATTTTTTTTTCAAGTTACAGTGATCCGTAGTGACACTAAAGTACTTACAACTCTTGAAGAGCCCAAGCTGTCCAGCCGGCCCCAATTCCTGGGTGGGCAGCAAACCGGACGTGTGTATGGTTGGCTTCCCTTCCTTTCTTTCATTCCTTTTCATCCACCTCCTCCTCCCAATTCCTGGGCATGTACTCTGGCACACATAAAACAGACAAACTTGATTACGATACACATAAGTCGGTCCTTGCTAATTTCACACAATTAGAAATTCAGGCCCAAGTCTTCGAGAGATCTACGAGGTTTCACGTTATTTACTCACCCGCCGTAATTGGGCAGTGGCTATGGTGTTGGCCTGCTGAGTACTAGGTCGCGAGATCGAATCCCGGCCACGGCGGCCGCATTTCGATGGGCGCGGAATGTGAAAACACCCGTGTACTTACTTATATTTAGGTGCACGTTAAAGAACCCCAGGTGGTCGAAATTTCCGGAGTCCTCCACTACGGCGTGCCTCATAATCAGAGAGTGGTTTTGGCACGTAAAACCCCATAATTTTATTTATTTACTGAACACAAGGACTCTACACTCTACTTTATGGCGTCATGCTACTACAAGGACGACTGCGATAGAATGGGAGTGCTGCCGAGTAAGCCTGGTGATTTTGACGACGCCGGGCTTGGTAATAGAAATTTCGGCCCTGTGAGCATGACGTTATAAAGCAGCCCCTTGTTCACAAAGAAGGAGGCGAGAGCGGACGATTATTTATGCGTTAGGTGGCGGACAGTCCGCGTGTTTACCTCGTGAAGGTATGTCGCGTGTATATCTCGCATCCGGTTCGTCGCGTCTTTTGTCGACTGAACATTATGAAAGATTCTGTAAGCGCAGCCGTGAATGTAGAGGCTTCTCAGTCCCGATTACACCAGCGTACGTTGTGCTCACCTTGCCTCCTGGTCCTTTATAGTCCGCCCGTCCGTCCTCTTCGATCCGATACGCCGCCTTCGTCACGTCGTCGTCGCCACGTCTCCTTCTATAGTCTCGCCAGGAAAGCTGCACCCTCGCCTTATGGCGAAGAGAAACGAAACGTCGCCCATCGCCAGTTGCGATCTAACTATATACAGTGTGCAGTGCGGTTATTTAGGGCACTGTGGTGTCGTCTCCCTTCTGTCCTTGTTAGCTGGCGCTAAATATGCTTTCCAAGTCAGTTTACCATCACGCCCAACAAATGACAGCGTTGCTGCGGCTCTCCTGCCGAATAATTCGCACGGCAAGGACAGCGCTCACGTAACGAATTAGCTTGTATGTACTACCATATGTACTACCTCTACAGCTGTGCCGGTTGACGACCCTGTTCTCTGCGGTACTATGCAGCGACACGATGACCGGTACTTAAATATCCTCAGTGAAACAAGCGTACGTCTTCGCGCGCATAATTCTTCTACTGAAGCGATTATTAGTGGCCTTTCCTCCCCGCAGTTCGGTGCGTCTGCTCGGTCGGCGTCTGGCCGAGTAAGATGCGCTGGTCTCGGAGGCATAGTGCGACAGCAAACCGGGCTAATCCCGGTGGTGACTTGATAAAGCGCGGGACGATACATGTATGATCGCTGCGCTGCACTGCAAAGACGCGTTGCAGAAGACGAACGCCTTCGTATAGTATTAAATTAAGCGCTTCAGTAAAGTTTCGCTTCGCGTAGATCCCCAAAATGACGTTGGATCTGCGTCTTTACCCCCTATGAAGTTGATACAGTAAAGATGGGTTATTTCGAATTATAATGAGGTTTTCCCATTCAGAGCTGACCGTACCGTACCTACGGCAATATACACCTCGGAGCGGTTGATAGAGAGAGAGAGAGAGAGAGAGAGAGAGAGAGAGAGACCTTTATTGTGCCAAACAGGGGTGGAATGCTTGATAGGGAGGAGCCCTCGGTCCAGAGCTACCGAGAACCGCGCACATGGGCCAGTCGTATGCACTACAGGCGATGGGCAGGACGCGTTAGTTACGTGCGCTATCGCGCAACATTCACGCTTAGGGATTTGTGCGACGTTCTGCACCTCGCGCAGACTACGAGTGGTGGCGTTAGCGCGTGCATTTCGGAGGCCATGCATCGTAAATAAAGTGTTGAAAATATGCCGGTGTTCATATTGTGGGAATGCTGTAGTCGCAAGTAAATAAGTTCAGAGCCGGAGGAGTCGTTGAAGACCGCTTGTACTCATTATATATAAGGTGTCTTTCTTTCTTTCTCTTTCTCTTTTTAAATCTGCGCCAAATGATTAAAGATTGTCTATGGCGGATAACACAATTCCACACCTCGAGCTAGATTACTCGATGAGGCAGCCATTATTTCTACGAGAAATAAAAATGCTAATTGGATATAACATAATTACACTAATTGTATGTTTAACATAATTACTTTAGGCCACATATTTCACTCTACGAATTGTAACCAGTTAGTTTGCAAGGTACGGCAACTTGGATCGAATTATGAGGATGGCACCGGTTTCGAGACATGCACCGTCATACATGCGGTAAAAAGGCACTGTTGCTCCACTTACCTTTTCTTTTCGATTTTTTAAATGAAAACATTGCTTCATTAATTGAAGGGCAAAATTAACAGGAACGTCAATGCATTTCATCGGACACTTCGAAAATCAATATCTCCGAATCGACGTAGTCTTGAGAAATCCCCGCTCACAATTCGTAGACTGAAATATGTGCCGTAAGGTAATTCAAAATCGAATTAGTGTAATTATGGTAACTATTCAATTAGGTATTTTGATTTCATTATGGCGCAGCTAAAAAAGAAAGAAAAAGAGCCTGCTATATAATAAACATGCATGGTTGAATCATAAAACAAAGTGAGACGCTAAAGCTACGAACGAGAATTAGTTCTAGCAGTGCAACTCGGTCGCGCATATTTCAGCATAGGAAACTGGCCGGAAACAAGCTTCATTTTATAAGTTATTACAACGTCACCTTCATGTTCAGCATATTGCCGTGCGTATCACGTCTCCCGTGGTTTCAGTTGATGCCTTCACAAGGAAACTTGAGAAAGTGGTGAACTAAGCCAGCTTCGAAGCAACCACGCGTGAGTTAGCTTAATTAGCATCTCAACGGCAATAAACACATCATAAGGATGCCGAACTGGCTCATCATAATGCGCGTATGATTGAGCAGTTCGTGAAGGAATTGTTCAAAGTATATTGGAGAAAGAAAAAAAAGGTAGGTGATCAATCGTATCTTCTTTCGTAATTGCTCGACTACCATTTAAAGGCTCTATTGCATAACTGTAATCAATCGCCATCAATTTCACTTTCCCGACAAGTGTTTCCAACTGCAACAAGTTATTTTTTTATTTTTTAGAATATAAGATCGGATGCACCCCTGCAGCCAACTGCTATATATTTTGGGGGGTGGGGGGGGGGGCGAAATTAAAAGGAAGGAGCATCAGTATAATTTATTTAATTTGTTAGTTAGTTTAGCGTCGCAATAACACTAATCACGCGGGGTTCTTTAACCTGCCCCCACAGCCCCACACACGAGAGCGTTTGCATTCTTCTCCAATTAGAATGAGGCCGCCATGGCAGGGGAATCGAACCAGTAACCTTGTGCTGAACACTAAAACGCCACAGTAACTGAGTTGCCGCGGCTGTACAGAGTGATCGGTGAGCAATTTAGCAGTCAGCGAAAAAGAAACAAAAAAGGGGGGGGAGGTGGCGGAGCAGGGGGCTATCTGGGAATAAGTGCACGTGCTGACTCATTTAATCATTACAGCGAAGCTGTATACCTCTACCGTCCAAGGAAATTTTCGTGTCGTAAGCAAAACACCCTTCATACGTGGGCCGATCCCGAAGATAGTGCAATGCCGGGCCCACCCGCGGCGCCCACATACACAGCTTCGCTGGTCATCCTTCTTCACAGAGTAGAAGAGCACCGAGATTTTTTTTTTTTTTTCGTTCATTCGTTCGTTCACTCGTCAGTTGCAGGGAAGGGTCCTTCCCAGAACACCACCCATCACTTTCGGTGTGTGTGTTCGGTGAGTGTCCTGTAATTATTGTGAAGACGAGCCCTTCCATTAAATTATTTCATCGCGCTCCGTTTGTTTGAGTTGCCGAATTAGCGTTTCGTCTCTAACGTAACACCCAACTTCATAAGTTTCCGGGGCCAGAAGTAGTATGAAGGTCGCTGCTACGTACTACATTGATCCCAGGTAAATTTTACGCATGGTACGAAGAATACTAGTCGCAAATGGCATCACAGATACGCAACAAGTAGACTGCAGCGAGGAAATGCAAGGGAAAATTCGGAGAGCACCTCACCGTGTCCACTCACTCTTAGCGACCTTGAAAGTGCGCGTGTTTGCAACGCTGTCAAAGCATGGATGGATGGATGGATGTTATGAGCGTCCCCTTTGGAACGGGGCGGTGGCTTGCGCCACCAAGCTCTTGCTACTATGCTGCTTAATATCCTACCTAGGTTAACCAATGAAAAAACAAAAAAAACCCACTATGAACTACCACGTCCAAATTTTCTGATACCCTATTGCGAACTGTGCTTTTGTACGTCTCCGTCTTTTGTCGTTTCCCTACTTTTCTTCCACCAATCCTCCAATCGCCTCTTACTGATGTCTATTGCGGACCTGTTTGCTTTACCACTGCTCCCGCTGAACCCAAGGGCTTCAAGGAGGCCAGTGCCTAAATCGACCGCTGGATAGACGTCTTCACATTCTAATAAAATATGCTCCGTCGTTTCCCTAGCTTTACCGCAGCAAGCACGTGCTTCTTCTTCCTTCTTATATCTCGCACAAGTTGACAGGCCCCGCCATCTAGCGCCGAAAAGACGAAGCAGTGCAAGTATAATCTCCGAGACCGGATGACGCCATGCCGAGAAATCATGGAGGGCAAGGGCGCCAAATTTTGAGTTCACGCCTTCGCTTTCCGGAAGTCCGCACAGTTGTAACGGCCTATTCTTTAGCGCTGATGCGATATTCCTGCTGAAGAGTCATCCCACTTCATTTTCCTGGAAAAAAAAAAAAAAAATTCACGGGCAGGATAAAGCGCTATCAGTTAAAACAAAGAAGTAACCATATCGCGATGCCCTTCACCGAAAGCCCTATGACATGCGGGATTTCTATAAAGAGAAAATGGAGACGAGCTTCACTGGTTATTATACTCAGTAACTAAGCAACTCAGAAATGTACTGCACGTAACTAGTTCACCTCATTTACTTTATCCTCCTCTTCATGCATGTCCTCCTCCTGCCCCTCTCCACTCCTCCTCCTTCCTACCCCTACTGCTGACCGCCATTCAGGTGTTAGCTGACAGCGCTGGACAGTTGCAGTGCGGCTAGCAGTAATCTCCTTCCTTTCCCTCTTTCTTCTTTTTTTAAATTTTAAACGCGAACAGTTACACAGGTAATCATTGGGACGCATGGTATAACCAAGTTGCTTGGGTGTAAGATTAACAAGCATTAAGGAAACATTGAAAATCCAAGTGCCCAAAATTAGCGTGTTGAAGAAAATTTCCGGTGAGAGCATGTGTCAACGCACTAACTTAACGCTTTCATAATCTATTTTCTACCACTACTTAAATATTCAACATAACCCCATGCAGGTTTAATGGCTTCTGTCTTTCTACTGTAAACGATGGGTTGGCAGCAGCACATAGGAGACAACTCCGAAAAAAAAAAAAGCACGTGGTAGATAAAGACTTTAGTTCAGCTAGACTTGGTCATCACCCTGTCATTAGCACAGAGCTTTATTGACGTTGTTGTCGATGGTGGCGGTAGTGGCGCTGCTGCTGGTTTTGCATATTTTAACAGCCTGGACATGTCCCAGCAATTCAACATTTTCTCAGATCTCACGGTCTGTAATACTTTGATGCCAACTGCACATGATGATGATGATTATTAATATTATTTAATGATTTATTAGCATTCTCCTTGGAACAAGGCGGTGACAAATAATCACCTAGCGTTGCATACTGCAACGCTAAGTGGGCCAGGTCACCTACCGCTGCCGTTGTCGGGGCAAGCAGAAGAGGAAGACAAGGAACGCCAGCTGCAGGCATCTCGACAGAAGAAACAACAAATGTCTCTAAAATAAGTTTGTCTACTTTAATTCCGTGTAGAGCTTCAACTTCCCCCTGACATATATTTATCTCCCCCTCATCTGTTTAATCGCCGGGTTCTTGGCTAATTGGTATTGAGTAGACGGCATTATATAGGGAGCAAGCAAGTAAGCAAGCTAACAAACAAGCTAACGAGCAAGCTAACAAGCAAGCAAGCAAGCAAGCAAGCAAGCAAGCCATCGCGTGTTCGCTTATTCATTAGACAACACCACTCTTCGTCACAATGTTATTCGCAGATGGTCAAGCGTGCGAAATCGAAATCAACTGGCGACTGCAAAAGTACAACGGCGTCTGGAGCAGGCATTATGTGCCTCCTAATTTCTGTTAATGCTTTGAATTACCTTTGCACGATAAGTAGGCCAGCCTTTCTTTTTTTTTTTGCGCTAGTTCCATTTGTGGCATATACAAACGGTGTGCGAAGCAGGGAAGAGCGAGAGCGTCGCGCGCCCGATCCCAGACGATTACCTAGAAAGTGTATTAAGAACCTTACAAAAAAAAAAAAAGGATCCAGGTCCGGCACTGACGTCCGGGCTGTACCGCGGCGACCATTCCGGGCCGCTATCCCGCTACCGCAGAGCGCGGGAGCTTTTGCCTGCTGCGTCTCCGCCCTGGGCCGGTTCGCTCCTCCTTAGGCGACCTGGCCACCGCCGGGTTCACCCGGGGTCACCATATCGACGCCCCGCTTAGCGCGGACGTCCCGTCGACATGCTCGGCCGCGGTGCAGGACTCCCGGCCTCAGCCCGTCCTCTGGACCCGGCCTCCGAGAAGCTGGATTACAGGGGTGCGCCACATCCCCCGGCCGTCTACATCATGACAGGTAGCGGCTTCTATACCCACCTGTCCACTTTTTTTTCTTTAGCATAAGGCGCGGCTCTTCACATTAGACTCTTTCGGTTTATCGTGCAACGGGGAAGACAACATCGTAAAATGGTCGAAAACGCTGCCTTCGCCAACACGGAAAGCCTGCGCGAAGCCGCGTGCAACGTGTCGCAACGGGCACGTGATTGCTTGCGCAAGAAGCGGCGGGACGTTCAAATCGAGTTCGAGCGCTGCTCGCGGGCGTCCTCGCTGCGTGTGTCCTCGCGAACGTTTCGTTACAATTTTGTTACCTGTTCCACTCCAAGCCATGATGACAGAATGAATTCGAGACAAGCGAACAGATATTGCCTATAGCGAATTTATGCGCATAAAGTAGCTCCGCTTGTCCAAACAATAGTCGAGAATAAATGACTTACTTGTTTCAATTAGCATCACGCTTTGGACACTATACACTTCCAAACTGTGTGTAAAATGAGTAAATTAGAATAGTGGTTTCCCAACGTTGACAGCACGCACCAGTAATCTAAACATCCTGTGGACTTCCGGTAGAGGACTGGGGCTGCGCATAGCTCGCTGGTCTAGTTGCTCGCGCGTTGGCATAGTACGTGCAATGCGAGCAGATAAGGGTATACAGAGGCAAGAACCGGAGCCGAGTCTCGTCTTGTCACCTCTGTCCTTAACTCCTCTCGCGGTCTGTATTCACACACAGCCGGATCTGCACTCCGGACGAAAATACATCTCAACTTATAAAAAAAAAAATGCTTCGTCTGTATTGCGCTTATCTTGAATATATTATGAACACAATGTAGTTATTGTTAATCTTTTTCGCCATGATCGGTAATATTTTGAGCGGTATTTACTGTCAGATGCTTTATAATCACTACTATAGCTAAGTGTAGCAGCTATCTGTAGTAGATTGTGAACAAGGCACCCGTATTGGGCGCGCCGAAACGTCAATATGTGTCTTGAATTTTTTTTCAGTTGGCGAGCGTACATTTATTCAGTCATATAGTATAGTGTATCGTTTTTCTACATAGTACTGCATATATCGATATTGACTGTTAACCACAATTGCTTATTTCAGTACCCAATGTGAATTAGAGTAACCGCTGTCGGAGAACTAAAAAAAAAAGCAAAAGTATGTATGTATTGAAATGCGGAGGAGACAGCTAGTTAAGCCATCCCGAGCATTCTTTTCTCTCTCTCTCTCTCTCTCTCCCCATTTCTGTACATATGAAAACGAAGTCATTATTCTAATGTATGACTATTATAGCTGTTGCGAGCATGAGTAAGCAAGCAGGTATAGGAGCGGCAACCAGACATACGCACACATGGTCGAGAAAGTTCAGCAGGAAAATCCCTAAACGCGAACTTTATTGCGTATAGGTACTGCTGTGGTTCCTCTTTCGTGGCGCCACCTGCAAATGAACGCCGTTGCGAGGCTGAAGGCGCTGTCGGACAATTTCCACGGTGCTTTCCAACTCCCCGACCTTACCTCTAAGCGCGTTAACGGTCGAATTCGCAATCACGTAAGCTTCCAGCAGTTGGTCCTGCCTTCTCGTCGTGTCTGCAAGTTGTTGACGCAATTCTGCGCAGGAGCTGTTATAACACGGAGGATCGGATGACGCAGCGTTCAGCGCAGCGAGCTCCTGCTTGACTGTTGTACTCCGGGGCGTCCGGCTTGAGTTGGCTATCTGTGGCACGATGCAGCTCTCTAGCCGAGACAGATCAGTGCCGTTGGAGGACGACAAGAGGCGCACCTCCACCTGCGTCGATTGCCGGATCTGCTCCATCTACGGAACCCTCACTTGCCACAGATGGCGTTGCCATTCCTGTTGCGCCATTCGCCGTGGTTCGTTTGCGGGAAGATTCTGCGTAACGAAAATATGGACACTGTATAGTTAACTTTATTTATCTGTAGAACACAACAGCTCATGCAAATACCCATGCAGAAGGTATTTAGATACAAAAAGAAAGATCAACAACATACCTGCCACATTTAGATTTGGAAAAAAGAAAACATTACAGTGAAAAGCAAGGAACAAGAAAATTCTTCAAAAGATATGAAGCTATTTGATTATTTCATACGTTTACTATTTATTAAAAGAATAGTATACATTGCTATATACAAATGCCAGGAACACGCAAGCTGGTGTACGCGCGCGCGCGCGCACACGCGCACACACACACACACACACACACACACACACACACACACACACACACACACACACACACACACACACACACACACACACACACACACACACACACGCACGCACGCACACACACACACACACACACACGTATGTCGCAGCAACAATGATCTGGGCCTCAGACACGGAGATGAAGTTAATTGATGCAGTATTCACGCAAAGGCTCTCAAAGATTCAGTTGCCGTTTGGCATCATTGTCGTATTTGTGTATACTTGTGTCAATACGACAATCGTAAACAAGCACTAAAGGATCTGGAATTTTACGATAAATTCGTAAATGTTGGCAGGTACGCACGGCAGAAGGATGTGCGTAAAAATAATGTTAAAAAGGAAATGACAGCACGGGGAACATAGCAATGTGCGGCAAAAAATAATAGTGCAATACGTCAATACAACAACAAAACAAAATGCAGTGATTTCTAAAACGAGGAGGTAAAAAGAACAGAACAAAAAGGAATCTTCGTACGCTGCAGCATGTTTAAGGGTCATCGACACCTTTCATGCGTTCAGTATGGGTAAGAAGACCTAAAAGAAAACGCAGTAAACTCCTATTATACGGGCATATAAACCCTGTGACGCAACACGGAGCCTTCGTATGCGATCGCGACTGCCGGGAGTCGAACGCGCAATCTCCTGCATGACAGCAGAGAGAGAGAGAGACACGATGGTTTAAAAAAGGAAGACGTGCAATGCAGGACGCTCTTCCCTTCAAATACACCAATCGCACGCCTTTAACTTTTTCCCGTATTGCGCAAAAGAGTCTTCGCTGGTCCCACCACTGAACGTACGGCTGAACTATAACACCCTGTCCAGGACCACCACCTATGAAGCCTGGGCGACGTGTCGGCTAGGTTTCCCCGTGGGCGGTCTTGTAGGGCAAAGACATCTGCAATCAATCATGCCAATAAATTAAGTAACCGCGATTACAGAAGCTTAATACAGATGGCATATAAGGGCCAACAATATTAAAAGCGAAAACAACGGAAGTGACCCGGTAGGAACAGCCAGTGAGCATTTAGGCGCAGTCTAGGTGTCAAATGACGCCAAACTTACCCTTTGGCGGGAACAGCGTTGGCACAGCATCCTGCTTTAGCCTTTTCCAGCCATCATCGCGGTTCTGCTCAAAGCTGTCCTCATCAAAGTGAGCCTGCAGGTTGATATATGAATACGAATTTGTCTCCGGCCTCGAATAAGAAAAGGATTTGAAGCGCGGGAGTCACTACATGGCAGCGCTGGCACTACTATCGCTTTTGCACGTAGATCGCTTAAATCTGCCTTCCAGCACTGTGAGCGCACACTATAACCTCCGAGTGGGCCGTCTGGCGCCTTCATCGGCTAGTTTAAGAGGTTTACAGCTTTTTATTTTTTCCCCCCGCTTTCTAAAAAGATCAATTGCACCTAGTTTTCAATAGCAACGGCTATTGTACTACCAGTGAAAAGAAAATGTCCTGGAGCGTTCCCGAGTCATTGAGTATATCAAACCAGAGTATGCAACCAAAGCCGGGCTGCGCTCTCGGTTTTGGCTCGAGAGGTTGGCTTAGAATGAAGCGAAAGGTTCAGTGCGAAGAAAATGCTTAAGTGGCCAGAAATTTTTTTCGCCATACTGAAAGTATGAATGTACGCTCTACATTTCCTTCTTCTTCTTCTTTTTTTTTTTTTTTTTCTTTCTTTTGCGCCCAACGTTTCCTTCATGTGAATCGCCCCCGGGAATCAAACTCGGGACCTCGTGCCGAGCACCAGAATGTCGTAGTCACTGGGCCAACCTAACCACTTCGTACATGCAGGTATACCCTCCTGATATATCCCATTGTACATCGTATAGGTGGTGTCCAGATCCACGTTCCTCCGAGCAAACGACACAGATCTAGAAGGCTGTGCTTTTGCGGGTTGTGTGCACCGAAAGTGATTGCGAAGCCAGAAACACTTCAAGGCTGCCGTGTTTCAGACACCATCTTTTTTACATTGCCTTCAATCGCCTTTCTTTTTCCTCAAAATTAAACCGCAAGCTACTAGATAAATGATTTCTCCTGCATATGAAGCGGTTTAATCACGCTGGATTCACGATGGATTCTATCAGTGTCTCATTTGAAAGGGGCGGTGAGTTCCGTAACCAAGCTCTTATTTTTGCCAAATGTCCTACCTATATTTAAAACCAAGACAAAAAGAAACACACACACAGACAAACGCAAAGCATCAAACTTTGTTTTTGCAAGCCTGCGTTGTTTGTGGTCTCCCTACTTTCCTACAACCAAACTTCCAATCGCCTCTTGTTACTTTCCCACTGCTACCCAGGAACCCTAGGCCTTCAAGGAGGCCAGAGGAGCCTAGACCGACAGCTGGGCAGGTATCGTCAATCCTAATAAAACATGTTCCATTGTTACCCGAGCTTCACCGCAGCGAGCACGTGCTTCTTTTTCCTTGGTGTACCTAGCTTAACAGGTACGCCTTCTAAGGCGTCCCCATGATGATGGTGATGATGATGATGATGATGATGAAGTGCTGCCTTTCCCTTCGAAACGGGTGGCTGCTGCAATGACGGCCGGGTAAAATAGAAGTGAGAAACAGAAGTGAGGAAGAAGGAAAAAAAACACGGTTTCATGCAGAATACAAATCACCGAGGTCAAATAAGAATCCGCTCTCCTGAAGAAAAGAAATAAAGGAAGAAATTAATTACTGCAACCGGCAGGAAACTGCGGGCCCATATGACGTATAACGAAACTACAGTGTTAACGAAACGCACGGCACACCGCAGCAGCAGCTCCGCAAAATTGCCGCTTTTCTTCCTCAGAATTTCAAGGACGTTATCGCTTTTCGAATCAGTTTTTTTTTCTTTTTTTTTTAATCTAGACACGGAGGCAAGAAGCCGGCTTCCCAGCGAACGAACAAATCGCAGCTGTGTCAGCCCATAGCCTCCGCGATCGTTGAGTGCCTTCAAATCTCGGAGGCATCGTACTTCGGGCGCGCATCGGTAAGTCCTGGAGCTGATATCGTGTACACGGGGACTGTGTGCTCTCAATGTCAAAAGCATAGATATGCCACTTATGCAAGCCGCGCCTAGAGTGCAACGGATACTACGCACATTCGGCCAGCCCGTGAAACACTGCGAGGTTCCACAACGAACACCTTTTGCAAAAGGTTTTGACTGCACTTTGCAAGCATTCGTTAGGAGCACGCGGCAGTTAGCACAGCGCAGTGGGATTAAGTGAAGTGACGTCACACAAAGCGGCCATTTAAAATCACACATTTGCACACTCTAAGAAGTTTACACCCTTTGGAGTGCCCCTACTGATAACGCGCGTGCCATTCGTTACTGGAAAGTTCCGGGCTCGCAGCGTTAAAGAAAGGAAACGCATCAAGGCAGATGACGATTATCGTTGTGTAGCAGAAGGGGCACGCCAAAGGGTGTAAACTGTTAGAGTGCTGAAGAACGCACTGCAATATACGTGTACAACTGAAATTGTACTCACACTGCACACGGAGGACCACTTGGTAGGCTCCCAATTCGTGCTCTCCTTTGGGGTTGGGTGGGAAAATGAAATACTCTCCCACCATTCCTAGAGTCATTCCCACAGTTGGGCACGGAGCACGAAGGCATTCTGTCATCAAAGCTATCGATCGACCGAAACAAACATTCGCACAAGAACTGGGTACGACAATGATTGGATAAAGCTCGAATTCTACGGAATAATTTCCAAATGCGCGTTCTCAATCAAGCCACCACCGCCGACCATCGGGACAGCAGTGGCACCTAGCGGAATAAAATCGCACTAGGTTGCTCAATGCATAGCCTCAGTGATTTGGCGGCACAGAAACATTCCTAATCAGGGAAAGCTTGGATAAACTCTCTCGATGAACTCAATGCGCCGCGAGGCCTCGAAAAAAAAAAAAAAAAAAAAACATACATTCTCTCATGGAGGAAAGACAGTGTAGGAAAGGCTCCGGCAGGCGCGGATCAGTTGAAGTGTGGCAGACACTTGGTGTTCTACGCAAAGGAGCACTGGCACTGGTGTGACAAACATCAACGTTGCCATAACAACCGCGCTCCTAAAGCTCTCGCTGCTGCTCTCGGCCCCTGAAAAGTGAGATCAGCAGATTTTCCGAACCTTGTCTTTCTCGCAGCACAATCTGTTCGCGAGACAAGGTGACTTTGGAGTGTGGTCAGTATGCTTGAACGTTGTGTTTTAGGACTGCGAGTGTGTCAGTCAGCAACAGACACACTCAAGTAATCACGGCGCGGTTCTTCGTCGTCTCCTTCAACGTGCAACGGAAAAACACAGGAGCGCGTTTGCTCAGTCAGTCAATCAATATTTATAATTCATTGTCCATACAATAATGATAATAATTGCAGCATGAAAGCAGTGTTAGTGCAAACGTCTTCACCACGTAAGGAATGGCCTCAGGTCCTATGGTGGATAAAGAATGGGTGGTAGTGGGAGTATATCAGTCCTCGTCCATCAGCAATATTTTAAAAACAGTTTACAGCCTTTTCTGGGGCATCCCACAATTATGATCGTCGTCTATCTTGCATAGCTTTCCTCCCTCTAACGCTGCGCGGCTGCACCTTTTAGGTCACGAAAGTTACGCGCGTTATCTGCGTGACATGGCATCGTTGACAGGAAAGTAGAGAGCGCAGAGTTTTCAAGAGAGGAAACGGAAGCACCAGATTATTATCGTTGTTGAACAAAGATGTGCGAAAAAGGCCTTAACAGTTTTTTAGAGTGAAGTCCAAAATGGGTGTCCCGGATGCATGAAGCTGTCGGCGGCTTAGGACGGAGCGTAAACTATAGATAGCTTTCACTGACGTCATCGTGCCCGCCATCGCGGGGTACTAGTACGTCGAGAAGCTGCGTCAACACGATATGTAACAGCGCGACAACTAAAGAGGCGCGCCTTGCACCGAGTTACAGTTTGATAACCGCGATAATCTGGTGAAAAGCCGTCACCGTCAGAAAATAAAACAATGCACATAGCTGACATGGTGCACAGACGTCATCGTGACCTCCATGTTTGCGTACTAATACTATGCAGAGCTGCGCCAATGACGTCACGGGAAACTTTTGTATTCGTGCAGTCACATTCCGAGTACGGGTGGGCGAATATTCCAACTTTCAAATACCAATGGAATAGTCCTTTCTGTTCGGTTCGTATTCAATTCGAGAGTTCACTATTCGAAAATTGCACAACATTCGTTTCCGTTCGAATATGAACGCGAGCAAGACTTATTGGGGAGCCTCAATGGCGGAAGACCGATGCCAGCGAGGACAGTTCGGAATGATTCTGCCGCAGGAGAGACGCAGTTGTTGCGCGTATCTATGAGCTCAAGTTTATGAACGAACACGTACACGGGGGCCCGCGAATAAGCTATTCTGAATATTTGCCAGTCATTTCGAGAACAATAACGGTAACAAAATATATAAAACAGAAGTGGCAAAAAAAAAAAAAAGGATCCAGGTCCGGCACTGACGTCCGGGCTGTACCGCGGCGACCATTCCGGGCCGCTATCCCGCTACCGCAGAGCGCGGGAGCTTCTGCCTGCTGCGTCTCCGCCCTGGGCCGGTTCGCTCCTCCTTAGGCGACCTGGCCACCGCCGGGTTCACCCGGGGTCACCATATCGACGCCCCGCTTAGCGCGGACGTCCCGTCGACATGCTCGGCCGCGGTGCAGGACTCCCGGCCTCAGCCCGTCCTCTGGACCCGGCCTCCGAGAGGCTGGATTACAGGGGTGCGCCACATCCCCCGGCCGTCTGCTCGGGCACAGGTAGCGGCTTCTATACCCACCTGTCCAGTTTCTTTTTTCCTTTCATTTTTTTTTTTATTTAGGGTGCATATCTTGACATTTGATTCCTTCAAGTTATCGTACGACGCGGAAAGCGACAAAGTATACAACGGGTGGAAATGCATCCCTCGCCAACACGGAAAGCCGCCACGAAGCCGGGTGCAACGTGTAACAAAGGGCACGTGATTGCTTGCGTACGAAGCGGCGGGACATTCAAAGCACAGCGCGACGTTTACACAGCGCCATGCGACCGAACTGGTTTTCGCGTCGTTTCCAGTACAGCTGGCGGCTCGCGTGGCTCTCTTCGTCAAACGCGCTGATTGATTCATTTCTTCTTCTTCTTCTTCTTCATCATCATCATCATCATCACCATCATCATCGTTGTCGTCGTTATTATTATTATTATTATTATTATTATTATTATTATTATTATTATTATTATTATTATTATTATTATTATTATTATTATTATTATTATTTAGATTTGCCGAAAGCCTGATGAGACAGAAAAGAGAAAGGAAGCGACATACATGGAAAAGCCCGTACCTTCAGTTGTACCCGGTGGGCGCGGCGTGACTGCCCACTGGATCTCCTCTCGTTTTCCACGTCCCGTAGAATTTGCCCCGCGCCTCCACCACTTTGTCGCTTGACAGTTTTCTCATAGACACTTTTCATTTAACTATAATATTTGATAAGCTGATTAATCAAGATTAATTATGGAATTAGGCGGAATGCAAGAAAGTACCCAGTATCTCCAAGCGACGGCAAATAACATTACCTTGGTTATATATCCAGCTGCGTAGCATAACTTTTTTTTTTTCATTTTGGCTCTAGTAAATAGAAACGCCCGGTATATATAGCTATACGGTGGTACGATCTGACACCAACAAGAAAGTTCAGGTCTAGCTAGACGTGCGATATGATAACATATGAACTGTAGATCGTCTGATTACGTCTGTGGAGTGCACTCAAAGGACCGGCGTACGAGAACAAACCTGACACGCTGAATGAGCTACAGACAGTCATTACCAAGCACATTGCACGGATAACTCCGGCAGCCGTCCACCGCGTGTTGAACGATATACAGCGCCGTGTGCGCACAAAGTCTTCAAGCCGGTGCTGAAGATTTTCCAGCATCTCCCGATAGTGATCACTGCACTGCCGTAAGTAAAACTTCAAATATAAAGACCGCCAATTCCTATGCAACTGCTGTACCGGCATCGCATATTTACTTAGTCTTTGAAAACACAGGTGGCGCCTAAACTGTCGTCTATTAGCCAAAGGAAAGAATTCATTGCAGGGTATCGAACCGAAACATTTTTTTATTTTTCAGGTTCGCTTCGGGTTCATGCTTTTCGTCTCGGTTCAGCTTCATCTCTGGCGCGGATATTAAAACGGTTCCAACAGGTTCGGAGCTTCCTGAAAGGGTTCGTTCGGGTTCAAACGGTTCGGAGCAAAAATAAAAATTCCCGAGCAGCCATTTCCGTGACAACATGCAGAGTTCTTGAAGAAGCATTCAAGTTTGCTTGAATATTGTGACAACTATAACGGACACTGTTATTTTGCATGGGCATTAAATAAATAAGAAAAATCAGAAATGAGGCACGATACACTGTTGTATACGTACAGCATATAGGAATTTTTACATTCGGCACACACTGCGGCTATCAAATGTGTGACTAAACCACCGCCGTCGTCGAAATTTTCTCGTTCAATACTGATTCCTCAGGAGTACAGGCATAAAATTGTGCTTCCTTTTTTTTCCGTGCTTTTCTTTTTCTTCTTTTTCTTTTATTTTTGGCTTTCTGAGATAGCTGCCGATTACAATCATAGTACGAGACCTAAATATCTCGTGCGTGTAACAAATCACGAATTATGTTAATGCACTGAATGCGGAACGCGCACCAACCAAAACCCGCCTTTTTGGCGGAGAGTCTGATAGAAGAGCTCCTCTACACGTGATTGAAATCAGTGTGGTGGTCAGGTGTTATCAGTGATGGCCGTGGGTCAGTGCAGTGGTTGAAGCGGCATTACGATGTCCTTGCGAAATATTCGGGCGACAGAATAATGAGGGAGAGAAGGTGCACGAAGGGCGAATCCTTCTGAGAGAAGGGCTGCGCATTCGTTCTCGACGTTTGTTTGAGTAAATACGGTATATCCAGCTTCCACGTGCAACGGTTTCGCGTTTGTCAAGACACGGAAGGCAAAATCCGCAAATTAAGTAAACTTCTACGTTAACTAGTTTAATTTTGTCTTACTTAACTGTTGCTAATAAGGTTTTTGTCTTACTTAACTGTTGCTAATAAGGTGTTTATGTTTTCTCTTCCCCAGCTTGAACTAACGTGCATGAAAACGCGGGACACTTTTGACAAGCGCTCTCACTTGTGGGCGCTTTGCCCCCGTATAGCTTTCCCTTCATAGCCGCAGAAAGTTGTCCGCGTGTATAGTCCTGAAGCTGCAAAGAATTCAAACAGCTCTCTAGGCATCCCATCGATTTTGAAGCTAGACGATTTGGGAATACGTACAATAACTGTCATGAAATTTCTAAGAAACACAAAAAGAAAGAATAACAAAAAAAAAGGGGAAAGCTCGACGATTTGGAAATACGAACAATAACTGCCGAATAATAATAATAATAACAACAAAAAAAAAAAAGGATCCAGGTCCGGCACTGCCGTCCGGGCTGTACCGCGGCGACCATTCCGGGCCGCTATCCCGCTACCGCAGAGCGCGGGAGCTTCTGCCTGCTGCGTCTCCGCCCTGGGCCGGTTCGCTCCTCCTTAGGCGACCTGGCCACCGCCGGGTTCACCCGGGGTCACCATATCGACGCCCCGCTTAGCGCGGACGTCCCGTCGACATGCTCGGCCGCGGTGCAGGACTCCCGGCCTCAGCCCGTCCTCTGGACCCGGCCTCCGAGAAGCTGGATTACAGGGGTGCGCCACATCCCCCGGCCGTCTACTCGGGCACAGGTAGCGGCTTCTATACCCACCTGGCCACTTTCCTTTTCTTTTTTTTTTTTCTTACGTAAGGCGCGTTCCTTCGCATTATATTTTTTCAGTTTATCGTATAACGCGAAAGGCGACATCGTAAAATGGTCGAAAAGGCAGCCTTCGCCAACACGGAAAGCCTGCGCGAAGCCGCGTGCAACGTGTAACAGCGGGCACGTGATTGCTCGCGCAGGAGGCGGCGGGACGTTCAAATCGAGTTCGAGCGCGGCAAAGCGGCATTCCAGCGAGCGCGGAGCGACCGGCTGCCGCATTATTACGCGTGCGATGCTCTACCAATTGAGCTACCACGGCGCCTTTCCCCCCTCCACTTTCTGGGGCATACATACCTAAATACATTATATATATATATAGTGAGAGAGAGAGAGATATTGGCCCCGGTAGTAAAATGAAGAAAAAAAGAGTACGACGTACGTTACATAAGCACAGTATATTGCACTGAAGTTGCGGCTGGTGGACCAGCCTTTGTCAAAAGTCTTTTGATAAAGGCGTGCGTGTGTGTGTGTGTGTGTGTGTGTGTGTGTGTGTGTGTGTGTGTGTGTGTGTGTGTGTGTGTGTGTGTGTGTGTGTGTGTGTGTGACGGCCTTTTATGATATGACTAATAAACACCGTGCACCTCGGTTTCCATACTTCTCGTTGAAATATATATTGTCTCTACTTATAAATTATCACTACTCAAAGACAGCTTTAGCATCATTAAATGTGATCAAAAGTGCGCGCAGCCGGACTAGGCCCTACTGTTTTGAGCGTGAGATAAGCGAAAGGGAGTGCAAACAAAGCATATATAGGTACAGTCGGCCACAGAAGCTTTCTGGACACGAGATTTGCCAGGAAAGAAATTAAGCAAGAAAGAATTCCTCTGAAGCCTGCCTCCACAGAAATCTCTCTTGAAATCTTCACGTATTGTGGTGTCGTTAACTAAATGACACTTCAATGAATCCTCGACAACTGTTGAATCCACACAATTAATCATATCAGTTGCCATTGAGCGCACGAAGGTTTTGTTATCGAGATTATGTTGCTGACTTCCTGTCGTGTAAATATTGACCGACCGAGAGTAGTACACGACAGGTTGAATACAAAATATTTGGACGCATGTCTTGGTTGGTACAATTATGCTGCAGTTCTCTTTTTTTTTAACGATTCGTAGCCCTCAGCCAGAAAGAGGAATGTTGCATATTTTGTTCATAATTTCCTGCGAACAGCATACGTTATTCCCATAAGGAAGCGCACAAAATCTCGAATCCAAAGCTTCCCTCTGCAGAAGGCTTTGGCATATAAACAGGGATCTATTAAATCAGAAACAGAGCAGAAATTCATATTTGTTGCGGAACCTCGTGCCGGACACTTTTGTGACCGATTTAAAGCCCGTTAATCAATTTCGTGCAGAAAATCCAAGCGCCAGCTTTATTGAATACGCATACTCCCATGGTTGTTTTGTCGTGGAGCCTCTTGCTAATGAACGCCGTTGCGGGACTGAAGGCGCTGTCGGAGAATTTCCACGGTGCTTTCCAACTCGCCGACCTTACTTCTTAGCGCGTTAACGGTCGAATTCGCGATCACGTAAGCTTCCAGCAGTTGATCGTGCCTTGTCGTCACGTCTGCCAGCTGCTGTCTCAATTCGGTGCAGGAGTCGTTAGAACACGGAGGATCGGATGACGCAGCGTTCGGCTCAGCGAGCTCCTGCTTGACTGCCGTGCTCCGGAGCGTCCGGCTTGAGTTGGCTAGCTGTGGCACGATGCAGCTCTCTTGCCGAGACAGATCAGAGCCGTTGGAGGACGACAGCAGGTGCACCTCCACCTGCGTCGGTGACGAATCTGCTCCATCGACGACGACGGAATCGTCACTTACGCCAGACGGCGCTGCTGCTGCTCTTGTCACGACTTTCGGCGCTCTTCTTTTGCGAGGCGATGCTGCAGAACGAGAATGCGACATTACACGTTCTAGTTTATTCGTTCAGAGGACATTGCAGGCCCTATAGAAGCCCTTGCAGGAGTGACACATACACAAAAGGAAAAATCAACAAGAGATTAGCCGGATAATACAAAAGCAGCGTGGCATAGGTACAACCAGGGTCCTTCCATTTTTTTTTTTTCTGGTCACGAAACTGCCGCCTCAGTTTCACATAGAGCCAGCGCCCGCCGCTAGAGGCGCAACCGTCCATGAGAGGGCATGCGAACGCCGCTACCGCTGTGGTTGTGTGTGGGGCAGCCTCAGTATTCTAGCTTCCTCAACTTCCTCAACCGTCGCTTTAGTTTCACGTAACTATTTTTAACAATGAATATGCTTAAATTACTGCCTGAGCGCGTCTTCTGCCATGATATGAGCGCCCGGGACGAAAAGAAAGCCACTCATAACATGGAGCTTGCGGCGGTCTCAGACAAAAAAAAAAAAAAGGAATCTGGGATTTTAAGAGCCAGAACCGCCTTACGATTATGAAGCACGCCGTAGTGGGGGGCTCGGGATTAATTTTGGCCACCTGGGATCCTTTACCATGCACGTAAATTTAAATAAACGGGTGTTTTGCATTTCGCCCCCGTCGAAATGCGTCCTCGGTACACGGTCGGGCGGTCTCGGTCCAGATTTCTTCATCATCGCCGTTCGCCTCAACGCTTCGGTGGGCTCCGCTTTTTAATATATGTCTAAAATTAAACACCGCGCATTCGCAACAAAGCGCCAGTGGTCCCACTTATCACCAGGTGCATACATATGGGCTGTTGCACCCCCGCTTACCCGTAAGTAAGCGCCAACTCCGTTGCTCATAGCGCCACATTGTTCGCCGAGCACAGCTGTTCACTTTCTGTTAAACTGTTGCAGAGAAGAACTCTGACTGTGGGCAGTATCTTATTAAACGAGATCAAAACAATGAAATTGTTATTGCAAAGGGCTCCTACCGTCGAATACTTAATGACAAAGAAAAGGAAATTGAGCAGCTTGGTGCGCTTAAAATTTCTCTACAAAGCGATGCCATTTCTGAATGAGATTTAGGTAGGATTAATGTAAGACAGACTTCGTTACTAAATGTCTTCGGTGCGGCTTTTAGCAACGGATTAAGGCGAACGTGAAGCGTTAGGACCTGCACAGGTGAAACTAGCTGTGTTAGGACTTTGCACAGTTGAAACTGTCTGTATTGTAATCAGGCAATTGCCTTAGCAAGCAGTCATTTAGAAGCGTCAGTAAGCCCAGCACTTGTTCACGCTGCTCGTGGTTCCGACGCAGAAACTACGAGACTAGGTATTTTGGTTCTTAATTCGCAACTATTTACAATATGTTAAAATGCTGCAATCACCGGTCCTGATATTCTTATCATGGTCGAAAAATGAAAAAAAAAAACTTTATAATTCGATTAAGAAACGAAATAAAACGTGTTGGTGCAAAAACAACATACAAGCACGATCATTTATTTATCATGTAAAATAAGCGGAGCGAAATACAGACAGCACAGAGGCGTCCGGTCACGAATGGTCCATCATTCACAATGCAAATGTGTTAAAAGCAAGACACTAATATAATAAGCATAAAGAAAAATCAAACGTGAGAGATATGCATTGGGGGGCAGGAAACAAACACCAGCAAACGAATGGCAATAAATACAGAATGCATAATCGATTGTTTCTATAAACAAGAAAGTGTAAACCATAAGCATTTCATAACACATGGCAAAAAAACTCTCAAACGGACACAAGTAGCCACAGCCAATGAATTCCAGGCAATGTGAGCGACCAGGTTTCACCTGACCAGCGATATCAGATAAAGAATATCAGCCAGAAATCTTCATTCTCCATTACATAAGTGCGACTATAAAAGAAGCACGAGAGAGTGAACTGTGCATGGGCTGGGCCCCGCCTTTATGTACGGAAAGAGCAAGAGTAGCATGGCAAGAATGTTGATTAGACAATCATGGAAAGCCTTGGTGTCACAAAGCATTAAACCTACCCTTTGGCGGGAACAGCTTTGGAACGGCATTTGGCTTCAGCTTTTTCCAGCCGTCGGCGCGCTTTTGTTCAAAGCTGTCGTCCTCAAAGTGAGCCTGCAGGTTGGGAGTGAAAAAGTTACGATTTGTGCTTCGAGTAGCAAAATACTATACCGGGCACAGGCGCCTCCACACGGAGGAACTGGCGCCTTGTATCGTTTATTTGCAGTGATATTTAAACCACGTGACACCACTCAGGTCGTGGAGAGCGTGCCAGTACCGGAGTGGGTCGGCCTTATGGTCTTATCACGTGGTTCAATAAGTTTAGTTACCTTTTCTTCCTTTTCCATTTCTTCCTTTTTCCATTTTTCTTTTCTTGTTTTAGAGACGCTGCCCTGCGTCTCTTATAGCAAAAAAAAAAAAAAAAAAAAAAAAAAAACGTCCGACGTTCACGCGTAGTATTCATGGGAGCATATCATCACGCATTACGCCGCTCAGTTCTCGTTGCACTCCTCTTGAATTCGGAGTCCTAATAACGTTCAGCGCGAAGCAAATGTAAGCTCGTCAAGGCTTTTAATCGCTGTGCTGCACGCATCCTCACCTGTATACTATCTACATTTCAATTCGTTCGTCCTACGTTTTACGTCAATGACCGGGAATCGAACCCTTGACGTCATGCTCCGCACAATCCGCCGCCACGGGTTAATTCGTAAGCACGTATGCACCCCTTTAAAGGTGCATCAAGTTGCACTGAAACGCTATTTAGCTTCCGCACCAGCCAGCGCACGTTCATGGTTGCCGCAAAGGTCGTATCAAGGTACCTCGAAGTTTGTCACCGCGGCGGGGAAGAAAATACGAACGCGTTTTCATGCATCGTGTAAAGCATTCAGGTTAACATAAGAGGCGCAATAAACTAATGTAACCGGCAGTAAACAGCGGGCACGTCTGGCGTAAGACGAAACGCGTGTCGCACCGGAGTTGAAGCTCCGCCATGTGCCAACGGCCTCCGTGATCCGTCTTGGAGGCGTTCCACTTCAGGCGCCGGCAACTGCGCACGCCCGTCGTGAGCACGGGGCTCAAAGCATTTCCTTAACGTGGAAAGCGTAGCTATACCACACCTATGCAGATAGCGCCTATCTTACAATGGATATTACGCATATTGGGCAAGGCCGCGTTCGCTATCAGGATAAACGACGAACGCGTTTTGCAAAGGCGTTTCACTCTGCTTTACGACAGTTTGCTGCGAGCTCGCGGCACCCGTAAAACTGCGCAGTAGGATTAACTCGAGTGAATGAAGCGACGTGGCCCCAAGCGGTCACCAATATATCACGCGCCAGCTGAGCAATGCATCGTGTAACACGTGCGCGACTGAAATTATACTTACACTGCATACCGAGGACCACTTGGTAGGTTCCCAGTCTCTCCTATTGATTCCTGTAAGCCAAAGTATTCTTCTTTCTCGCTGGGTGGGAAAATGAAACAGTCTCCAACCGTTCCTAGAGTGATTTCCGCAGTTGGGAACGCAGCAGCCTGGCATTGTGTCTCCCAAAACGATCGAGCAGCCGTAGTTAACGCGAATAACAAGAAGTGGGCCCGAGAATGGCTGAGAAAGCTCGGATTCAGCGGAACAAATGGCAGGCGCGCCTTCCAGCGATGACTATCCTGCCAACCAGCGGGATAGCCCTGTCACCTGGTGACGTGGAGTCGCACTAAGCTGTGTAATGCATTGCCTCCAAGATGTAAAGTCGCAAAGCACGATCGTGCCGTCGGTTCGATTGTGCGCGAATCACGGTCACCACCTGAATACGACGCGAGGCGTCTGTTAGCGATGATCACGCAGCAGACGCACGCAGTTAAGGGAGTTAAGAGATCTTAACTCTATGACATTCAGCTATTATATGGCGTTCTAGGTAAATAATTTCGGAGGCAATGATCTCTGTTCCCTTACCGGCCGCTAGTTGGAGCTACCAACAAGAATGAATGTCCCAGCTTCGAGAGCGAAGAATCTTATAACGAAATCGAATAATAATAATAATAATAATAATAATAATAATAATAATAATAGTAATAATGGCAAAAACAAGTGGGAAAGTAATAATTAGAGGTGGGCGAATGTAAACCTTTTCGAATACAAGTCCAATACGATTATTAAGTATCCAACGAATCGAATATCGAATCGTCAAATCCATACGCGCGTATTTACATCAGGCACACTTGTTTCGGAAAAATTAGGCACTACAATTAGGCACCATCACGAAGAAAACCAGCTAACTATAAGTGACATTCAGAATTAGTTTTAAACAAATTATAACTAATTGTCATTAAAAAGCTATACGGATGGATCCTCAACAGCTTTAGAGCCTGCTTTCAAACAGGCTTTTCAACTATGAATCGCTGTTGTGTGACTAGCTTGCCAATTACGCTAAATAATTGGTTACCGAAAGAAACTAAGCTGTGGAAAAATAAAAAGAGAAGGTGCGGACCAGCGGCTTTCCTTCGGTTTCTTTCTTTCTTTCTTATTTTGCTATTGTGTCGGTGCGAATGAAGTTCTCTTTCTCTGTCACTCTGGTAGAGTAGAAAACGTCAAAAAGTTAATTGGTGAAAATAAAGCAAACAAGATACTAGAAGCAGATAAGAAAAATAAAAGAGGATCTTTAGGTTCGCAACTGATATCTGCCAGGAGAGCAGTGCTGCATACGACAGTCGTGTTCCAGAACTGCAAAATAATTCTAATTGCTTTCTCGGCATCCTGTTGATTTGAAACGTGATTATTCTGAAAGAAGAATCGTAACGGTAACGAAATATATAATACCCAAGTGGCAAAAAAAAAGGATCCAGGTCCGGCACTGACGTCCGGGCTGTACCGCGGCGACCATTCCGGGCCGCTATCCCGCTACCGCAGAGCGCGGGAGCTTCTGCCTGCTGCGTCTCCGCCCTGGGCCGGTTCGCTCCTCCTTAGGCGACCTGGCCACCGCCGGGTTCACCCGGGGTCACCATATCGACGCCCCGCTTAGCGCGGACGTCCCGTCGACATGCTCGGCCGTGGTGCAGGACTCCCGGCCTCAGCCCGTCCTCTGGACCCGGCCTCCGAGAAGCTGGATTACAGGGGTGCGCCACATCCCCCGGCCGTCTACTTTAGCACAGGTAGCGGCTTCTATACCCACCTGTCCAGTTTTCCTTCTTTCTTTTGCTTTTTTTTTCTGATATAGGGCGCATGTCTTGACTGTGACTTTCAATATTTACCCAATGCGACGACTCAATAAAAGGCCTATAAGAACATCTTTCTCAAACACGGACAGCCTGCGCACGAAGCCGCGTGCAACGTGTAACGGGGAACACGTGACTGCTGCGTAAGAAGCGGCGGCACATTCAAAGCGAGTTCGAGCGCACCACGACGCAGTACAGCCCAGCGCCGAGCGACCGAACAGGTTTTGGCGTTGTTTCCCGCGCATTTCGCGGCTCTGTTCCTCAATCGCTCCTAGTGATTCATTTCTGTTCTCCTTATTGTGGGATTGGCCGCAAGGCTTATAACGCAAATAAAGAATAAAACCGCACAAGCTTTGCATCATGTCTGTATGACGCTGGTACCGAAACAATAAATCTGACGAATTGCTGTCTGTTAGCGAACGGGAATAGTTCTCCGCTAGATAGCTACTTTTACTTTTCCAAGTACTTTCCATGCTCGCTTTTGCTCGAGTAGACTATACAGTGTCCATCCTTTCCCGAACTGGAGAGCCGCAGTTGTTGCGCATATTTATGAGCTCAACTTTATGAACGAACATACGAGGGCCTCCGAATAAGTTATTCTCCTGAAATATTTCCAGTCATTAGGTAAGAACGTCTGGCTTAAAAGCCAGCCTACATACGGATTTCTCGTGTCGATCTAGACGAAGTCTTATTTGATTGCCATATTTCTGTCCTTTAGCGCCTACACTGCATACTCTGTTCCCTTGTTTCACTGCCGTCACTAAAGTGGTGTACAAGATAAAGAAAAGCAGTTGTTTCTCATTTACAAGCGCCTGCAGACACAGAGATGGTTGGTGCGGAGTCTGTTGTTTCTCTCTTTTCTTCTTTTTTCTTTTTTTGACACCGATAGCCTACATGACAAACTGATTTTTGCTGGTAGTCTGTCATTTAGTGTTTTTGCCAGTCCCAATAGCTATTGTGCTACAACCTCTGATCCTTTCCTTGCAACGGGCTCCTTTACGTGCATTTGGGGCACACAATTCTTCTTGTGTATTACTTTTTTCCCAGTAGTTCTGACCTCTTTTTTTTTTTTTCGGCAACCATTTATTTATCGTCTTTGGAAAACTTGGCGTACACCGGCCATTCATTTTCGGAAAGCTTGTCTGCAACCAGGCTCTAAAGATGTTGAGAGACTATTCGTGCAGGAAAAGCGACGCACGAATAGCCTCAGTTTTTTTTTTTTTTTTAATGAAAATTAGTGATTGTGTGTTTCAAGCTTATCTTTTGCCCCTGATAGTGAGTACAGGCGCAGTACCTAATTACAGCGAAATAAATATTCCTGCTGTAGATATATGCGTCTACATTTGACTTCTCTTATCTCTAGTTCCCTGTGTTGGGGAACGGCAGATATTGGCGGCAATATCATTACTAATATGGATGAGATAGTTCAAGTGGCTGAGGAGTTCTATAAAGATTTATACAGTACCAGTGGCACCCACGACGATAATGGAAGAGAAAATAGTCTAGAGGAATTCGAAGTCCCAAAGGTAACGCCGGAAGAAGTAAAGAAAGCCTTGGGAGATATGCAAAGGGGTAAGGCAGCTGGGGAGGATCAGGTAACAGCAGATTTGTTGAAGGATGGTGGGCAGATTGTTCTAGAGAAACTGGCCACCCTGTATACGCAATGCTTCATGACCTCGAGCGTACCGGAATCTTGGAAGAACGCTAACATAATCCTAATCCATAAGAAAGGGGACGCCAAAGACTTGAAAAATTATAGACCGATCAGCTTACTGTCCGTTGTCTACAAAATATTTACTAAGGTAATCGCAAATAGAATCAGGAACACCTTAGACTTCTCTCAAGCAAAGGACCAGGCAGGATTCCGTAAAGGCTACTCAACAATAGATAATATTCACACTATCAATCAGGTGATAGAGAAATGTGCGGAATATAACCAACCCTTATATATAGCTTTCATTGATTACGAGAAAGCGTTTGATTCTGTCGAAACCTCAGCAGTCATGGAGGCATTACGGAATCAGGGTGTAGACGAGCCGTATGTAAAAATACTGAAATGATATCTATAGCGGCTCCACAGCCACCGTAGTGCTCCATAAAGAAAGCAACAAAATCCCAATAAAGAAAGGCGTCAGGCAGGGAGATACGATCTCTCCAGTGCTATTCACAGCGTGTTTACAGGAGGTATTCAGAGACCTGGATTGGGAAGAACTGGGGATAAAAATTAATGGAGAATACGTTAGTAACTTGCGATTCGCTGATGATATTGCCTTGCTTAGTAACTCAGGGGACCAATTGCAATGCATGCTCACTGACCTGGAGAGGCAAAGCAGAAGAATGGGTCTAAAAATTAATCTGCAGAAAACTAAAGTAATGTTTAACAGTCTCGGAAGAGAACAGCAATTTACAATAGGCAGCGAGGCACTGGAAGTCGTAAGGGAATACATCTACTTAGGGCAGGTAGTGACGGCGGATCCGGATCATGAGACGGAAATAATCAGAAGAATAAGAATGGGCTGGGGTGCGTTTGGCAGGCATTCTCAGATCATGAACAGCAGGTTGCCATTATCGCTCAAGAGAAAAGTGTATAATAGCTGTGTCTTACCAGTACTCACCTACGGGGCAGAAACCTGGAGGCTTACGAAAAGGGTTCTACTCAAATTGAGGACGACGCAACGAGCAATGGAAAGAAGAATGATAGGTGTAACGTTAAGGGATAAGAAAAGAGCAGATTGGGTGAGGGAACAAACGCGAGTTAATGACACCTTAGTTGAAATCAAGAAAAAGAAATGGGCATGGGCAGGACATGTAATGAGGAGGGAAGATAACCGATGGTCATTAAGGGTTACGGACTGGATCCCAAGGGAAGGGAAGCGTAGCAGGGGGTGGCAGAAAGTTAGGTGGGCGGACGAGATTAAGAAGTTTGCAGGGACGGCATGGCCGCAATTAGTACATGACCGGGGTTGTTGGAGAAGAATGGGAGAGGCCTTTGCCCTGCAGTGGGCGTAACCAGGCTGATGATGATGATGAGATATTGGCGACGATCCAATCAAGTTCACCCAATTGTATCCCGGCTCCTCTCAAGCTCTTGGCCGCGGCCCTTTTAATTAGGGGCGAGGGAATGGGTGATTCCCCCCTGCTGTTAGAGGTCGCGCACCAGTATTGCACCACACACGCACTCCCTTGAGTCCACGGCGGGCCTGTATTGTCCGTTCACAAACAAAGAAAAAACAACGGCAGCCGGCCATACGGCGCTGTCAGCACACATACACTGTAAGCGATTCGTGGACACGGGATTGCACAGAGACACCACATATTTCGGAGTACTCGCACCCCTGCTTTCTTAGCAAGCTTCTCTATCTTTCCCTTCTCCCTTCCCCCAGCGTAGGGTAGCCAACCAGACTCTTGACTGGTTAACATCCCTGCCTTCCTATATTCCTCTCTCTCTCTCTCTTTCTCTCAATAAATTTGCGTAGGAGCACAGCTTGTTGGGCATGCAGTTAGTGAAACACAGGTTGACGAGCGGCGCTAACAAACGCGCAGGCTCTAAGGACGGGCGATAACTACCAACTATAATGCATCGTATATGTGCGTTAATTTACGTCCGTACATACGAAATAAAATTTTATAAGGGGCGCCAACAAACCCGCAGACTCTCAGGACGGGCTATAACTACCTATTCTAATACATGTATGTGTGTTAAGTTACGTCCCTCTTCTGATACGAAACAAAATTTTCGCCCTGAGGCGAAAAGATGCGTGCTCGCGGGCGTCTCCGTTAATCACACGATGACCCGAGCCACTTGGAGCCCGCGTGGGTGTCGAATAGCTTCTGTGAAGCGCGCCCAGCAGATGGCTTCTTTCGAGCTTCTCCCAGACAGTGTACACACTTCCGTCTTCGGCACCGTGATGTATGGCGGTTTTCATTCGCGGGAATCTGTCGCGAGCGCGATTCCACGACTGTGACGCGACGCAGGCGTCTTTTCGTCGTCGTCGTCGCGCGCGGCACTTTCGTGACACCCCGATCGTCGAGCGAGAGAAAGTTGCGTCGTCGGACGATATTTACTGCGCGCTGGCATTAATCTTACCGGTGTTCGTAAGACGCGAATAAAGAATCTTTCGGGTATACATCCGACTGCCTGACACTGCGTGAAATGCGCGAGTCGACGCCAACCACAATATACAGCGCAATGTCGATGCATACGCGCGAGAGACAGTTTCATGTGAAGTTTCTCCAAGGCGGTCTAGCCTCTCTGTTCTTTTTTTTTTCTTTTCTCGGCACGCAGCCCTACGCAGATTTTCTCGCAACGATCGCGTGATATGGCGCTCTATGAGCTTGGTGCTTCGGTAAACGCTCATTGGGGGCTTTCGGAAAGCGCCTGTAGAGAGACACGTTTCTGGGAACCATCAAGCGCAATTTGGATCATTCAACGGGTACGTGCGCTTGTGAGAACGCAGGGTGTGTCTTACGTGTTGGCAAGAAAAAAAAAAGGAAAAAGAAAGAAAGGCGGGCTCAGACGTACGCCATGCAGTTCGCTGTTCTGCGACCGACCTTTTAAAACATATTAGTTGAATTGTGGCTGATGTTTCGTCTCTTCTCACGTTTAATTTCAACTGTAGCGCTGAAATACATACCTCAATATATCTGTTGACTTTCTAGACATCTTTGTAATGATCGTCACACCCATCAAACAATATTTCACGATTAGAAGACGAACTATCCATAGTTTTATTCGGGAAACGACGCATGAAGCTTAACTCAACGTCTCTGTGTATAAAAGCGCTGGACAAACTGCGCCGCACATAAAATGACTGCAGCTTATGTGGAGCAGTGCAACTACAACCACGTAATAAAGAACTAGCTACAACTGCTATCTCGACAGGGTTTCACAATTCACCACTGCGTCAGTCGCCCTGGTCAGGGTCAACGCCTTTCATTCGTTTCAGCCAACGTACATAGATGGCGCCACCATTGCCGCGCTCGGCAATGTTGCCGTTAGGCATATGGGGCCGAGGATACGTGACGTCGCCGGGTAACTTTCGTTACTTTCGTGGTGGTTTCTTGGAAATGGCTCCGGCGTTGAGCTAAAGAAAACCCCCGTTTGCTTGTCTGTGTGCTCAGGAAATGTGCGCCGTCAATATTTTTTGCGTGTGTTGTGAACTGAATTGACCCACGGTGCCAATTCTGTGCCCGAGGAGTACTGACCGAACTCCGATCGGTGAGTTCGTTCGGCTGCTTGTTTATGATCCGCGCGCTTTCGTTCGAGAGCGCTATCGCGTTGCACTTGCTCGCGCCATGGGATCCCAGGGGCTCAACTAGGCCTAATGTCAATCACGGCATTTCCTTCGCACCCTGCAGTGGTGTGGTCCTGGTATTTACGTGTGTTGAAAGTCGCCGACCTTGCTGGGGCTGAAGTTTTGACCCAGTGTCAGCGCATCTTGTACACTCCTTCGGCCGCGCTATTGATTAAATACGGCCTGTCATTGCGGGGGAGGCAATGCTTCGGCGTAGTGCGCTCCTTGCGAGAGAATTTTGGTTTTCCTTAGGCGAGCTGTTGCTATATATCGCGTAATTTTCTTTGAGTACGAAACCTGATCTTTGTTGAGAACGGTTCTCTCAGATTTTAAAGTCTTGTCACTAGCCCGAAACGTTCACCTTGTTCGTTTTGTTGATGAGCTCGGACAGCTCAGGCTGCGCCGTCAGTCTCCTCTGCGCTGTTTCTCACGCGATCGCTTGCGCTTTGTAGCGTCTGTTTAACCCAACAATAAAAGCTTTCCTGCGTCGACGATTAATACGTCCAATTGAGAGCAATCTCAAGCGCTGGGCAGGTAGTTTTTGATAACGTAACGCTTCGTATTCAACCAACGCATGCTCGCATAGCCACAATGGGGGCGGAATGCTGAAATAACTGAGCACAGAGATACCGGATCACGTCAAAAAAGCTCTGCTTGTCAGAAATAATCGGGAGCAGACCGTCATCACCCATGCGAAACATCGGCGCCTTAATCTCGGCAAAGCATTATGTAGCATTATTACGCCCGCATTAACAACACGACGACATCCATGCGTTGTGCGGTCACAGATGCGGGCGTTCAGGAACGGTAGACTTCGTGGCCACCTCGTGAATAGCGTTCCTGTGATGGGCTTGAATTGTCGTTTAGGAACCGTACGTGCTGCTACGACATGCCGTCGCTACGGCAAGGGGCTTCCACGCAACGGAGCCCATATCAAACAACACAAACGGTACTTCCTGCGTGATTGATGCGCCACAAAAGTGGGCGCTCGCTTTGTGTTCCGTGTCCAATTGTCGGCTACAGTGTGTCAACGTCGGGCGATGCGCGGTCGCGCGGAGTTCGGCCTTTGGGGCATTGTGTATCGTAGGCGACAAGTGATCGGTCTTGCGTAACGCTGTTACGTCTAGCGGGGCATTGTAACCTCGCCCCAGGAGGGGGACTTTCTTCTAGGGTGCTTCTCTAGTACATTCTTTCTTCTCCCAACCTTCTTCTCCCAACTTGAATGGTTCGGCGCGTGTCATTGTGTTATCACCGTTATGTGTATTTTGGTTCTGGCGCACGCCGCAGACACCGGCTAGACAAGATTACAAATCGACTGCTATAGAATGGCGACCACTTCGAGAAGCCCTCGAGCGTAAGGGCCAAGATAAGCGCTGAAGTGGCCTGTGGTTATCGTGGTGTTTTACATCGAGTGTGTGGATATTTACAGTTGGGCTACTGAAGTCATCATCTCAACTGCCCTGTGCGGTGTCTGTTGCATAATGAATCCATGTTTAGCCAACTCTGATTAGAGTAATTGAAATAATTCCCTTCTGTGACCGTCATTGAGTCACTTTCCAGAGCGTGACCGGCGTAAACATCAACAGTGCATAAAAGTGCCACTTGATTTTGGCATTGACATTGCTGTTTATGTTAGGCAGGCCACAGTGCTCACTCCTGGTTGCTTGTTCCTGTCCTCTCAATTGGACATGCACTACTAGTCAAAACAAATAGTGTTGATTGTGATGTTCGCGACATTGACATTGAATGCAATAACCGGCTTCTTTATCATCTCGTTTGGTAGGAAGGGAGCAGTCACTGTTTGTGTGTAAATTCATGTGCTAGCTTCTGAAGCATTCTTCAAGAGAGCATGCCATGGCAGTTCAGGGCTGCTTATTCTGGTTAGGTACAACCACTGTTCGGTGGTGGCAGGCCATTACATTATGCCAGCGGTATACGGGTGCAAAAAATGGCATTAACGTGTTAATGCCTTAAATTTTAATGCCTCTCGTGTGATGCGACATGGACAAAACCTAAGGCCATTTATTTGCCTTAGTGTCATTTGCTATCTAATGTGTTCGCCAGAACTCATTTGACTGAGCATTGCATACTCTCGACGCCATAGCTTGCCCGGTGAAACATAATCCAAGTATTTGAAACAGCCTCTATCGTGCAAAAAATAATTTATACATAATTTTCCAGGACAATGCTCCTGCAAGGAGTTGCAGTCAGCAAACTTCCTCAGGTCGGTGTTGGAACTGCTTTGATGGGGCATGCACCATATTGCTTTTGGGCTTCGGATTCGACATGCAATGGCCAAAGTTACTATGTTTGATGGTTGGTTGAAACGTAGAAGACAGCAACAAACTAAATCTAATGACACCATAAGATGCGTGTTTTTAAATTTCACTATTCCTGAAGGGAAATTAAACTTGTAAATGCATTTATATTTTATTCAGTACCTTATTCTTACCTTACGTCTTGCTCTTACCTTACAACGTTCCAAGTGCTCATTTCAGGAGATGCTGTCATCAACATGCCTGCATCGAATGTCATTAAATTTGGATGTGTCAAAAGTCTGCCAAAAGAAATGTCATTAGGCAACTTATGGCATTAATGAAAGAACAGCATTTTTGTACCCATGCGGGACAGCTAATAAATTACAAAATTGTTTTTGAGCACTGTAAGCATTACGATGAATCCCCTTCAGATTCTGCATGCGCAATTCAGTGCACCAAGAACAGCCTCAAAATGAGAGGCCACAATTAAAATAACACTTCATAAAATGTTTTTCATGCACCTTAGACACTTATAACTTGACTTGTGCTCCAGGGTTATTATTATATGCTGAGTTTGTCAAGACACAAGGATAAACGTTTGTATTTTTGCTGAGATGCCACTATGTCGTCAGGTAGTTCTCTTCATTTTTGCTGTTTCTGACTGTAGTGGTTTGTAGTGAGCAAGCATTGAAGCATGATTGGACGTGAGGTTTTGAAATCTCAAGAATTTTTTAAAGTTGAGATCTGTAAACAGACACAAGTATCACTAAAACATGCAAGGTTCTTAATGCTGTTTCCTATTTTGAAAATGCTGACGATGCAAGAAATGTGTTGAAACAGAATGTTTCAACACACATAAAATTAGCATATGAAGGAGATGTATATGTAGAGGAGCACATCCTTCTTTATAGGAACCACACGTTGCCAATTGCCTCTGAAAGAGAATTCCCTTAGGAAAGGTATTTGTATGATTACATTGGTTGGTCCCCTCCAATATTTTAATTAGATGTAAAGTGCTTCTACTAAACATTAGAGTTACAGAATGGGTGCCTAGGGAAGGGAAGCACAGTCGAGGATGGCAGAAAACTAGGTGGAGTGATGAAAGTAGGAAATTTGCACACACAAGTTGAAATTGGCTAGCGCAAGACAGCGGTCAAGACAGAATCGCAGATTGCAGTGAGAGGCCTTTGTCCTGCAGTGGACACAAAATAGGCTGATGGTGATGATGAAGGTGCCTCTACTCGTATCACACATCCATTTCTGCTGCTCTAGCCGTATTGGATGTTGTCGGCAGCATTGCTCTTTAGCGCGGATTGGGATGACTGGGTCTTTTGATGAGTGCTTGGAATCTGTATTATTGTCGAGGTGCCAATGATTTGTTGACTCGGGGGGCATCAAAGCCAAACAGGTCAAACGTTGATGCCGGCTTCTCTGCTTTCTGAAAGCAAGCTAAGTTATGCACGTGCACCCTCTCAATTCCGTTGCAGGAAAAAGATGTCATCACGTCAGCCACTAATTTGCAGTGAAGTATCTTAAAAGCTTCCATTTTGTCTAAAGTTGCATGTTGGGCTTGTTGGTATATCATGATGAAAGCAAAAGGTGTAGCGCATCAGAAACAGGACAGTAGAAAAACACAGACGACACGCATGGTTGTTGATAACTTTCAAAGTTAGCGCCAGTCTTGAATTAGGAGAGCACAAATACGTAGAGAGAAGTGGCAGGTAGCCTTCACCAGCACTGCTTGCATTGAGCTTTGTAACAGTTGCACATGTATTTTCTTTCTTTTTCAATTTCTTCTGTCTTAGCAGAGGAGGAGAAATTGCACATTCTCAACCACTTCTGGGAGTTGCAATTACTGCAATATTAATTCATGTCCTAGAAAGGGATGTAGTTGAACTTCATGTAAGGAGTCTTTTCTTGCATGGCTTGAATGTTAATATCCAGCTTGTATAGCAGGATAGCTCATTGTGGGACAGTCCACAAGTTGGAGCAGAATAATAAAACTCTGGATAGCGTTTCATAGCACATAGCAGGCGCATATGACGTCACTGTAATTAAGGCAAGGGACTGCTTTAGTGTTTAGCCAAGGAGGAAGTTTGCGAGTTGCACAAAATGCCCATTTGCCTTTACAGGCAAGTGTTCCTGCTGACTGCTTGGTGTCTTTTGTTTTGCGTGAAGGGGACCTTGAGGAAAGAGCTTTGGCTACTTGATGCATATGGCTACGTTTAGCACCTCCCGTGGTCAAGGCTTCGTATCTGGCAGTTGGCATGGCTTAATGGGGCAATTAAAGCTTGCGGCATGTGGATCTTCTGCTTATCCCACTGGTGCAATAACTTTAAATGAGTATGTTTAAGAAAGCCCTGTGGCAGAAACTATTTTGTGGTTCTAAGTCATGACATTTTATTTCACTTATTTTGCCGACGCCTAAAATTACCACGCTTTACAAAATGTAACTTTCATGATTGCCTGTCGTAATCGATTATGATGACTGAGAAAGGAGCTGGGTATGTAGGGATATTAGCCTAAGCATTAGTTTGTTTATAAGGCTTCGAATACTATAACATTCCATGTAATGGTGCCAGTAAAATTTGCGTTTCTTTCATGTTTAATACTTTTAAACCTACTTGCCGCACAGTGCTGCGGGTCCAGCGACGACGGTGCTAGTCATTGTGAGGGACAAGGTCTTTTAGGGTAGGCGGTCTGCTGTCTTGACTGCTGCGCCATACTATGTAACTAGTCTGTAAACAAATCTTTGTCTCTCTGCTTGTAACGTTGAATGCAGGTAGGGTAAAAGATGATTTGAGAGCTTCGGAGTAATCCTAAAACTAATCTTCAAAAGGGATTTCGCTTTAACTTTCTTACGGAAGGTTACAGGCAGCAGATTGAAACACTGGTGCAGAATTCTTCAGTTGGAATACTTTCTGGTTTGGTTGAGCTCCATGAAGAAAGAGAGTTGACAGGGAACCACCACTGAGTTCTCCTTGAGGCTTTCTGTGGCATAAGTTCACTTTAATTTGCCTGCAACTGTGTTCTTCAAATACAAAATGCTTGTGTGAAACGCGGGCGAATGTGAGGAACAGCATAAGGCTGGTGATCGGTGTCCCTTTTCATGTTCTTGCTTGTCCACAATTACTCCATTATAAGAAGGTTCTTAGAACGTGGTACAGAGCTCTATGTATGTTGTGTCATCATTTCTTTATTGTTGCATGTAGTCTTGCGGAAACTGAGGTGCTGCAGATGTATACTTTTGAACCCTATATAAGATTTTTTACCAGAAGTGAAGAAATATTGCTCTAATTGGCTCATACTGCAATTAAGGTCTGTGCAAGCTGTGCATGACAGTTTACACCTGATTTTGATTCCAAATGTGCATTGTACCTGCATAATCTCTTTAGTGTATTTTCCCTTTATCATTCTTATATTTCAATCAAAGCAATAATTTACCCTATGCCTTCCTTGGCTTCATATGATTATTCCTCTGTATAGCCAGCCACCCTGTGCTGATTAAAGGGAAAGAGAGATAGACAGAGGGAGACGATGGGTCACAATGAGGAGGGAGGGATGCGGCCAAACACATCATAGCCTAGAGCTTAGGCGCATTATTTTTAAAAAGTTAAGTAAGGCATAGATGGCTCAAAACTGAATTTAGTGACACCAAGAGCCCACTATAGTGACCTCTGACAACGGTCAGCTGTGTAGACTGGCAAGAGCATCAAACACTCAGTCTTCACAGTAATGATGGCAGTCACATATCACCTGACTCTATAGATCCATCCACGTAGCTCACAGTCCAGAGACGAAGTGCGTCGCATTAAGCGCACGTAAAGACGTATACACGCGACTCTTAGCCTAAGCATCTGAAGTGTGCAGAAAACGGCAGAGGCTTAGCCTGGTGCGGAAATGCGGCATGGCTTAAACTACTTCCGGGCACTAGCGTCATCAAACGAACGAAAGGAAAACACTGTCCGCCTACGTTGGGTGCCTGTTTTTTGCTCATGTGCAGTCTGGGAGTTCGCGTGTGGTTTGCAGGGCGTGGCGAAAGGAAAGCGGGAATCCGTGGCACCTGTAGTTCTATACGAAAATCTGCCACAGGTGTTGTGGTATCGCGATGGCGGGAAACAGCCCGCCGGGCCAAATGTCTGCGCGCCCATCATTTCACCTCCCTCGCCCATCGCTCCTTTCAGGCGCCACTTGCGTGTCCTCTCTGAACTGGAATGATGCGAGTTCCGGGTAATGAGCGATCCCCCGTCTTTGGCATGAGCCACGTTTCTGCGGTTAGGCGTCGCTCCATACCTCTCTCTTCACGCCCCCCCCTCCACCCCTGTTTGTCGACCACAGGGCCGCTTTGACGGGCCTGTATTAGTTGGGAGCTTTTGTGCCAAAATTTCCGCAAAGGGAGCCGCTTTATTCAATCGGTGGCGAGCGTTCCGCGGTGAATGTGCTTTTTTTCGTGCAAATCAGCTGGCTGTGGCGTGCATGCCGTCTGGCGTGCTGTAGCGTGTTGACTTGAAACGGGAAGAGTTGCGCGAAATATACGGAACGGGTGATGATGAATCAGTATCGCGTAAGGTCACACGAACTGTGGTTTAATGGTGGTCTAGCTTTTGTCATGCAACAACTACCGTATAGACTTTTGTAGGGGCGGCACCTTTTTTCACAATTATGACGAGGCGCGGCCCTTACACGGGACCGAACCTTTTGGTCAAAATGGTGCCCGCGTAGCCGGCGGCTTGAGCGCACTCCGTATCCCCCGGATGTACAGTCGCGGACAGAATATTACGGACCATGAAATCTAAGAAAAAGCTGAATATCTACGCAACCTCACAACGCAACCTGGTATTTGCATTTTGGACCTCGACTAGAATATGCTAACAACGTTGCCGTGGGCAGTTTTACTGGTTACTGCTACAGGCTGCTCGGGAATTGAACGTTTTCGGAGATACCGTGGTCCATTTTATTCTGTCCGCGACTGTACATACCATTGCATCCGCGCGGAGCCCTCGCCATCTAGTAGCGGTAAGCGAAAGTACGCAGCGCAGGAAAATTCGCCAACGCATGCGCGCGGCATCGGGCTGCCGAACACCATTGCTTCTCCGCTAGAATTCTCCTTTCTCCAAATTTTGGGCTGCCAAGTTGTGGGTGCGGCCCTTACACGAGTCTGTACGGTATGTAAACGTCGCGATGCGTAATATCGTCGCCTCACTGTTTCGCTCTTTTGAACTTTAATACAACGGCCAGGTGCACACGAATTAATTGAAGAGCTGCACTCGTATCCCTTGCGTTGCTTCGAGACGACAAGACCCAATCGACCAATCAGTCAATCAATCAATCAGCATGGTGTACGCGGATAATCAATTGGGATAGCACATACTGGCGTCTTTTGTTTGTTTGTAGCTTACCGTGGCGGCGCGACGTTGCATTTCCTGTTACTTTTTCCTGCTGCAGTGCAACACATACGGGCGGGCGGAAAACGAAGCTATTCGGGAAACAAAAGCAAAATAGGAAACAAGGTGGCAAGGTTATGCCGTGTTTCTCGCGTAGAAACAGAAAATTCCCGGCGTGACACGTGCGTTGAAACGAGGAAGACAAAGGACACCGGAAGTTTGGTTTCACGGCCCTTGTCGCGCTCACGGATATAGGTCGTGACGTACTATACGCTCTGCGCGCCTTCGTTGCGGCGTAGTGCGTGCGTTGAGACGACGCGGTTGAAACCGTCGCTGGCAATAGAGAGTTTTAGTTTAAGGGACGCAAGCGGCTTGCGTACGCAAGGACTAGGGGCGACGGTTCTGCGCATGCGCACACCCCTACGTCTGTGTCTGCGCATGCGCAGAACCGTCGCCCCTAGTCCTTGCGTACGCAAGCCGCTTGCGTCCCCTAAACTAAAGCTCTCTAATGTCATGGCTGCGTGATGGGCATGTGGTTCAAACGAAACCAAGACGGGAAGCGCAGTTTTTTCGCAACAACCATTACTTCGCTGCAAATGTGTGCAGTACAGGGGCATCACTGCTTACTTACCTGCGATAAGTGATGTCATAGCTATGAGGACTACGCAGCGATCGACGGAAATGAAAATGGCAGGCGTATTAACATTTATTATATATAAGAAGATGGCAGTGCTGATTAGAGAGCACACGCGGGTTGCTAATGAGCCGTACGCAACGTTGTAGCAGCAAGGATTGCGTCTGAAGTGTTGTCGTTGCAATAAGGACTACGCGACAAGCGGCGAAACCGAAAAAAAAAAAAATTGACAGGCGCAAATTCGACATGCAGACGGGGGTATGCGTCAGAGAGAAAACAAGCGTAAGTGAAATTCTAGTTGAGATTAAGCGGAGAGATTGAAGTGCGGCGGATTATGTACTGCCTAGAACTGATAACAGAGGGTTATAGTAACACGTCTTATCATGGTTATAGTATGACGGTTGTATAGTAACAGACTTGGCGCCAAAGATGAGAAATAAATTCTGTTGAGGGCGGCAGATACTGATAAGATTGTGAAGCTTACAGGTACTAGAGGAAGTGGACAGAAGCGGGGTAGGTGTGATTGGGATTAGCTGGGCGTGGTCATTGCACTCCAGCGGCACCAGGGGTGCTGTTGATGATGAGTGGAGCAGGAAGAAGCTACTTCCTAAGCCTCTCACAATATATGCGTGTCATTTCGGTACGGTCATTAGCATGCTCCGAGAGTCGCAAACATGTTATGCCAATGATTGCTACGAAAACTACACGTCATGTAAATGTCGAGAGGTGCAGTTTTTGGTTGTGAAATTCTTGAGCAAAATTGTGGATTGACATTCTGCGACAGCTAGTTTAGTTTTATCATCGCGCGTATCTGTGTTTAAGGGGCACTGTAGGAAATGTGCCTTGGAGTGGTCGTAGCATGTGTAACAACGTGAAGTTGTTCCAAACTTTCTTATAAAGAAGAAAGAGAAAAAATAAAGAAAGAAGAATAAACCATTAAGGAGGGCAAAACAAAAAAGTTCCGCAAGTGGAAAATTATCCAGCTAAGCACCACGACAGCAGTGCCTCATATATATATATATATATATATATATATTCGTTGACAATACACGACTGTTGCTATACTGGAGACGAAAGGTGACGTCAATGGTCAGATGACTAGTTTTCTCGCACCTATCTGTGCTATTGAGGACGTTTTGGCGTCAGCTTCGTTTCTTGCTTCCCGCCTACACTCCGCATCTGGGATTTTCTTTGATATATGCATATATATTTTTCCGGCTGAGAGAGCTGATTCGCAAGACTGTCCATACGCTTGTCGGTGGTACAAGAAACTGCGCTCCCTCTTAGAAAGCCCGAATGCACTTGAGAAAAAGAAGTATTGAGTCGATCCAGCGCATCATACGCGGGAATGCGTCGAACGAACGAACTGTATTCGCTGAACAGATGATTCCAAAGGGAACGTCGTCAAAAAGCTAAAAAAAAAGAAGATCGTCTCCCGGAATTGAGTACTTGAGTGGATGAACCAAGATGGCGCTGATATGAAAGTTTCCCGCTTGAGGAAGCGGAATAACTTGCGGCGAAAGTAGCCGCCGCCGCCGCTCTCCGGCGACGGTTCTCTGTCCGCCTGGTTGACGGCAGCCCATTGCGTAACTTCTTGATCCGTGGCGATCCTTTCTCTTTAACTTCATGTAGCTCCGACCAGCAAGATAGGTCCAGTTCGTTCGTGCATAAAAGGAAATACCCGTGGCTTCTTCGAGACTTCTGGATTTCTACACTGGCGTCGTCGTCTGCTAAATCCTGCTTTGCGTTCGTGTCATCTCTTGCGTGTTGTCTTTTGGGAGCTAACAGACGTGCGCCCTCTGTGATTGAGAAACAGACGGCTATTTGCCATTCGGTCGTCCAAGGGGCCCCGGTTGTACCCTAGTTACAAGGGTACGCTAACTAGGTTAAGCTGAACCGCAGTTACGGCCTGTGGTGACATTGCTGATTATCACGGGGGAAAAAAATCGGCCGTTTTTTGTTATTCTTGGTAACATTCACGTATGGGTGCTGCTTTCGTTTTTCTTTCTTTCTTTTTCTTTTTTTACTATACCTGGGCCTAATTGCAGTAGGCTGTAACTGACGTTCACAGCTTAACATCACAGTTGGTGCGGGCTGCAGTAACCGGGACATTAATTTCTTTCGCTAACGCGGCTTAACGCAATTTGTTGAGCTCCGAGCTGTGTACCGGTCAGCGTGAGTGCTTTTGTAAGCGTGAGCCCGCGTGGCGGACCTTTCGCAACAGTGGAACGAAGCTGTGTGTTGGAAGAGCGGAGCATGAGGGAACCGTAGCCGTCTGGGCTCGGGGCCGTCTCATTTTCGGCGGCTTGCGGCCGTTACCATGACAACGCTGCGAGCCGGCCTGGCGTCGACATCATGTATTCTAAGTGTATATATACCCTTGCCTCTCGGCTGCCCCTACCGACCGACCGGCATGGCATCATCGAAGTTGAGCCGCTCCGTGATCGCACGGTTGGTGGCAACGCTAGGGACGTGACTTGGAGACCTCGTTAGGTCCATGCTACCCGACATCGTGCCGCCTGCCCCTAACCCCTCCCCTCCCCTCCCTCTCTCTCTCTCTCTCTCTCTCTCTCTCTCTCTCTCTCTCTCTCTCTCTCTCTCTCTCTCTCTCTCATTTTTAGATATTTTTTGTTTCTCCTCGTTCTGTTATGCCTTCTTTTTTCTTCTCGAGCGGCTGGTTTTAGTGGGCGTCGCTCGACTGGACTGCCTTATTGGACGGGAGGTCGACTCCCCGGTCGAACATTGCCTTCTGTTCCACGGGTGTCCGTCTGTTTCGTCGCTGTTTGTTTCTCTTTGCGAGCGCGTGTACTTCTGTGCTCGTAAGGGTTATTGGCCGTTAGTGCGACTTGGTGAGGCATAATGAATAGGGACTCAAAATGCAAGCGACGTACTGTCGTCCAGCAGGAGCGATCAGCGTCCTCAGTGGGGAGGGAGAGAGAGACGCCAAGTGCTGCTATTCAAGGGAAGAAATAATGCGTGAGAGATAGAGATGGGGAGAGCAGAAGATTGGTGATAGCTGACCAGGAACAGCAGCTAGCTAGCGGAGAAGGTACGTGTTCAGGGGTGCCACTGCCCATGGTTAAAGGCAAGCGCGATGCTCGGAAACCGCACCGTACGGGATTCCCAGTCTGAAAAAACTCCCCGATAAATAGAGAACTCCTGAAAACCTTCTTCTTCTTTTTTTTCATCTGTGCCCATAAGATTTCGCGTCCTTATCGCGCGTGATTCTAAAGTCCTGTCTGACCGATTACAGGCTTGGGCTGGGTAAGAAAAACACGTGAAGGGAGGATGATAAGTATTCTCTTCGCAGGATATTCACGTCAGTGCACGGGCTTTTACATTAATGTTCTAATGGCATTTCGTGTGTTGACCGACAGACAAAGAAGTAATAGTTCTCGCCATTTTATGACCGCTTCACGTTGTACCTCGTAACTCCCGTGATCCTTTGCTTGTAAGTGTATTCTATCATGCACGGCGAGGCACACACATAATCCATTCCGTTTCTGAATTGCCGCGTGGCAACGCGAAAGTTGGCCTTCAATCTTTTCTCTCGGGACTCCTACAATTTTGAACGTGCTAGTACTGTGAAATACGTCGGAATACGCCGCGCTACTCGTATCGTAAATACCTATACAGCACTGCGCCACCATCAGTGACGACGCAGCGTTAATCTTAGCGGGTGAATGTGAAAGTTAACGTACCAGGATATACGAAAAATTGTAGGGAAGCACAAGGTGTGCGTTATGTACGAATATGTCTTTACTACTGCACTCTAAAATGCCTTGTTCGTGGTATGACCTTCGTCAGCATAATGTTTTTAATCGTCGATGAAAACGACCACACGAGGTCGCAATTTTCACTGGCAGATTTCTCTCTCTAGACATGCATATAGTCATATCATAGGAAACCTTAGGCCCTTGGTGCTTTCCTTTGTTCCTTTCTTATGGTATGACTAATAACATGACCAACAAATGTCACTAATAAATAATAAGATATGCGTGTGCAGCTTTCACTTCTGCACCGGTGTCACTACACTGGTCCTCCGGTCCTTCCGTAAATAGTGCTGTTATCGTCTGTCGACAAACGAACCAATCAGGCACGCCAATCGGCGACACGGATTGTACACCACTACGCATCCTTGGCCGTTTCTCGCAGATGCCGCGCACGTTCGCAAGTTCGCCGAAGCCCGTATCGCGCGAAGACCTCCACCGAGATCTCGAAATGGGGGTGGGAGTTTCGCAAGTGGAGTCATTAAAGAACTCTGCCTTCCGGCGTCCATGTCGCACGCCACGCTGCTGCTGCCGCCGGCTCTTATGCTGTGATGCAAACCGACTCTCGCGGCCGGCCGCCAGCGCCCGGCGAGGACGGACTCGAACCGCACGGAGGCGCGAAAAGAAACCATCCCACAGGCGACGCCGCGGTGTCGAGGGAGAGCCCCCTCAATTCGGCGCCAGGAGCCGCCGCCGGCGACGCGACGTCGTCCCCTCCTCCCAGTCTCCGTGCTCGTCGCGCGTTTTATATTGCGGCAGTTATTTAAATGGCCACCACCACCACCACTGCCGCCGGGGGTGACGCTTAACTGCCGTAGCTTGCTGTGCCCTGGTTGTGGCGCTTGTTTGGCTGGGGGTGCAGTCATGGAGAGGGTGCGCGTGGCGGAGAGAGAGAGAGAGAGGCCAGCGTCGTCGCGGTGCGTGCCTTGCTCCGTCCCTGCGGCGGCGGCCAAGGTCGAGCGGTTCACGATCCCCGCTGGCAGCGGGTGCACTTGCTCTGACGTCCGTGGTGGTGAAGGGAGGCAAAGGGAAGTGGGCAGCCACCTGGAGAGGAGGAAGCGTGGAGAACGAAACAATTTTTTCCCCCCAGCTCTCTCGCTACTGTGAGCGTCGTGGTATCGCCGCGTTTCTTGGCAGGGCGTTTTCGAGCAGACGACGAACCGAACCGCGAGGTAGGTTTGTGCGTGTGACCGTCCCGGTCAAAACGAACGTTGAGTGAAATCTCTTCCGTTATGGCAGAACCGACGCAGCCGCATTGCTTTCCAAACCGACACTGCTACGGCAGCGGGCTAACGCATTATCCGTGCGGCAACATATCTGCCAGTGGAGCCCCGAGTAAAGAATGCAATATAGGAAAGAACGACAGCACGGCGCCCACTTCAGGCAGCGTAGACAGGACAGCTGGTCATTTTTCGACTTGTCCTGGTTCTAACACCGTGCCAGGCTCCAAACTTATAGGAACGAGGTGTCGTAGCCGTGCGTTGGCAAGTGGTCCCTCTGGAAGCTTTGAGTCCGAAGTTCGTGTTTGAGCCGGAAACGATTATGCTTGCTGAAGTGAGCTTTCGGCTGTAGATCGGCTCTTCCTTGTCCAGCACACTAGAGAGCCTGTGGATTGTAGTTCTCGATTACTTTACTAACGTATACGAGTTTTCTCTCTTTCTCGCTACCGAAATGTACAACGAACTTGATTCCAGCGAAAGCTTTAGTCGATTGCAGACTTTTTTCTAAAGCCGGGCTGCCGTAGACGAGGATCAGCTTGTAAGATGGAGGCCTTACAGCAGTGACATAACCTGTTGTCGAAACATTGCCTGCTTGTTTCCACTCAAGGTAGGGCTTTCTGTCGTCGACACAGTGATAATGCATGCGTCTCCCCCGTCCATTGTCGTGTTAGAAAACGCGCGACGGCGCATAACATTGGTCGGTCGCCATTCTTGTTTTCGGTTCCTACCGAGACTTTGAACGACAGTAGAAGGGGGTTCGCGGTTCATGTAACCTTTGAGAGCCGCTAGCACGAAGCGTGAGCAAAAGTTACCTACTGGCACGAAGCTTCGCGCAAGCGACGCTATAAATTACCGGTCTACGCGAGTTGTTGAGTGACCAAGCAGTGACACTTGCACGAAGCTTTTTAATCGTTGTCGCTCGACAACAATTAAATTGCACCCACGGCCTCGTATTGGTATTAGTAGTACAGTGTCATAGCAACTGAGCCACTAAGGTGCAACACTGTTTGCCCTCTGTTTTGGCTCGGGGTTGGGTTTACGCCGGGAATCCTCCAGCCACATTGATGTGTAGTACGTCCGGTAATAGGAATGAATTAAAGGGGTTTATTTTACATTGTTTACACTGGCTCCAGATACGGAAACCCACTCCATGGAGCAGCATATTAAACATCAGGACACGTCTGCACACCTCACTGCACCAAAGGAGTCCGCTTTTAAGAGAGCCGTCTTCCCTAGCAAACTAGACTAAGGAATCTGATGACTGTACCTCGGCGAATCACAAGCGTCGAATTGGTCGTAAAATCCCTGCCATGATGTCGCCTTCCTTCCCGCATGTGGCGCAAGCGTGTGACCATGTGGGAAGCCGAGGTCGACGCTGCACCCAAGGTAGCCGTCGACGTTGACCTCCTTTCGTCAAATTGTTTAGCTTGTGAGGGTCAAGTTCAGGTAGAGCGGTAGTTGTCACCTCGAAGTGAGCTCCTTCGTTTTCGCGTCACAGTCTGTGTTGGGCCCCGGCGCCGTCTGGGTGCGTGCTGATGAAAGGACTGCCCCGTGGAAAACGTCTAAGGAAAGCTCATCGTTGTATTGAGGCATAACACCTCGTTTAAAGGGACACCAAGGGAAAATGTCAAGCCGAACCAGATCGATAAATTGTTCGTAGAACTTCCTAGAAAATTGCCGCCAAAGGCTCCGCTGCTGCTCCTCAATTTGAACAGCCCTGCCATCGCGGACGAGTTGACGTAATCTTCACGTGACATTCCTCTGTGGCGCTCTTCGAAACACGTCAATGCTGACGTCAGAGGAGAGGTACCATAGTCCACAACATTTTCATTTTTGTCATTTTCTCGCTTACAAAAGTTCAGCTCTCGCTACGAATGACGAGCTGGACTTAATATTTTCCTTTAAATTTTTACTCCTCAGTGTAAATGCGTCGTGCAAGTGGCTCCAGGTTTCCGCCTGCAATGTCTCCCGCAGATAGGCTATCGTTCGCAAGCGTCATCATAGTCGCAAGATGTCGTGTCTCGGCGAGCGAGACAAGGCTGAGACGAGAGGGATGCAGCTTCAAAGGCGATAAAGCTAACCCCCACTGCGAAGTTCTCTGGGGGGTCAGTGGTGGCGCACAACTTTCTCGAAGGGGAGTCGGCGACCCGACAGATTTCGAGAAGCGATTGGCATCGGAAAAGGTGGCTCGCGCGCGTACAGGGGGACAGGGGAGCGGGGAACGTGGTTGCCTTGAGGGGATGCCTTATCTGCTGCGCCGATGTCGCGAAAGTGCTGCTTCCGCGGAAACGAGGGGAAAGCGTTTTTAAAAGGGTTCCGTGCACGACACAACGAGTAAGTAGGAAGAAGAGAGGACGCACTTCTGGAAGGTCTGCAGACGCGCGACGCAGCGGTAACCCTTCTCCCGGAGTCGAATAGAGGAAAAGCCAAGCCAAGCCGAGCTGGCGCCTGCCCTGCCGGCTTTGATTTATGCTCTCGCTTTACGGGACCTGTGCTCGGGGAGTTATGTGGCGGAACGAGCTACCGTGCTGAGTGACGCCTTTCCCTCGACCCGTCATCGTGTCTGTGTGTGTCGAGTGTTTTAGCGCCCCTCGAGCGCGGCCCGGTATCGACGACGAACACCGCCGATACCTGCTATCGTTGCAGAGGTTGGCCCAGGTCATAGCACCGACGGTCAGGCTGGTCGTAAATACGTGTCGCGGCATTGAGGTTGCTGTAAGTACGCTGATACCGCGGCAGAGAGGTCATCTAGGCATGTAACGTGGCTCCCAAGGATCCGGTAGTTCAGCGTCGCTGAGTAGAGCGCGATCACGTTGCCTTGCGTCCTGTCCGGCCGATAAGTCTGTTCCAGCAGCCCTTGCAACAGCTAGTCGTACCAACGCTCTTCAAGATGACCTTGATGTACGCTCAGTTGAATAACCGTACACTTCCGTCTGTCCTTATGAAAATGTATTTAAAATCGATAGACATTTGTATTGGTGTAGAATTTTATTCGTAGGCGTGTAGAACTCTTATGTGCAACCTGCAATAATGCTCTATGCACAATGACCAAAATTGAACAGAACTGTATAGAGCCATGCATGTACAAAGACAGTCTGTTTAGGTGCATTAGCGCAATCTCTTTTGGTGCATGATGAACTTGAAGAAGGGATACCAGCGAAACAGTTGAAAGTCCAGCGTCCCTCCGTGTCTAAAACATTTTCCTTGGGTGCGTGTCCTTTGTATTTCGCTGGTATTCCTTTTTCAACTTCACAATCTGTTGACTATCGCATTGTGCAGAAATTGCTTATAGCTAGGCTCACTCATTCTGAAATCAAGTGTGTCATGCACATATATGCAATCGAAATAATCTTTATAATGACTTTCATTCGAGCTTGGCGCAGGGGCGCGTTTACGTCCGAATTAAAAATCCCCTGAAGTGTCACCATGACACGCATGATGCACGCCGTGACGTAACTGGTCGGTCGTCAGTCCACGTTCGTGTATCTATCTACTCGGAACGCGTGGGAACCTCCGCCGAAGAAGTCCCGTGTCATGCCGCGCCTCCTACCGCTGAATGCGTGCATCCGATTCCGCGAAGGGCGAATGCCTGCCTCTTCCGTTTCCGCGTGAGGGGAGGACGGGATGCCGGGAAGCTACTTCCGGAAGGCGGCTCGCCGCCAACTTGCTTTGAACGCGTTTTTCTATTTTCTGCTCCACGAGAGTTTTATTTTTTTCCGTCTTTTTCTCTTTTCATCGTCGAACGTCGTCGCCCCTGACATTGCTCTTCCTCGGCAAGGTCGTCGGCGCGTCGCAGCCCAGTTTTCCGGATCGTTGACACCTCGGGCTTCCTGTTTTACGGCGCCTCAAGATTATTCGCGCCTCCACGGTTCACGGCTCTCTTTCTCTCTCTCTCTTCTTCCCCTTTATTGGGCGTAGGTGTTCAGCAGATGTTAACAACACGTGCGTGTGTGTCCATGGCTGATATGTATAGGTGTGTGTGTGTGTGTGTGTGTGTGTGTGTGTGTGTGTGTGTGTGTGTGTGTGTGTGTGTGTGTGTGTGTGTGTGTGTGTGTGTGTGTGTGTGTGTGAGAGAGAGAGAGAGAGAGAGAGAGAGAGAGAGAGAGAGAGAGAGAGAGAGAGAGAGAGAGAGAGAGAGAGAGAGAGAGATCCTTTTTTGGGGGGGCGCCAGAATGGCATCTCTTGTTTTGTGGACTGTCTTCGTTTGTAGGTGCATTATTCCCCGCCACTACTCGGTGGTATTTTTACTGAGATTACAAGCAAACTTTTTTAGAAAGTTGTGAAGTGCGTAGAGCAGGTACTCTATCGTTTATTACATATGGGGTGCCAAGGCAATAGTGTGGCATGATGAGATTAGCAGCCTTATGTTGCTGGGAGGGATGGGGGTGAGCTGTTGCCTTGCGCGAAGTGTAGATTGCTAGGAGAAAGGGGCTTTTGTCCTAAATAGACAGATAAAAAGGACACCAATTTATGCTGTTAAGACTTTCCCAGCTGCTCCTGATAATCGTGCTTTCATTTGTAGAACCGCAATTAACGAAGGTTACATTATTCTTAATGCGGACGCGACTGTGTTTGCACTTGTATACATTGCCCACCCCCCTTGTGCCTCCGCCGTCGTGGCGTCCCGCTGCTGGGCACGAAGTCGAGGGTTCGATGGCCCGCTGTGTCGTAATGGGAGTGACGCAATATAGCGACGGGATATAGGTGCAATTGAAAAAAAAAAGCCACAACAAAAACGCACGGGGTCAAAATTGATCCACAGCCGTCCACTAATGCGTCCCGCGCAATGTTGCAGATACATAGTTGCTTAAGAACATTACTTGTGCAGGCCCAGCACCGAAGTCGTGGTATCACTTGCCACGCGGCCTTTAATTTGATCCGCACCCTGGTTTGCCCCCTCGGGCATTCAGGCAGTGCACGCTTATCTGTAAGGAAAGAAGATAGGAGGAAATCAACACAAGCGTGGCATCACGTATCTCCGTCACTGGAACTGCTGCCCTCTTATCGTCCGAGGCCCCCCTTGACGACACGAGATCCGCGCGTTGCGGAGACGACCGCCGCAAACCACTGGGCGCCAGTGGCACGGCCAATCAAGCGCTAACCAGGAAGCGCGCGAGACGCGACAGCCTGTGACGAGCAGGACGTAAGACCCTGCGATAGTGGAGGGAAGTTTCGAAACGCGGTGTGATATTTCTAAGGAGTGGGAGTAAGGATCGAGAGATAAAGAGCGATAACAGTAATACACGGAGCGGAGCCAGTGAAGCGAGGTGGGGGCGAGCAGTGAAAGTGAGCGGAGAGTGACGCGTTTCGGATTACGTCTGGCAGCCGGCGTTTGCATTGCTTCCTCCTAAAGGACGCCGAGGAAGGACGCCTCGCGTCTCGCGTACCGCAGCTCTTGCAAAACCAACGGCAACGAAATTTCGCTGCGGCTAAGTTGGTTATAATAATGAATGTAGTAATGAATGGTTATAATGAATAGTTAGTATGTATTAAGACAGCTATCTTGCCAAAGCTGCACTGCCGTTGTCTCATTTTTGTTGGTGGTGTTGTTAACAGCCGTAAAGTAGCGCCTAGGAAGTAGCGCGTGGTTTCGGGTCATGCGCTACAGACTTCTTGACGTCACGCGAGCCACGTCGAAATGGCGGTCGTTGGGAGGAGCTTAGAGGCAGTGACATCAAATTGAAATTTTCTGTTAAAAATGTGCGCATAGCAGCTTTTCTTCTACTTCTGCTTCTTCTTCTTTTTGGATAACTTGTTGGTCAATGATAAGTGAGTTACAGTAACAAACAGAATAGTTGGGCGACCATGTCGTCGCCCCGAAAGCATTCTGCGACTGACCGTATATACGAAGTCGAGGGCACGACACCCTCTCCGTTTTGCGACCCTGCTTAAGGGAAGCGGGATAAAAACAACAGGAGAGTGAAAAACACCTATGTTGAATTCCAGTGGTAGATCCAGATCGGGTTTTTCTGCTTTGTATGGAGCAATCCTATTCCAATGGCACAATGAGAGCGTGAGTTGTGTGTTCCAGTGGCAGATTGGGACCAGCGACCGATTTCGTATCGCTCTGCGGAGCAAAAGTATTTGCTCCGCCGAAATCGGCAGATTTGACCGGAAGTCCGCGTGACGTATTTCCTTCGCCCGCCTCTGCTTCCTGTCACGGTCGCCTGTTTCCGGTCGCGGGCGGCTATGGACGACATGAAAAACATGTACGCTACGTCGCGCCGTGCGTTTTTGTTCCTGCTCCTGGATAGTGACAGCTCCGACTCAGCCACCGTAAATTCCAAAGTCCAGCGACGATTATTCCCACAGGAAAGAAAAACGAACGCACGGAATGCCGGGATGATCCAGATGATGGTGATGAGGCCCACCCGATCCACCTCTAGTCTAGTACCCTCTCGCTTGATTTGACGAGAGTGATCTCAGTCGGAACGACGCGCTCCGTTTGTGATCCGGCCGAGCGCTCGCGATCTGCCATTGGAATTCAACGTTAGTGAGGTTCATCGTGGTGAGGATGCACATCACGTCTGTAGAAACAGTCACTTAGGTCGATGGTCTTCTGAAACTGTATAAATCCCGGCGTAGCTTTATTCGGAGTCCGCGAGGCATGAAGCCACGCTCGAAGAACCTCTCGTCTCCCGAGAACGTCGACACGGAGAAAGCGTATAAATCGCCGTTTGCCTTGTCCTGCGCGCCTTGTGTCCTCTCATCGAGCAACAGCAGCACTCGGCGCGATTTCCTCCGGGTCGTTAAAGAATAACAAGCCGGCGCTGCTTTGCGATCGTATGTAGGCTGCTCTGTGCCCCCCCTTGTAGCGGCAGTAGACCTTATCGGCGCCAGTTGAACCGGCTCCTGCCCGCCTCATTTATGTCCGCCGTCCCCGGATTACGCGTGTTCCTTAGCCTACGGCCATGTCCCCGGTCGCCTGCGATCTTACCCTCCCCTCTCTTCGCGATGTTAGGGTGTAGAGGGGGCCCTTCGGCTTCCGAGCTCTCGAACAGCGTCGTCCCATGCGACGTTTTCGCGACAACAGGTAGGCAGGGGAAGTTGATAGCTGTAGCACCGACTCGGGGGGGGGGGGGGGGAAATCGGTGCAGTGCAGTGAAGGCTACGGGCCGCGTCGTCCAACCAGGAGCTTGAAAACCGGCCGCGTGCTTCGGCAAAAGAAATGTTCGTAAAACAATATGTGGGGCTATATATTTTTTGGTTCGTGTTGTTTTTGAAAGTGCGCAGGATCGTATACAGCAGGAAACACGAACAATAACGACAGAAACGACAGGCACACAAGGGATAAAGCGCGACTAGGAACTGTTTTTTCCATGCTACTTTGCCGCATGGGGCATGCGTTTCTAGCCTCTTTTGCGGGCCGATCCCTAAGACAGTACAGTAAAAATATTCAGGCAGTCAGAAGCTCCTGCTACTCGTCTCAAGCGATGGGTGACGGCATAGAGTCGTATCAATATTGATAGACGATAAACTGATCGATGGTGCACCGACGCACTTGTGCATCTGCTGAAGCCATAGGCAAGTCTTCTAACATCACTCCTTTGTTTTGTTTTATTGACTCGGTAACCTTTTTCTTTTTTTTTTTTGCAAATTGCTCGCAGAAAGGCCAGCTCACTGCGAGCCGCTAATTGGCTTGTGATCCTCACGCTAAGGTGCAACAGGTAAAGAACTGGCTTGACGGCGAGCAAATAGCTACCGCCTTTTCTTTCTTTTGTTTTTCTTCTCCCCTCCCCCCCCCCCTTTTTATTTTTATTGACAAATGCGACCCGTACGTTTCGCAGCGTCGCACAGATTTAGTGAGACGGGGGCTCATAGACGCGGAGGGGCGCTGGCATGACGTAAAATAAAGGCAGAGCCGATCGGCGATCGGGCGCGTCGAATTCTCGGTAATGCTATTTTGGAGCGAGCTCTCGGGGGGGGGGGGGGGGGGGGGCGCCAGTTGCGCAGAAGGGGAATCGTAAAAAGCCTTTACGCCTCGCTTCTATAGTGTAAGTTACCGCTCTACCAGCTGTAGTGCAGCGCCGTTCTCTACATTCCATTGTGGAGACGCGGACGGCTTGTTTCTTACTCCCTCCCTCATTTTATGTGACGTGTGAGAAAGACGCGCCGCACTCCGCACCGCTTATTCTGCAGCGCGGGGACGTACGTAGCTGAGCGCGCGGTCGCGGCGCTCCGTAACCCTTGCGGCACTAATGAGTCCCTGTTATAGACACGCAAGAAGGGGGATTGGCTAAGGCCACCGCCTTTTCATGCATTTTTTTTTCGCTCCCTGCCTCACACGTCGTTTAACGTTTCCGATCGAGACGCTGACAATGGCTCACGTCGACCCGCGAGTATAACAGAACAGAACGGTGCTCAAGTGAGGCGATCCACCGTGCGATCCTGCACATATTCTGCGGGTAGGTTAAACAAAGTCCGTCGATCGCTTCGAGTCGTTCTTGTCTATCTGTGTAGTCGCGCACCGTCAGGTTCATTCGACGGCTAAGGCACGTCTTTTTTTTTTTCGTTCACTCCCTGCCCTTCTGTGCCTCTTCGGCTTCTGCGAATCACGAGGTCGAGCCCTTCCTATACCTCCGTGGTGCCTCGCTAACGTTCGGTTATGTAAGCTCATCGAATAGAAACACCTTGGGCAGGTCTGTTGGGGCCCCAACAATGACCTCGAGTGAATGGCTTCTTGAGATAAATAGATTTAGATTTTTTTTTTTTTTTTCAGAGGCTGGAGGCGTGGGAGCGTATACACGAACGGTAAATATACGGGATGCACGGCGTGTTTAGGCGCTATTTTAAAACGTGTCTCGTACGCGGGTGACCTCTACAGGTGGCGTTATACTCGCGTATGGGATGGGGTGTTTGGGGTGCGCGCGCTTTGCTCCCGTTTCTGGCTTCGCTTCAGTCAAAGGCGAAGCTGAGAAAGTGAGCGCCGTGAAAAAGTAGCAGGGTTAACGTGCGATGCGTGACTGGAAATGTACCAACGATGTATAGCAGCAACGGTATTCTTAGCGCGCGCGTGCGTGTGCTCGCGAGGTCTTCGTCCACACCTCTCGCGACGCAAAGGTGGTCGGCAAAGCGAGTGTTGAAACAGCGTTGCAGCGTCTTACTACGCGGCCGCCGCATCGATATTTATAGCACGAAACACATTCATGTTTTTTCTTCTTCTCATTTGTCACGCTTATCCTTCTGTATAGCTGCATCCACTGCAGCGCGGGAACATTCACTGACGCAACGAATCCTTCGGAAACCCGCAAGCTGGGATGAAGTTCGTGAAAAAGAGCCACTCAGAACCAACTACGGGTTCGACTCGTCGATTTTAGTACGTCTTCGCGATGCCTGTTGCAAACCTCCGGTATTGCGCAGTTGGGGGTAGAGTGACAGGTGGAAGAGTGAGGATGTTGTGCAATTATGGCCGTGCTGCATGTTGCAATACTCGCCGTAGACGGTTTTATAGACATCGGACAGCGACCGTATGCATATAAGCCTCGTTCCAGAAGCCGGCGAGACAGAGACACCTTAGCGAAGACAGCATTGAAGTGAACAACGATGCAGGCTACGTCGCTGTTCAAACAAGGTTGGTGCCTGTACAGAACGTTCGGTAAACCGGATGGGTAGCCCTCCTGCGCGCAAGAAAACGTAGTCACGCCTTTTTATGCGTCTTATGGAAGCTACATTGCTGCGCCTTCTCGGAGCGAGGTGGTGTCAAGTCGCAGAGACGTCTTCCATGAGCGTGCTCCTTGAAGCAGGGTGGTAGCTGGCGCCACCACGCTCGTTCTCTCAACGGCGACATGCAACGGGCGTCACAAATAAAATCCGGACTGCCTTCAACACGGCGAACCTGATAGTTTTGGAACATGCAGAAGACAACTCGAGCGGCAGACGCTTTCGATGAACAGCAGACGCATTCGCTTTCTGTGGATGTTCCCTGTGTGCCCTTCGAGCGGCGTCACAGAGACGTAAGGAAGCGCGCTGCGTTTCTCTCTTGCGAAGCTTCGAAGAACGCCTGTCAGGCGGCATCGTTGGGATGCCTCGTCTAAGGTTTCTAGATAAAAGCCTTAGCCTCTTCCGCACGCAGACTGCGCTTCTTTCTTTTTCGTGTACTACGAGCACAGCGCTCGTCAAACACTTCTTCGGGCCTTCGCCTGCGCGTCGTACAATTTTTCTACGACCCCCGTCCCGTTCTCGTAAAATTCTGTGCAAATGTTTTTACGGACTGTATGTGTTCGGCAGCATCACGGGGCAGCACGCTAGCGCGCAACGCCCTCTGTGTACGCGCGAAAAACAAACGCCGCCCCCCTACTGTCTTATTTCCCCTTTGTCGTGTGTAATGACTCCTTAAGGAGGGGCCTGGCTTGTAGAAAGCGAGTTTTTGTGCAACCGCCGTCTTTCGTTTTTCTAGCCAGCCAAGAGAGAGGCAGCGATTGAACGCCTCACACGTTCTCTTTTATAACCTTGCCTCGTTAGCCATTTACGACCGCTAAGACCAATCGCTGTTCGGCGGCGTCTCAATCCCGAGCTCGTTCTTTGCATTTTTTGTTGTTTACCTTTACCCTTAGCACTCCCCCTACCCCGTCCTCATTTTCTTCCCCCCTTTGGGTCTTCTGCGCCTAACGACGCCGTAAACGAAAGTGGAAGGTTCTGTGTGCCTGCGAAGGGTTGGTGTGAAGGAGCTTGCGGAAGCAAGAGTTTGTTGGCGTTAGGGGGGGGGGGGGGGATGGGCGATGCAGGGTGGAATGAGGCGCACTCTGGCGTAAAAATAGAGTACTTGAGGAGACGGCGGGTTTGGGCACGGCTCGCTTGAGGCGTTGGAACGCGCCTGGAACGTCAAGCCCCTGCTGCCGCCAACGGACTGAGCAGGTCTATAGCTCCCGACAGTTTATCTACTGTTCTTACATTTCTTTCCTCTCTCTCTTTCTTTTTTTTGCGCTTGCGCGTGATTTTATTTTTCAATCTTGGGAGACGAGGGGGCTTCTCCATTTGCATGCGCAATTTATTAGCCCCGCAACACCGGCGACGCCTGACAGAGAAATGCCGTCTGGTAGCTGTGTCGTAAAGAGGGTCTGGAGTGTCGGAAAGTAGATTGCGGATGAAGCGGAAGGAAGAGAGGGGGTGGGGACGGGGGGCGCAGAGGGGAGACGTTCCAAAGACATGGCTTCGCCCATGGATCTCTTTAGACTGGTTCCCCTTTCTGTCGCTTTTCTGTCTTTTTTTTCCGTTAATGGATTCGGCTTGTCCGAAGTTCAGAATAGAACACTTGAATGCCTTAGTGTCGTACCTGGAGTGTTTTATGCACTCAGAAAAAGCGACATCTGGCGACTTCTGCTGCTACGCGTACCCTCCGTTGCGGTCTATGTTGGGTATCACTCATCTCTTTTTTACTTTTTTCGTTTCCAGTCTGCTTTCGGTCTCTTGTTGGCTTGCAGCTTGCAGAAGAGACGAGTGGCTTTTCGCACCTGCGCTGGCTGGCGCTGGCTCGTTTGCCGCCTGACGTTCCCGTCACCAGCCTAGCGAAGCCGAATGTGGCGCCGCCGCGCGTCGTGACACATAAGTTTTCGCAGGTTATGACAGACGGAAGCCCGCGCGCGGAATTGGTTTCACCCGCGTTCGAGCATTCTTGCGTCGTTTATTTTTCTTTCTTCTTTTTCTTCCCGGCTCCTGCGTTCTCCTTGCGTGCAGGGCGATCTGCTACGCTTGACGGGACAAGCCAGTTAGGTGCTCAGCAATCAATTCGGATCTAGCCAGGTAAAACATGAAGAAGGAACTCTGCCTCTCGCTGTGCGCACAGCAGTATACGGTAACGGTGCCTTTAGTTGAGCAGGTGCATTTTCAAAGGATAAAGCAATCCTGAGCGCCATGAAAGACGACGGACGACAAGACACGGAACGAGTACTTCAGCTGGCGTTTGCTGATCACACTGTGCAATCTTTCTAGACTGAAGACGTCGCGCTATATGCGCAACTATGCATCGTCGCGGAGTGTCAGTCACAGATGTCACGATCACTTTCAATGATTTCACGAAACAGCTGAAATCTCATAACGGCTGAGAGCCAACGAAGGACTACTTACGCTCTCGTCCCTCGTGCTTTGTAACCAAAACGCCTAACATATTTCCCTATATGCGCCAACACACCATGTCCAGTTACAATCAATGACTATGAGCAAGTGCAGTGGTGACGCGAGTTTAGTGCCTTATAATGTATTCAGTCAACCAGAGAGTGTAGGCGCTTGCGCTATAGTGTTCAGCATAGGGCGGGCGGCTCTCTGAGCGCCGACAGGTACGTTCGGGCATTGCACAATAGCGTTCCCGAGCAGCTGACACCTGCGTTCCCACTACAACGGCTCCTTATGGAAGAGAGTCCTTATGGAACAAAGTCTCGCTGCACTTTGCTTGTTCAGTGTTCCTTCATCTGTCCCGACTGCTTGTCATGCACCCACTGCTCGTTTTGTTAACGAAGCTCTACGAGTGCCTCGGTGAACGAACTCGCACACGCGCACGCCAGATGATTATGTACATGGCTTTGCTGTGGCTTCGCAAGCGCTCAGTCGGTCTTTCGTAACGTGCAGTTTGGTTAGCCTTCGAAGTAAAGGACGCTACCTTCGGTATTTGAAAAAGGAAGCGGCCTCGTTCTCCCGCCGTGGTGCCTCTCGCAGCACCTGTGGGGCTTCGGGGCGTTGAACAGTTGAGTTAATTTGATAATTAGCCAATTAATCAGTCAACCAAGCCTGCCTCGGCGTCTTGAGAAGCCGTCGTAAGCGGTTCGGCAGCTTCTTGCGGCTTCTGCAGGCAGGCCATGCCGGTTGTTTCTCTAAAGGTGCGCCTCCTGGTGGTATTTTTCTAGTGTTGCAAGTCTGTTTTCAGAGACGCTAACGCTCTTTGGTTCTTCTCGAATTCATTTCGTCGCTAAATAATATTGTGGTTTTGTAGCGGTACACACTTATGAACCTGCAGATCGAACTGATACATTGACTGTTTAAATAATTATGACACTGGGAATGGTGACTACCAAAGTGTTGCCGCGTTCTCCACAATGTTAACTTATTTGCATGAAAGGAAATGATGTGAGGTGAATGAATCGAACTGAGAGCTCTGTTCTCGTAAATTTTGTACTCGGATGTCTCTATTTTTTGTAGGACAAAGCGGGCCCAGTAAAACAATGCATTCTAGAGTTATGGCCACCGAAAATTATGCTAGCGTTTAGTGAGGTCATCTTGTCTCTGAAAACTACAAGATTACGATAGTACTGCGCACGGAACGCTTCGATAGTACTTTCGTGGGTTTTTTACTCATAGAAAAAATCCGCATCATTGCTGGTTGTTTGAACGTTTACGTTACGGGACGGTCGGTTAAAACCGTCGTCGCTTTCAATATTGCTGTGCAGGCTGCATATCTGTTACAGCAAGCTGCATTTCCTGTCCCACGAAATTTTCTGTTTATAGGGGCATGTAGTCTGTCGGACTATATCATGCGCTGCCATGCGAGAGCGTTTGTAACGGATGCGTTCATTTGTAGTATACATTTCAGTCCTGCTGTCTGCTGTCGTAAATCGTTGTTAAACATGATTTTTTGTTTTATTTTTATGGGTGACAGCCCGCGGAGTAAAAAGAAAAAAGAAAGAAAAAGTGTTCGACTGATTTGCACACCGCTCACTGTATTGTGCGCAAAAAGATGTCGACAAGTGGCTGCTAACACGTTTTCTCGCTTTACCTTTAGTCATTAGACAGTTTGAAGCATTTTGCGGTTTTACCATAGAGCCGTTTACGGAGCGCTGCAGACGAAGACGGGAACAGCGGCGCTTGTGCCGGCAGCTTGTGGCGATGAATTTAACCAATTTAACCAGTAATTTTCATTCTTACTTCTTTCTTTATTGGCCCGCGCGCAGCTGTGCGCTATCGCTAGGATCGGCCGCTCGGTGGGACAGACGATAAGAACTGAATGTAATCGTGCGAAGAGAATCCTTCCATAATACGGCCCCACAGCACGGATCTCTGCTGTTCATCGGTGTGGGCCTCGCAGTCAGATCGTGGTTCTGGCACGGAAAAACCCAAAATTCACTTCGCACTAAGCGGCGCATGTTTACGTGCGACGCTATGTGCCGTCACCGTACGTGCGTGTCCGCCTGTGGTGTCGGCGTTCACGAGTAAACTTCCGCGCGGGCGTCATCAATTGCTCGCGCCGCTGTCGCTTTGTCACCGCGCCGCGGACTCTTCAAAAGCGTTGTGTTGCGCGTGCGCCGGCGCTGACAAATTTTGGTCGAGTCGGCGGCATCGGGCGCGACAGCGCAGGTGCGCTGCCGCCGGTCAGGTCAGCGCGCATAAACCCCGCAGCCGTCCGCGGAGACTCCCGAACACACACGTGCGTGTATACTCTCATTTGCCGACTGCGGCCATCAAAAAGCGGTGCGTATTCATCTCTTTCTTTCTCCTTCTTTCTACTTTCGCCGCGGCTAAATTGATATTCCCCGTCGGTCGTCGGCAGGCACGATACGTGACACGCATTGTTTTCCAGCGCGAGGGTCGCCGGACGAACGCATCCGTTCGGCCGGCTTTTGCAGTTCCGTGCAGCACGGCGAAGACCTACGCGCTGCCGCTACATCGCTGGAGAATTAAAGCAAAATGTCCGTACTTGTACTATGTGTGTGTGTGTTTTGACGATACAGAATTTCTAAATTGCGCCAGTGGCAGATAGCCTGATCGGAGAAGGAAAAAAAAAACATCATTCAAGTCCTGTACAAGGTGTTGCCAACTGCCTTGTTAATCCCATGTTGGATACATAGTCCCATGTTGATAGGGCTAGGAGGTCAAACCTCCTAGCCCTATCAGGGGCGTACTGGACACCCAGGACTTGACGGATGTGATAGTGGGATTTAATCATTCCTGAAAACCGATTTTACCATCGGTTTTCGTCTCTCCCCCTTCTAAAAGGGGGAGAGACAAGTCAGCCTACGACCACCAGTGAAACAGGTAATGGAGAGCTGCTGTGCATGCTGTTGACACGCCGGCTGACACACGGGCGTTGACACGTGATTGACAGACGGCAGGGTCCCTGGCCTTGTGCACAGCACTCCTTTTTTCTTAATTCGACACGCTAACACACCTTCGCTCGTTGCCGCACCCACCCACCTTGCGCCCTCTTCCCTTTAGAAAAACCCCACCGATGTATACTGTGGCGAGGAAAGCATATGTCGCCTTGAAGAAGACAAGTTGAAGAAGACAAGTCCACTTGTCGAAACGTTGGCTCCTGCTTTTACCTTGTTCTTGCTCATCTACTTAGAGGACAATAATATACAGGGTGTTTCAGCGAACACTTTCAAATTTTTTTAAAGGTTGTCTGTGGCAGATAGCTCAATTCTAGTTGATGAGGCGGTCTGCTCGAAGCGGCGGACACTACTTGCACAAAATATTGAAATGCGAAATTGACTAATTACCAAGAATTCACTAATGAAGCTTATAGCTAATTATCTTATGACTCATATTGCAATTTACAAATTCTAGCAGTGGACTCCGCAAGGCGGATCCACTTGCAACGAATTCTCAGGACGACACCAGTTTCGAGACATAAATACCCAAACTTTGCGGAGAAATGCATTGGCGTTCCAGTTACTTGTGTGCTTCAGTGCGTGAAACGACGTTTTGTTAACAAATTGCCTGTAACGCCAGTGCATGTAACGCCAATGTAACGCAGCGCAGTCCGGCCTCTCAAACTCTTCGTTCTCCTCGTCTTCTTTCTTTTGTACTTGCTTTTCGTATCCGTTACAATATGTTTTTGCTGCATCGTTTTGCACGCTAAAAGCTCGAAACTCCCATCAAGGCAAATGCAGCTTAGTAGTTAGCCAGGAATACGATTTTCGCGCCTTTCGTAACAAAAATGAACCACAAATGACGTTATTAACGGATATGGCGTCACAATATTTTTTTTTTTGTTCCGCTGGAACTGTTCCCTCGACACGCAGATGGCTCTAAGCCCCGTGAACCGCCGATTAACCTCCCTGTTTCGAACGTATGGGCTTCCGTGCAAAGCATCGCTACCAGTCACCTTGGAGCGTGTACGACGGCTCACGTGAACAGCGAAGCGCTTATGCATATACTGCATCTGCGCCAGAGGCGGGATTCTCTCTCTCTCCTTTTTTTTTTCCATCGATCGTAGCGTGGGTATTGTTGACTCTCGCGACACTGCAGTCGCCGCAGGTAGCTCAGCTACTTTAAAGTTGGAACTGGCGATAAGACCGCGGTCGATTTTCGTCCGTTTTGCCTTCAATGCGTATGCAATCGCGACTAAGTGCGTGGAGTTGAGGATCGCCTAACGCTGGCCTTACTAGCCACATGTGGTCGTAGGAGGTCGTTCCACCCCACTATTGCTAAACTATGTTGCCAAAAAGAGCGACCGTGAATGACCCACTGGCGACGAACTGCCTGCATGGACTCATGTTTGCTATTATTGAAGTCTTTCTTATTTGCGGATCGTCTGACCGTGGCGTGTATGGTCGGTTAGTTCGTGGTCAATTACACGGTAAGCTACAAATCGGCCTATACAGAAAGCAAGCAAAACAACAGCTGCACATGTAATAAGTCAATCCACAAATCAGTAACAATTACCAGAAAGAAAACAAATCAAACATCAATACAAACTGCAATCATCACGTGTTTCTTTGTCATATAACGCAACACTCCTTACGTGAACAGTAATGGGAAAGAAACAATCATAACCTGCAGTAAGTGAACGCAGATAAAGCTCATAATTCGCAGTTCGGTTACATTTCGATTACAAACACTTTTAGGTGGAGATTCGAAATACATTACGCGATGTGTAGCACGAACGGTGTGTACGCAAGACGACGCGGCGTTTCTCGGTCTCTTCTCTTTCGTCTGGCCTGCCGCGCTCGCGGTTTAGGTCGTGTATTAATTTGAAATTAAACCCTAAGGACAACGATATTTATGAGACACGCCGTACTGGGGAGACTCCGGATTCATTTCGACCGTGTGGGGTTCTTTAACGCGCACGTAAAATCTACGTATACACGAACGTGCTAGCTAGCATTACGCGCCCATAGAAATGCGGCTAGAGCGGCCGGGATTGAACCCGCGACCTCGGCTTAGCAGCACTTGACCAGTTAGGGCTACTTGACCAGTATACAGCAGCGGGTACATCATGTATTTAATGCCAAATAGCCCGTCAGCATTTTGCTTTAGAACTCGCAATGCTTATGTTAGGTTAGGCTAGCTATAGCTTAATTTGTAGATCTCGATCTTTCGCACTTGACGGAAACTGAGGCCGTGTTTCTTGGGCGCGCTTTTTTTCACCCAAACACGTGGGCCCCTTCTTTCGCGAACGCTCCCTTTTGCGGGACCTCCCGTTCTGTAGCCTGCCGCCGCCCCGTCTTGCTTTTTTTTTTTTTTTCATTGGCGCTGCCGCGTGAATTGTACAGCCGCACCTGCTCTGTCGCATGAACTATATAGCTGTGTTTCTGTTCTCTTTAGTTGTCGTTTCCTCTGTTTGCCCTCCGGTGTTTCTCGGCGCACACCTTCTGCACCTGCGAGTTCCCTTGTTATGTTTTGTTTGCGTACATGTGTGCACCAGTTGCGTGCAGCGTGGCCCAACCGAAGTACGTGTACAATGTTGAGGCACGTGCAAAAGTTACAGGCCCCTTTAGCACTATTTTTTTTTCATGCTGCGACTTGGCATCGCTTGACGAAACAGTAACCTTTAATTCTAGCTTAAGGTGCACTCATATGCCCGAAGGAGAATCTCAAGTAGAAACGGCATATTTGCTACCTGATATAAGAAATCGAGTTCGAACCTGGAAAACGGGGACTATGTTTTGCACACGAGTGCACATACGTGTCTTCCTAGTAGGAAGTCGCAAATAGCTGTTTTTCATCTTCTAAACGTGTCTGTTGCCGACCAGGTGGTGAACGTGACAATCGGAGCCATCTAGACGCGGAGAAATCGAGAAAGCGAACCAGCCCTGTGACAGTTCGTCCGGCTTTGCTGTATCGAGAATATTGCTTTTTCGGACGAAGCCTACACCCGCCACCGAACGTTAAAGAGACATCTAGAGCGTCTAAAATAACCGCGCGCTCCGCGTTGGAAGCAAGTCGCACTAAGCTTGCACCATCCAAGGCTTCAAAACCTGACATCTTCAGCCCCTTCGGCAGGAGAAGGAAAAAGGCCCTTTAAGTTCGGGTTAAGAGTGATGATGGCTCTACATCCACTGTATACGGCAGCACATATATATTCGCTCATAGGGGCGCCCGTTTCGTCTTATTTTAACGCGTTCCGACCCGCGCTTCTTCAGCAGGCTTTCGTGTGACCCTTCGCGCATGTTGCGCAAGTGCCCCCTCTTTTTTTTTTTGTCTTTTTTGCCTGACTACTATGAGAAGCGCTTGTACGTCGCAGTATAAGCTACGAGGGGGTACCGCCTGAGGCCCTCGCCGTATCTCGAGCCTGCTCATTCTCGCCCGTCTTCCACTCTAACAGACGCCGCTGCTTTGCAGAGCAGGAGTGAATGTTCCCATTTTTGGGGGCCCCCCCTAAACTGCGGTGCGACGTACTGCTTCGCTGCTGCGATGAAGCTTACGCTAGACTGTGTTGTCCCGCCTGGTTTTTCACCACTCGCTTAACAGCGACGCCGAACGCTGTTGTGGCAACGTCTGTTCCAACGCTCAGTGAAAGAAGGTGTAGCGAGTAGACTTTCCAGAACATCCTAAGACAGCATTTATTTGCTCGGTTTCTTGAATTGATTGATCTACCTGGCCTCAGCGAGCGGTGCATGCCCAGAACGGCGTGTTACGAGGAAGTTCGATGGCATGGTGGTTGTACGTACGTCATCGCATGGCGATGTACGAAACCGCTCCACGCCAAGATACCACAATAGTCTCAACGCCTCCAAAGTGTAAGCATGCGGCCACTGCAAAAGAGGTCTCGGCGCGCTAATAACGTGCCACCGAACAGCCGCAGAACATCTTGGTCGAGTATCACCAGCCGACTGTCTGTGACAACAAGCTGGAAATGATTACACCAGAGAAGGGGGAGTTGAAGCTGAGATGAAGAAGAGACATACTTCTGCAGCCCTGATGGGACTCAGATGTCTGTGGGGAGAGGGAAGTGTGAAGAGGACAGGAGTGCTGAGTGCTTGCGGAGAGGCCCTGACACCCGAGAAGAAATAACCGGAAAACGACATCTCGGGGTGAGACGCGCTCAAGGAGACATGTTGGGCTCTGCCGGTGCAGCGACGCACGAGTTGGACCGTGGCAGTAGCGGGGCCACTCTTCTGATGAACCTGATATAAAACTCAGGACTTTGGCAACATCAGTTGTTCGGTGAATATGCGAGAGGGCGTCATGTCGGCGAATTACTTACCAGTCGAAAACATCGTTCCAGTGTCTTCGGGGTCATTCATCAGTGTGAGCGCCCTGACCGCAGTAAATCCGTATTGTAGTCATATCGAAACTTTCCGCGTTGCCGCATCTCTTGGAAGCGGCGGCGCTTTTACACTGAGGTGATTGTCGATTAAGGTGAAAAAAAAAAAGTCAATGTTAAAAACTACGTCACGGACGTTTGTGTGGTGACTCTCGCTATGGAAAACCAGGCAGTGTTCGTTCGGCACACAAGGTCGTGCACTTCCCATACAGAAGTCAAAGATGACTGCTTGGGAATTTCGAGCACGAAGCAAGGGGCAAAGATTAGATAGATAGATATAGATAGATATAGATAGATAGATAGATAGATAGATAGATAGATAGATAGATAGATAGATAGATAGATAGATAGATAGATAGATAGATAGATAGAGATCATAAGGCAAAGGCAGGGCCGGTTAACCAGGCTGAGCCCGGTAGGCTACCCCGCACTGTATGCAGGGGCAAGGAACTTGATACAGCAGCCCAAGGCCAGCCATGGCTGCAAGTCTCTCGACGTCACGTAGAAGCAGCATCGCTTAAGTGCGTGCCTGACCTTTTCGAGCGCGCTAAGTGCGCGGTCATATACCCGGAATAGTGGGCGAAATTTAAGAGGGAAAGACTAAAAGGAAAACGGCGGTGTAAGGTCAAGTTTAAGGGAAGCAGGTTGCCGGAAATTTAGCGACGCCGCGGGCAACAGGTGGACACGTTTTAGTTCTCAATCACCACCACACTTCTCCCTCTCTTCGGCCTACCGACCCGTGGTGCCTTTTCGGCTCGAGTTGGCGAGGGACACGTGTTAACACTTGCACCAGCTGCAGCCTCGCGGAATGTCGCAACAGCGCCACTTGGAGCGTCGAGTGAGCGAGAAAGTGCGAGAGTTTATATACGCCTGCGCTTAACGACCGCCGCGTTTTCTGCCGCCACGCCAAGCGACGCGGAAACGGCCGGCTGCTCCACCTCTCGCGCGGTCCGGAAGGTTCTGTGGTGGGCCTAGCCGTGCCCGTGCTAAGTGGTAGAAAGAGATATATATGTGCCTGTATATGGCGGCGCCCGCCGTATGTTATGCCCGCCGAAAATGCACGGGCGCGGAACCACGGTGCATTCGAGAACGGAAGAAGATCCTATAGGAGCTCGCGATGAACGACGTCGACGTTCCGAGAAACTTTCACGCGGAGGACGGGGGAAGGAGAGTGCATGGACCTCTCCGTGTTTTGGCGTCTTTCTTAACTTGGCTGCGCGCGGTATGCAGGCGAGTGCAGCCACCGTTGACGAGGAACACCGCGGCTGCCCCGTCGCCCCGCTGTTGCGCTATTCTGGTGGCCTCTGACGAAACGCTTGCTGCGATATCGGGGTTACCGTTGCCTCCGGGATTAAGCGTTGCGCGTGCCGATCTCGGAGGCCGTGCTGATATTGATTGTGCGTGCTCCGAAGGGGCACCCAGGGAACTATTTCCTGATTCAGCGGGGCTTATTGGCTTTTTACAAGGCCGTGACGCACGAAGAATAAGGAGACTTTTATGGTCGCACTGCTCGCGTATATTCCGCAGCGCTGCCTGCTAAATATGAAACTGAGGAACAGAGTATATGCGGATACTGTCCAACGATAATGCACGTCAGACATACGTGCTCGCGGTAGACCTCCCCCGAGCTCTTCTCACTCGATGCGGGCCCGTCGCCCCGTTTGACTCGAGTCTTTAGGAGAGAAGGCAGACGGCAGCTGGCCGTCGCTGACTCCGTTGCGGTGTCTTTTTGACGCTGGCCTCCGAGGGTTTCTTTTTACTGCTGGCGCCTACACGTCGCGGTTGGTCACGGAGCGTTTACGACTGTCTTTGCCTGGTTTTCTTCTCCGGCGCGAAGGCGATTACCGCCTGTTACTAATACTGTTACAGAGTTACACGCTTGCTCATTTTACTATTATTATTAGTAGTATTTACACATGGTTTATGACATGTTCTCTTAATGTTGGGAGCCCGACGTCGTGTTGTCTGGAACCAGCCGCAGTGGATCGCTGTCTGGAAGAATCCGCTTTCGAGCACCGGGTCGGGGGTTTGATTTTCGGCCGCATAGCTATGCAGGCAGGACGCGAGGACGATTGTGTAATATTATTTAGGCGCATGTTGAATAACAAGCGCAGCTGGTCAAAATTAACATGAGGCCTTCTGTAGAACAGCAGTCATCGCATGACCCGTTTTTGCAACTCTGAGGAGTAAGACAACGAATCATGTGCGCTGTTCCGATTCGACTGCTAGGTTTGCTGTTTTAATCAGTTAGCACGGGCGTAGCCGATGTGCTACTCGAGATCAAGAGCAAGAAATTGAGTTGGGCAGGCCACGTAAAGCGTAGGACACATAACTGGAAGCCTATAAGCTACAGAATGATGACAATGGAAGGGAAACGCAGTCGAGGAGGGCAGTGAATCATTGTTCATTAATATCATAAGCATCAGTAGTAGTAGTAGTAGTAGTAGTAGTAGTAGTAGTAGTAGTAGTAGTAGTAGTAGTAGTAGTAGTAGTAGTAGCAGCAGCTCACCTCCCCCCCTCCCCCCCCCCCCCCCCCCGTCCCAGAAAATAAAACGTTACCAAAAATATGATCGATAACGAATCAGCGGTAAACGCTAAATCTCCTTTCCGTTTTCTTTTTTTAGTTGTATGCATAAAAACGTAGGTCACAAGTAATTTTCCCTGTGCGAAAGCTCTCCAATATCTCCGAGAAACTGTTAATGAACATTGCACGACAGGCGCGTTTTGCTGCCAAAAGCGTAAGTTTCCATGTAGGACCACCTATACCCTTGGTACGCTTGCCGCGGTCTTTTTCTCATCCGCCAAGTCTCGCTCTCTCTCTCTCTCTCTCTCGCTTTTTTTTTATTTCTTGGTTGGCACAAGTGAGCGCTGGGAGAAATAAACGATCGCTCTCTAAGTGCACCTTCCAGTTTGTATGGGCTGCATCGGTCAGTCGGGCTGAGAGCGCGCAATCAACGAACCGTTCCACGCGACTGACTTACGACGTGAAACATTCTTCTTATTTTCCTAGCCTGATCCTGGCCATCGGTCGCGTCAGTTTCCCAATGCCCACGCTCCTTTTTTCCGCGTAGCCCTGTTAACTGATGTGCAGCGATCAGCACTTTCGTCGACATCATACGTCCTCTCCACTGTCGTTTTTTTTTTTCTCGTTTTTTTTTTTCTAAATATTCCGTCTCGCGAATTCCTTGCGGTGCCGCAGAAGCTACACAAAGTACCGTCAGCCAACCAGAAAAGAGTGCAAGAAGGACTCCTCCGATTGGAGAGCTTAAGTTGTCTGTACACGTATAATCGCTATTTGCGGAATACCGCATTACCGGAGAACACCTACGTGGTGGAAAGTGGAAAGTGGTGCCTTCTTGTAACGCAGACATTAGCCGCGTTTGCATGAATGCAAACCTAGCGACATGACATAGTACTCTCGAGTACGTCGCACATATGCAGGGTTCTACTAGTAAATGTTCCTTGTCGTGTTTCATTCCGTGAGCATTGCACGCCACGCACGCACGCACGCATGTGTGCGGAAGTGCAGCATACTTCCTCACTACTTCTGGGCACTCCGCCAAGCGCATGTGCCTTATTGAACTAACTGAAATTTCTCGAATTGGCTCAGAAAATTCGTAGAATAAGACTTACACAAACTGCAGACATGATAGCTTCGGATTGTAAATCGGATATATCAGAAAACATAATCATGTTACCCAGAAACTCAGACGACAAAGCCCTTTTCCAGCTTCTGTTTGAAGTCTGTATGAGTGGCCGCGACCGCTAGGTGGCGGTACTGTTTTTGGGTGCGCGCGAGCCCACGAAAAATCCCGACCAACTAGAGGCTAATAGCTTCGCCGTAAAATAAGAAAGGAAGGAGAAGCGGGGAAAGGAAGTGTGGAGCGAGGGCTACGTCCTAAATTACTGGGCGTCCCGCATGGGAATTGTACAGACCCTGTCTGTCTTCCATCTCTTGCTTCTGTTGTCGCAGTTCGCTTTTGTCGCGACCCTATTTGTTTTGCTCCCGTACCTTCGTTTTGCTCTTGTCCCATCTGCTCTCGCGTGGGAGGTCCGTTGGAGACGCGCCAATTCCGTGCCAGAGACAAAACCGCTGCACCCGCCGTATTGCGGGGTAAGCCTTTCTCCAGGGGCACTCCGGTGCTACAGCGGCGGCGGAATCGACGGCCTTGGCACAATCGATCGCGCCCCGTCGCAATCGTAACCGGAGCAGCGGGCAAGAGCGGCTGGACGCGATTTTCGAATTAAGACGGAACGATTTTTCTTTGCCCGTTGTTAGCTTTAGCTACGCTTGAGTTTGTTAGATGCACTTTCTATTTCTCACTACTTTCTTTTTTTTTTTTCGCGCACTCCTGCGACAGTTTTACAGCTACTTCAATCCGTTCCTTGTGTCTGTGTCACTATGTCGTATCTCCTGATTTATAGTTTCTCTTTTCGGCCTGTGCCAAATCGTCTTGAAGGTCACTTTGCTCCCGAAACGAAGAAACCCAAATGGTTGGGGATAGCCAAGGTCGTGCGTCTGTCGAAGCTGTTGGTATTGGACTGGCCGGTGTCATTTAGGATTCGGGTAGTAAGACACGATGCAGTCTACACGAATGTATGAATATACAAATAGAACACGCCGTCTGTCCTTGTACAGATGTTATCGTTCTGAGTATAGCCGCGACTTCTACATCGCGCGCCGGCTTGGATTGCGGCCTGGATTTGATATGGAAGCCGACACACCCGTCCTCGCAACTAGTACTGCGGATCGGTGGCCTCTCTTGACTACTGGCTGACGACCAAGGATCCATCAGGCGGGGTTTTAATAAGCGAGCGTGTCTGTTACACCGTTATCTGCAGTCCCAACCATTCGGCGAACGCAGTAGTGACGGGTGGTCTGTCTGGCCGTTTAGAAATGCGACTCGCGTAATCTTTCGCGCGAGAGAACGAGTCCGGAGCCCGTTGCAAATTTTCTTTTGGCGTTGGCCGAAGGTTGTCTGGCTCAGTGGCAATATCTGCGTGGCAGCTCTGGAGATAAGTTGTATTGCTGCCTGTCTATCCTTTATTTATTTTTATTTTCCTTTTTTGTAGTTGTACTGTTTGGGTAGGCGACCACGTTATAATTCACAGATTGATTGATCGGTATGAGTACGACATATGCAGACGCTAATCTCATGGGTTGCGTATGAGGGAGATTACGTGCTTTGGTCGTCGCTACATCATGCTTTTTTTTTTCTTAGCGTATTCATATCGCAGCGGGGTTCTCCGTTCTGCAATAAGGCTGATGTACAAATATATCAACCATTTTTGTACATTTAGGGACTTACGTGGGCTACTTCGTTCCGGTGGAATGGATTACTGTCCTATAGCTGATGGACTGTGGTTTCTGTGGTTGCGCCCATAAAAGCAGTCTTTGTGTTGCTTGTAACGTGTTCGTGTGTGTATAGTGCTCGTTGATATGTTGTTCTTGCTTTTACTCTTATTTTTTGCCTGAGTAACTAATATGGGATTGTGGAAAGCCATATCTAACGAACACATTCTCATTATATATATGTGTGGGTGGGGGGGAGGAGGGGGGGGAGGGCGTTTAACCTTGTCACACAAAGCATAACGCCATAGCGGGTGACTCCGAGTTAATTTCGCGCATACGGGGTTTCCTTAGCGATTGGCTCCGTCATGCTTGTGAATGCGGTTGCTACGTCACGCCTATCGACTTTGCTCCTTCTTAGGTGCTTGCGCAGTTCATTCACTTTCACAGTGCCACTGCACAATGTGTCGTCACAGTTAGCTGCCACCACCATCATCGCATTGTCGGTTAAATTTAGTGCGTTGTTTCTAGCGGCCAAATCTGAAAACTCCAGGGGTGCATTCCCTTGCTGGTAACCGCAACGGTACAAATGCTTTCTGAAACATTCCGAAACTATACCGAGCTGCGTTGTTTTGTTTCCGTGTTCACCTGCACTTGTAACGGTGTTTTAATTCGGTCTCCGAAGCGTACATTCCGGTCCGCGCCATGCTTACAAACTCAATTCGGAGCGATTACACGTCGCACCCCAGTGCATTTATGCGTAGAAGTCGTTCTGAGCAGTTATTTACTGCTTAACAAACGAGTTGAAAGTTAGCCCGTGTCCTCGTTTTGTTTTTTCTTTCTCAGTCTTCGTCTTTTATAAGCGGTCAACGTGACATGCAGTAAACACCAGCTAGGTCAAATTCGATCAAGTTATTCTGAAGTTATTTCCTGTTCGCGTTCCAAGTTAGGCTGATGGTGCAGTCGTGACCGATATGAAAGGGAACAGCCATTTTTTTGTTTTTCTTTTAAACGGCGATAACTCGTGATGCATCCTTCAAATTTAGTAACTTGATATACAAGCATATACAGTTTTCCTGTTTAACATTTAGTCTCATCGCACAGTTTCGTGAAGGACATGTGTGTTTAGCTCCCCCGGGTGCTTGAACAAAATTTTGCTGTTACCTTTCTTATTGTTGACGACTATACGTTCTTTGCCCCGCTGAGTTTTTCTGTGAGCACTCAAACGCGGCGGCATGAAATCTGTGCTCTTATTGTTGCTGGGCTTTGCCGAACAGCGAGGATGCGTGCGACTTCGATATTTATTTATTTTTTTTTTGCCTGCCGATCTGTCCTGACCGGGACCTTGTTTCTTAACTTCCAGGGCCCGACGGCCCCGTGCGGGCGCTGCCAGCCGACCTAGGTGAGGCTGCTTCAGCGTACCGTAGGACCCGCGCCAACGTATGCTGCACTGGGAACAGCTTCTTTCGTAAGTTCGCAAACTCCGCTCCTGTTCCGTTTTATTTGTCTTTCTTTCTTTCTCGCTGATAGAGAGTTATGGCTTGATGGACACCTGCTAAGTGGTGTACACATTGCACCTACATATGCCCCTTCGTCTGCGTACTTTCGGAAAATAAATAAATAAATAAATAAATAAATAAATAAATAAATAAATAAATAAATAAATAAGCCGCTCGTGCCCTGGCATTTCGTTGCGCGCTAAAGTTTACCCCCCGAGTGGTGAAAATAAATTCGGAGCGCCCTCCACTACGGCGGCGCTCATAACCGACTCTGCAGTTTCGGGATGTGAAACCCCACTGTCTGATTCAACAACTAACAACGAGAACAACAAGAGCAACAAAAATTGACCACGAAGACGATGACGACTTCTTGTGCTTGTGTTCGTGTGTGTATACCGCCAATTGATATATTTTTTTTTTACTTTCCCTTTTTGTCTGTGTCTAATTAACGAATTTGGGGTCTTGGGATAGCCGGCTCAGATGTAGCTTGCCTTCCCCAGTTTATGCATATTGAACAGCGATCTATTTTCCTTTTAAGGGAACAGTCAGATCTCCTGCCCAAACAGTGAGATCGAACGGCTGTTGCTTTCGAAAGAACGTGCACCACCAGTTGCAGTGGCGGCAGGAAGAGAGAGAGAGAGAGAGAGAGAGAGAGAGAGAGAGAGAGAGAGAGAGAGAGAGAGAGAGAGAGAGAGAGATGCGGCAGTGGATTCGCTTGGGACGCTTTCGAACTTGTGCCAGCGTTTGAGCAGCCTGCCATTTTAAAGATTCTCTCTCCCACAATGACCGCTACCATTATATGCGCTATCGAAACCAGTCGGCAAACACTTTGGGCGTAAGCCGCCGTGTCGCAGACTGTTTCACTGCGACTCGCAGTGCCGAAGCTCTGGACAGGAGCGAGCCGAGGCGCTTGTCGCTGACCTTGCATTCGGGTCGTTAAGCAAAACTGTATTGCGGGTGGGAGAGGGGCACAGAAAAACGGGGCAAGCAAGCGCTCTAAATGACTACGGCAAGTGTCACCTTGACTGATGACTTCGCGGGCTACTTCACGGGTGATGTACGACGTGGTTGTGAGGGGGCATGCATAGAGAAACATGCGGCACTTGCGCAATTTGGCCAAGCGGGCGGCTGTCCAGATGAAACTCCAGGAGATATTTCATGCTACTATGCGCCGTGCGTAGAAGCGAGCGATTGCGAATGCGTTTAAACTTAAAGAGCTTAGCTAACGCGCAGAAAATGCAAAAAAAAAAAGGGGGGGGGGGGGGAACGCATAGGCGTAGAATGATTTTACGGGTAGTTAGGTTGAAGAGGCGATGTAGTGACACCAATACTGGACTCCAAAGGGCAGATTTGGAGCACTTGCCGAGCAAAATTTTCCTCTCGTTTGTGAACACGTCTGTTTTCATGGCACATCCGGAGCTCGGACCGCGTGATACAGTGGCTGATCGGGAGCGGGTCTCGAGCCGAGAGAGCTCCGTGGAACAGTGGAGACCAGGCTGCCGAAATAAGCAGGTTCGACCGTATGTCTGCGCAAAGTGGTTCCTCCGGCAACCGCTTACTGAATCGTCTGTTTAGCAGCTGAGGTGTCATATGAGACAGCAGACGGCGCAGACGATGCGAGACAGGACGCGAGCGATTCGTTGTTCGGCCACAGCCGACGAATAAAGATAACCGTCGTACTTTTGTCGCACGTTTGCTGCTTAAGAAAATCGCTCTTCGGAGATGATTCAAGCGGTGAGAGAATGGGCGCAAATGACAACAGATGGATTTAGCACTTGCAAACGCGCCTTTGGGGATCTGTTCCTTTTGCCAGAAAAGAAAAAAAGAAAGCAAGAAAGGCAAACAAAAAAAAGGCCGAAGTAGTGAGCTTTACAGTGGAGGCTGCCGCTTAGATAAACAGGTAAGAGATAAATTGCTTCTTGATAGGCTCAACTTTCTCAGGGCTCGCGTTTGAGTTTTTCCACGTTCTTACATTCATTCTTGCGTTTACTATGCTTCACCAAGCCTCCTTCAACGGTAAGAACGGTCATTCTAGATCCATTGTAGTGTCGTTTTCAAGGTCCGCTTCCACTTTTTGCCACGGAAACACTGTTAACCAAACTCGAATCACAGACAACCTTCTGAATGAAAGCTACGCAGTCAGAGCGCGTACAAGTAAAAGGGCTGTTGAAAAAGTCTTACAATATCGTCCGTGCTAGGTTTATTAAGCTCGGAAAGAACAAGCGTAAAATCTTATTGACAAGACCAAATAATACGTCACTCACGAGTGAGTGCTAAATGAGTTATCTCTCTGCGTTCGGGGAAATGCGAAACTGTCGCACGCGTAACCATGCTGATTCAGCACATCTTTTTCCGAGAAACTAAAAGCGTTGTCAAACGCTGTGGGAACACTGGGTGCAATAACACACATGCTTAAGCTCCGTAACTTCTCCGTCATTCCTACAAAAAGTTGTTCGCGTATATAAAGTTCTGACTTTTGTTCCAGTACGTCTCTTTTTTACTGCTCGGTTAAGCGTTTGCTCTGTGCGCTTTGGCAGGGTAGTTTTCCTGCAACGTTTCGAGCTTAAAACATGGCAGTAAGAATGTTGATGATTAGAAGATGTATGCAGCTGTTACATTTTGATTTACGGAATCTTTCTTCCTCTCAACACACACACACGCGCGCACGCACGCACACACACTCCTCCATCTTTGGCTTTCACACCTGTGAGTCTGTTGTGACTGTTCGATAGCTTTTGCGGTGCCGATAAGAATGTTGTGGCCGTGATTCACTGCCCTACCAACACGACTACACGACGCAGTCGTAGGCTCAATGGTAAGACCCCCCACCCACCGCCCCAATGTCTCTGAACCGCTATTTCTACTCACATTCCCGAGAAAAAGGGAGTGGCACGCCTTCCTCCGACGCACCCTCTCTCCGGCCCTTTTCAGTGCCGCTCGCCTGTATAGCTTTTTCTTTCTTTTTTTTAAAGCAGCGTCGGCATTGCGGCTCGCCTGCTGTGCGCGCTACGAGCGGACGTTTCGGATTCTCTTTCCGCTCTCCGCGCGTGGTCTGCAGTATGTACCGAGCGCCTAGGCACACAGTGAACGTGCTGTGCCTTGCGGCGTGTGTGTGTGTGCGGCGTCGGCTGTCCGTAGTGGCGAGAGGGAGTGCTGCAGTGCCGCAGCATCCTGTTTACCCAGCGTGACGTCACTGACCTATGGCCTCGCCCCCGCCGCGATCGGGTCTTGCCTGCGACCTTCAGGCTAGCCGAGGGCGCGCGCTGCGTATATCGCGTTCATTTAGTTGCGCGCACGTCAGAATTTCTCAATTCTTTTTTGTTTTTGTTTTGCTGTGTCAGGGCTGCTTCGGTGTTTGGAGAGCCTTTCTCTGTCCGTGCTATTAATGCAACCCATTTTTTTTTCTGCTGCGGTTGTGGTAAACAACGCCGAATTCCTCTTATAGATGTTGATCAGTTGAGCTGTGCTGTTCGTGCGGTGCTGTGACATCGTACATTTATTTTGGCTGTTTCGTAAGTCTCAAACGCAAGAAGTGCGGGCGCTTTTGTGGCCATTTCGTAGTACTGCGTAGCGGGTTCGGCACTCCCTACCCACAGTGGGCCGATGAGTCGAATTTGATTTTAAAGGATAAGCCTTGCGTGTAGGCTAAGGCAGTGATGTTACATGTAGTGTTTTATACGGGGCGTTTTTACTGTTTTCTTTTTTTCTACACAGTAGAGATTCTTTTCAAATATCGCCTTTGGCAGATAGCGTAATTCTAGTCCTTGAGCGTAATTACTCGAAGCAATGAACATTACGTGCACAAGAAATCGAAATGCATAATCGACTAACTAACAAAAAATCACTAATTAACTTTTTATATAGTTACGGCACATATTGTAATTTACGAATTGCAGCTGGTGAGCTTGGAAGGCGATATTATCAGCTTAGATTGAATTTTGAGAATGACACCAGTTTCAAGATATGCCCCGTGAAACTTGCGGTAAACTGCATTATTGTTCCACGCGCTTCTTTAACAAACCGCCGTTTAATACACTGAAGTACAAAAATAACTAGAACGGCCGTGTATTTCGTCGCAGACATTGCGAATGAATATATTAATATTGGTGTCGTCCTGAAAATTTGTTCCGAAGGGATACGCCTTTCAGGCTGCAGTTCGTAAATTGAAATATGTGCCGTAAATCAATCCATTAAAATGTTAACTAGTGAAGTTTTGTTATGTAGTGGATTATGCCGATTTCTCGTGCAAGCGCCCCTTTGACTAATCCAGCTCAACGACTACAATTACGCTATTTCCCACCGGCGACGTTTTAAAATTCCGCATACAATGGCACCAGACCTGCTTCAGTAGAGTGATTTCATACCATTCTGCCTAACTGGCTGCAAAAGATGACTGAACAAATTACACCTCGGATGTTCAAAAACTACTTGGTGTGCAGCTTTAATCGACGTGTTTTGTTGAACTGTATTCAAAACTTTCCTGTACATTGCAGCAGCAAGGCGTGTGTCGGACATCTAGAGCACTCTGCTATCCGAGAAGGCCAACCTAACAATTTTCAGAGCGCCACATTGCCTGCTGAAAAGCTCCTTGCGGTTGATTTTGCTTTGCACGGAGCATTTTCCTCGGACACACAGCTAGTTAGTATGTGCCCGTGTGCACACGTTTCCTCTGGAACAACACCGTTCGGATTCAAGCCGCGGCTAGATTGAGACTCCTACGGCGTTCCTGCGAAACCAGCGTTTGGTTTATGTCACCCCTTCCGCGTACACTTTGGTTCTCGCGACTTTCTCGCCTTATTCACCCCCCCCCCCCGATAGTTCTCTCTTTCGAGGTGTCTGCGTCTATTCTGCTTTCGGCGGCCCATTTGTCAGCCTAGGACTTGCGGCCTCGGTCGAGGCGTGCTGGAGTTTTTCACTTGGCGGATCCCGCGCTTGGCTGCGACGGGCCGCTCACTTTGTCCGTTGCCACTCCTTCGTCTTCGTGAAACCGTTCCCAGAAGAATGCCGCGCGATGTACCGTTAAAGAAAAAGAGAAAGAAAGAAATGTTTGCGGAGGGCAGGTGGCAAGGTATACGTGACACGCTCAATGTGTGTATATGCGGTACATTGATGGAGCTAATGGCAGCAACTCGCTTTGTGAGTGCGTTTCATTTTTTTTTTTCTTCCTTTTGCTCACGCATTCGTCTTGCTCTTGGTCTGCCGCGTGTCGTCTCTCCTATGGCGTACATTACGCGTCAAGGGAGCTGGAAGAAGAATGTATGCTTGATGGTACGAATAAAGAAAGAACAGGGTGCGCAGAGGGAATACAGCAAGAAGTCGCCGGCAAATTGTTTCCGCGTGATGTGAGATAGATTTTTCACGCACGCACGCACGCGTATATGTAGATATACATACACGTGTTCACGCAGAAAGGCACACCACACTAACACGCGTACACAGGATACGTGTACACGCGCATATGAAGGCATGCAGCTGTCATAAACGGGCATCTAGTGGAGATTCATGTGCGACGGGAGGCACTGGCGAAAACGGTGGTGTCTAAGCTGGGGGGAGCGGCGTTGGTCCAGGACCGGGCGTTGCGTGGACCTCGCGCGAGTGTGGCTGTAGAGTGGGGATCTATAGAGTATGAGATCTCTGTAGGGAGCCTCCCTAAAGGGAACCTGTACAGTAACTCTGTGTGGTTGGTATCTTTGGCCGTTTCGCCAGTTACGCTGGGACGCATGTCTGCGCGCCCGCCCTCAGCGTTTCCCTGCTTGCGTTGAGAGTCACAAATTGAGTGTTTTAGGTAAAAGGGAGTTTTAGATTAGGGGACGGAAGCAGCTTGCGTACGCAAGAAGTAGGGGACAGGGTACTACGCATGCGCAGACCTCTACGTCAGGGTGTGCGCATGCGCACTACCATCGCCCCCAGTTCTTGAGTACGCAAGCCGCTTGCGTTCCCTGACCCAAAACTCTCGAAAAGCGGCTTTCATCCTCTTATCTAAAACTCTCTAATGACTTTGAGCCTGCTCTTCCAGGCGTGCCCCACGCCTGTGGCTCTCACATTGGACCAGGGGAGGGGCCTGGTTTGTCGCGATGCGGGCGTGCGTACAAGTTGGGCGCGTTCTTTTTCTCCGGGTGCGCGAGTTCTGCGTACTGCCATCTTATGAACCGTTGTCGAAGCGCAGGCGTTCCATTAGTGTGAGCTAATTAGTGTGAGCAACAAACTTTGGCCGCGTGCGGCTGCTTTCCCAGAGATAGAGAGATTGAACGTTCTTGTACCGAACTCTGGCGAATATTGAACCCTTCTGTCTTCGTCTTATAGCGCTGCCCCTCCAAGATGTTCAACCAGTACCAACTCGCCCAAATGTCGATCCTTCTACTATATTGAGCCCACAGTGGTCAAAATTAGTGCAGAGGCCTCCGTTGCGGCGTCTCTGACAATTCCTCTGTTGCTTTGGGAGGTTAAAATCAATTCAGCACTTTTGCTTTCAATAAAAGCAATTTCGGAGATCTCGACGTGACAACCATTGTACGCTCCCATCCTATTTGTGTAGTAAATTAACAAGCCATCATATAACTTGCAGGTCTATCGCATAACACTTTTTTTTTGCCTGATCATTAGGTGCGAGTAGCCTCTCTCACAAGAAGAGAAGAATGCAAGACTGTTGTGTCGCACGGGCACTCTGTGGGTGTGTCAGAGTTTGAGCCTAATATCCAAGGAATAAAGGTTCGCCCTTCGGCCGAACCCAGAAAGAAGTCATTCCGACTTCCCTTATCTTTTACTGATCATGTTATCACTTCTATATAAGTATATCCGCTTTCCTTCCTCCTTCCCATATGCATAACTTTCACCGTGGAGTGCATATTGTGGGACTATATATCCTCGCTCGTCGCAGCGGCAGAAAGCAAAAGCACTGTTGTGGTTTCTGAAGTCAGCTGAACTAAGTTTAGGCAGTCTGTGAGGCAGTGATGAACATTCCAGTTCGTTGCATCTCCAGATTTATTTTATGGGAAGCGAACGAGACGAGCTTTTCTCGTTCGCCGTATTCGCCGCCGTCAATATACGCTCTCGTAGCTTGAGAAGAAGACACACACACACACACACACACACACACACAACTTGCAAATTAGATCAGGTTGAAGTGAGCAGGAACTCTGAATGGCAATAGGTGCTGGCACTTTGCAGAAATTATGCAAGTATGAACGTATCCAGCCAGCTCTTTGGTTCAGCAGACCACGAACGAAGGAGGCAGGAACGAAGCGGGCAAAAAAAAAAGAAAAAAAAATTCGGCACGTGCCTTTTTCCTGCGGACATCCGTTAGCTGTATTGCGCGATCCGCTTGACTGAAGGTGTCGAGGAGGGGGGCCGTGCGCTTGGCGCGTCTCTTGCACGACAAGTGTTTGGAAAGTGCACTGCTGGGTGTGCGAATGCTATGTTTGGACCCTCTGGAAGACCCTTACAGTCTTTTACTCCATTTCAGTCTCCCGTCTCTCTGGCTTTCTTATTTTGTCTCTCTCTCCTGCTTACCCGCCCGTTTCGCAGAAAATTTTAACGCCCCCATAATTTCAAGATTGCTCCCCTAGCGTCCCCGTAACTTGTATGACGGGCAAGAATGGCGCAGCGCCCGTCAACGCTTGCAGATTTTTGTCGCCACGAGCAGCGGTTGGAACCATGTCGCACGCTCCTTTAGTGATCATCCATCACCCGCATGGCTGTCGACTTAACACACAAACACACACACAAAAGAAGAGGTGAGTGAGAAAAAATAAATAGAGCAATAGATGGAAATACATGCGGAGGAAAAAAACGAACAAGCATGGCTCTTTGAAGTTTTGAAGCGACCTGTTTTACTTAGTCTACTTTTCAGTTTTGCAAGTCGGCGTGCTTTAGCATGCCGCTTGTCTCACTCATTCTTGTAGATTAAAAACAAGTAAAGGAGGGGGGGGAGGAAGAAAGAAAGGAAGAAAGAATATAAAAGAGCCTCGAGGCGAGACGAATAAGGCCTGCCCCTGGAGCCCCTGTTCGGCCCGGGTGCGCACCCTTCTTCTTTTGGCGCGCATTCACGTCTCCACGAGGGGCCGCAAGCGGCACGCTTACGCAACACGCGCATGCGCAACTGTCGCAGCTCGTGTCACGCCTTGTCTTCGCGACCGAACGAAGGGGCGTCACCTGTCTTTTGCGCCTCGGCGATGTGTTAATCTGGGCAGTCACGGTGCCGTGGTTTCGAAGGTCGGCCCTACCGTGTAATCCTCGACATAAGGCCGGAGGGGCCCGTCAGTTTGTGTTCACACGCGCACGGCCTCCATGCGTGGACAGGCGTGCAGTAATTTCCCGAGTCGTGAGACAGTTTTAGTTTGCTTGTTAACTTTTTTTAGCATTTGCTGATTACCCGGCTATGGGAACCGTTGGGCGGCAGTAGCATAATAGTAACACTGCTGGTCGCGGCATCTTGAGGCATTTTGTCCAACTACAATGTGTTTGAAGATTTTTGTGTGTGTGTCGCGTCAGTTCTTGTCGTAATAAATAAGAATAAAGGTGCTGCACGTTAATGATTATGTCGCTACCAAAGTTCTACACCAGCAGTGAAATGGGATGTGGTAGGGCGTGTGGTCGCCATGTAAATATACTGCAAATACGTTTTCCTTCCGTGTATGCCTCCACGTGACAATATGTTTTGAAGCTGAACTTCACTGACATGGACGACAACTGAGACGCGTTAATGTCCTAGAACCGAGTACGTGTCGTACGTGTAATCACTTTACGTTATAGGCTGTATTCTTATTTCAAGCCAGGAACCACACTAAAGGAGTTGCTGGGAATCGCAGTCTTTCTCCACTGACTCCTTAATTCAGCCCCATGCCTACATTGTACCATGGAAGGCAACTAAATGCTAAAACGTAATTGTCACGGGAATCGGACACGCAGTACACCTCTATGGACAATAGTTTATGCGAAGTCTCGGTGCAAATTACATTTCATTTTGTTATTTCCTTGCAAAATCAAGAGAAGGCTGAGGGAGTAAAGCGAAAAAGTACTGACAGAAGTCTTAACACCCTTGTCAACATATCGTACAGCATACAGATATATGCAAAATAATATGGGTAATAAAAACATCTAAAAAAGCAGTTTAATAGACTGCAGAGCACTAAATCTTGCGTGCAAACATACATGTAAAGATACAATATTGCATAGACAACCTGGGACAGCAGAAATGAAGGGATGCGGAAGCAAGATCACAACTGTCGCTAAAAAGCTGATCAAGACGACGCAAAGCGCGCAAGTTAAAATCTCAAGCGCGCGGTCGTCACTATTTCAGCCACTTGCAAAATCTAGAATAATTAACACTGCTGCTTCAAATACCAAGGAAAAAGAGAGGTTCTCGGCGCTTGTCAGTCACCAGCAGGCCGAAAGTTGTTGCGCAATTCGTAGAAAACTTCAGGTGAGTATACTGCTTGTCTCAAATGTGCGCGTGCACGCACACAAATATACACAACAAACAAAAATGAAGTAATACGATGGGATAAAACCAAAAGAAAGCGGCCACACCGTCGCGCACACTATGAACGTCGCCAGTTCGAAGATGTGACAATACACTACAGAACAATTAAGAGTTGTTTTCTAGTGCGTGCTCCCAATTATGCTTTCTCCAGTACAAACACAGGATATCTCCTTGGAATCACACTTTCTAGAGAACACACCGACTAGTTACGCATCAAGTGCAGGCAATTGAACGGGGAAGTTGAAATGAAAACGAGTAGGCATCATCATTGTAGGGTGACTACATCTTTTTCTTTTATTTTCATTAGAAAAAAACAGCGATGTAGTGGAAATATTCAACAATCAAACAGCGCTCAATGTCGCCATCAAACATCTACTTTTTCTGCGTCTTTGCCTCAAGATCGCCTTTTCCCGCCAAAACGAAAACGCACGGAGTCTCCCTCCTCCCTCTAAAACCGACGCAGCTTGCGCGGTCAACAAGTTCAAGGACACGCGTAACACTGCCAAAGGCAGCGTTTTCCTCTATTACGTCTTCTTACTATTAGCGAACCGGCAGATCCCGTGGCCCAATTTAACCAATAAGAATGCACCTGCACACGGCACCAACAGCCAGGCCGATGACCCGGCACTCGCGGAGGCGCGCACCCGGTGCTCGCAGTTGCGGCGGAGACGGCGATGACGACTGTTGTCTGTGGCGCCCACGCAACCGCGGCTTTTTTGGCGGGAAGCGTAACGGACTTGCGCGATCGTTGCATCATGTCTTGTGGTCGTGGACCTCCAGGTGCGACATTTCGACAAGACAAGAGGCTGCTTCCTGTTGTCTGGCAGCTTACATCTCGATGTGCCACAAAACTGTTCCTCGGCCTGTTCGTCGCGGAACTTTGAGGGTATGTTGCGCGGACGGTTGAGACAGCGGCCCGAGGAAAGGGGCACCATCCGCCTCTAGACCTTGGGAGCGCACCGCAGAGCTTTTAAATGTGAGTACTTGTATAAGTAATACGCGCATTACTCTAGTAATTGCCTCTTCTAGTTATAATGCGCATAATTGTGGGCACTTAATGAAGGAAAGCTATCGCGGTTTTGTCGTCTTTCCATATTCGCGCCCAGTTCGTACTGCATGTATACAAGAAGCGGGTGTTGTAGCTGTTTTCACAATTATACACGACCTCTGTGAACATAAAGAGTAAGAGCTTGTTGATTTGATAAAATGACGCTGGACCCATTACGTTCGCGAGCTCGAGCGGGAAACGGGAAGGGATGAGGCAGTAGCTGCGGCGTCGTCTGCCTCGCCGCCATTTTTCGCTGGTTTCTTGGGGAGGGAGGTCGCCATGTTGTCTGCTGCCAACGGACGTTCCGAAGTTAGCGGCGGAGGTAGGAGGGGGGGGGGGATGGGGGGCACCGTGTCTCCTTCTGCACCCTTGCAGCCTTTTTCTCAATATTTATTTTCGCTTTTCAATGTGAACGCTGTAGATAACTGAAAATGCCTATTTATTTATTTTGTTTATTTGTTATGCATCCAGAAGTGCAGGCAATGCCGGAAGGGTGAGAGCTCTTTTGCGGTTTACAACTGGGCGCTGCGCTTTGCGTTTATACTCTGGTCACCGACAATTTCGATGCTGGGCCTGTCACTCGCTATATTTTGCCTAAATTTGCTGACGCCTCTTTGCATTGAGCTTGACGACAACTTAAGCACTAGCAGCGATATTGGTCAGATTCTTGGTCCTTATCTCGTTGTACGTTAGCGAAATGTGCTGACGTATGTGGTAGTACGTGGCCGTTTTACAAGTTGTACTTTCCTCACCCTACGTTGAAGTTGAAGAAGCCATACGAACTTATTTAATTTTGAACTCCATTACAAACTCGGGAGAAAGGCTGCGATTGTGAGCGTCTATTTTGACCTGTTTACTGACATGAAAAACAAAAAAAAAGTGAATCCGTGCAGCCTTTGTGCGCCAGTGGAGACGCTGTTATCTTATTCATTTCCCATCAAGCTTTGATTAAGTTGTTATTAGTATGTCTTTGGCGACTGTGTACTTACTTGACTGAGTGCTTTAATTTGAATGCATGGTCGCACTAATAGCTTTAATGGATTTTGGGTTGTGATTCTGCGAGACATTTGCCGCGTGGGCTAAGTGGCGATGGCGTTCTGCTGCTCCGGTCACTGGTTCGATCCCCTGCCACCGCATTCCGATTGAGGCGGAACGCAGGAACGCTCGTGTATTGTGATTTTGGTTGACGTCAAAGAAGCTCGACTGCTTGAAATTTATCGAGAGCTTTTCACACCTGAACGATAACAGTCGGTGATCTTTTCCCGCTTTAGTTTTTTTTTTCGGCAAAAAAATATTTTTGGTCAACATGCCTGTTTGACATGTTCGCATGCGCTGTCGATTTTTGATCGGGAGAGGTGTGCTTTGATGTCAGTAATAAATTTTCTTGATAACCATGCTTTCATTATCGATCAGTTCGGTTCATTGAATAACCTGTCAGTACAGAGACAAGCTCTGAAACTATTAATAAATGATAGTGATATTGTATGTATTGGTTGAAACTCTTACGTGTTTATTGTTCTTTCTATTGCGATATCAGTTATATGGGCACTCCGGGATCATTCTTGCCGTCGCCGTGATGTTACGTATGAAGTCCGAGGGTGATAACACCGTCGCCGCGCGTCGTATGCTGTATGTGCGAGTGAAATCACGTGAGGTAAGCCGGCGATCGGTGCTCAATCTGGCGCGCGCGAAGGAGAAAGCGGAGAGCAAGCTCGCCGTCTTCCGTCGCGAAAAAGGCCGTGGGGGGGGGGGGGGGAACGGAGGAAGGGATGGAGGGGGACGAGGGCCGGCGTTGTGCTTAGGCAGCAAGTGCGCATTTCGCGACCGGGGGTAAGGGGAACTAACGATGGCGGCTCAATTATCAAGGGGCTTTTAGGCTTTTAGCGGCAGCGCGGGAGGTAAGGGGGGCGGGGGAGCTGCGACTCCGCCAAGTGTGTAAGTGTGGTCGCGCGCGCTGTTGTTCTGAAAGGCGTCCGCGGACGGCTTCATGCCTTTGTGTGCGCTGTCATCGCCGCCCTTGCGTTGAAGCGATAGAGACCGCACGAATGTCACTTCGTCTCTGCAGCTGCCGCGCTTGCCCATACCAGCGTTTTGTAACGAGTCTCTGCGCTCATCGAGTGTGATGTGTTCGTGTTTGATTGTGCGCGCTGACACCATGATCGTTAATTCAGTTAGTAAGCGAATGTTTTCAAGTTTATATAAAACAGATATGCTTACTTCGTGTAGCTGTGTACTAATTTGCTATCGCAATCGATGTTTCGCCCTTCGGACTAAATTGCGACTGTTCTTTTAATTTAATTATCCCTTGTGGGTACTGTTGTCGTGTTAAGAACCGGCTTCACTTGGCCTGGCCATTCTTTTGCCGACTTGATGTGACTGTTTTTGTCTGTCTTCCGCTTACTAATTTTTTTTTTTTTTTTAGATTTAGGTGCACGTTAAGGAACCCCAGGTGGCCCAAATTTCTAGAGTCCCTCACTACGGCGTGTACCACAATCAGAAAGTGGTTTTGGCACGTAAAACCCCATAATTGATTTATTAATTATTTTTGTATTCTTCAACTTCTGTTGTTTGTTCCCTGTTGTTTCGCATCTAATCAAAGTATCTACAGAAAGTTTCATTCTGATGCTGCGTTTTCTGTGTCTCGTATTTTCCATGCGTGTTAATTAAATTAATTTCTGGGGTTTTTACGTGCGGCAATCATGATATGAAAATACGAGGCATGTCTGTGTGTGACTCCGGATTGATCTCGGCCAACGTTGGCTCTTTAACCTGCAACGGACGCACGACACATGGGCGTTTTCCTTTGAATGAATTTGTAACGTGAATTTGTGTCGTGAATTTGTTTGCGTGAATAACGTGAATAGCCCGAATTTCAGTACTTCCGATCAACGTGAACATGTTTTAGGACTGTGATACCGTGACTGCAGCGCGTGGAAGATTAGTGCTGCCTGCACGGTGTTTCATTCCGTGGTTTCCACGAGATTTGTTTTCGCATTACCATGACTTTAGGTCTGTTTTATATGTTCTACAAATGTCATCTTTGTTGCAAATGTTTTTATTGCGAGAGCAGTTATGTGTGCCGTGTGCTGTATGTGCGAGTGAATGCACGCGAGGGTGAGCCGAGGGTGGTGGCTTCATCAGGCGCTGGCAAAGGAGAAAGGAAAAAAAAAAAAAAAAAACTTAAGACGAAGCTGCAGAAACAAGAACGATACACTTAACCGAATTACTCGCGGCGTTGTAAAAACGTCTTAAAACGGAATTTGGACAGCGGTGTTGGTGATATTCTTTAGGTATTTGGAAATCTCCTTTCTAGGCGGGATGTTTGGCAACGTTTTTAAAACCAGATTTAGACCGTCTGATTCAATTGAGCCGGACTTCAGACTAGATATACGGCATTTGCTAGAGTGGGAGCTTATACTCCGCGTCTTCTTTCGGACGTGTGCATTGTCTTAGATAAAAAGGCGAAAAAAAAAATCAAAACTCGTAATCTATCCCGTTTGTGCTACCTGTCTACTTTCTTCTCGCGCACAAGTTCAACGTATGAGTACTCTTTACAGCAAAAAACAAATATATATATAGTACAGAAATCGTTGAACACAGCGTACATATACTGCTGTAGGCATATGTGGCAATGCTAGAAGAGGTAAACGGGAACAATAGCGCTGGTTGCCACACCCTGTGTCGACATGACCTACCGTAATGCGCTACAAAATTTTACAGATGCTGCTAGACTTTATTCTAAACATTCGGAGTACCTTCGAGTGATCGCGTCGTTGCTTATACTCCCATATCAAGGGATCAGTCAAACGCCGTAGGTCATCGCAGCAATAGGTTTTGCGAGCTGTCTTTAAGCACAGCGACACGATGTCGGCAACACTGCTGCCGTTCGATTGAATATGACTTCCAGCATTCCGATGTAAGCGTCTACGTCATACGCCACACGCATTAAGATTGAACAGTTTTTGTTCGTTGTTCATTCACTGCGACAGTGTGGGAAGTTTGACTATTCAAGAGACCGCCGGCTCGAAACTTTGACAATCGCTCGCTCAAAAGCTTTCACAATCGCTTAGAGTGAAAGAAACACGCTAAACGCACTGAACAAACATGTTAAGAACGGGGCGTGTAGTTCCGAAGCTAAACAAATGATGTGTCATGCAGCGCCATGGCATGACAAGCAAGAGTAGCAGCCCATGCTCACGTTGATGTAGTTCAGCTCACAGTCAAGAGAGTGTAAAGTCGACAGATCGGCTTATATGCTTGATATGATTATCGACAGCGCCGCATTATTCTTGGCATGAAAGCAGGACACCGTTTACTGTAATTAACTTTGTGCCTCCTTTATTGGCAGAGCATTCGTGCCTGTTTTCCCCCTGTTTCGTTTCACTTTGTAAGGGAAAACAATGCCGCAAAATTTCATTTGTGCTTCTGTGTGCGTCGTGAAAATTTTGTCCGGCCAATATCCCTTCCACGCTGCGCTTGTAACGTGCCAATATCATTTATGCCGTCTTAATTCGACCCCTTTGTTGCAAGTCGCGAGCTGTTGTCGGTGCTTTTGTGCAACGTTGCACGCCCTCATTTTTCTTTTTCTCGGCCAACTTTATCGCGCCGGCTGCGTTTTCTCGGCCGTTCGGGAGTTCGTTAATGCTATTGTGTCCGCGCGGCGAAGCATGCGTGCGTAACTCTTCTCGATAACGGGGCTGTTTCGTTAGGTTTATTCAGCGTGATCGCTCGCGTTTTGTGAACGCGGCTCTTGTCGCGCGCGCTGAAACGAAGCCTGCTTTGTTTGCGAGGGTGTTTTTGTTGTTCAATTCTCCTTGCTTTCTTGAACGTTCACATTCTCCTACAAAGTAGTTCGAATAGGCACGTCTCTTGCAAACCTCGTGTGTATGGGGGCCCGCGGGAGCGCTAGTCGGTGCCTGAAACCCGCGAAATAATAAAATGTGATTGGTTCCTGGATATACTCTCCCTGGTGGCTGCACAACGACGCGTTTGTATAGCGGCGCCGACGCACATTGGTTGTGCTTTTGTCGTTTACTTTCCTCGTATATATACCTGTCCAAAATCGTGAATCGAATCCTCACTATAAATTGACGACTGCCCCGGTTTGAATACCGTCGCAAGGCAAACGCTCGCTCTCTGACAGACACGACTGTGTGGTACTCCGAGTTAATAATAATTTCGACCACTTGGGAGTTATTTAACGTGCGCCTTATATCTATAGTCGCGTGAGTGTTTTTCTTTTCTTTTGTTTGCATTCCGGCTTCCTCGAAATGCTGCCGCCGCAGCCTGCCATCGAACCCACGACCTCGTGCGCAGGTCTATATGTTGCCGCAGCCACCGCTGAGAAGTATCTTGCAGGCGCTGAACGTAGCGCAGCAAGCTCAAAGCTGTAGCAGGATAGGGCAGAGCGGATCGGGCAACAACCACAAACACGTGAGGTGAGCAACACTCGTGTTTGTTTGTTTGTGTGTCTGTGTGTGTGTGCTCGTAACTGTACCCGCGTCGTTTGGCGCTTACGCTCAAAAGAACGTTTTACGGCACCTCTCCAGCGACGTATATAGCGTCGAGCGCCGTTCCCGCCATTCCGGGTGCATATCGAACGGCGGGAAGATAAAAACGTCGCACTCGTGTGAGCTCGCACGCATCACGTGGGCACTTTCGGTGCGTGCACTGTTGCCGGCAACCACAGCCCCTCCCCCACCCCCCTGCCCAACTCCTGGTAATAACCCTGATGGCCCACCGTCACACATCTATCGCCGTCCTCCGCTCCGTCGTCGGCATGCGCCGTAATACCCTGACTGCGCAGCGCCTGTCACGAAAAGCGCTCCTTTCTTTTATGACGACGAGGCGAACGTTATGCTTGCTCGCGTAAGACACGGCCGGTGGATCCTATTAGGATGATGGAGTTTGAAGACGCGTTCGTCGTAGCAGTGTAGCGTGTTTTCTCCTGTTCGATATCCACCGCGATGCGTCTTTTAGGCTCTCATTTCTCCTTCCTTTTTTTCTTTAATTGCCTTTTTTTTCAGTGACCTGGTGAGCGGCGTTCACGTCATCGCACATTCGATTTATAACGCATAGTGCGTGTCGTAGATGAGTTGTGTATCTGCGAAATAGTGGGCAGGTGTGTGGTTTGATTTGTTTTTACCATTTACACCTGAACTTCAACAAGAAAAAAAAAATCGACACTGGGTTGGTTATGTTAGGTCTTGAACCTTCAGCATCGCTATCTCGTCCGGCGTATAGGTGGCGCTCCGTGCGTTGTATCGGCGCACCGTCTTTCATGCCTCGAAGCCCCCCCCCTCTCTCTCTTTCTCTCTCTCTCTCTCTACGTCTGCAGTGGTATTGACCACGCTACGTTGCGTGGGTCAATTTCGCTTTTGTTTGGTTGACTACTTTAATGTGCTCGCTTTTTCTCCGTGCACGTGTTTCGTACAGAGAGAGAGAGAGAGAGAGAGAGAGAGAGAGAGAGACAGCTCCTTATTGAAATACAAAGAATTCTGCTGGCGTATAAATAGACGCCTGCATGCTACTCTGCATGGGGAAGGGGATTGAGGACACAAATGTGTCGTAGGCGGAGGAGTGCGAAAAGGAAAAAAAGAAAGAAGAAAGATGGTCATGGTACTTACAGGTGAGGCAGACGTGATGGGCATTCGTATTAATATTCTAGAGCTTGTCAATTAAGCCGTTGTCATCAAGGCCTGTAAATATTACGATACTAATGTAAATACTGCTGTTATAAATGTAAATATACGATACTAATAATAATAAAATACGATACTAATGTATATATACTCCCTAATTCAATATTTCAGCGCAGAGCTATACGTGTTTTCACGATTTGTTGGTTGGCGCAGACTCTGTCTCCTGCGGCGCGTTGCAAACGGAGTGAATTGTGGCGCGACTGCGTTGCTAATCGGGAGATCGCGACAGGCAGCGCGTGGGTGACGCGTGGGCGCGATCCACAGCAGCCGCCGCTGACAGACCTCCAGACGGCCAGTGCTTGACCTGCCGTACGCAAGTTCAAGGTAGGCCGCTGCCCTTCGCCAGCCTGTAGCAGACGCGGGTCACAGGGACGCTGGAGCACATCATGTGCTTCTGCCCCACACTCGCACAACACCGACAAACTACGGTGAACACCTATCACCGCCTGCCGGCTTCAACGGTGGGGAGGACCTGCAAACAGTCACCAGCCCAGGCTCTGCGGGCTGTCGTGGAGTTTGCCGACCCGGCTGGACTTGCCACACTGTAGCCCGACTGCACGGCCGCCAGCGTACACATGCGTCATGGACTTGCTGATGCTTGCCTCCTACCCCTCAGTTGCACCCTCTCCCTGTAGTCACTGAGACGTGCCCCCACATGGGAAGCAGAAACGAGAATATATTTTCCATTCCATTAAAATCACTATCATCCGCTCATGCAGCGCTTTATTTCCATATATGGTATCGCTGACGTCATCGGTGAAGAAACGACACGCGCTACCCGGGCGCCATTTAGTAGCCATCGTAACCGCAGAGCCCGTCTTGCGCGGCGCGCCGCTTACCACGCTTCTGTCATACCCTCCTCCTCCGCACCATGGTTCCGCTGCACCCTCCCCTTCCGCTTTCCTCCTCGTGCTCTCTTCGTTATCCGCGTCTTTCATTCCCCGCCGCGCTCCGTGTTCGCTCTTCCTTCGCTGTGCTCGTTCGCTCGGCTACGAGGGACGCCGACGCTCGCTGCCCCAGGAAGGGGCGCTCGAAAATAAATTTTGAAGCTTGTCATTGCTTTGCAGGATAGGACCTAACTAGTATTCTTCCTGAACCTAGTGGCTCTTGGGAAACAGAGCTATTCCATTCTACCGAATTAAGTTCTCTCGTCTCTGTATCTTCGACATTCCAACAAAATGTATTCCACAGTTTCTAACGCACCACAATATCAGTACGGTTTGGTCCTCAGTCCAAGGCTGTACAGGTAGCTCTTGGTGAATGCGGCGTTCAGACGAAGTCCCAAGGTGACGGACAAGCCGATGTGTAAGTCTAGATCTTAGGTTGTGGTCTGTTGAGTGGAGAAACGGACGTTGAAGCGATGTACTCCTCATGCGGTTCCTTTCCTCGTGGGCATATTTCTTTGCCATTGCTGGTGCATATCCGATTTCGTAAAATATATTCGTCGAAAATTTCCTGTATGCAGACCTGTGCGGGCAGGCAGCTAGATCTGTTTTTTTTTTCTTTTCTTCGTTTTCATTTTCACATGTGCCGCAGTGTCCGGGAGCCCGCTGAAAGGCGATAGTGCGGTCAGCGACAGTGAGCTTATCACGAAAGGGCGTTTCTTATGGTTTGCACGATGTGTCCGACTTTGGCATCTCTTGTGTAGACAGTTTGGACAATGAGGACCTGTTTGAGCGTGTGCTGGTTCAGGTAATCTTAAATATATATATAATGTTAGGACAAATTTTTTACGCACATCGCACGGGGCGGCGCTTCTCTGACCGTGATAGGTGAAACTGTTCCCTTTCATCTTTACTTCTTCGCGGAGTTTTTAATAAACAACATGGAGAGGCCAGCGCGACATTGGCCTAAATTAAATGTAGTTAGAACTTCGTAACGCTTACATCATAATGCCCGGCAAATACAGTTGTCTCGCGCAAAGAGAAAATGGTCACGGTGACATTTCATGATGTGGTCAGCTCAAAGACTTACAGGGACACTTAACAAGGAACCAAACACAACAAGCGCGCAGTAATGTCGCGCTTGTGGTGTTTGGTTCTTTGTGCAGTGCCCCTCCCCTGCAAGTCCTTGCGCTGCCTACCGTCATGGATTTGTACCAACTAGCCCGGTGCAATTGCTTGACTGTGACATTGTCTTGGAAGGCACCACACGCAAGTTACGCAGCGTTCACGCCACATCGTCTGGCTGCGTCCAGTGTTTACGTGCGTGCATCGTGCCGAGTTGGTCAACGCTTAACGCGAATTTACTACGCTAATTTCGTTCCCGTTCGCCGCCATACTTTCGCCTTGAATGCAACTCTCGGCTTGTTCCTTTGCACTGTCGCGCGAGAGAAACAAGGCGGATGAAAAGGCCAGTAATAAAACCGAGACGAGCGTCCTTCGCTGGACGAAAACAAAGCTGGAAGCGTCTCCTGGCGCCAGCTGCCTATTTGCGTCATCGTGGTTCCCGCCTTGCGCCTACCCCCCCCCCCCCATTTTTTGCCACTGCGTCGCGCTGTACCGCTAAATACGTACAGCGTTGTCTCAGCTGGAGACCCGCTTCAACCAGTCATGGGTGCAAACGTGCCCTAAGACCGTTTAGTTTCGTCGTCTGCTCATGCAAAGGAAAGCAGGCGACTTCTAATTGTCAGGCTAATTTCTGTGAAGCTGAACAAGACAGAGGACCACAGGAAGGTAGAGACTTGAAATGGTCGAAGTGTTCGAACAAGGGATGTTAGATGGAGCCTCCACGAAAATTCATTGTTCAAGCACTATTGATAACTTCTGTTAAGATGTACACATGTTCAGATTCGATCGAGCGATTAAGTTATGCAAGGATGGGCTACACCGCCTACACGAACGAAAAAGAACGCGGTATATATATTCCAGATGAAGTCCGTGTCTGCCTTTGCCGTCCGAGTTTCGTTGGTTCTTGATCGAACATCGAGTAGAAGCAAAATGAGCTTTGAGGGTATTTGAACGCACAAGAAGGAACGTGCTTCGCATTTAAGTACAGTTGAATGGGGAGTATCATCATTGACCACACGCAGTTCATCCCTCCATAAAATACTTTACAGACCCTATTTACATGCAGATAACCTGCTGGCCTCACAGCTTTAATCAACCATCGCTTTAATTATGTCTGTAGTTTGTGTGCAGAGAAAACGAACATGAAAAGCGGGCATAGTAGCTTATGAAACTTGAAATGCATAATGTAATCTGCAGGTTATCTAAGCCTTTTCTCGTAAGAGAAGACTGGCCACTACTCTACCCACGCAACGTAGCTTCAACCTTACTGTATGCTTTTACAAAAGCGTACAGCGTTCTTCTCCCGCTGGCACGCCTTTCAGGTTCTTCTAAATGCGCCGCGTAATGTGCCCAAGGATTCGCGTTTGGTCGTCGAGACGGTTTAACTCTCCCGTGTGAAACAGATGCCTCCGTGGGAGAATGTGAACGTTACTTCCTCTTGTGAGGGCGACGCGCGAGTGGTCTCTCTCGTGTATTACGCTGGCGACTTGGCTGGACGAGAACGTCCTCGTACGCGCCTCTAGTCGTGCCGCGCCTGACCTTGCTCGTCTGTCCGGCTGGTGAATGGCCTCCGAGATCCCTGAGACCAGTTCAAAGTGGTTTGTCTTGCCTAAACTTCGTCCTTTTAAACTGGCAAAATGGTTTGAAAGCCGGAAGGACGAAGTTTAGGCAAACCTACGTACGGTGTCCCGCAGATACGAAAAGGAGCATCGGATTTGTGTTGGAAGCCGGTAATCTTTCTCGTGGGAGCTTCTAATGAAGAGAACGTTCGGCGAGCGGGAATTCTCCAACAAGAGAACAACGTAACAAATGACAGTGAGTGAGGTTTTGACTTGCATGTTTGCCGGAATCCCTGTTCGAACATTGATAAAGCGTTCTCTTTCAAAATGGTGGAGAGTGTACAAAAATGGCTGTGGCTTAGCTAAGGTTAAGCCCAGGCTGCGAAGCATACTAGCCTTTATTTTAGTTGTTGAACCACTGTTTAGCCTGGTGAACTGCTGTTGCTTGGCTATATTTGGTTCGGCTAGACGAAGAAACAACTCATGCGTTACTCTGCTTCGCCTTCAAGAGTGGAACGCGACAGCGTTCCCGTCGACCCGCCAAGGGGTGTAAGACAATGAGCTACGGCGCAGCGACTACGCGCCCCGCATTGGACGCGGTGAGCGTCGAGCAACGCAGCGTTCGGCGCGGCAACGAAATGTGCGCCTGAGCAAGCGACGCACGCCTGAGCCTTAGAAACAGCTCGTTTCTAAGGCAACACCGCATTCACTAGAGGCGCTTTTGTACCGCTTTGAAGCATCGTACTCGTCGCTCAGTGGTAGCGTCTCCGTCTCACACTCCGGAGACCCTGGTTCGATTCCCACCCAGCCCATCTTGCAAGAGTTGAGCCAAAGCCACCTAGAAACAAGCGCAGCTGCTTATATACCGCCGCGACGGCGCGAGTTGGAGCCCCGTTTCTCCTCTGTCGTGACGTCACGGTGTCACGTGGTATTGAAGGCGACACCGCCGCGCCTGAGGAGCTGGGTTGAGCTCTAGTAATTTGGGCTTCTTCGATTTTTCACTTCTGGCTACCCGCGGGCTGCCAGAGCCAGCCAGAGCGCCTTCGTTTTTCTCGGCTTGCTCCGCCCACCGCGCGACGCACTTCCGCCGGGCGTTCGTTTTGCTCGGGCTGGACGGTTCTGGCTACCCGCGGGCTGCCAGAACCTGCCAGGACGATTTTGGTCTGGCTGCTCTCTGGAAGTTCTCTGGCTAGCAGACGACTAAAAGAGGCGATGGGCGCTCGCCGCCATCTGCTGGGACTTCACGGATTGCAACCCGGGCGCTTGAGGACTCACATTTACCTCGCTCAGCCAACTGTCTACGGTCATCTTCGGGTTTCCTTACTTCTAGCGTTATCTTTTTAGGTGCTAAAGCTCCGTTCCGCATCGCGAAGTGGTGTGATACGAGCCGTGGTGAACTGTTTGAAGCTTTTGTGTGTGTGTGTATGTATATGTGTGTGTGTCCCCTGATTGCTTCTTCGCGGCGGCGAACAGAGCGCCGCGCTCTCATGCGTGCATGTTAACTGCATCGTGTTCCACGCAAGTTGTAGACGCTCATTCACACATTGCGGTACATTTTGGGTTCGTCTTTCACTGGTGGCGTTCCTTTTCACATATCTCGCGCATGTATATCTCTCCTATCTCAGCAATTAGCGAAGGCTTTGCAGCTAGCCCGTGTTCGATCTGTCTCTCCGTCGTATGCTTAGGTGGCAGCTCGAAACCGATATGTGTTCGAACTGCAGGCCGTTGATATAAGAATACACTGATTGCACTCGGTACATTATGCACACTTACATTAATTGGCTTATTGCTCTCATGATTGCGACCAATGTTTTTCGTGTGAAACATTTCGCTGGTCACAGGCGACGTGCATTTTCATGCGCCAGCCGCGTCCCCAGCTCCTTGGGGTCAAAATGAGAAGCACCATCAGCCACAACAAACTTTCTGAAATCGAAGCCCATGCAAGCAGGTCGGCGCGAAATTTTATGCGTATGAGACGTACCCGATAACCTGCTTTTTCATGCCTTGTGATGACACAGCGCCAACTCATCAATGTCGCCGTTGGGCGACGTGATCGCTGCGAACAGGGATCCTCCAACTATCGCTTTCGAGTATATAATCACGATTTCGCGTCTTGTCATCCGCCGCGTCGGGGGCCATCTGTTGCGCTGCGCAAGGCGAGGTTGGCCCAGTACGCGTCCTGCGCCGAGTCGCGTGAATGCGTATTCGTGAATGCAACTATATATTTTCAAGCTGGTAACGCATAAATGGGCCGACTACGCTGAGCGCGCGCCGACCTCGCCGGGCGCTGCCATGTGCATGTTTACATTTGGCCAGCTGTACCGGCGTTCGATTTTGCAAACTTCGGGCAGGTTCGGGTTGTCATGGGATCCCAGCCCACGTGACTTCCTGTCAGAACCGGAACTAGCTGGCTGCCATCTGGCTGCCAGCGGGCTGCCAGAACTCCGAAAATCGAAGAGGCCCAATATGCTTCGCATAAAACCATTGCTCTCGGGCTCGCTGAGCCGCCGTACACTTTCAGCTCCCTCAGACACTATCTAGTAGTATTTGTAGCAAATGCGTCACATCTGCCGTGACCTCAGAGATCGCCCGCGTTCGCTGCTGTGATCTTGGAGGCCAGGATGCTGCGACAGCAGCTGTAAGAGCTCGAAACTGGATTTGCTGCAACTAGGTTTTCTGCATCGCCTTATTACCCGAATATGTGTGCTGTTTGTGTACTGAAGCTGTCTGGTTTTATGCTATATACAAGTTGTTTAAGTAAATGTGTACGCACACTATCAGTATTCGGGGCGCCTTATATAGGTAGCACGTAAATCGGCACGTATAAATCGTTGAGGATCGTAATGCATCAGACACCCTAGTAGTGTTCCATTGACAAGAGATTGGCGCTCGTTTACCGCTCAGTTGCGCTCGTGTGTGAACAACGCCGCGTACTGTGCTGGCTCGAGAAATTCCACACTATGCGCGTAATCGTAAATAAGTCAGCCTTTAGTCTCGCGAAGTACGCGTGGCGGCGTTTAACTTAAGGTTTATATCCGCACATCCCGCTGTAGTGGTCGCCTCGAATAAAACCACGTAATAGACGGAAAGAAAAGAGAGGTAAGGAAATGAAGCGAAAATATACAGCAACTAAATATCCCCGTATATCACCGTAGTTGCGCGTAAGCGTTCTTGTTCGGAAACAAGAACAAGAATAAGCCAATGATTCTTCGGTCCCGCGCTTCTTGATTGCCACAGTGGGCGTAGTACATTCGGTAAGAGTAAGAGAATAAATAAATAAACAAAGAAGAGGAAAGACCTCCTGGAATGCTGTCTGTGCTCGTTGATGTGACGCCCTTCCGAAGGCAGGCGCGATGTGCAGGCTTCTTTTGTCGGCACTTTCTGTCTGGAGGGCCTCGCATAGAGGCATGCATCTTACGCAGCGGAGCAGGCAAATGCCACCGCCTATTACCGTGCGTGCGTACTTTCTTGGCGCGAAACAATCGTTTGATCTCGTTTTCCGCGCAGAGAACAAAAGGGCAGCGCACATTCGCCGACTGGCAAACGCGCGTCGCGATGCTTTGCGCCGTAAGCGCCGCTTCGCCACGTGCTGACGCTGCATACGAGGAAAGAACGCTTTCTGAAGAGCCGCGCAGTGTCAGATGCTGTGGGACCGAGAGAGAGAGAGAGAGAGAGAGAGAGAGAGAGAGAGAGAGAGAGAGAGAGAGAGAGCTCCTGGAAATGAATTATCGCAAAAAGCCTTGGACAGAAAGAACGTGGTATGGCGCAAGTATAGCGCGTGAACCGTTGTTTTGCTCAATGCCTGTTTATGCTTGCTTCGTCACGCTGCTTGTTCGTCTGAGAGAGATTATTAGCGCTAACTAGACCCGTTACGAGTGCGTATAAGAGTGTTGACGCGCGCTTTCGCGCGAAACCTTTTGTGCTAATCTGCGCTTGGGGCAATATGTCTTGCTCTCGCCTCCTAATGGGTTGTGTTGGGGTCTCGGTGCTGGCGCCCGTTATTGCCAATGGGTCGCAAGCCCCAAGGGTAGCGTTGGCCTGGCGGCCTGGGGCACTGGAAGCATCCGAAGGTCCCGGCAAAGCAAGAGAAGACTGGTAACAGAACAACTTGTTTATTCTAACATAGCAAAAGAGCGGCCGGTCAGGTCGACCGAAGTGGAGAGACGGGAGAGCACGTAACTCAACAGTACAAATCGGAGCCCCTCTCCTGGCGTCCGGGGGCAGCTGCTCTTATACTCTCGGCGTCGCGGGCCAGAAGGAAGGTCACGGGATGAGCCCACGCGACGGCGGAGCATGAGCCCACGACGGCGCGCACGGTCGAGCCGAGAGACATGGTGAGCCGAGTGTAGTGACGCATCGCCAACCCGCCGACGGACAGACCTGCTGGCTCCTCACTTGGGGAGCTCCGCTCCCCGGCTGCCGCGCTTTGACAAGCGTGGGCACACACACACACACACGCACACACGAAGACACGTGGCACTGAAACACGCCTGGACACGCTTGGCGGGGAGGCGTTGCGGCGGCGTCGAACGGGCCAAAATGTCCGCCGCTTTGAACGAAGCCCCGGCGTCCGTTGCATCCGCGCCGGCATTACCGCGCGTTGTAGGCGAAACGTAACAGACCGCCCCGCCGGGGGAAGGAGATCCCGATGGTCAGGGGACTGCATCCGCTGTCCGGAGGGATGTCGCTCGATGATGCTCATAACCGAAGTCGGGCGTCCTTTGGCGTTTCTTGAGCGCAGCGCACAGAGAAGGCCTCGTTCTCACGTTCAGGTGCACACAGGACACTGCAAAGTGACTTCGGTAGAGTTGACATTTTTGTTCTCGTTTCCGGCAAGCGTTAGAACTACGCCGAAAGTCAACCGCTCAGTCAGCAAGCACGGCACAACCCTCACTAAGCCCTGCCAGGCTCTTTCCCCTTTTATACTGCTGCCTAGTTCCTTACAGTAGTTTAGCAGCACTCAGAACGCGTCCACAAATCGGAAAATTGCACTAGAAAGCACATCATCACTTTGAAACACTACACGAAAGCAATAGGTTAAAAATCCTGCCTCAGGAAGAAAAACATCAGTAACAAGCAATTTTGAGGCTGATTCCCACGTTAGGGGCTTCGACTTAAGCCATCGGCGTTACCGTTGAGACTCCCCTTTTTGTAACGCACCTCAAAGGAATATTGTTGCAAAGCGAGGCTCCAGCGCAGGAGGCGGCCATTTTTGGGAGAGATGGTCTGCAGCCATTGGAGAGGGCAGTGATCCGTTTCAATGATAAACCTCGAGCCGGCTAGGTAACATGACAATTTCTGAACGGCCCACACGATACACGCACACTCTTTCTCGGTGGCGCTATACGCCTGCTCACGACTGGTCAGCTTACGACTAGCATACAGGACGGGGTGTTCTACTTCTCCATTTTCCCGTTGGCACAGTACAACGCCCATGCCTCGCTCACTAGCATCACACTGAACAACGAACCCTTTTGTGTAGTCGGGCGATCGTAGCACAGGCTGGCTTGTTAGGGCGCTCTTTAGGGCGCTAAAAGCTCTTTCCTTTGTCTCATCCCAGACGACTGTTTGCGGCTCTGTCTTTCTTAGAGCATCCGTCAAGGGAGCCGCGATATCAGAGTACCTGGGGATGTACCTCTGATAGTAGCCGGCGACACCTAAGAACGACCGAATATCGGTCTTCGTGCGCGGTTGCGGGAAGTCTCGCACAGCGGCCACCTTTATTTCAGAGGGGCGGCGACGACCCCGACCAATCACGTGTCCGAGGTAGACAACCTCGGCCTGTGCTAACTGGCACTTGAGAGCCTTGACTGTCAAGCCCGCATCGCGCAGGCGGGTTAGCACTGCCCGCAAGTGCGCCATATGCTCAGGCCAGGATGCGGAGAATATCGCTACGTCGTCTAGATACGGTAAAGCGAATTCTTGCTGTCCCCGCAACACTTTATCCATGAGGCTTGAAAAGCAGTATGGCGCGTTCTTCAAACCAAAACTCAAAACTTTAGGACGGAATGTCCCCATTGGTGAAATGAACGCCGCATACCTACTAGCCTCTTCTGTAAGTGGAACCTGCCAATAACCCCTGACAAGATCTAGGGTGGAAATAAACTGAGCGCTACTCACTCTCTCAAGGCGCTCCTCGATGTTAGGGATCGGATAAATTTGATCCTTAGTGATGGAATTAAGCCTGCGGTAGTCGACGCAAGGACGAGGTTCCTTGCCCGGTACCTCAACTAAAATCAAAGGGGAGGTATAATCACTCTCACCCGCCTCAATAACACCGAGCTGTAGCATTTTCTTTACCTCAGCCTCCATAATATCGCTCTGGCGGGGTGACACCCGGTACGCCTTGGATCGTACTGGCTCAGGGGAGGTAAGTTCTATGTCATGAGTAAGGACAGAAGTCCTACCAGGCCTCTCAGAGAACAGACCTTGAAACTCTTGTAAGAGGTGGTGTAGTTCGGTTTTCTGCTCAGGCGACAGCGATGCTTTACTTATTAAGTCACTAATGACTTGATCGGTGTCTTTCCTGTTCGTCACTGAGCCTAGTCCCGGAAGCTCGACCGGAAGCTCTTCTAACTTTCCCGCCTCGGGAATTTCCTCTCCAGTATCTGGTGCCTTTAACGCTACAGGCTCAATTTTATTCAGTTCGGGCGTGCTCTGAATACCAGCTTGCTGCGCCTCTGACCCTTTCTCATTGTTTGACAACGTCGGTCCCGCAACTACCGCCTTTGCAGCGAGCTCCCGAACCTTCGATCTGGTTAAGGCCTGAACGCTAGCCTCACCAAACAAAAGCCCCTTCTCGCGCAGGAGGTGATCGGACCTGTTCGAAAATAAGTACGGGTACTGGGGGGGCAGCATAGATGACACTGCGGCCTCCGTCTCAAGTGCTCCGAAAGGTCCTTCAATAAGCACTTTTGCTACCGGCAGACACACGCTATGAGCTTCCACTGCTTGCTTGATCCATGCGCACTCGCCCGTGAACATATCGGGTTCTACGTAAGAGGGGTGAACTACATCCATTGTAGCTGCGGAATCGCGAAGCACTCGGCACTCTTTCCCGTTCACGAGGAGGTCTCGCATGTAAGGCTCGAGAAGCTTCATGTTCTCGTCAGTGCTGCATAAAGACAAAAACACGACTTTTGGTTTTGTTTCTGGACACTGCGCCGAAAAGTGACCCGGCTTCTGGCACGTATAACAAACGCGCGCTTGCCTCGTCTCGAACCGCTTTCTGCGTTCGGCTTCGGTTGCCGCCGTCTCCTTACGTTCGGTCGGACTGCTTTCACTCGCATCCGCACTACGTGTGTCCCCCTTTGCTCTCATGGGTGTGAACTTCGGCCTCTCAAACTTGGAGCCAAATTCACCCTTTTGACCGTCCTTAGCTCCACGAGCCCGACGCGTCACAAACTCCTCGGCTAGCTCAGCGGCTCGAGCCACCGTACTAACGTCTGGCCTATCCAAGACCCAGTACCGCACGTTCTCAGGTAACCGACTATAAAACTGTTCTAGCCCGAAACACTGCAGAACTTTCTCGTGGTCACCAAACGCTTTCTCTTCTTTGAGCCACTCCTGCATGTTTGACATAAGCCTGTACGCAAACTCTGTATATGACTCACTTTTGCCTTTCTCATTTTCCCGAAACTTCCGACGGAACGCCTCCGCTGACAGCCGGTACTTTTTTAGCAGACTCGATTTCACTTTGTCGAAATCCTCTGCCTCCTCTCTCTCCAAGCGAGCGACTACGTCGGCCGCCTCGCCGGGTAGCAAAGTGAGCAAGCGCTGTGGCCACGTTTCCCGAGAGAACCCCTGCTTCTCGCACGTTCGCTCAAAGTTAACCAGGAACAAACCAATGTCCTCTCCAAGCTTAAACGGCCGCATCAGGTCAGTCATTTTGAACAATACTCGTTCTCCTGCACCGTGTGCCTGACTTCCATTACGAGCGCGTTCCATCTCTAACTCGAGACGCTTCATTTCCAAAGCGTGTTGACGGTCGCGCTCTTCTTTTTCTTTCTCTTTTTGTTCTTTAAGTTCACGCTCCTGTCTTTTTCTTTCTGTTCTTTAAGTTCACGCTCCCTCTCCTCAATGGTCTCAAGGCATTCCGACAGCTCGTCATCCTCAGCTTCTAACTCAAGAATAGCCCTTAGCAGTTCTGGTTTTCTGAGTTTGTCTGAGACATCCAGACCCAACTCTCTTGCAAGCTCCAGCAATTTCGGTTTGCGCAACGACTTCAAATCCATGGCTGCTCTGAATGCTGCTTTCTCTACTGCCTACTATTGTCTTGCCGCAAACTAACCCGGCAGCAACGACAACCACAATTACCAGCTGTTTCTGACACTAACAAAAGCCTGGCAAAACTCAGAAGAAGAAAGTCCCGCACTCACCAAACCTCGCAGCCAAGAATTCAGCGCAGTCGTTCCGCTGCAGGCAACCAGTCATCACACAGGGTTCGTTGCACTGCTCCCGGATGGTCGTTGTGCTGCTCAGCATACATCCAACCGCATCTCTTCGCTGCTGGCCTCCGTTGTCGCGATCTCACCGCTGGCAACCAGCTGTTGGGGTCTCGGTGCTGACGCCCGTTATTGCCAATGGGTCGCAAGCCCCAAGGGTAGCGTTGGCCTGGCGGCCTGGGGCACTGGAAGCATCCGAAGGTCCCGGCAAAGCAAGAGAAGACTGGTAACAGAACAACTTGTTTATTCTAACATAGCAAAAGAGCGGCCGGTCAGGTCGACCGAAGTGGAGAGACGGGAGAGCACGTAACTCAACAGTACAAATCGGAGCCCCTCTCCTGGCGTCCGGGGGCAGCTGCTCTTATACTCTCGGCGTCGCGGGCCAGAAGGAAGGTCACGGGATGAGCCCACGCGACGGCGGAGCATGAGCCCACGACGGCGCGCACGGTCGAGCCGAGAGACATGGTGAGCCGAGTGTAGTGACGCATCGCCAACCCGCCGACGGACAGACCTGCTGGCTCCTCACTTGGGGAGCTCCGCTCCCCGGCTGCCGCGCTTTGACAAGCGTGGGCACACACACACACACACGCACACACGAAGACACGTGGCACTGAAACACGCCTGGACACGCTTGGCGGGGAGGCGTTGCGGCGGCGTCGAACGGGCCAAAATGTCCGCCGCTTTGAACGAAGCCCCGGCGTCCGTTGCATCCGCGCCGGCATTACCGCGCGTTGTAGGCGAAACGTAACAGTTGGGTCTCGCCTCCTTATAGGCCGTAGGAACACGGAGCGGCACCGTATTTGCTCAAGTATAAGCATTCTACCATAACATGCCCTACCGTCAAGCACATGTAAGCACAGCGATAATTAAGTGTTGACTAAGCACAGTTGATTCAAATCTCGTGGTATCTGTTCCAGGCGTCATGTTCTTTCCTCGCAGTATATAGTCCCAACTTCGTTGTTCTGCTGCTGTAGTCCTCGTTTCTTTGAATTTCGAGTATACGCACGAAGCTCGAAAGCGAGACCTGATGCGCTGTGTTTCGCTCATTTTGGCATCTGGCTTAACCGAAGAAAGAAGCGGCCTGTATTGCCGGCTTCTCCGCATTTCGGCTATATCCTCGGTTTTACGCTTGTACTTTTATGGTACTCAATCTCTGGAGCAATCAGTCAATTTGGAATTATGTGCGCACACTTTATGCGCATTCGCAACCAAGAAAACGTGGTATTCGTGTGGCCCGGGGAAAGCGGTGTACCTAGCTTTAAATGGGTGGTCACATTACACGCGCCGAGGTCGCTGGACTCATTATGAAAGCAACGCCTCATTACTCCGGGCCTCGGCGCAGGTGAAACACTTATTGATCAGCGATTATGATTGCTCCTTGTATTCACTCCCACGTGACCCTATGTCGCCGTTCCTTGCACCTTGAATCTATAGTGCCTGTATTACTTGCATTTTTCCTTTTGGTTACGTGCGAAGGGATGGCTCTTAAGTACGACATTCCAAGTTTTGCGAGCGTTACTTTTTATCTCGTTTGCTTAGTAGCAAGGTGCGTTGAACGCGAGGCCCTGCTTGGCTAATGAAATAATAAAGACGCGCTTGAAGTACCAGCTCGTGTCGGTTCAGCCGTGAACTCGTTAACGTTGGGCTCGGAGGAGCTTCAATTTGCGTCAGTTGCCCAACGGATCGGAAAGAGCTCAGTGAAGGGAAAAAAAAACCTGACGAATAATGCGTGCTGTGGCAGACGATAGTGGCTCTTGTCCTTGGCGTTATGCCTCTGGTACTACACCGTGTTTCATGAAGTCATAAGCCACGTAGACATAAGCCACGTTTACATGAACTCGATAAAGTTGGGTCGAGTCGGCTTGTCGGGACGAAAACTGGTCGTCTGGTTCACGTAAACGCTAGCTGGCCGCGGGCCGAGCGAGTGTCCAGTCGAGTTTGGTCAACGTACCCGTGAGGGGTGGATTAGCCCCAAAACGCGATCTGATCAGGCTGGGCCAGCTCGACTTCGAGTTCACGAGCGGACTTACAAGCACGCATCGAAGAAATAAACGGACAAGCAAGCAACGAAGTAAACCTACAATGCTTGTTGTTGCTTTGTTGTGCACACAACTGTGTAAGACAAGCGGAGCGGGTGCTTTAACAAAGTGCCTAGCGTAGAGCTGGTTTTGTTGGATGTTACGTAATATGTATAGTTAGCGATTGCTGGACATTTTCCGCGAACGTTTCCTGCAAGTATGTCACCAGGGCGTGCGTTTCCACGAGGTGTCCGTTTCCGAACAGAACTGAAGACGGAGGCAGTGCAGAACTATCGTACACGCCCAGAGCTCTACGATTGGCTTCGTTGCATGCATATATGAAACAGGTGGGTGCTGGTGCAATTGATACTGGTCGCCGGTTCTTTGAATTGACGCAGTCGCTATGCCAGTGTACCAAGGAGAACGGCCCGCATTGCGAAACAGTCGCGAGAGCTGCCATTGTCATGTGAAGGAAATGATGCGACCGCTCGTTAAACCATTACACGGCCGGCGTCGAGTTCCAGCTAACCCCTTTACGCACCGTGTGGGATCTAGCAGAGCTTGTTGTTCGCCGAGTTGGCGCTGAAATGGCATGGTATAGCCATGCGGAGAATACGAATGACTGCTCGTTTGAAATTTCTATCAATTTACTTAGAAAAGCCCGGCAGAACGGGTCCCAATCGACAGTAATCGTAACCGCGTTGGAAGAATCCAGCACAATGTTTGGATTCTAAGAGATATATGCCGCACAAGCGCTACATACATGGCCGACAATGGCCAGCCACTCGCGACTCTACGCAGACGAAGTATATGAGTAACGGTGTATGTACCGCGCAAATTTAAAAGTGTTAGGTTGGTTACGGCGACGTAATTTCTCCCAGTGGAAGAGGAATGTGATGTAAAACTACATTGTTTGTACGTAACTCGCTGCGTTATAGGTGTGTCCGATAACGGCATTGATGAAAACTCTCGTGTATCATTTCAGAACGCAATCCGAGGCCCATATTAGCGTAACGTTTTACAATCACAGCAGTGACGGGGAGTGTTCTGTAGCGCAGTCTTGTGGAACATGTTTATTACAAGAAGCTATAGGTAGGAATAATCTGAAGACTTCTATTTCAGTTCCATTCCATTCGCGTCTTGCGTTAGTGGTTCCAGCGTCGGCCGCCCGTGTGCGGTAGACAGCAAGAAATGAATACACCAGATCGAAAGGCACCATTATACGCTATACCGGTCCAGCGGTGCTCTTCTCTCCATGGGCCCTTGTCAAATTCCGCCATATTGTCAATCATGTAATATTGTCGGCTCTTATTCGCTCACATGGCTACGCTACATTCGTTCCGATTAGCTGAAGAGCAGCGCAAGCGAGAATTCGAGAAAATTCGAGAATTTAAACGCAATTTCAGTCTCCCGAATAGCACCCCGGATTAGCGCATCTGCGTCCCACACTTGTGCTGCATCTGTTCTAAAAGGTTACGATACAATCAAACCCGATTTTACGAAATTTTCGATATAACGATGTGATTTCGATTCACCGATGCATATTCATTGAGCAGAATGATCTGAAAGCCTCGAAACAGTTAAAAGAACTCATCTCGCCCTATTTGAAGAAGTTATGGGGAATATGGGTAAAGTGCAGGTATATGCGACGTTTCTGGTGATGGACGGCACTGAACTGTAAAGGTTTGCCGTTTCTATGCATGAAGGACTACAAGTCCATAAGTTCCATGAATGCGTATATACGGAGGAAATAAGGAACTATGTTTTTTTTTTTTTTGATCCGTCAAAAAGATATTGTTACGAGTGTTTTAAGCGCTTTGGATTTAACGAAGTTCTCGCGGTGTAAGGAAATAATTATGGGGTCCCATCGACTTCGGCGAATGGAAGTCTTAACTGTACCTGCGAACTTTCAAGGTCAGCCATCGGAGACTACGCCTCTTAGTGTGCTGACATAGCAATCTTCCGGTGTCTTATCACGCGAACCCGCGCGTCGCTGTAGCGATCGCGAGGCTCCCGGATTCCGGGATTTCCGCCTATTCGCGTAGCCGCGCGGCAGGCGATCGAAGCCAAAGCGGATTGTCCGACACTTCGGAAAAGGAAGTCGCCCCCCCCCCTTGTGTGTGTGTGTGGGTGTACGTGTGTGTCTGCGCGGTCGAGCGAGACTTCGCGTCCTGCAATTAGTATAGCTCTTAGCTGGCACGCTCGCTGAGCGCCGCTCGCCGTTAGCCGATCTCGCTAATCCGATTCGTCAAGAGTCCCGGAACGAAGACGCCGGCGCCGCGTGTGTGTGTGTGTGTGTGTCCGAAGGGGACGTCGATGGGGAGGACGGGGGAGTGGTTCCGAGTTGTCTTGTAGCTCAATTTATAAACTCCCGCCTTCGTTGCGTTTGGAGAAGCGGGTCGCTCAGAGCTCAGCGCGGCTTACGTGTCTGCATCGTTGTTAGGTTTAGTCGCTAAGTAACACGAGTGACTCTGTTTTCACGTCGTAATCTTTTTTTGCTGTTTGCATACAGGGCTCTCTGGACACATCCGCTAAATACGAAGTAAATTATGGACAAGAAAAAAAAATAATTAAGAAAATTAAGAGAGCGTTAGTCCACAATGGTTTTTTTATACAGGACGAGGCCTAGCTCGTTCGGTGCCAGTACTATATAGTGCGGCAGATAGACTTGTTTGGTTGTCATTAATTTAGTGTCTGTGTTTTCCGCGCCCGCCTTTCAAAACACGAACGCTTAGCAACTCGTCCTGCTTTCTGTAGTTCTAATCGGCTCTCTAAAAAAATGGCTCAGTAGTCTCTGACCTGTTTTACCATAAACGGTACGTCTTTAGGAAGGAAAGCCTAACCAGTTGCGCCCTCTAACCGGCTTATGAAATGTCAGGCGATATGGTTATGCGCACAGTGTGGATGTGTTTTGGAGTTTGGTGTATGGTAGTCTGACGTATATACCAAATATATATAACGTGCGCCTGCATTTCTTTCAATTATTCAACACCGGATCCGATGAACTACTTCCTTCATATGCGTATAAATGTTCGCCTGGCCGTGCTCCTTGCGTTCTACTACAGATGACAGACGCGATGTACGTAATAACGTCCCACTCATACGTGCTACACACACGCGTATACAGCGTACACAACTGACAAGTTCAAGGAGGCACCACGCGTATAGACTGCCCGGTTGGGGCCAGTGCCCCGACACGACACGACGAGCCAGTTCAAAGAAAACACACCCACAGCCTTGTGGTCAGCATGTTACGCTGGTGCGTGCACGTTCGTGCTCCTCGCCACGCCGTATAAAATGCCGCGAGGGATCAGTGACCGCGACCGACTCGCGGCTTGCAAAAGCGGCTCGAGGAGCACGAGTTCCGGTCCACTCACAGAGCCACGTTGGTGCACTATACCACTCTCACTTCCAGCTGTGTTTGTTTGCCGCACCATTTTATTCTTTATTTTTTTCCCCTCTTGCCTTGTCTCGTCTCGTCTTGACGCGTCTCGCCGTCGCGCCATCACTGTCTCTCTCTTCTCGCTCGAATAACTGCGTTGCTACTACCGTATCGCGAGCCAAGCAATGTAAACACGCCGTGTGGCGCCAGCGCATGCACCACCGCGGCTGATAGGGCAGGACGAAGACTTTGCGGCGGCTTCGTCGATGTGGTCGAGTGTGTGTGCGTGTGGAGGGTGCTGCTGCTGCTGCTGCTGCTGCTGACGCGTCTGCGACGGTGTTTGCCGCGGGGCGCCAACGCCCCCTTTCTCTCGGACGCAGGGTTGACGGTCTCTCAACGAGGGCCGCGCCCTCGTACGCTTTCTCCCAGCTGCTGCTGCTGCCGCCGTTGCAGTTTGGCATCCTTTGCCTGAGACCCGACTCTGGCCGGCGCAAGTATTCCGGTATCAGTTGTAGAGAAAGTGCTTGAAACGCAGTTCGTCACACCTTTCTTCGTCCGTCCTAAAAGAGGGCTAACTCGTGTAAGGCTGGCGTCGTTATCCGGGATGGGACCCTTGAGGTGTTATCGAAACTCGTGTACTCTCTCTGTGTGTATGGCTCTCGCCGGCGGATCTTAGGCCAACAAAGACGACAGCAATTCCCGAGTGAAAGGAAGTGGCCTTTGGCGGCTGCTGCTGGCAGTAAAGATAGAGATTTTTACTGTCGTCCACTTCGCTTTCTACGCTGTTTAAGCTGCAATAAAGAGAACCGCCGAATGAGTTTTGTCTAGTATGGTATCCTGTCAGCGATTGATCTGGTATCCGTCCGCCTAGCGGAATTCGCTGCCGGGCCTCAAGCCTTATCATATGCGTTTTGAGGTGCTGAAGATTTGGCAAGAACTGTCGCCACGATGACGTACACTGTGGCCTTGTAACTTCCAACACTGACCGTACGTTAACTTTGATGTAGACATATATTGCCATTCGACGAAAAGCTGGGAGACGGGGTTTTCAGCAGAAGCTGAACTCGTTAGTGTACAGTTAGGCTTCGCATACCAGTACTGATGCTAATTTGATGTTAGGCTCAGCGGGCACAGGACAGGCTTATTCAGTGCTATCGATACTGCCTGGTTAAATCTGCTATTCTCCCCGGCAAATGTTCAAAGCCTTAACTGAATCGCAAAGCCAGCCGACGTTGCTCAGTAACACCACCCTTCTGACGTGGAGTTCCTTGACCTGGTTATCAAACGCCGTCCGCTAACCTTGACATCTAACCGGCTGAATGTCGCTGGCAGGAGTGGAGAGGGAGAAAGTCGATGCGCGTGCGCACATAGACCGGAACACCGCGAGGGAGGGCGGGGTGGGGGGGGGGGGGCGGCGCAAAACTATGCGGGCTGAGCTTCGGGTATGGAAAGCTGACACCGCTCCTCTTTTCCAGAAGGCGCCACGCCCACGCAGGGACGTTGGTCGCCCTCTTATAGACTTCCCGTGTGTGCGTGCGTGTGTGCGTACGCGCGCGCCGACTCGCACTTGCCCCTCGGCGTGCGATATCTTTGTTGACGGTGCTTAACGTTTGTCCGCGGCATCACTTGTTTGAACCCTGCGCGAAGCAGTGCCCTTCATCACTTCGGTCACTGATGTCACAGCCGTTTCGATGGAATTTCAGTATCTCATCGAAACGGCTGGGATCAGTGATCTGAGATTCTGAAATTCCTGCTTGCGTCAAATACCGATGCTGCATCCTCTGCGCGCAGCATCTGACGAGTTTGTACGTCCTTGTTGTTCTCGCACGTGTGTGTGTGTGTGTGTGTGTGTGTGTGTGTGTGTGTGTGTGTGTGTGTGTGTGTGTGTGTGTGTGTGTGTGTGTGTGTGTGTGTGTGTGTGTGTGTGTGTGTGTGTGTGTGTGTGTGTGTGTGTGTGTGTGTGTGTGTGTGTGTGTGTGTGTGTGAGTGAGTGAGTGAGTGAGTGAGTGAGTGAGTGAGTGAGTGAGTGAGTGAGTGAGTGAGTGAGAGAGAGAGAGAGAGAGAGAGAGAGAGAGAGAGAGAGAGAGAGAGGTTGGCTTGGAGGGTGAGTGTTTCTGCAACGATTGGACGTGCACCGGAAATAGTCCTGGCAATCGCGGTATCTTTCTCACTTGTTTCTCCTGGAGTGCCACGGCGATCGATTAGCGGGCGAACAAATACGGGCTGACCGGGACACGTCAGCCCCGAGATGTTGAACTTTGAACACCCTGGAAGTGTCGGTTGCCGTGCACTGGCGCGGGCAGTTTTGCGAGCGAGTTCCCCAAAAAATAGTGGGCGGTGGACAGAATAACACTCGCACGTGCGCTGACGGCGCGTTGCATTCTGCGGAGCCAAGCGGCTGGCCCGCAGTGTTTCGTTGTTCGTCTGCTAACGGATTGCTGCTTGCGCAGGCCGTCCTGTGGATTTCTGGAATGAAAAATAAGATCTCTCCTTCGAGGATGAACAAGAGACGGCGGAGTCTGTAACAACGAGAACATACCTCTCCTGTTGGATGTTTCAAGAACATTCCGCGTCAAAGTTCTGTCTTCCAGAACATGCACTGTGGAGCTTATTCCTTCTCAGCGGATATTCAGGCCCGGTTGCGGTGCTCAGTCGCGTTGGATATATATTTCGTGTTGTCTGCAGCGTGACCTCTTGGGTCTGTGTTATTGGGCATTCACTCGGGCCGCCTGAAGCGAGAGATGCTCACCTTCATCGCGGAATAGCTTTTCTTCCTGGGAGAGCACGAATTTTCTTCGCCACTGGTTATGTACCTTTGTTTGGGTGCAAAAGGGGCGATTTCATCTATAGCCTTTCGCCTAGAGTGGCGATAAAAGCCAATTTCTGGTAATCTTCCTCGTTTTCTTTTCAGTGTCATTTCGCTGTTATCTGTAATGTTCTTGACATTTGTACCCATATAGTGTTTTTCGACTTCGGGAACGTGAGTCGTGGTGGAGATCATATCCGTCCCGTGCCAGTCAAGGAGGACTGCAAGACGGTCGGCAGGCTCTGCTGTAGGCGCCGGCGCCCGATAAGCGGCCCTTGCCACTTTGATCGTGGGCGAATCTCCGTGTTGTCGTCGGCTCCTTGGCGGGAGGGGGAGTGGGGGGTGGGGGGGGGGGGGCGTGTCTTGTCGAGTCTTTCTTGTGCGCGCCGCAGCTGGGTCGGCAGCCGCATGCACTTGGCGTTGTTGGGTCCTCGCGTCCCCGCCACTTTCGGTGTCGTCTCGACGAGAGGAAGGTCGTTGTCCTCATGCTTCCGTAGGTGACCTGTTACGTGCCAAGTGGGGGGGTGCGATGATCGGCGCCGCATTAACGGCGGAGAGAAATTGTCCGCATTACATCGAGATTAATTGACACACCAATCTTGCTGCTACCACCATTATGCGGCGGCCACCCATCTTCACCCCTTTACACTCGCCAACCTCACGTTCAGTTTCCTTGTTTCCTTTCTACTTGCTTTCTTTTTCTTTTGTCTCTTGCTTACAGGTCGAGGCATCTCTCCTTTATGCCTCTCTCGCTTTCTCTCTTGCTCATTTCTATGAAAGCGCCTTGCATGTGGAGTTCAGCTTCTCGCCATGATGCAGTTTTTCTTTTTTGTCGAGGTTAATGAGCCGCTCTCCGTCGGTTTCTAAACCGTACGATGGTACTTCACTGGGAGTGATCGCAAGTAATGGCTGGTTGCGTTAACTATGCATTAGCGTACGAAACAGTGCACATGCATAGACGTCCCCGAAAGCAATCGCGAAATTACCACCGTTTATAGTTCCGTTGATAGAACACAGCGCTTTGCGGACCCACCGGTTCCACAACTTTCTCCTTTTCACTTTTGCCGCATAAACAAAATCAAAGAAAAAAGGAAAAACAGAATTCGTTTGAGGAATTGCTTCGTTGACGGCGTTTCGCGGGGACCCGTGTTCAGCCCTTATTTCCCCAATTTCGGTGGGCAGGTTGCGAGCAGGCCGGTGCGTGTACCGGGGGCGTTTTGCAGGCGAGGACCTCCGCCGGGTTTCGAGCGTTTATAATAGTACCAGATGACCTAACGAGCCATCGTAGCAGATGACGATTGAGCTGCTATAGTTCATAAGGACAACGGATCTGCAAAAGTTGTAGCCGGAACCAGCTTTCATTATGCTGCATCCTTTTTACGTCCCTTTCCCCAGTGTAAGGTAGCAAATTGAATTTACCGTTATTGTTAAACTCCCCGCATTTGTCCTCCCTCCCTCCCTCCCTCAGACACCCTCTGCAGTCTGTTTGTCCTAGACCAGGCACTTGAAGTGCACGTTAAAAAGAAGGCCGGGCGGTGAAAATTATTCTCGATCCTTCCCCTCTAGTAACCCGCTACCGGTATCGTGACGTTAAACATACATTATTTAATTTAGAGACTGCCTCCCCGCAAACTGTTCCTTTTGTCTAGACATGGCCCACGTGTGCTTTGCTCTGCGTGACTTGTACGCATGCGCAGAGCGCTACAGCTCCACTTCTGCGCAGGCGTAGCGAAGCCTTGCGTCGTTAGGCACATCGCACTATCTTCATATTTCCCGCGAGCACGAACCGCCGTGGTCGCTCAGTGGCTATAGGCTGCTTCACATGGCGCGATTTTCAGTCAGCGACACAGCGAATTCCGTCGCTCAGCGACCGCCGCGACGTCGTGGGCTCTCCGCGACTGGATTCCAACAAGTTGGTCGCGCCGTCGCTCAGTCGCAGCGATCGGCGCGATGTGGGAGGGGCAATGTGTGTTTTTCCGCGCGGTGGTAGCGCTGTGGAGCAATGTCGCGCGTCAGTTCTAGCTATGTTTAGGGCGTACCCACCAGCGTTTGCGGCTTAGGAGCTTCATACATTTTTTTTTCTTTCGCTTACACAATTCGTTTGAAAGGAGAAGCTGCACGCTATCCAGATCGGGAGAAGGACGCCACTTCAACACAAGGCACGTACCCACTTGATTGCCGCCGTCGTCAAGCTCTTAATCCCTACAAATCACGCCAGCTGCTTATATACATGCACACTCAACAGTAGTTTGTTCTTCGCTAAAGCAAATAATCATCCAGGGAAAAACGATGCGGCTTCCGTAGTAACAACGAAACTAGAGTGTACTAAACGGAACCACCCCACCGACGCCGCGCGAGCCGCACGCTCATACTTGCGGTGTTGTGCAGCGCCTCACTCACCGTATCTGCAAGCTGTCGTAAAGTCTCAACCCTTTTAAACGTTACAAATGGTGTACCTATTCTATTATCGAATAAAAATAGGAAAATTCGAATATTTGACTAGTTTCCATGTTGTTTTTATTTAACGATGCAGGCATGGATACTTTGTGAACAAGAGGCAACCTTGCGCATCGCTGCGACGGATATCGCGCTGCCGCAAACGCATGTGGAAGCTGTGAGCGAAAATCGCTCTGCGACGTGCGCGGCAGAACGATTTTTTTCGCCCCAATCGCGCCATGTGAAATAGCCTTATGGCGTTAGTCTGCTGAGCACAAGGTCGCGGGATTGAATCCCGGCCACGGCGGCCGCGTTTCGATGGGGGCGAAATGCGAAAACACCCGTCTACTTAGACTTAGGTGCACGTTAAAGAACCCCGGGTGGTCGAAATTTCCGGAGTACCCCACTGCGGCGTGCCTCAATCAGAAAGTGGCTTTGGCACGTAAAACCGCATAATTTTAAAGGGTAGATTCCCTTTAAAGATGCGGTTACTAACTCCGTCGTTTCTTTACCGCAACCGGTCGCCGTGTGCGCCTATAATCCCCATGTCACTGCGCTTTTCTGCGGGCAAGTCGCGGGCGGCGGCACCACGCGTGTGCTGTGTCTGCAGCCGTGTGGGCGGGCTCCGCTGCGCGTGCTACAGCTCCTTTCTTTTCTTTCTTTTTCTTATTTGTGCCCGCTGCTCGTTTTGTCGAACCCTTGATATCGGCGTGCGCGTTTATTATTCTCGCGGAGGCCGCGTGTATCTGTCTACCTGTACACTCCCCATCTATTCTGGTCGTCGTGCCTGCACGTACAGTTTCTGTCGCGCGCAGTGCTTTTAGCCGCGACGTTAACCGGCCGCCCACTGCAGCGGAGGTGCGGCCGGGTTCGGCTGGATCGCGCCGCGATCAGATACTGGGCTCCAATTTGGGCGACGCGCTTTCGTCTGCGTCGGGATCCCTGGTGCAGACGCCGTGTTTGCGGTGCGGGAGCGGCTGGGGGAAAAAAAGCATTAGCAATGCTTCGGAAGATAAATTTGGCCTCGCAGCGAGCGGCGTTCGACCAATGGGTGAAAAACGACTGTCGCCGCGATGCCCGCCTGTGTGTGCACACGTATCACGATAACCTTTTTTATAGAGGGGCGCATTTTTTGATTTACAGTTTGGTTTCGCCGGTATTAGTAACATTTGGTCGGGTATAAAGGTAACACCAATCTGTAATGTGGTGTGTGTGTGTGTTGCGTCAGGTGTTATGACTATCGTGCCGCCTCTAATGTATTTCGCGCCGGCTGACTTCGTGGCGAAATGCGAGAACTGTCGCGTACGTACATCTTGGCGGGCACACTGAAGAAGCCCTGGCGGTACAATATGAATCCGGAGCCCCCCACCACGGCTTGTCATTGTGCTTCTGGCACGTAAAATAAATTAAATTTTTAATTAGTCTGCCAGTTCTGTACATTCATTACAAACTCACATGCTGTAGAAATGCCGGTGATGAAAGTTGCGAACATTTCCAATATCACAAAATAAAATCATGTCGACACTTCGTGAGCCCTCTGTGCGGCGTCCTAGGTTTCCTGCTGTGTGTGCATTCTCGCCGAAAGAAAGAAAGAAAGAATATGGTATTGGGCTGCTGAGCACGAGGTCGCGGGATCGAATCCCGGCGACGGGGGCCGCATTTCGATGGAGGCGAAATGCGAAAACACACGTGTACCTACCGTGTACTTAGGTGTACGTTGAAGAACCGGAGAAAAGAAATACATTTCCGGAGTCCTCCACTACGGCGTGCCTCATAAAGTGGTTTTGGCACGTAAAACCCCATACTTTGTTTGAATGAATGAATGAATGAATGAATGAAAACTTAGTTCAGAGGTGCCGCTAGCTTAGGGAGCTTTCAGTCCAGGGCTGTGCTGATTAGCTTCTCCAGGCGCTTCTGGACGCATTCCACCTGGTAGGGTGTTTCGCGCTGTGTTTCGGTGCAGATGCGGCGCCACTCCCGTTTAGGGGGTGGGCCACCGGGAGCTATCCGCGTGTTTGAACAGGCGTTGGCGTCCGAACGAGATGGATGGGCTCGAGGCGGCATTAGGTCGACGACGATGACCGAGGTGTCGACGCGTGCAATTCCACGCCGCCGCTTCGTTGCGTCCTCTCGCTTCTGCTTCTTCAAGGCCAGCACACATGTCGTGGAAGGCTGCAGCGCCGTCTCACCAGACCACCGTAGTCGCGTTTGGCGTGGGGCCCGGGAGCTTGCTTTCGGAGTGTGTTGAAATTTCGTTTGCTCCGAATTCTTTCTATCTTTTTTTCCGCACGCATATCTCGCGCGGTTTTTTCTTTCAGGGACGGCGATGCGCGGAGTTATTTGTAGCGGCGATTAGTTTCGGTAGAGACCGGCTAAATCCGGAGCGCGTGCTTCTCTAAGTGAGACAGAACGCCGAATCTTGGCCGCTGGCGTATACTCTGTATCGCCCCGTTGGCCGACGTGGCCGCCGCGGGTTCAAATTAGCTACACGGCGAAGTGGTGCGGGTGTTGGCGCTGCTGCTTGTAAATGCGCCTTGGCGTATCCCTATCGTTGCCAGCTGAGCGTGCGCGTAAGGCAAGGCTCTGAGGAAGCTGGTGCACAACAGCAGTGACGTGGCCTCTAAGATCGCCGTGGTGCGACTTTCGCCCTTGCGATCTCCGAGGCCACGGCGGTATGCCAACGTGCGTGTTAGATGAAGGGGAGCTGTCGGGCTCAGTGTCTGTGTAACAGCGATACGAAGCAAGAACGCTCTATGAGGTCGCAGAGTGCACAGCTGGTAGGTTTAACTGAAATGTAGGAATAACAAAACCGTGAAAGTGGACGAAAAGACAATTCGTCGCAAGTGGGAGTTGAGCCCATCTCTACCGTATTACGTTTGCGGTGTTGTACCAATTAAGCTATACCGCTATATAGCTATAATTAAGCTATGCCATCCTCCAGTGCAGTCTCTTGGGTGTTTAACTGTGCATGTGTACTATGGGCGTACCCCGTGGAGTGTTAGCCAGCGCCACATATGGTCATGGTGGCGAATCGGAAACATCCTTTCAGTATGGTGTGCGGGGTATAAGAAAGAAATATAGGTATATATCCCTTTCAGTTCTAACGGCTACGGTTGGACTAGCATGATTAAACTTATAAGAAAAAACTATACTGCAAATGAGATGGTTAGGCTAATATTCGCATATGCTGACAATGTTGTACACGTCAGTCAACTACTTCCGTCTGTGTATTATACTGCAAAAGCTTCACTTTGAGGGGCTTCCGCGCATGTACGGTGGATCTCGCGCTAGTCGAGAAATCCAGCTTCGAAAACACGTTTCGAATGATTTCTTTTTGTGGATTTTTATCTTTATTGAGCCTGGGAATAACAGCTCTGTAGGAAGTATGTTACAAACAAACGCGATATTGTGAATAGATGTGAAACTAAGGTTATTTCAACTAGAACCATGCAATCGCGACCGTATAAGTGTGCAGTGCATCTTTGCCATTGTTCATATATTTGACCCGAGGCGACTTCGCATCGATAGAACGAGCGTTTTGAAGCCGTGTACTGGCGATTCAGAATTGAAAAGGTCATGAAAAGGGAACTCCAGATTTGCTATCGGAGCCGGTAACTTTTCCTTTTCCCTGCTTCGCCAGAGAAAGAAGTTCCATTAGGGAGGGAAATCCTTTGGCAAACGGAGCGAGTGCAGCTTTGACATTTGCGTTTATAGGAATCGATGTTTGAACACAGCTTCAGTGTTCGCCTTCGTATTGACGTAGAGTGTGCGGTTATGGATGAGTGAAACCAGAGCGGTAAAATTTCATTTCGGAAACAGGGTGTGAGTGCAGCTTTGACATTTGCGTTGATAGGAACCGTTGTTTGAACACAGGTTTAGTGTTCACCTTCGTGCGATTATGGATGAGTAAAACCAGAGCGGGAAGATTTCATGTCGGAATAAGAAAATTTAGATAGATAGATAGATAGATAGATAGATAGATAGATAGATAAACTGTTCGACTGCCTACTCTGATGCACTGAGGGATAGGGCAGTCGACGAGAAAAGTACATATAAAGATAACATCCCTGCAAACATGATGAAGGCGCCTCATAACGGTTTCCATCCAAGTCTCGACGCTTGACACACACACACACACACACACACACACACACACACACACACACACACACACAGAGAGAGAGAGAGAGAGAGACTAGGAAGCTGGAAGATTGGACAGGGGGCTTATTCGCCTGCTTTATTAATTAGGACTAGACGGGCGGTGTGCCGCTCTTTGTAGCCGAAGGCAAATGGGAACCCCGTGTGTTCCTTCCGCCAGCGAGATTATTGCATTTTCGTTGTCTGTGTTTGAAGAGTCCCTATCGGGAACACTGGCTGTTTTCACGTTGGAGAGCCTAACATCTTAGACCGATGAATTCTAGCTTCCCATTAGGACTGATTTTCTTGCTTTGGAAAAACTGCCACATTCGCGATCGTTCGTATCAGAATGGTGCTGTGTGACATTCTGGGTCGTCCATGCAACACTATTATTTATCATCAAGGGTTCTACGAGGAGACGCCGGGAGAACTGTTAGCGGAAGTAACATAGTTATGTACCGGTGTCTCTGCCTAAAAGGTTCGCTACAGTCGGTCACGTCAGTTTATGGGGCACGGATTCGGCTACTAATTCGATTAGGCCAATTTCACGCCGAGTTTAACTACGCCACCGCTACCGCAATGTATGCCGGTAGTATAGTAGCCATTAGCGGTTTAAGTGCAACACATGGTGAGAAGCGTGTTGCGTTTGTACCATGTCAGAATCGCTTACTCCTTGAGATAAAAGGCAGAGAGTTTAGGAGACATTGGGACAGAGGTTGGGAGATATTGCGCAAGAAAAACTTGCCGTCGCCTGCGCAGCCACCGTGTATCGAGTTATCTTTTTTGTCTCTCTCTCTCTCTCTCTCACTCTCTGTACTTGTCTCGGGCGTCCGTGATAGTGCCACGCGAGAGCGTGCTCCACGGCTGGTGTAATGGCGTACTCGCAAAAGGATCGCGCCACCGATGCAGTCGCTGCAGTGTGCTCTTCTTCATTTATTTAAAAAGTGATAATGATAATAAAATTCTGCTGTTAGAAGTCACCGCTTATGTGACACCGTGGCCTTCCTCCCACAAAGCACTTCCCGTTCTTCACGGGCTCCGTCGTCACTGCACGTAAAGTATAGGAGCATTGATGCTTTCCTTGGCATGATACATGTCCAGTGCCGCTCCGTACAACAGTCCGTAGTCATATATAGCCATAAAACGGCGCAGCACTGGCCTTTGGAGAGCGTAGGTTGCCTGTGTTTTGAGTTGACTGTTCATCAGTGTTCCATGGGGGGGAAGCTGACGTTGGTTTGTTTCACACACGACTGCACTTTACGTTTCACTTACCCGCATCGTTTCTGGCTATCAGTTTCGTCGCAAGTACGCCGAGATTAATTGCGCGGGGAACAAGTTCCATGCAGTCGCCTGCAGTGTTCAGTGTACAGCATACAGGGCCTCCCACTGTAATCGCTAGAGGGAACCGCGGCGCTGCGATCGTTCAGCCATCATGGGAATGGTGGTTGGTTCATGTATTTGCTTGATATTCGTGCTTGTATGTTCAGACGTTTTTGTGGCTTTGTTTACTAAGCGTTATCTACCTTTGTTTGGCCTAAATCGGGAAGCGTTCCTAACTTCCTAACCGAGGGAAGGGAGTAATACTCTACGCATACGCATAATCACCGCGAATAGTTGCGCTTATAACGGAATATTTTTTGTCGGCTATGATAAATTTGCAGAATCGCAAAGGCTTCTGAAGCCAGGGGGGCGGCGTTTAAGCAAATCCCCATACAGTGCAGCCCACTGTTAAAGGTAACACTCCAGTGCAGCTCTCACCGGGTTGGCACGCTATAGTTGCAGCAAGTGCCGGCAGGTGCCACGTTAGTGTTCTGCGCAGGGATCTAGGAGGAGGATGGCTGCATCAGCAACCAAAAGTCATCTCCTGCAAAGCCGCGGGTGATTCGGGACACCTGTCAAAGGGGGAGATTTGCACGCGCTCTGCATTCGTCGTCACCACCACCACCACCACCATCATCCTATATTATGTCCACTGTAGGATGAAGGCCTCTCCCTGCGATCTCCAATTAGCCCTGTCTCGCGCCAACCGATTCCGACAAGCGCTCGCGAATTTCCTAATTTCGTCTGCAATCGTGTGTTCCTTTTAACAGTGGACCGGACTCTGCTAAACGTCGTTCCCGTGCTGGCTGTACCGCAGTGCTTGCAGCTCCCACAGGCACTAGCGCCAGAGTTTTACCTCTAGCAATTTTTTTGTTTTTTTTGTTTTGTAAGGAAACTCAACGTTGAATTTGAACGCTCGCACGCCGGTGCACCGTACTGAAGGCACGCGCTGTCGTACACGCGGCCGAACGGCGGCGCTCCAGCTTGACGCATCGCTGGAGCCGCCGCCGGCGGCAGTCTATTTTTGTTCCCTCCGGGTGCGGGCACTGCGTGCAGTCTCGGCGATCGATAGCGGGGCATGGCACAACAACGCGCGGTGTAGCGGTGCAGACGGGGCCTCTCTGCAAAAAAGAGGGAGACATTGGGAGCAAATGTCGCGCACTGTATACGATGTCCGTCTCTGCTCGCGCTCCTCGGTCGTGTACGTGTATGTATGCCGTGTGTCCTCTGCTAACGTTAGCCAAGCTTGTTCAACGTAAGAAAAAGGTTAAAAAGAAAAAAGCGCTCCGAGATAAGTTTACAAGATCCACGGCGACCACCGAACACCGTTGGTATAAGAATCGCGTCTTGCACAGCGTTTGTCTAATCTTTCATCCTTTTTCTTTTTTTTAGTTGAACAGCTTGACTAACGTTAGCTGGGACGCCATTTCATTAAGGGAGAAAGAAAAGGAGAAAGTAAAGAAAACGTTTAAGGACATGGGCGACTCTCCGTTGCTCTGCTATACACATGAAGGCCGGACACAGGCCGAAACATTGAAGTTAAATATTTGTTCTTGCTTTTCTTTTTTATTACGTCAGCCTGCACTTTCCATTTAGGAAACACCTGATCCGAAGAAATACTTCCTTCAAATATATATGATTGGTCCTTATGATACAACTAATAAAAATCGGGCCCCTCGGTTTCCTGTCTTCGATCTTCTCGCGTGTATATATATATACCTGGCGCTTATGCGCCTCCGTGACAGATGTAACGTTTTTTCTTATGCAGCCCCCCTCCACATGCAACACGCACACTTTTTTTGTTTTGTTCTTCACTTCCCATCATACTCATTTCATTTTCTTTCAATCTTCACTGAAAGCGCCACTGTCGTCGTATATTCCTCCTTGCAATTCCTGCTCCATTTCGTAATAGCACTGTCGTTCTTGATTCCTCGTCCTTCCTCGTCCCGTTCTTGCGGCAGTATATTTTCACATAGGCGCTGGCAGCAGAGGTTGACGGATGGGAGACGCTTCGTAACAGTGTAGGAGGCTTCCGAGTTTCTGCTCTACTGTAATGCGAGGACCTTGCGTCTCCGTGAAAAAAAAAAAAGAAAAAAAGAAAAGAAAAGCGCGCGGAAGCACGTGAGTCTTGGCATCCGAAAAAAAAAAAAAAAGAAACGCACGAAACCTGGGACACGCACGCGGGAAGGGATGCATAGAAAGTATATATATAAGTGCAATCAAGCCACCCGGATATCCGAGATTTACAGGGAATGCACAAGTTTCGTTTGTTTGGGAGCAGAAGGGAATTTCCTCGACGGATGAACAAGATGGCAGAAGAACCGCCGAAGCAGCCCGGCGCCTCTCGGATACTTGCCAACTCTCTCGATCTTTCTCGTAATGTTTGCGAATGTGCGGTCGTTCTTCGATTTTACGAATGCGGTGTCGAGGTTTGCGAAAAAAAAAATTTTCAGAATAAAGTTTTGCTGTTGGTCTATCACCGTACCCTCATAAGCCTGATGGTCAAAGAACATCGGGCCGGGGGGGGGGGGGGGGATTCCTTCGAACAAAGCCAGACCGGCAGCATTAAAATCGCTGAAGAAGTCACTTGCTTGTCAGTCCCTGCTGATTCAAGTTTGCTGCTGCTTGTCTGCTGCGTGTAAAGGTAAATGACGGCTAATAAAGTGCGTGTGTACACCGCGAAATGTCCATGCTCCCCTCTCCCCCTCGCCCCGCTGCTCTTTCCAGGGGATCTTTAGGAATTTAAAGTTACCAGGCTGGCAAATATACACTCGTTAGCGTCACGGTACTCGGATTGAACAAACGTTTGTCCAAAATTAAGACTTAGCATTTCTGTCTTCTATTTTTTTTTTTTCGGGTTGTGTTCGTATCTGCTTTGTACTGGCGGGTCTCCCGTCGGGTTCTATTGTGTGGTATTTGTCGATATATAGGATCGGCACATCAAAATGCCTTCCCGTCTTTTCGTTTCAGGCATAAATTTGAAAGAAGTCTTGAGGGACCAAAGCGGCGCAAGGAAAACGTAAGTTCGTGTTTTTAAGTTTCCGCTGCACGCAGCCATTTTAGGACGCGTTTTGGAGGGCACGAAGAGCGGTCGTTACGTAAACTGTTGTCGTAGGGAGGCGCGTGCAAACACGGTGGCGTCCGCCCGTATCGTTTACTCGTGACCCTGAGTGGTTTAAATATAGGCTGCCTGGCGTATCGGTCTTGAGTGTCATGTGGTTCGCCGGAAATGTGTGCGCCGCGTGTGCTATGAGTTTCAGCTTGTGTTATTTGCCTCCTTTGGAAGGTTAACCGGCAGGTTAACAGATGGGAAGGTCCCGTTTGCTACCCTACGCTAGGATGAGAGGGGAGGGGGAGGTAAAGTGGTAACAAAGTAAAGATAAAGAAAGGAAGAAAGAAAGAAAGAAAGAAGGAAAGAAAGGAGCATAGTCATAAAATCACAGTCCGTCACTGTCACCGCATACCGTCACCGCACAGCACAGTAGCACTCGCAGCACTGTAAGCATCTGTTCAAGCTACAGCCGCTTGTCGAATTCTGTTGGCCTTAAAAACTGCAACAGTGCCCTCGTCGTACTCAGTTTTGTCCTGCAAGGTTGCAAAAGGGGCTACTAGAGAAACGAAAGCCTTGTACGAGAGAGAGAGAGAGAGAGAGAGAGAGAGAGAGAGAGAGAGAGAGAGAGAGAGAGCATTTCTCTACAGCACGAGGTCGCGGAATCATATCCCGGCCGCAGCGCGGCTGCATTTCGATGGGGGCTACACATGCAAAAATACCCTTCTCCCGTGCATTGGGAAAACTTTAAAGATCCCCAGGTGGTCAAAATTAATTCGTTGTCCCCCAATGACAATGTGCCTCATAATAAATCGTGGTTCTTGCGCGTGAAACCCTAGCATTCCAAAATAATTTGAGCTGTATCAGCAAATTGCCATGCTACAATTGCCGTTACGTCACGGATTTTGACGACTACTGCTCGGTCCTATGGCTAACTTTTTATCGGTAAAAATGGAAGAGATTGTATTCAGAAAAAGCCATAGACTGAATTTACCGAGTGAACGCTTTGAAATCCGTGACCTCAGTTTGAGAACGAAATGAAAAAAAAAGAAGAGGGAAAAGAAAGGTCTACTATTGTGCAATTAAGGAAAGTTGGTTTAAAAGAATACTTTATGGGTGTAATCCTTTCTATTATGTCTCCCTTATTGCCCCCTTTAAGTGCTACTTGTGCATAATCTATCAAGCTAAACGTTATAAGTGTGCGATATAGCGCCGGCATTGTTTGTGGTTACATTCTTTATGCACGTGTCAGCAAAAAAAGAAAAAAAAAAAGCGTGCTACTGACGTTGTGATCTAAATCGCGGTCGAGGCACAGCGCAAGCTATAAGTGCGTTCGCATTGGGAGCGCAACATGTCCACGCTATTATGCCGCAGCCATAACGTTTCTCACGACGTGGATCGATTATTATTTTTTTTTCTCTTCTAAACTTGCTTACGTACTGCATGTACCTGGTGGGAAGGAACTCACGCGCCTGGTGAGAAGGTGCTCGTATGTGCGCCGTGTATACAGGCACGAAGTACAGGCACTTACTGCCTCACTGCGGCGTCTCCGGCAGCGGTTTCTAGAAGTATTCTTACTGGGAATGAGACTATATTCTTCCGCCACCACTCACCCCCCTCCCCTTCCCTCCTCCTCCTCAGCTTTTTCGAGCTGCCCGTTTCCGCACACCACAGACGTATTGCTGTGGCGTAGAGGTATATACGCCTGTGTGTGTATTGGTGGCTTATTTTTAGACTTCGCGCGTAGCTCGGTGCCGTTTTCCAATAGCCGAAACTTCTCTCACTATAGGAATGAGATTCACGAAACATCCACCAAAGCACTATTTGCCCACCTGAAAGAAAATACGCGATTCAGGCTTGCCTTGCGTATAGCCGGATATGCTCGCATGTGTCTTGCAGGCAGCGTTTGACGCTTGGGTGCAGCGCTGTACCGGCCTTATGCGCGGCAAGCGCCTTGATGGATGCCTTTATATGTATGCAAATCCATCAAGCGTTCCCGTTCAGCCGCGGTTGTTTCGGCATTTGTGCGGAGTTTTTGCCCGCATTACATTTCAGTCTGGTGCGGAGGTTGCGGTCTAGCTTTTTTCTCAGCATCAGCAGCCGGAAAGTAGGATATATATGTCAAGGAGAGCTTACATGTCCGTGTACACATTGCAGTTAATGCTGTACCGGAGACACGGACCGCAGATGGTGATTGATGATGGTGATTTATTGGCATCAGCAGCGCCGTCAGCGACATCTTGTGTCGGCTTGTTCAACTACGCCGCCTATATGAAACGTGTTCGTGTTCCATACGGCTGCTCTTATCGAAACAGAACAGCCAATATATATGCGTGAATATGTTGCAGCCGAACCCGTCACGTTGATTAAGCTTGACAATCGCGCAATATTTTATGATTGCACAAGTTGTCAAGTGTACACAGCTACGTTTCGGACAGCCGGTCAATGCTTATAATAGATTTATGCCCTTTGGCTGAGCTCTTCGTCGCAAGGCGTGCCTCTGGCGTGACTGCTGACGTCTTTGTCTACGGTATGCCGTAAACTGTTTACGGAATAGCGTTAATGATTTTGCCATTTCGTATATTTACAATTTGTGGATTAGTAAAAATTTAAGGCTCATATCCATAGCTTTAATGTCCGACATATGCGCGATACCTTTGGCCCAAGATGAGTCTACCGATACCATATGTGGAAACAAAGCGCTGCATGAGCGGTGGTCCGTCTGCGGCGGCTGCTGTGAATCGCGCCCACGCATCACCCACGAATCACCCACGAATCACCCACGAATCACCCACGAATCACCCACGAATCACCCACGAATCACCCACGAATCACCCACGCGCGGCCTCTGTCGATCACCCGATTAGCGAGGCAGTCGCGCCACAGTTCGCTCCGTTTACAACGTGCCGCACGAGACAGATTGCCCGCGACAGCCAATTATTGCGAAATGAAGACACGTATAGAGCTGCGCTCAAATTTCGCATTAGGGACTGTCGTAATAGAGATGATGATGACGATGATGATGATGATGATGAAATAAACTTTTAAAAAAAGTAGAGCCGGCGAACTTCAGCATGTCGCCAATAAGTGGGTGGCTTCCTTATTCCAGGATGCCATGGCCCTCGGCTGTCCGCCTTGCTCGGTCCTCCAGTCGTAATTGTCAGTCAAATTTTTTGGTCTCTTTGTGGTGGCATATATAAGAGGGTCTTCGAAAGGAATAATTGTTTTCGTCTAGAAAAATCATGCAGTGAAGAAAGAAACGTTTCCGCGTATTCTGCGCTGTCGCAGAACTTGTAGAATAACAACGCAGGATGCACTGCACTGGGAGCCGTTGTAAGCAGCAATGCGCCGTGAAATACTGTCGGCCTATCGTCTGAGAATATTCTCTTTTACGCGAGGACCCTGCGTCGCATCGCGCTGCATGTCGGCTCATAGAACATTTGCTCTTTCCGTTACTGTCCGAATATATTTCGTCAGTCGTGTTAACCAAACATGCCTGTGCCGAGAGCGAAGCTATAACGGTCAATACTCGGACCGTGGCCACACCCGTCACTAGCTCGAAAAGCGATTCGTGCACTAGTGCGGTACTTGAAGTGCACGGGCTTAACAGACCGTTTATAGTGTCCTTGTGTATGGTGTCGCTCCCACACGTACTCAGTGCTTCCTCTCTCCCTTTCTTCCACTTTCTATTCCCCTTTCCCCCACCCCCAGTGTAGGGTAGCAAACCGGATGCTGTTCTGGTTGACCTCCCTGCCTTTCCTACCCTTGTTTTCTCTCTCTCTCTCTCTCTCTCTCTCTCTCTGGTTTTGAGCTGATTTAGAGCGATTGCTCTTCGATTCGCTCGCTCGCTCGCTCGCCGTAGGTTTCTGTGATCGACCATGACGGCGGCCCGCGCTCTTGCGATGCGCCAAAAAAAGAATTGAATTAAGGGACATTAAAGGCGCGATCAATAGTCCCGCCGAGGGAAGGACGAAATGTGTTTTCGCCTCGCTTAAGGGACAGGACAATGAACTGTTTAGGAACCCGACAGAGGCAATTGACGTGCGTCGTAAGCCCTTCCCTCCCTCTCAAATGAGGATTCTGTTGCCTTTGTCCCGAACAGTTGGGGCTGCTGCATAGGCGATGTGTCGTTATCTCGGGAGAACGCGAGTCTGTGCTGTTATCCACGTTGTTTTCTCTGTCCGAAGTGCTTATCGTTGTGTGCATGAAAGCGACACCGCTGTTGGGCGCGCGACGCTAATATCGCGCCTTCTTGAGGTGCGCTATGTTTCCAGCTGCGGAGCGGCGTCATTCGTTTTCTCATTTTCTTTATTTCCAAACCTGATCGTGTCCCGCGGGACTGTATAGTGAGAAGAGTTGGGCACGAACCGGAGAAGAGCGTTGGCCATAGCCACTACCACCGTGAAAAAGTCGTGAAGGTCTAAGGAAGCCGAGGAACGTAGGACTTGGAACAGGCACTAGTCGGCTGCTAGCAGTAAAACCGTACGCCGACACTTTCTTGGCTACTGGACTCCGCTGGGTGAAGTCGCACACCAGTGAAGCGGCTGTAAAGTTTTTATCCGTGTAGTCGCATAATTACTTTTCCAAACGCGAGTTTTACCGCTGTTGTGACGCTCGGTAACTCCTTGGTGCAGCAGTGCCGGTTTACTAAAAGAGTCCGTTAAATGAGGCGGGCATGAATCGCGGTCATGTGTCAGATTATTTCATTCACAAGGGGTCCCACACAAGAGGGCGATGTAACACTTGAGCTGCATGCCTCGTTATCCCGTACGCCTTTCAAGACTGCTGGCATAAGCGAATTTCTAAGACTTCTTTTTCAAATCATTCTTACGCGAGAATTCCTGATGTTTACATCGTTCGAGATCCCTGTTCTGCGCGACGTCCCTAATTTACACACACACACACATATATATATATACATATATATATATATATACATATATATATATATATATATATATATATATATATATATGGTCCAAGACCACGTTACTACGTATGTTCAAGTGCTGAAACGATATAGATGCCTCGGCGAGTAGCGTAGTTCTTCATTTACTTTGCTTTCCTTTGTTTTTGTTTACTTTCTGTCGAGAAGGCGAAGCACGCACGCACGCAGGGCTCGTAATTGAAGCTAGTGTGGGTGTGTACACAGCTGCGTTTACACGCACCGTGCAAATTAAGCAGTCCGCGCTGAAACGACGCACTCGGTTTAACGAGGCTTAATTGCCCACCCTGGAGTGATGAGGCGTTAGAGATGACAACGTCGCGATCCTGCCCTGCCATCCGCCCGGCCGGCGAAGCCCAGCTCCGCTCCGTGTGTCTCGCCCGCGGTCGAAAACACTCCTTCCGCGTTTCCATGGCGCCACGGTCGCGCAGGGTATGTATGTATAGCCGGCAACGACGTTGTTTTTGGCATCGCTTGCACGCTTGCAACGAAAGATGGATGCTGCAGCCTGGGCACTGCGCTTGTGTTGTAAGCTGGTGTGGCGTTGTTCTTTCCGGCTGTCGACCGGCGTCTGTCAAGGCGTCGTTCATTTACGAGCAATTTAGTCGCAGCTTGTCGCAGACACTTTCGCGCTGCCTCCCCACACACGGACGGTTTAATGGCGCTACCAGGCCTTGACAAGCGTGTTTCTGTAGACGCGCTAAAATCTCATTAACGGCTGGCACTCACTTGATGGCGTTAGTAAATAGGTAGGCATGAAGTTTCTTTTTTCGTACTCTTTGCAGGTGCGCCTGAGCGCTCACTCAATCCCTCATCACTAACTCACTCACTTGCAGTGACTCACTGCCTGAACCTGTAGCTACCTCGTTCAGTCACTGCCACTCGCTGAATCACCGACCTTTGTTAGTTCTCCCGCTAACTAGCACTGATTATCACTCACTCACTCACTCACTCACTCACTCACTCACTCACTCACTCACTCACTCACTCACTCACTCACTCACTCACTCACTCACTCACTCACTCACTCACTCACTCACTCACTCACTCACCTTATCGTGGATCAATGTTCAAGCAGATGTTGGTGCTGGATACGGCGCCGGCTTCACCTCTTACTTTGTATATGTGCTTTAAAGGGTGTCAGAGTTTCAAACACAGAAAAGAAAAAAAGAAAAGAATACAGCGACAACAGTTACTTTCCCGCTTATAATGTTTAGTCGTACAGGGAACACAGAAAACATGAGGACGAGCGCTTAACAACGTGAGAAACCAACTAGCCAAAACCACCACCACCGTAAGTTAAATTTCCCGCTTGTTTATTGTCACTCAGGCATAGCCATTCACCATCTCCCATTCTAGCTCACTCGCCCACATTCCCCGTCTTACTGACTCACGCTCGCCGATTAGGCTATTCACATACTAACGCGTTCGCTGTTTCCTCTACTCCTTTGCTTCCGTGCTTTTACAAATTGCTGAGCAAATTACGCACTCCCGTAACCACGTGCGAGCAGTTGCGTCACAAACCAACGAATGGGACTTCCGCCTAGACATCATTAATGTCCTCGCTGGACATCGAGCTCTTCTACGAACTCTGCCGAACCACCTAATGCGGCAGCCCCTATTTATCCTGCCATGGATACGCTTTGAAATCGCGCCGCAGAAGGCATCAGGCCTGTATCGATCTATACTATGTGCAAGTTTTCCGATAGTGTCGCACTGGGCGCACGTGCTGACTGGGGGGAAAAAGAAATGCAGTATGATGATGACGTCACTGGAAGAGCGTTAAAGATCTCGGCTGACCGCCAGCTGTGTGTGGTGAGGGGAAGGGCGTCTATATTAAGCATGCTCTTACGTAATGTGGCAGAGTAGGTGTGGAGCTGAGATCGTTGAGATTTCCGTTAGGTTCGGCGCCGGACGATCAGAAGGGAGTCAGACGACCGTCACTCTTCCGGCGTTTGCATCTGAGTGTTCGTTTCACCAGCCGGTACACATCGGGGACGTAGATGCCAGTAGTTGAAGGCGGCGTCACTTGTGTCATGATATCGCATTCTTTACACGAGATGTGTTTTAGAGCTCAGCTTCTAGCGCTACCCGCCGTGGTTGCTCAGTGGCTATGGTGTTGGGCTGCTGAGCACGAGGTCGCGGGATCGAATCCCGGCCACGGCGGCCGCATTTCGATGGGGGCGAAATGCGAAAACTCCCGTGTACTTAGATTTAGGTGCACGTTAAAGAACCCCAGGTGGTCGAAACTTCCGGAGTCCTCCACTACGGCGTGCCTCATAATCAGAAAGTGGTTTTGGCACGTAAAACCCCATAATTAAAGTAATTATTCTAGCGCTGGCCGTTCCTGCGTCGAGCGTCGGCGTTGCCTGCGTAACCGAGCGAACGAGCGCACCGGGCGATAAAAGAAAAGCGGCGAGGGCGAAGGAGCGCGAGGAGGAAAGCGGAGGGGAAGGTACGGCGGAAGCGTGAAAAGCGCAGTGCCGCGCAAGAGGCGCACTACGGCGACGATGGCTACGAGATGGCGCCAGAGTGGAGCGGGAGTCGTCCGGGAGGTCCGCGAGAAACCTCGCGTCAGCCACGCGCGCGGTCTCTCGCGATCTCTCGATTAGCGAGGCAGTCGCGTCACACTTCGCTCCGTTTGCAACGTGCCGCACGAGGCAGATTGTCCGCGCAAGCCAATATATCGCGAAATGAAAGCACGTATAGAGCTGTTCTCGGATTTCACTTTGGGGAGTTGGGTCTGCTAATTTTTGCTTCACTGCGGGTTCCGCAGAAGACTACCAGGGAACATAGACCCTTCCATGGAGTATCGTAATCGTCGGTCAATTCTTTCTTTTTTTTTGTCCTCGGGATATATATGATGCGACTTGTTCGTCACACTGCGCATGCGCTTGTTGCGTCACTCGTCGCAGTTGCTCAGTAGCTGAGTCGTTCTGCAGCAAAGCAGGAAGACGGGGGTTCGATTCCATATCGCCGCGACTGCATTCCGATTGTGGCCAAATGTGAAAGCGTTTATGTACCTTACGTTTGGGTGCACGGTTAAGACCCTCAAGTGGTGAAAGACTTGTCTGGAGCCCTTCGCTGTGGCGCAGTTCGCAGCCAGGACGTGTACTGACATTAAGAGGAAGCTACGTAAGGTTAAGTTAGATCGGTTAACTGCGCTTCTGGAATGCCAGAAACGCCAGTGTTGCGGTGAGCGGAATCTTAAAAGACGTAAGAACGAAAGGCGGCACCGAAGTTGTCGCGCTAGCTCCTGACCGCTCCACTACAACTTTAGACATCCTCTGCTCGGGACTATGTTAATATACCATCCATAATCAACGGAATCTTTTGCGTTATAAAGGGACACCGGACTCAACTTTCCGAGTTCTTGGGAACGTTTTCTGAAACATGCCAAAGTATTCTCAAGCACGCCAAAATATTTAAAAACCCGTGACGCTATACTGACGTACCAGCGCTGCTCTTCGGGCGAGAAGAAAACGAAACCGTAGCCTTCTTTGGCTCCGCTTATAACATACTTTTCTTTTTTTTTTCCAGCCAGATACATTGAAATCGATGCCCAGGATAATGGAACATTTCGACCCCTGCGGTAGCCCTATGGCTATGGCGTTGCGCCAATGAGCTCAAACTCGCGGGTTCCATCCCGACCGCATACAACGGCCGCACTTCGTTGTGCGCGAAATGCAAAAACGAACGCGTGCATACCTTTAGGTGTACGTTCAATGACGCCAGTGGTCAAAATTCATACAGGATGCCTCACTAGCGCATGCGTCGTAATGAAATCGTTGTTTTGGCAAGTAAAACCCCAGAATTAATTTTTGTTTTTACTTTTCAGTTATTTTCGGAAGCTATTCATTTACGCGCTTCGTCAGTCAGTGGTTCCCTTCTCTGCCTACGTTATCACCGGGGTCAGCTCGTCGGTAAGAAAGATTAGAATAGAGCGAAGTGAATCTCTTTACATGTACAGACGCAATTAAGGGGCCTAAGGAAGAAAAGAAACTACACACCATGCCAAACTAACTCAGGGTTACGTGCTAGCGTCATTAGAAACGTAGTAATAGTATTACGCACTCGTTAAGAAACGCATATACCTCTTCGTCTTTCGATATTCAGGTACTTTGCGATGCCACGAGTGCTGGGAGACTTACAAAACTTTTCGAAGAGAACGTCTCGAGAAACTGGGATTTCACCTGATGAGCCGGACACCCTCCCAATCGATGCGTTAATTGATTAATCGACGTGCGCTAGCCGGCCATCTTCACCACCGTCATGCGTGAAGGAAAAGTCTTTCGGAATTAGTGTTTTAGATTCGTTCCTGTTCTAAAGCTATCACGTTTTTTTTTTAGTATTTTGTTGCGCCTCTAGCACTGAGTCGTCGGCATGGTTATATCCTTAGCGGCTGCGATAAGCCAGATCGATTCGTTCTGCGTTGCAACAAAGCAAAGCAAAGCCGCGGCCTAATCAGGTAAATTAAGATAAGAACATTTCGAGCGGTTTCTGCGTAACGTGATTATGCAATGTCGTAGTTTCGTGTTCCTGTCTGTCCTTCTCTGCTTCCTTTTTACTTTTTTTTCCCCGCTAGCTCAATTTGATAAAACGTTGCAGCTTTCATTGACGCCCCTGGCCACTATAGTGTCTAAGAGCAGTTCCCGATGTATATATTTTTTTAATTGTCAAACGCGAGCTTAACATTTCTCTCGTGGGCTGCTGTATATTGGCGGCCAGCGGAGAATAGGTTTAGCTCGGGGTTTAATAGGTTTAAGCTCGACTAAAGGTTTCGGTGGTGATAGGATAATGCCTCTTAATTTTCAGCCGACGGCGCTCCCTCTGCCTTTTTACCGTGTATAAATTTTGTCATTTCCTAAATGTGAGGCTGCAGGATTACCTGGAAGCCAACTTAGTCGAAGCCCGAACATCGTAGTCCTTGTACGCATAAGGGACCTTTTGGTTTGCGTTTTCGTGGAATTAGACCATCGTCTTTGCATTTTCGTTTTTGTTTAACGCGCCTTGAAGTTCCAACAGCTTAATCATCGCGTAATGCTAGTGTCGAAGCCGTCGCTTTTCCAAGACGTCGTCTTTGCTCGTTATGTAGGGGAAAAACGAAATTTTGCAAATGCTTCGTCTTAATCTGTCCCTGTCACCACACCATCATCCATTCGCACGTGGACTTGAGGCGCTAAGTCCAATTTCTTGTAGGACGCTAAGTCCAATCTCTTGTACGCGGTGCAAAGACTTCCTGCGCTCCTTTGCTAGACACGTCAGGTCTTCTCCGTGTAGGAGTAATTTCCGGAATTTTTTAAAGCCACTCTCAAGGTATTCTTTATGTTCCATGATTAATGAATAATTAGTTAACTGTATTTGGTACTTGGTTTTACGGAAAATTGATTTCGTGTTCGCTGTTTTTAGTTTTCGAGTTGCCACCATTGCAGTAGGGGCATTTCGCTTTCTGGCCCACGCATTTATTAAGAATTTATTTGACTCTGTGCACGCATGATCTTCGTTTGCAGAGAGGTAGGTTATTCCCCTACCGCGCGCACGTCACCGTTCTTTTCTTTGGAGGGCTTTGTTTTGCAGTGGACACGGAACCATTTGTGTCAAAAGTGTCTGCGAAAGGCGCTCCGACCGATTATTATTTTTTCAAGAGACAACATATAACGTGTAAATGATGCTTTTAAGATCTTACAGCGCTACGCAGCCTTTCATTTTGTTTTATTTATTTCTGGCATAGAAGGAAAAATACTGCTTACCGAAGAACATGCTTCAGCTTCGTGAAAAGCAAAAGGAAATGTCGTCCCATTATTTCTCCCGGCGCTGAAAAATGAGCAGGCCATGATATATAAAGTGTTGACCCTGTAAGCTCAAGCATGGAATGAAATGTGCCTAACATTAAAGCACGGGTATTCGCAGTCCGTTACACAAGCGTTCGGCCTCTTTGGTGGTTAGGTGCCGGCATAACGCCGCCCTGTCATTCCCCCCCTCTCCCCCCTCTCCAGCGCGTCCTGCAAGGCACAGGCCCTGGTAGACAAACCGCAGAAAGACGCTCCAGCGGTGGAAGAAGCGTGCTCACGCAAGGGAAACTGGATCCCTTGTTTGCGCGACTCATCTGGCCGTGTTCGGGAGGCAGCATTTTAGCTCAGCTCCCCGCACGCTTCCTCGCCTGCGACCTTGCGCTTTATTGCGCCCCTGCTCGGGGATCCGTTGCAAAAGGAACGGTTGTTTTTCGGCGAATTTATGGCGATGCGTCGGCCTCGCCCTCCGGCATGCGGCGATGCGACTCGAGCATTCTGCGAGCCGATTCCCCGACGGTTGTTCGTTATTGTTTGTTCATCTTCTATTTTTAAACATTTTTTTTTTTTGGGAGTGCAGTTTTTAGGAGACCTTGGCCGCCGCTGTAATCTGAGAGCGGAACGAGTCATTTGAACACATCGCCCAACGAGAATTTGCGCCGCATGCTCGGAAGCGACGTGATGCTGAGCTTGAATTTCGTTCTGGGTGCAAGGAAGTATCGCGATTAATGGGATGACTGAATAGCCAGTGGCGTAGACGGGAGGAGAAGCGCCGGTGGGGCCATGTGGTGACGACAAGCTTAACTAGAGCGCGCAGATTTGAAGATTACCTTAAAGACAGTGTTTTGTAACATTTAAACGCACAAAAAAAATTAGAAAGAAGAAGCTAGCTTTGTGCCTCTGCGATCTTTGGATTGCCCTCATCTTCATCGTCATCATCGTCACCACCACCACCACCACCACCACCACCACCACCACCACCACGAACACTTCCCGTCCGCATCAGCGTTGTTTCAGAATTCACTAAACTTTAATAATGCATTAGAACCTCATTATAACCACGTCGCATTCGACGCAAAAACTCCTTCGTCGTGAGCGAAATTTCATACAAGACATTCGTCCACTCAAATATCGCCGAGACATTATAGAATTCTAGAACTTCTGCGCTATACCCGATAGTTCGTTATATGCGTGTTCGTTGTATCGAGCTCAACGCTCGCGTGTCTGCCAAGGTTTTCGCGCTCCGCGGCGTTCGCGTGCTGTAGCACAGGCCTACAGGCGATCGAGGCAATCTCCCGGGAACAGCGGGGTGCACCGGCGCGACGAGATCGAGCCGGTCTTGCGTGCACCTTGCTTGCCCGGAGACGGAACGCCGCCACCATAGCGCATGCGCGCCACGCGTGACGAGATCGGCGTTGCCGAGGCTGCAGGTGGCTGCGGCCGCGTTCAGTTTCGCTTTACTTTTAAAAACTAGAAGAAAAAAAAAAAAAAAGACCCCCCCCCCCTCCCGTTTCGCCGAGCCCTGAAGTGGGGTTGGCTGCGATGGGTCTGGCTCGTCGCAGTCACGATTCGGTGCTTGCAAGCCCTCAGGCCGAGTAGGGTGGCGCAGGGATGCATGCAGTCCAGGCACAGGCGGTGAAGAGGAGAGGGAAAAGTCGTGCGTGCTTTCGTTGGGGGCGCTGTGTGCCGACTGTGCTCGTGCCGAGAGATAGATGGTGGCGCGGAAAAAAAATAAAATAAAAAAAAATGTGCGTGAGCGGGTGGGTGAGTATATTGGGAGGTTCTAACGGAGAACGCTTTCTGAGGCTGCTTACACGGAGTGTAGTCGGGAGGGTGGAGGGAGAGAGGCGGACAGGTTTTTGGCGGGAACGGGAAAACATCCGCGATATTCGTCATGTCAGGTGCATCGCTCTTGTCTTTAAGCAAGTCGCTACGCCCCCCCCCCCCCTTCCTCACCCTCAGCCCCCTCCTCTTCTTTCGTTATATCAATCCTTCGGCTTGTTGCATGCGTATCTGTGTAGCATGTTCTTCGCTAGTAAAGAGCTTTATGCTTTTTTTTTTTCCTTCCAGTTTTGTAGGCATTTCCTTAGGCTTTTAAAAACTCGGTTCCTTTTGTTTTCGTTCTTATTTTTGGACGTGGTTTACAGTTCGCCGAGGGTGGTCTGGTGGTGTTCTTTGCGTTGAAAGCGGGTGGAGTTCAAAGCGACCACAAGGTTATGTGGTTTGGGTGTGGGAGGCACATGAGTATACCAGAGAGTTTTAGAATAGGGGCCCCAAACGTTTTGGGGCCCCGAAGAAATAGCGTCGAAGCCACTGCGCATGCGCACGACGCAGACTGCGTTTGGGTTTTGCGTTGGGAACGCTATTTCACCGATTTAGCGGGATCCCAAATAGCGTCCCCAAAAGCTTTGCGTCGGCAAACATGGCGGCACCCATCGAAGCGACGGCTCTAACCTAGCACAAAACTGGGTTCGATTCGCGGTAACGCATGAAGTTCGCAAGCTAGGAGAAGTGGCTGCGGTTATCGCTTTCTCCCAACTAGCGTGTGTTATGAAGATTGACTCATTAGACGCCGCTGATTTTGAATTCGATTGTGGATTTTATGGCTCGTAGGCCTAACACGGCTAAGCGTGGCTGGTGAAGGCTAGTAAAGTTGGTTTGCTCAAAACTAAGCGCAACTAATTATTTGCTGCTTAGAGAATAACCTCTAAATTGTAATTAAACGCAAATACACGCAAGTCAAAATTATTCCTATCATAAAATGGTATATTTTACTTAATTATTTCTAATAGCTTTTCTTTGACGCCGTATAGTGGCGCTGTCAGCGCAAGACGCTATCCGCAAACGTAAAACCCTATTCTAAAACTATTCACTCCTACGTGCCCCAACGCTAACACCCGCAAAGCTGTTTGGGGCCCCAAACTATTGGGGCCCCTATTCTAAAACTCTTTACTAATACTTAAAAAGAAGAAGAAAAAAAAAAACGCCCCCTTACACACCTTTTGTAATCACTCGCTGTATTGAGGCACAAAATGAAATGAGAGGCCGTGCGTTAGAGATTCTGATGCTAATTTCGTTAGCTCGTTGTCGGCGTAGTGTTAAACGAGTTGTCATTAACCGCCGCGATAAAACTGCGATTGCCCTTTCCTGGAAAATTGTATTCACAAAACCTCGTGCACTGGACTAGTTGTATACTCTGGTGTTCACAACGTCAGTCGCATTTTTCACCGAGAAAGAGGGAGACCCGCCAATGGTGGCTTAGCGGCTATGGTGTTGCGCTGCTAAGCAACTTAATAACAAATAATTTAAAGAACGAGAGAGAGAGAGAGAGAGAGAGAGAGAGAGAGAGAGAGAGAGAGAGAGAGAGAGAGAGAGAGAGAGAGAGAGGGAGGGAGGGAGGGAGGGAGGGAGGGAGGGAGGGAGGGAGGGGGAGGAAATTAAGATAAAAGGTCGTCTGTTAAGACACCCCTTCCTGGTTCGCCCAGGAATAACTGCTTTTGTGCTGCTTGGCTGTCCGCTCTGTTAGTGCGTTATACAGTCAGTCGCAGCCACTGTTGCGCCATTAAAGAAACATAAACGTCATTGCATCATTGAGAGCGCTCCGTCCTTGATTCTTTCAGTGTCTAGCGTCTGTCGTTCTTGGGTCGCTTAGTACCGAGTTTCTCGCGTTGTCAGATGTCGAAATAAAAAGCGGCTCGTGCTTGCATAGCGCAACTACATGGCGTATTATTGTCCGCCCGCGTGTGTTAATTCATTACCCATATCCTGAAAATCAACGTGTAGCTCTTGAAGTGTTCTCGCTTCTGTTGATTTAAAAGGCCAAGTCTGACGAAGAAGGTAGTCAGTTTCATGGAAAGCACACGGTAAGTTCTCTTTCTGCACGTATTAGCGTACAGTTCTGTACCTATTTTCTTTTATTCAGACGATAACTGTATTCGCTTTGTCATGCTAGAATTTGCAGAGCCAGATTGTCACGCATAAGCGCCAACTGCCAGTAACGTGTAATGATAGGAGCTTGGCGTGTCTAACGTTCTAGTTAGACACAATATGGCTGCCTTAATTTGCGGAAGACGATGGCATAGTTGGAGATGACTGAGAGGCACTATACGCTGGAGTAATATAGGCCAGATGTGGCGTTGGTCGTGATGTTAGGAATGATGATGATGACGATGATGATGGTGATGCCATTGACTCAAATATACAAGAGTTAGGAAACACGTTACAGTAAGGCACATCACATTAAGTGTGACCTCGTGCTCGCTACAGCGTAACCGAAAATTAATCATGAGAGCGCTTTTGTTGTACGCTTTCTGTTGCAGCACGGCTGGTTTCGTCTGCGGCTTTCAGAAGTCGCGTTCTTAGTGTAGCAGAACGCCATGAATGCTATCTATCGCGGCGTGTTAACTGCCTCGTAAACTTGCGCCTTCATAAATATAGCACGTGCAATCACTCTCGAAACAGTTATGTACTTCATCTTTCCTATACGCAAGACGACAACCACGTTGAACGTGTCTCTGGCGTATTTTTCGCGTACATTGGTGGCCTGTCGGAGCGTCCGACTTCACTGTCCGTGGTGACCGCGAAAATTATGTTCGTGTGGTCATACGGAGTACATTGCATTCCCCATCGTGAAAATTTGCGCCTGGTAATAGCGTTGTCACTGCGCGGCGAGAAATGGAGACTCTCAGACGCGGCGCGTGCTTTCCATGTAGTTGGCAAGCGTGACTCCTCACTTCATGGAATATCGTTTTTTTTTTCTTTCTTCGTAGTAGTGCTGTAGCATCAGTAGCTTCGCCAAAAGAAAGAAAAGGAAGGAAGGAATAAAAAAAAAAAAAGCGTTTTCAACGATCTCGAGGGAGTCAGTATATCCATTCTTCACTCTTTAAGCGGCGCATTTTGGTATGGTTTTATTCATTTTATCGTATTTCACTGTGCTCGAGTCAATTGCATTCGCTCTCTCGACGTCGAACGAGCGACGTTAAGCAATGCTTCCGCATATGTTCCTGGACTTCGTAGTATCGCAGACCTCGTTTCGCGTGCATCCCGTGCGCATTCTGTCACTCTGCAAGGAGAGAGGAACGCCACCTGCTATACCGCAAAACAACAGCATAGCATATCGGCGGGGCTGTGTGTGCGTACTTGTTATTTGCGCAATCTCTGGGAGATATTACCCGCATGCCCCGAGGCTTGGTTACGTGCCTGCTACATGGCGAGAGGGGTAGGTATGAGCGTATATAGCGGTTATATCATCGGAATCGCGGCCGAACGTGGATGGCGACATGCGGGTTTCAAATCAGTCATGCAGGACCCTCACGGCTGTCCCGATAGTTGCTATTGAAATTAGTTTCGGAGTTTCTCTAGCGTTTGCTGTGGAAGCTTTCGTTATGGGACTGTCCAGCGACATTTGATGCATCAGTTGGTGGCGCTGTTTCTTGGAATTGCTCTATGAGCTCTGGAATATGAGTTGTTGTGACAGTCGCTGGCAATGTTAATATTGGGGTTGCTTACATTAGTCGCCACGAAAGTCGCGACGGCAGTCGCTGTGTGTGCCTGATAGTCACTGTGGAAATAGTGAGCACAGTACCCACTGCCACAATACCACTAATACCAATAATAACCACTGCCAGTTATTATGACCACCATGCCGCTGCAAGATGCGTTAATTGGGGGCGAGCAAGGGAAGCGTCGGCCTCGAGCCAACGTTTCGAAACGATGGACATGTTTTTGTTAGGACATGATGGGGTGTTTCGAAACGCTGACTTAGGCTTCCCTATAGTTCAAGTCTCCCATCTACCAATCACCCTTTGTCTTGCTTGCATGACCGAGCGTTCGTGACGTCAGGCGGCTGATACGCGTTGCCCGGATGGATGCGGTATTGCTCATTTGATGCGATATAGCTCACTGTTTATTGCCTGAAGGGTCAAGTAGGGCAGGTTAAACCTGTCAATTCATATAGAACATTTTACTATAACACTCAACGAATGCCGCCAGCGCCCACGCAGCAACAGCAGAGACGCACGGGCCTCTTGTACTTATGCCTACCTGCCAACAACCTGCGAACTTTACAATTTGGGAAAGGAGGAGAAAGATAGCGCTCATCTCTCTCTCCCTTTGTCTTTCGTGAAGCCTGCCTTCAGTGCATGTCCTTTCTGGGACTACTTATGCACTTGAGTAACGGGTATTTAACTTAAGACCCAGCACACCTAGCAGCATCAAACTTGGAAAAACTGTTTCTAGATCACAGTTATTATGATTTTTTTTTCATTGACTTAGCTGTTACCGATTTCACCTGCTTGGGGAACTTGTTTGTATACAGACTCGCTCGATGCAAGCACGCCATCCTGCACCGTCAAAATACTTGCAGCGGGAAGTACAGAGACCTACGTGCGATACACTTTTAGCAAAGAGAATTTTTCTGTTGTAAAAACTGGACGCAGGATCCGCAAGATCGTAAAACGGGTCCACATTCGGAAACTTAATTACGAAAGATTCGGGAGGGTTGGCAGGTGTGCTTATTGAATACTCGCACGTGGGTAGGATAACGATGTCGGGTAATGAGTGTATGCAAACTGTGCACAGGGCAGCGCCCTGCAAGATGAAGACATAGGGAGCCTTCAGGCGGCGTGCGCATGAAAACTTTCTCTGCAGAGGAACACGGCAACAGGCATCACAGCGCTGTGCAGTAGCGTCTATAGTGAATAGTTCTTTTGACATTTGTTGCTGCACCAGGCCACGCAGCTCTTTATTGAAATGTGAACGAACTTGGCTACTGCCCTCCCCTCCCCAACCATCCACCCCTTTTGATTCGCGCGTTTCTCCTATAGAGCACACGTTCGTGTGCTGCGCGTTTAATGGCGCCCGAGAGATCCGACGCCACCGTATCGGACGCTTCTCTTCTTCCCGGAACGCTCGCAGCGGAGCTAGGGGCTCGCAAATTCATGCGCGCGTTGCCGCTGTTGAATAAACGACAAACAAGAGGGAACGGTGTGCCTTTGGAAAGTGATGGCGCCAGCACGGCTCCGCTCTTTTTCGTTCCTTATCCCTATCGTTGTCCGCAAACAGGGCGACGGTGCTCGCCCGCTTTTCTTAAACGCTCCCGTCTCTCCCGTCCGTCTGTGAAGCGGGTCTGCACGGCGGCGCCGGGCCTGGAAAAAGGAGTGTGCTGCGACCGATAGGACGCATTCGAGCCGTTGTTGTTGTTGTTGTTTAGGGCGACGCACGTCGTGAATGCTCTCAAGCTGTGCCCGCTCTGTGCGCATGCATGCGTGAACCCCTGCATGCATGGCGAAGCGGCCGGTGCCCGCTGGTTGGGGCCGCCGGCCAAGGTATAGACGACGGGGAGCCAGGCGCACGATGGCTTATCTTCCTGCGGCGCCGGGTCTAAGCCGGGTGAAACGTCGAAAGAAAGAAAGAAAGAAAGAGAAAGGAAGAAAGAGACAGAAACTAATAAAAGAGCAAGGGAACGTGGAAAGCCTGAAGATACGAGGCATATAATACAGCTCAACTGGACGTTTCGAGGCTTGAACGCGGGGTAATCACGGTAGGCCACAGACGCAAGCATGGATTGTCGAAGCCTAACTTTAGAGAAGCAAAAGGAAAAGTAAAAAAAAAAAAGAAAACATAATTTTCTTTGTGTCCTGGTAAATCATCGCTTTCAGCGGTCGTTGTATCCCAGCCACTATATGGCGTTGCGCTGCTGGGCTCGAAGTCGCAGGATCGAACTGAGCTCCAAGTTGCAGGATCGAACTGGGCTCCCACGTCGCAGGATCGAAACCGGCCGCGGAGGCCGCGTTCAGATGGGGGCAAAATACGAAAACGCTCGTGTGCTGCTTTGCTGTGGCACTTTTCGCTTAAACAGGTTAAAAGGGTCGTATGATGAGCACCACTTATACGCCTGATTCATATTCCGATATTGCCGATGTCTTAGTGCCTCTGTAATATAGCACAACCCGTTTTGCCGCGCGGTCCGAGGTGTTTCACCAAGCAAACCGGAACGGTTTGGCAGAGCCACTTAGCGTAATGCGTTTCCTTGTGTATTGCCATTCCGTGTTCGGGGTCCTAACTGAGCTTTCTGGCGTGCCGACCGATGGTGCCATGCACTGTGTTGTCTAGTACTGTTCAGATATAGTTCTGCCACATTTAAACAACGATTTGCGCCGACGCACGTGCGTGCGGTCGGTCGCCGGCTTCCTTCGCGGGTCTGCATCCGCGAGCTCCGATTTTTTTTTTTTTTTTCCGGTGCCCGAAACGACCGCACTCTATGCACCCTATAGGCTCATCTTGCGGGGCTCCACTTCCATCGATCGCTTGCGTGCTTCCACGTCGTATTTCGCGGCTTCCGTTTGAGCGCGCGTCTTGCCATATTTTTCCCCGTGCGTGTCCCGGTGGTGCCTGGCTGAAACAAAACGATATCCGTGCACCTTGCGAACGGTGCCCTGTCGTGCTGGTAGGTCGCGTCGTTATCGACATTGCTGCTCCATTATCGGCGTTCCCTCGCTGTTATTCTTCCTCTTGCTTTGCCTTGTAGCCATATTTTGCTTCTTAGGACTGCCAGCCTAAGCTTTTTGTTGGATCATGTTTCTTTCTTTCTTTCTTGAGATCCCATTGTGGCCGCTTCTCCCAGCAACTTCAAGGCACGCTAACGAATAGTGTCAAGGAGGAGGGAAGCAGGAATAGACGGAAATACAGGGAGCTTAGCCAGTTCTCAGACCGGCTGGCTACCCTGTGCTGGGGAAAGGGGTTAAGGGGAGTAAAATAGAAAAGAGGTATTAAAGAAAATAGAGAGGGAGAGAATACGGGCACTGCTTAAAGTCTGTCTTTAAGACCAGTTCTCCGCAAGAAGAGTGTGCACGCAAGAAAGAACTCCCAAGAGTGTTAGTATTAAGTTTACTTGTATTAGTAATGCATACGCTTTTGCAACGGCAAGACAAGCCCAAGAAACGGGAAGTCTGCTGGCGCGGCCGCATTGAGCGTTTTGCGCAACAGCTTTTGGCGACGTATTGGACTTCGACAGCGTAAACATATGGGATCCAGTTATCTATTGATTGCAAGGTGTGAACCTAGCAAGATACGTTACGAGAACGTGACGTGACCTGCTTTAAACCGACGTAACGTTGGCTTTTTAGTGACTCGTTAATGTCAAAACAAGTGGCGAAACTGGTCGCATGCCCAATCTTGAATCGTCGTTATCGTTTTGGTTACGATTCGGCCCCGAGCAACGCCTTTCCCCACGAAGCGGCAAGAACCCTGGGGCTGTTTCTGGGTGTAAGAGTGCGGATAAGGAAGCTGCGCGAGGCCATCTTTTTCTTGCCTTGCTTGCGCGTTTGCAAATGCGGAGCTAAGCGTCGGCTCCGCAGGTCGGTCCCTTCTCAAAGGTCGTATATATTTCACAACGAAGTGTGTTACGCCCTTTATTGAAGATCTTAACGCGCGTTTTTTTTTTTCTTTTTTTTTGCGAAGGTGAAAGCAACTCATAAAAGGGGGTACCCCTCTAACCGCCTTTCTCGGCTCTCTAAGCCGCAGCTGCGGAATGCGGTCACCAAAGGAGGTGAAGGCAAAAACTGGTATTTCTTGAGCCGGCGGATTTCGCTTTTTATCCCCAGGCCGCTCCTGAAACCCTGTGTTCCCGTTTCTAAAAGCGTCGCAGCGGGCGATGTCCCGATGTCCTTCGCGGCCTCCCTTGACACGCGAGTACGACAGTTCAAGACAGATGTCCGAGGGACACTCTTCCCGGGCGTATTCGGGTGCTCATCGGTTTTCGTCACTGCAGGGGGTCGCTGGCATCGATGCCAAAGGGGGTGCGCGCGTTTGTTGTCTGGGACGCTTCGGGCGGGGAACCCGGGTGTCGTGCGCGATGCGCGTGCTAAGGGAAAAGCGAAGCCAGACACAGCGTGTTCTCCAGCCGCACGTAGCAAATCCGGATCGCACCGTTCGTTCCCTGCGGCAGCTTTACCTCCGGGGACCTCCGTTACCGCTCCTTACCCGAAGCAAGCTGTGCCCAGGGCCCCCCTGCCACGTCAAACTCGTTGTTGGCGGGAAGTGGTGGGATGTCGGCTGTGTTGCCTTGCGGTCGGTTGGTTCGCGAGGCAAACCAAGGTCGTACAGTTAAAAAGAGAACAGGAGAAAAAAAAAAGCGTTTGCTGCACGCTTGTTTCTTTTATATGTAGTTATTCTCCTACAGAGACCGCGTGTGCACCGCAGGAAACGGACGTCTGCAGGAAGTGGACACCTGTCGATCTTCGTGCTTCAGAAATCTATCTGGCTTCTTTCGCTTTCCTACGCTGCGATTTCGCCGAGTCCGGTCCGATGGCTTCTACTTTAGTTTGGTGCAGTACCGTACTCTAGGTGGATCATGCACGTATCCTGGAGACACTTAAGCGGGTCATCGTTGCCTAATCAAGCGTCTGAGACAATAAGCGCTGGAAGACAGGAGAATAGACGAAGGCGCCACACATTTTCGCGAACGTTGTTTGCGGCTGTCCCTGTGCTTACTTGCCTGGAGGAAGGAAAAAGATAGGAAGGAGTATATGCCAATGCGATTGAAGCCAAACCTGGGGGCCCAACAGGTGGTCGCACGTCAGAATGCGCGCTTGGTTTTAGTGTTCCCGCTCTGCAGGTAGAGCCAAAGCAGGGCAACCGTTCAAGCCCGCAGCGAATAACGACTACTGGCATAGCTACAGGGAACCGAGCGTCTCAGCAAATCTCGGTTCTTGCTCCGTGATCTCGACGCAAGAAGGTCACGTGTTGGGTCACCACTGCGGCTTCACGAAGCGTTCGCTTGCCCAAGGCTGGCTGCGTGACGTAATACTCCCTCCTGTATTTTTCCTTCCTCCATGTTACTTCCTATCTCGTTTGACGCTGCTGGAGCTTCAGCACGAGCTGCGCGCAACTACACGAAGAGGTGCATCGGGGCGTTGGTATACGCCCTCTAGCGTCCGGGACGTGCCTCTTTCGGGATGCGCACTCTTGGGCAGCTGGACAAAAGAAAGGGAAAACGAAAGAAAGGAAAAAAAAATTGAAAGCGATGGTCATCGCTGTGGGGGGTTCCTCTTCCTTTCGCGGCAGATACGAATAGGCTGGTAGCTTTCGTGGTACGAAAAGGGGGACAGAAAGGAGACAGAGTGGGATGAAAAGAAGAGGGATGCGAGAGGGTGTGATTGGCGCGTTGCTTTGGAGATGGAAGCTCGCGCTGGCTCTCAAACTGAACGATGCGAGAGCTTTCTTCCTTTCTTTCTTTCTCGTCGTCTTGCCGGCTTGCCCGTTCGCCTGCGGTGTTTCCTGGTGTATAACTGCGCGGCGGTTTTCGGAGTAGGCAGCGTACGCGTCGTCGCCAGTGCTTTCTCGGCGGCCTCTGCTTGCTTGCCATCGCCGCACTTCTTTCAGACAGCTTGCACGTTTTTTTTTCGTCGGGTAGGAAGGAGATGGACAGCGGGCGTGTTTGCGGTGCGTAGCGTGGGGCCGGCGGTGGTGCCCGCCGGACAAAGGCCTAAGTGTGACGGGGAGGCAGGACGGTGAAATCGGTTCTGGCTCGTTCCGTGGCGATTGTCATCTCTGAATAGAAGAGAGAGAGAGAGATAGAGGAGGGAGGGGGGAGCGGGCCTTCTGTCCCCGCTGTCCGCCGGCGCCGCGGGCTTCTCCCGTTCCTTCTTGCACTTCGCGAACGGGTCTCGCATTCGCTCGCACCTTATCGGCAAAGTGGCGTGCTACGATCGTGGAGAAACGCTTTTGAGGTTTTAGCTCGCAAGCTTTCACGCTCGCCGCGGAGTATGGCTCGTTTAATGACAACTTCGAACGCCGCGAAGTGTTATTCTTTACTCAACGCCCAATAAGTTTCGCGAAAGTACTCGGGGTCTTTTCAGCTTCGGGAACGAGGAACGTGCTGCGCTCGTGGGCAAACGTTTAGGGTCCCTTTTAGAAGTGAGCACTTCTGCCTCGCCGAGCATTGGCGGCTTCGAACGACGCCGATACGTTTTTGTCTTGTAAATGCCCTAGCTTAACCTTTTACCTTCTGTAAGGCCTCCAAACAAGCCGCCAAACTTGTTTGCTTTTCTTGTGACACCAGTTAGAAGCTCGTAACTGTATTCGCTGCGTCCGTCCAGCTGGCCGACCTCTCCATTACGGGTCGTCGGGCGGCCACCTCGTAATCTTCAACTTCACCCTTCCATATGGCGAAGAAAAACGAAATCTTTTCCTGCCTCCGCTACTGTGATTCGAGCTGGCATCCTACAGACAATGGACAGTTTCGGACACGGCCAGCGCTCTAGCTCAACTGTTGCGCTTGCGCGGAGAATAGGTAGTGTCCAAGTACAGCACCCAGAGATAGCTTACTTTGAGTAACAGAAACAGATCTCGAAGGCGATCCTTTTGCGTGCTGCATGCGCTAGAGGCACCTCATAGCCGCCATGTATTGCGCTGACGTAGACTGACGAAGCGCGTGTGTACATGTAGAGCAGCGGGCGAGGGTGACATTATATGCATGGCAATAACGTTTTTTTTTTTTTTTCTCCTGGAGAAGATGGCGTGTAGACGTGTTTCGAAGGCTCTTTCACGACGTAGTCGGGCACCGGGCTTTTCTTTTTACGGCGAAGCTGTATTTAGCTACACTCCGGCGGTGGTTGATGTCCGTCCGTCTACGCGTCGCCACGACGCTAAAAAAATTTTTCATCGCCACTTTCTCGCGAATACTCTGTAGCTCTCAATCTAATGTAGGTACCTTGACAAAAAAAATCATACTGAAGTTGGCCGCTAAGACGACTGTCATTACGCCGAGTTTCATTTACTTTTCATCATTAGTTCACAGTGAAGTGGTAAACGTTACAGAATTCCCGTCTGCTGTGAATACATGGACGTCTACGGAGGGAGTATGGTTACAGAAAACGGCTGTAACTCTTATCGAAAGTATCCCGAAACGAATCATGTTGAAATTGGCCGCTATGGCTGTCTACAGAGGGAGTACGGACACAGGAAATGGCTCTAACTCTTCTTTTATCGATACTATCCCGAAAAAAGTTACATGACAATTTGCTGCTAAGACGACTCTAACATTGCGCCGAGTTTCATCTATTTTTCATAATGACGTAGTTCAAAGTGATGTTGTGAATATTGTGGAATTCCCGTCTACTGCCAATACATGGGCTTCTGCGGGAGGGAAACGGACAGCCTCATGTTTGTAATAATAATAATAATAATAATAATAATATACAAAGTGGCGTCGATTTAGGTAGAGCGCACCACAGCTTCGCTGCTCGTCCTTCACAGAGTAGAAGGCTGATGATTTTTTTTCATTTCGTTGCGTGATTAAAGTTCATTTGGGAGCACTTCTGCGACGAAAGCAGCTCGAAAATGTCTCTAAATATATAGCTCGAAAAATGTGTACTATATAGCATTCTCGCATTTGGCCGTCTAGCACGCACCAACCATTCTTGCTGAAACCTCAAATGAAAGAACGCTTCCATGCTTTAAAAAAAAATAAAAGGAACTAAGTTACGATCGTGCTGCCGGACACAGCATAAGGCGTCTGCTCCTCTTGTACCCGCAGCAGCGGCTTGTCAGCGAGGGCAGGCACGGAAATCTCTCGAATGCAGCGAATGGAAACCGTACTCGTGCTCATTGCCGTTGTTGTTATTTGTACACGCAACGCACGAAACACACAACCACACGCGCAAGTGACCAAAGACATGCCCTCGCGTGCGGCTGCCAACGTACGGCTTCGCTGCATTGCTGAGAATTCTGCGGCGGAGTGACAAGAGCGGTGTGCCTGCGGCGTAGCACCGACAGACAGACACGCCATGCACAGAGCGCGCACTTGGGCGTTCTGGTTTAAAACGTGTACTATGCGACGACGGCTCGCCGTTGGGACGTATGTGTCCTTTCTTGAGGGGGGGGGGGGGGTCGTCTTTTTGTATTCGTCACCACCGCGCTCTTTTCATAATCGTCTCTCTCTCTCTCTCTCTCTAGCATGGCGTTGCCTTCTTTGTTCGCTGGCGCCGCGCAGATCCTCTGTGACCGCCCAATATCTTTGGCTGCGAAGACTTTTTGAGGCGCTTCCATATATGGGGGGGTGGGGGGGGGGGTGGTGGAGAGAGACTTTAGGCGATGCGTGCCGTGCGTGCGGCGACAAAGGGCGCGTGGCCGCCCGTGGTGCCTCGTCATCGCCTTCGTCGCCGCGTTGCTACAACTCGTTCGTCGCTTTTGGCGAGGTGCGCTTTCAGGCGGCTGCACCGCCGCACCCAGCGTGCAAGGACGGCACAGATTCGCTGTGCGCGCCACGTGTTTGAGCTTCGGGGACCGAATTCGCATAGCTTTTCGTTCGCAAGAGCCGTTTGCCGTTCTGAGGCCTCTTTCGCTGATAAATGGGCCCTACCTTACGATTGGCCTGGACCTTTCTTTGTGTGTGTGCGTGCGTATTGGCAGTCTCTTCTCAGTCCTGCATCTTGCCATTTCTCTACAACGGATTCTTCGGCGTTCAGTGGACCGCGCTGAGCGGCTGGGCGTCAGCTTTGCATGACCGGTGCATGGTGCAGTTACTTGCGGATATCTTTCTTTAGGCGATCGATATGTGTCGCCTTTCGATGCTGTCTGGCATGCGTTTCGCAAGACGCCCCGCGTGCGTTTTATTACATTAGGGAGTGACGTTTGAACGCTCGCGAACCCTTTATGAGCGGCCCTCTTTCGGCCCTGCGGGGTCACGTGGAGCAGCAGCCATAGTACGAGTTGAACACCCGCGGACGCATACAGCCTTTGATTTGTGTGCGTCTGTGCTCTTTGATCTATGTTGCATTCAGTGAGTACTTCTGAAATGTGGGATATGTGGGCAAGACGGGAGGTCTTACCGCCGTGTATGTGTGTTAAAGCTACGTACCGATCGGCCACATAAGCTCCGGCACCTAAGAAAACAATAAAAGAGGACCCGGGCCAGGACAATCAATACATTTCTCCAGCAACACTTCAAGCCCAAGAGCCGAAGCATCTGCGTTTGACGCAGCCATTTGTCGTGAGGCGCGCTTGTTACACTTGAGCTGCTGATGGCGTAGCTTGGTGGTGGTCGCAGGCTTGGTGCAGGGTTGAAACATCGGCTACAGTGCTAGTTACTTGAATGGCCTGGATTCGTCGAAATTTCGCATTTCCAGATCGTTCGTACACTTCTTCCACTCTTTTTTGCCCTCACGTTAAACAGAGATCAGCGTTTCGATGACTTATTGCTTGTTGGGACGCAGCGTCGATGTGTTCGTATATCACTCTGCACCGACATTTTCCTTTACACACTGTTTTCCTATGTCTCTTTCGTGATCCCGATGATCTCGCTTGTAATGCATCGTAAACTGTCCGCTCTTTTTGCTATGACAGAGTTCTCGTATGAATATCTTACAGGCTTCGGGCATGATACTCTTTCCAGTTCAGCTCGCGAACAGAGTTCCCCGCGCCTGAAAACGTAGATTGAACCTGATGTCCCTTTTCTGCTGGGACGCGCGCGAATGACGCTTAGAGAAATGCTGCTTTGCTTATTTCATTTCATCGAACTGCGTTCTTCCATTACTCGGAGAACAAAGGGCCACTAACGCCGTTGGGTGTGCAGGTGGGCTGGGAGGCCGCAGGAACGACGCATATAAAGATCCGAAGTTCGGGAGAGGACGTAAGATTGAATGCGGCACGGCATGGCAAGGCGGAGGAGGCCCGGGACTACCACTTCAAGAGGTCGGCACCAATCGCACGCTCTTACAGCCCTCTGTCGTTGCGTAATAGGCGTACCTGTGACCGGAACGCTTCTCGAACACCTCCCGATTCGTTTGCGGGGTCGAAATGACCTTCTGCGGCCGGAGCGCTCCCCCTGACATTCGTAACGGGCCCCTCATTCTCGCAACTATACAAAGGGCGAAAACGAGGCGTGGTGCGGGAAGCATAGCATGGCATGCGGCGGAGATTCGAGATGATTCGTTTTGCCCCGTCGCGGCCGAAAGCAAAGTCGAACGTAAACGAGAAATAGAGAACAGAGAAGAACGGTGGGTCCTGGCTAACGGCTTGGTGAATGACAATGTTAAAGGGTGCTCGGAAACAAAAGGAATTGGCCTGCTTCTGCAATCTAATCGGGAGGGCGGAAATGGCCTACGAGGCAACGTTAATTGTGCTCCTAGGCAGCAAGCGTTGGACGTTGCTGAACCAAATACTGTGCAGCGTTCCAGAAGCTATTTAGGGTTGACTATGAAACTTATGAGCGCAGCATGGTTTCGGACTGCGCTGCAAATGAGTGGGCCGCAATCAATGGACGATCACTGTATTGTCACGTGATCGTGACGTCAAAGAACACAGTAGCAATATTGTGAAACACAAAGCTAACTTTTATTGGGCGAACCTGTGCCCACAAAAGAGGCTACACTTATAGCACAACGATAGCGGCGAACACGGTCGGCGATCGTCGAAAATCTGATCAGCGGGTCAAGCGCGTCGGCTTTTATACAGCAGTCGTCGAATGTTCCAGACTAATCGTTCGGTTAGGCTGCTGAGCACGAGGTCGCGGGATCGAATCCCGGCCACGGCGGCCGCATTTCGATGGGGCCGAAATGCGAAAACACCCGTGTACTTAGATTTAGGTGCACGTTAAAGAACCCCAGGTGGTCGAAATTTCCGGAGTACCCCACTACGGCGTGCCTCATAATCAGAAAGTGGTTTTGGCACGTAAAACCCCATAAGAGAAGACTAATCGTTCGGACCCGCGTGCCTTCCACAAAGTTCTACACCATTCGCGTCACGCGATGAAATCAGATAACACAAGGTTCGGCGACAACAGACAGCCGGGTAGAAGCATCGATAACTTTCCAGAAACTTCGGATACATGCAGGCGTGTCCTGCGCTGTGCGATTACATTTGTTAGGCGGCGAAACGTGGTCGCCCGATAAAGAGAAGTACACGTGTCAGTATGCTATACCAAAAATGCAGCGCATTCCTTCCTTGCCGCGTGCTGCCGCAGTTATACTGTCACTTACGAAACAAGCAGGCTAGTAACACCGGCAAAACGTAAGACGGGCTATCGGAAACGCGGTGTCAGAAAATTAGCCTGCTGTGGACCAATTTAAGCGTCACGACTCGCGCAGTAGCGTCACCGCAGTCGCTTCTGCACACGCCTCTGGCGTAATGAGCAAGAAGCTACACATACTCGAATTCGTCAAGCGCGAAAGCGAGCACAGTTTCTATAGCGCTATGAGCGCTCAACATAACGACGAAATTGCACAACGTAAACTCCAGCCACATTTGTGCAGTGTAGTCGCGCAAGACGGTGTCGATGCATATAATGCCTCCTGCGTACTCTCGGGCAACACCAGTGTTCTGGGTCATGGTGTTTTCTACACAGCGTACCTTTTAGCATATATATTTTAGCTATATGCATAACAGCCCGTCTCACTCCTTCATCGCTATAGATCAAGCGCACATGTTAAGATGCGATGCAACAGCTGAATAGAAAGTGACACGTGTTCTACTCACCACGCAGTATTCAGCAGCTGTGTTGGCGCCGGGTGGTTAACGAGCCTCTTGTACGAAGCTCCGGCACGGCTGCGCGTGGCATCTTTCGCTCACTGTTCCTCGAACAGTCGCAAACCGCTGTGCACGTCCCAATCTCGCTCACTACCACTTCGCCAGAAACACGCGACGTCTTCTCGAAAGAACGCATGGCGGAATCCACCAGGCTCGCTGCCCTCGCTTCGCCAACTAAATTCGTGCTCCTGGCGGTATTCGTTCCACGGCTCCACTTTTCTCGGTTCCTTGCAAGATATCCCCGCTGAATCTGCGCTCGTGCTACCGCACCAGGTGATTGTCTGGGTGATAGCAGGATATCACACTTCCAGGAGAGGAGGGGGGAGAAGGAAGCCTGTAATGCCGACTCACGTGATACAAAGCCTGTCGCGTTACTGCTGGCGTGCTGTCAGCCGATACAATGGCGGCGTCAATCGAGGAAGCTGCAGCCTTATCAACCTCAGGTGCATCGGCGTTAATATGTTGTACGGCGTGAGACTGCCACTCTATGCTGTGCCGCAAGTGACTGGTGAACTTCGGAACAGTATACGCGATGAAACACGCGTTCATTGCTGCAGTATATATATTACCCGCCTCTCCCGACATCGAAACGAAATCTTCTAGCTGATATTCTAGCTGACGTTAAGAGAGATAGATAGAGAGAGAGGAAAAAAAGAAAGAAAACGGAACTGGGCAGGACATGCAATGCGTAGGGTTACAGAATGGGTTCCAAGGGAAAGGAAACGCAGTCGATCGAGGACGGCAGAAAATTAGTTGGGGTGATGGCATTAGGAAATTTTATGGCGCAACTTGAAATGAGCTAGCGAATGACGGGTGATTGTAGATTGCTGGGAGATGTCTTCGTCTTGCAGTTCACATCAAAATAGGCTGCTGGTTATGATAACAGCATAAATATTAAAAAAATATATTTGATCATGTGAGTGCTGTGTGTGCGTGCGTTTGGAAATATATGGAGCTCTGTAGGACGTACACATAAGATAATATGTCGCACTTTGGTGTGCTACTATCGAAGTTTCTGTTTCTTGCTCGAATTTTTAATGTATCTAAGCAATAATAAGGTTGTAGTGGTAAACGTCAAAAATTCCACTATGTTGGGCAGCTCGATGCGCTCCAGTTTCGATAACGCTGCGCCGTTTTAGCGAAAGTCGCGATTTAACGAAAAAATAAAAAGAAAGTGGCCCAGGAAGAATGCGTGTAGGAGCGGGCGATAAGGTCGGCTACCCGCCGTGATGAGGGGGTCCACGTTTCCCGTCCGCCTGTTTTATTTCTTTTCCCCCGGCCGTGTGTCCTTTTGTTCCTCCGTCGACGAGGCACGCGCGGTCGTTTCGGAGGCCCGATTTCCTCATTGCGAGAGCCTTGGCTCGGCTCGGCTTCGAGAGAGCGGTGGCTTAATGGACGCCGGATGATTTCGCCGATGAAGAGGCGGCGAGGGAGCGAATTGAAAGCGCCATGAGCGCGGAGAAGGAGGGCGCTTTGGCTAAAACGGAGCAAAGGAATTGAACGGTTACTCGGCCACCTAGGCAGCATTTTTTTTGTGTGTGTGTGTTTGTGTGGAGGCGGTTCGGGGGCGCAGTTTTACTTTCTTGGGAAAAGAGCGGGGGGGGCTTCTTATTCTAGTTTCGAATTGTGTTTCTCCCCTTTCTTTTTTGCGTCTTATCCTCCCATTCTTGTGCATCCGTCGCTCTTTCACCCCCTCTCCACGCTTTTAAATTTCCCAAATTGCCCGTCGTTGTACCCCAATGGGATTTATGCGGCCGTCATCCCCTCTGCGTTGTCTTCGTACCTCTAGCCTTCGTTCGTGCTCACGACCTGGCTTTGTGTCCCCCCCCCCCCCTCCTCCGCCCCCTCCTCCGACTGCTGGCGGAGCGACGGGTCACTTGCGAGTTCACGGGAGGTCACGTCTCGCGGGAGGGACGCGACGGCCAACGGGTCAGTCAGCCTTTGGAAGAGAATTACTCTCCTCCCCCTTCCTGCTCGTTTATATACGTTTCCGGACGTGACTAGCTTACCTGTGCGATATATTACGCGCTCATACTTCACTTTTCACTCCTCTCTTTCTGCCTCGGCTGTAGACAATGCATCCGCATAAGAGTTGTGCCGGGTGCTTTATTGTTATTGCGCTTGCGAGGGAAAACAATTTGTTTCTCCTTCTGGGCCCCAGCTTTTCTGTGATCACATTCGTGTGTCTGTTTCCGAGCACATTGTGCGAGAAGGGCGAAAGAGGATTCCTAAACCCCACCACCCAAAGCATCGCAGGTATGTTTCCGAGCACCATGGCTTCTTGGGGTCGCTTGGCGTAAACGGTTATATAAACTTGAGAGAGAAAAAAAATATTTACCGCCTGCGACCGAAAAGTTAATGTGCGCCAGTGATTGGAGGAACGAACGCCCCGCTTTGTTCGCGTTGGTTCGCTCTGTTGACATAGAGCTCTATAAGTCAGGCGGCCGTCTCTGCCAAACACTTCTGGTTGTGTCATGTCTGGGCATTTCTCCAGAAATGCGTGCTTGCGTCATTTGTTAACCGCCAATGCAACAGCGTTGTCCGAAGTAACACAATGGAACTCTCGAACGAGCTATACTGGGACGCTTGTGCTTTATACAAAGTGTAGGGTTGGGAGTCCCTTTGCAGCAAGCACCCTGTTCCTCAACTCTACTCGTGTTCTGGGACAATGCCATTTACATCGGTCTGTGAAGTTACTATAAATCGAATCTGGAAAAAGGAAACAAATCTCGAAGGCATATGGTTTTGCTGCCTGCATGCGCGGGGAGTAATTTGGGAGCCGAAAACACGTGAAACACGGCATGTTATAAGCACCACTTATTACTGACGCATCCTTGCAATTCTTCCCCCCCCCTCCCCCCTCTTGCTCTCCCGTAATGCATAGTGTCATCCCCTATAAATAGAGAGCGAAAAGAACAGCGCAAGCTGTAGTGCCATTCCTAGCTACACTCCAGTAGCATGAACCACTGTCGGCCAACATTGTGATTCACGTCTACCTAATGCACGTAGAACAATACCTACATCGTAGCTGCGTTTTATTATGCCGCTACGGAAAAACAGAGCTTGGAAGTACGTGGACTTGAAGAACGAATGGACGCGCACAGCGCGTGTTGCGTCCATTTCTTCTCTAAATCCACGTCCTCCATCGCGCTGTTTGCCCGTCATCGTGCAATTGTTCAAACCTTCCAGCTTGCCCCTCTTGCTCGTTTTTTTTTAATAACGTTCGTCATCCTGATCTTTCCGGAATCTTCCTCCTATTTTCATTGTCCCCGTTTCCACTTTACCGGCGTGGAGTCGCACGGCTCCCACGCCACGCCCTACCCAATTCATAATACATAATAATAATGCTATTTTATATCCACTGCAGGACGAAGGCCTCTCCCAGCGATTTCCAATTACCCCTGTCCTGCGCCAACTGATTCCTACTTGCGCCTGCTAATTTCAGAATTTCATCACCCCATTTAGTCTACTGCCGTCCTCGACTGCGTTTCCCTTCTCTTGGCAACCATGGTCCACCGGTTATCCGTCCTACGCATTATATACCCTGCCCAGCTCCATTTTTTTCTCCTAATGTCACTTAGAACGTCGGCTATCCCTGTTTGCTCTTTGATTCATACCGCCATCTCCCTTTCTCATAACGTTACGCCTAACATTGCTTGTTCCATTGCTCTTTGCGCAGTCCACAACTTGTTAGCACCGGTAGAATGTAGTGATTGTACGCCTTTCTTTTCAGTGACAGTGGTAAGCTTCCGGTCAGGATCTGGCAATGCCTGCCGTATATGCAATGCACTCCAGCGCAATTTTATTCTTCTGTAAATTTCCTTCTCTTGATCAGGATCGCCCGTGAGTAATTGACCTGATGTACTCCTTCACCGACTCTAGAGGCTGACTGGCGATCCTGTACTCTTGTTCCCTTGACAGGCTATTGATCATTATCTTTGCCTTCTGCATATTCATCTTCAACCCCACTCTTACATTTTCTCTGTTACGGGCCTCAATCATTTGGTGTAATACGTATCTCTCTTAAAGATTTACTCAGTCATCTGACTAAAAGACAGGGCGGCACGACACCTCGCTATAACGAACACAGTTATAGCGAGGTAAACCTTGGAAAATTCCTAGCAGATATTAAAGTGTAACGAATATGTGCTTATCAGGCATATATATTCACAACGAATATGTGCTTATCAGGCATATATATTCACAACGAATATGTGATAGCATGTGTATTTTAGTGTCTAACGCGAACTTCGTTATGACGAGGTTTGGGTTATCATTTCCTGACGTCCGCATTAGTACCTCGTACAAAAGCGTTCGTTATTTATTTCTCACTCGCAGGATCGAATCTCTTGTCAGCGCCGCTGCAGACCGCAAGAAGTGGAACAACGTGTCGGCATCACCGCCACGCGAAGGGACACTGAGTAAGTATAGTTCCTGTATCACAGCGCGTGCCTGCCGTGGGCATGCAGGAATGACGCTTGCAGGAGCGATGCTTGCGCGAGCGTGGCAGTCCGCCAGGTACGCGAGAAAGGTGCACCGGCAGTACTTTATATATAAACTTTGCCCAGTTCCGTGCAGCAGGGTCGAAGCTGCGAGGCCTGCAAACGCGGATGGTTGCGCGGGATCGACAGCAAGGCGTGGTGAGATACCTCTAGACGTGTTTGCTCACCGGATTGGTCGAGACGCCCGTAGCTTCCGCTGTGCTGCACGGAACTACTGAGGTATAGTATAAACCGGTGATGAAACAGCGGCGAAGCAAATGGTCGAGTATAAATTGTTGCGAGTGGCAGAAACAAGTAAAATTTAATTGGAAGGAGGTTGCGGAAAGGCGAGTGGCTCGTGGTATTTTTGCATCCGCGCTTGATAAGCGCTCGTCTGGTTAACTAACGCTCGAGGAAAAATATGCCCTATTATTTTGGCTTGCGAATGCAGGAACGGATGGATGGATGCTGCGAGCGTCCCCTTGGAAAAGGGGCGGCGGGTTGCGCCTCCAGCCTCTTGTAATTAATTTGCCTAATGTTCAAAACACACACACACACACACACACACACACACACACACACACACACACACACACACACACACACACACACACACACACACACACACACACACACACACACACACACACACACACACACACACGCACACGCACGCACACGCACACACATATATATACACGCACACGAAAGACACAATATACAGACACGAAAGAGACACGGCAGCGTCCCCTAGACAGTTTTATGTCTGTCGGTGCAACTTGTGCCGCAGTGCTCTTAGCTTCTGCCTGTGACGGTGGCGGCGCTAAACAGTACGGAAAAAACTAGCTTGATAGGGCAGGTGCTACAACACCCGTCTCAAACGGGATACTCGTATCATCGTCACCGAAGACGAGGCTTGGGCGCGGCGTTGCCACACTGATGTCACTCTTGCGGGATTGCCACTTTAATGTTCAATCTTACCATTTAGGCGAAACTGCCAAAAACGAATGGAAGCAATACAAGGTCTATGGACTTTACAAAGATAGCAAGGCACAGGGGAGGGAGTGATAGAAACATATTCTTGGCTGTGGCCGTCTGCAGCAAAGAGAGAAGCTACGTTTACGTGAACCTGAGGAAGTCGCGTCGAGTCGGCTTGTCGGGTCGAAAAGCAGTCGTCGCGTTCATGTAAATGCTACCGGGTTGGGCCAAGCGAGCGTCAACCCGCCTGCAAGGGGCAGGTCTGCTCGGTCAACCTAAAGGGTGCCTCAATACTACATTGGCGCTGGAATCGAGGCCTCCAAGGCCAACCCGCATGGCAAGATCAATCTAAACGCTGACGTGTCGGGCTGAGTCATCTAGGCTTCTAACTCTGCATACGTGCTTAGAGTTCATGCAAACGTAGCTGCTCGTGGGGTGTCGTGCTAAGCACGGCGCCCAGTTACGTAGCGAAACTACCGCATTACGAGGAGCCATGTTTCTAGAAAACCTCGCGCAGATGATTTTGGCTCGCAGCTTACAATTTATGCGCCAGCGCGTAAACACGGCGCCGCGCCCGCCATTGTTATATATCTACTCGGAGACAAGGACAGCAGAATGCTAAGCCAGAGTGAAGTAACGTAACGTGAGGAAGGAGGAAGTAGTGAGCGGAGACGGTCGCGCCTTTCTGGAAACGGCGCCAGTGTCTATTTCTTTTTGTTGTTCCACTTAGACGGATTCGCCGAACTGACGCTGTCTTTTCTGTACCTCTAGCTGGCTGCGTCCGCTGCAGCGTATTGTGTCCAGAGCTTCGTGCGTGCTAGCCAGGCTCCCGCGTACTGCCAATATAATATACTGTACTATACTATGCTATACTATACTGTGCTATACTATGCCATGCTGTACTTGATTTGAAGTAGTGATCCGTATGTTTTGGATTATCATAAAAATCTAAAATTAGTTTCAGTCAAAAGACGCCTCCATCAGGAAGTTTCACACATACGCTGTTACCTTTCTTTTTGTGCTTGTGTGTGTCGTGTCTTGATAAACCATGATCGCCACCCTATGCGATTACATGATACTTTTGAGCCTTGTAGCATTACTGGCTGGAACTAGCATAATGTCATTTGATGTATCGAATCTCATTACCTAAGACTAACATCAACTGTTCCCGTGCGGGGAAGGGATGTTACCCATCTTACCACGCTCTAATCCATACCGTTTCTTTATAGACTCGCGAGCACGCACTTATTGACGCAAAGGTAGTCATTATAGATTAATTTACTCTCAATAGTCATCGCAAGTGTGAACAGCCCTAGCTTGTAATTACTTCGATTTCGTTTTCTCAGTTTTACTTTGCCGTTTGAAAGGCACTGCTGAGTTGTTTTTGTTGTAGTTCCCATTATCATTTTGGGTGATAGGCCAACAATCAGGTAGCACAATGATACAGCTAGTGCTACGTCTGAGTGTGTCGTTCCCTTTGTTGGTTGTTAACAATCCCTGTCGCTTTTTTCTTTCTTTGTGCCAACGAAAACGTACTGAGCCGCACCGCCTTTATTTCACGCGTTAGGGCGTTTCACGCTAAATTCTCACCATAGCACAGGCTTGCGACACGCGAAAAGCACAGGCAGCAGGGTTTTTATAACTGGTTTTGTTGGTATGTTTGAAGGTAATACGGTAAGCATTGCGAACACAGGAAGACTGCCAGAATTGGACAAGACGGTCGATTCCTTATCCGTGCCTTATACTTGTTCCGTGTTGCTGCTGTTTATAAGGATGGACATTTGGGCGTGTTGGTACTGGTTGAACATGTTGAAGGGGCAGCGCAAGACGACGAATACAGAAGACAGGAACACACAGGACAGCGCTGTCCTGTGTGTCCCTGCCTTCTTTATGTCTTCGTCGTCTTGTGCTGTCCTTTCAAGATGTTTCTTCTGTTTACGCATTCATACGAAACGCGCTGGCTGTTGGGTCCTTTGCACGCGGAGGGTGGTCCCGCAATTACTTCGCGCGTAGCGCGCTCACAGCGTAAGCTGTTCTGAAGCTTGAGAGGCGGACCGAAGATGGCCGAAAGGGTGACGCTAGCGTGTGTCAGTGTGTTACTGTTCTCCTTGTTCGGTCTACGTCTATTTCCGCCTGTACAACGTACGGACGGTCCCTTGGCCCGGCCTTTCTTTGTTGCCGAGTTTTCCTTCCGCGTTTCTCGGCGCGTCCGGAGCACTAATCCGGAGTCCGGCTAATCCTCTCTCGCGCTGTCCGGTGGCGCGCGCGCGGAAACGAATACAATGGCCCCCTAATCTCGTTCGTAAACCGTCTGCGCGCGGGGTATATGTTTGAGGACAGCGGGCGCGCCGTTCAGCTCCGTGGCCATGCCTGGCTTCGCCGTCTTTGGCCTTCTTCTCCCCGGCTAATCCGCCGATCGCATTGGGAGGCGGGAAGAGAGGGACGCCAAATCTGCTCCCGCCTGGCTCGACGCGCACGTGGACAGAGTGTTGAAACCCCTTCTGTTTGAATAAGTCTCGTTCTTCGCGTATTTGCGGTCCAGCTCGAACGTTTATCGTTTTATTGTTTGCTCCCGCAAAGAAAAAAAAAAAAAAAAAAAAGGGAGAAAGAGCATTGTGATCGCTGGCTAGGTGCACGCTTCCCTCCTTGGGATGTCCAGGAATTACCTTGCGCTTGTCTCGTCGTGCGCGCGTGTGGTCGGTAAACACGGCCACGTGCTCTGTGCAAAAGAATACCCCGGCCCTGTGGGTGTTCTTAGTCCCCGTTCCGCTTGGGTCGTGTGGCGTTCTTTAGCGGCTGTAGTGTTGGATCCTGTTTTGCAAAAAGGACCCGTTTTGCGGAGTCCTCTGCTCTTGTCAAGCACCAGGTGAGCGGGCCTCAAGAAGTATACCTTCCGGCCCCGGTTTCCACTCTGAGATTTGACTCATGGATGCGTGTAGCTTCGGGCCGTTGAATACCACCTCGCAATGATATTGCTTGTTGGATTCGCTAATTAAAGTATAGGTGTTTGCGATCAAACAGCATAAAAAAAGGCGATACGAGAGGAGACAAAACAGTGCGTGTCGCTTAATTGTGAAGTGGCGTGTTATTGCTGCTGTGTTTGGGGTGGAGTTGCAACTTCGATGCAGAGCAGCATTCTGTGTCTTAATTACCCAGTTCCCGCTGCTTAAATCAGTCAAGTCTCGGCGTACTTTTGTAGGGAAAAAGAAAAATCCTTTCTCAGATCAACTGTGCCACTCCGAATAGTATATGTCGCAATCGAATCAACTTTCGTCTTGGATATCAGTTAACCGCAAAGGCAGTTTAATGGGACACTAAAGAGAATACATACATACATACATACATACATACATACATACATACATACATACATACATACATACATACATACATACATACATACATACATACATACATACATCTGGCGCCGGCGCCGTTTACATTCTCGTTGCTCTTCCCTCCGCCGCTCCTCGTACGCATATTGTTCATCGGGCGCACGAACTATACGTGCCCGCCCCATCGATAACGCAGCTGTTTTTAGCGCCGATACCTCTCCTGCTTATGTACTGCGATAACCTTGATGTCACGCTGTTGTTCACGGCGAGCGTTCTAATCTGCTCCGTATTTTGACATGTTAGAAATCGCTAAGACCGTTTCTGTTGCAGGACGCCGGAAAAACTACGGAAGGTTAGTCATATACAGCTTTTGCTGTGAAAAAGAATAGTACTTTGATCTTCATTTTCTCTGCTAAATATCAGCCTATTACCGTAACATTAACGAAAATAGAATCTATAGTGAGTAGTTCAGCTGTCTAAACGTTTTTATTGTTTCTGTGCAGTGTCCCTCTAAATCACCTTTCCCTTGCGTCATCACTCGTAGTATAGCATGTAGCGTTTGCATTTCTACTCTGTAGCTTACTCGGTCCCAGTATATCATACATTGAGAAGTGCCTATTAACGGTTACAGAACTTGTGCGTGCGTTCGCACGGAGGCAGAGAGAGAAGGGGAGAGAAGGGTGGCAGATAGAACAGAGGGCGCTGCGTGCAGCCGGGCCGTACGGGCTGCTTCGATGTCGGCGCCGCCGTAGCATCGAGACAGCCTACAGGGCCGCGCACGCCTGTCTCGACGTATCTCGCGCAATCCGGGCCACGTGACCGCCGCCTTTGGCATACAACGAGGGCGAACTGTGCACACCTATCGGAATATAGTTTGTCAAGCTGGCCCTCGTCCGAGCGGCGTTCCCGCCCAGTAAACCACGGGCCGTGCGCCCGGCCGGGCCGCCGACCTACGGAGTCGTGAGCTACGGCGCGGCTCGGCGCGAAAGGAGTTTCAAGTTTCTCCCTTTTCGCGCTAAGCGGCATTTCCGAGAGAACAAGGCACACACGCGGGCACGCACTCTTGCGCGCGCGCTCGAGCAGCACGCAGGACTCGTTCGTTCGTGCGCCCGAGAAGCAGCTGGTTTGGCGCGTGATTTGTTACCTGGTTGGTCGGACGGCTGGAACGAGCGAGCGAGCGGGCAGGCGCAGAGCTAGGAACCGTTTACGTTAGTGGCACGTCGCGCCGCCTCCTTCCCCGCCTCCCCACTTGTTTTTGTTTCTTGTTTTTTTTTTCTTTTTTAATCGCGCGCAATTGCTCTGCGTTTCGGCGCTGCGCGCGGAACGGCTTTTATAATCTCGCGTACTGCGGGCGCTAAGTGCGGCGCCGCGATGAGAACTGACTCTTATATAAGAGCCGGTCTGGCTATGTGGTCTTTCCTTGGGTCTCACACAGGGGGATAATTCTTCGTTCATTCGTTCGATTGGATTTCACTCTATAGCCTGCTCGACGCCGATTTGTTCTATCTGCGCCAGCCGATTACGTTCGCTCACTTCCGTGACATCGCGGTGGAGGCGAGCTTCTCTCAGTGTCGGCGTCGCTCGGGAACTGTTTCGGAGTGCAGAGGCAGGTATACGGCGCGGTTTTGCGAGAGCGCAGCTTGCCCTGAACTGGTCGGCGAGTGCAGACCTCGCGAAGCAGCGACCGCCGGCTGGACCCACACCTGACGTTTGCAGGGCTATATATATATATATATATATATATATATATATATATATATATATATATATATATATATATATATATATATATATGCGCGCGTGTGTGTGTGTGTGTGTGTGTGTGTGTGTGTGTGTGTGTGTGTGGAACAAGCGATGCAGAACGACGGGAACGCGAAGACAAATAACAGCACGTATGCCAATTATACCGACTTTTCTCGCGGGTAAAATTTTTTTTTTCTTCTTCTTTGCGCCGCCTGAACAGTAATGTTAGGGGATAATGTTCACTTGGTAGTTGTATATATCAAGTGTTGCTCTGCGACCATATCCTCGTTGCCTTGCGCCGCTCGTTCGCCTTCGACATCAACTGTGCGTACTCGCAATATAGAAACGAGATGCTGCATTAGTAATACGCAGTTTATTATAACTGCCGCGCCATCGTTCTGCTCCTTAGAGTGTGCATTAGTGACAGCGCCCAGTGAAAAAAACCAGCCGATATGCCGGCCATGGAGGGGCCGGCCTATCTTCTCCTAATTTTTTTATTTAAACAAACCAAGAGAAAAGAAAGCGTAAAGCAGGAAATGAAAATTGCGTGTTCTGCAACCTCCCGATTCTTGGCAAATCCCCTGTTGCGGATACGTTCCGTGTTTAAGGATCATGGTCATCTCCAAATGCAAATGCTTGCTCCACAGAAGTGCAGCACGTGTCATATATAGCCAATTCAATGTTCTGCGCGTTATGTGACGCAAAGTGCCAGGCGTAATTACAGCGCTGGCCTTCATCTTTAACGCTTCATCAACGCCAATGATTAGCTCCAGGCGTCGTGGCTGCCGTCATTAGTTACGGCAACGGATTTGAGTTCCAGGTTACAAAATCTGCCAACGGCTAGGTTGCCAGCTTTCCACGCGATGAGGAGACGCGTATATAAGGCAGCAGCTTTCACGTTTTCGAGCATGACGCATATACATACGAGCTGACGTGCGCTCGATTCGCTGCTGCGAGTTTTTACACACTACATAAACTCGTATGACGCTCGTTGCCCTCTGCGGATTGGTCGGTCTCATCATGACGCCAGCAGTTAGGGCCTGTTTACGCTCGAGCCGCCCATCGCCGCAAGCCGCATCGCACGCGTGCGGTCGCGCGAAAAAATTGCACATGTCGGACACTTGTGCACAAATTTCTGTTTACACTGTGTACACAGTGTGTACACAGTCTACGGCTTACACTGTGTACACAGTGTAAACCGTACACATTGTAAAAACCGAAATTTGCGCAGAAGTGTTCGACATGTGCAATTTTTCGCGCGACCGCACGCGTGCGGTGGGGCTTGCGGCGATGGGCGGCTCGAGCGTAAACAGGCCCTTGCGAGCCGCCGCTCTGGCGCACATGCTATACCATTTTCGAGCGGCTGCTCAAAGATGAGGGAGAAGCGAAATGAAAAAAAAAAAGAAGTGCAGGAATCATCGGCGAATATTCTCAATGACTGTCGCTTTCCCTGAAATGAATCCTGTTTCTCTCTCTGTCTTTCTCTCGTTAAATCTCGTTATGTTCTCCAAATCCCCGAAATGCATAAAGTCTTCCTCCTATTCGGCGAGGCGCGTTCTCCTGTTGTGCCTTGTTAGCCGACACTGACTTGCGCTGATTTGGGGGCCCGGTTGCGTCAGGCGCGTTGGATCATGCACGCCTGCGCAGCTTTCCAGACTTCGTCGCGAACCGATTGCTTCGCTATACTTACGCACTGCCAACAACGCACCTTGCTGCAACGCTTTCCATCGGAGCAACGAATGGCTTCGCCGTTTTCTCGTTGCCAAGGGCGAAGCGAAGCGCCTGCTGCCTAACAAAGAAGCAACACTTGAACACGCGTTTTTGTCGCGTGCTGTCACTAACGGAACGTTTTGTCTCCGCTCGTCGAGCGAAGACCAGTCTTTTTTTTTTTTTTTTCTAGAGCTTAATTATGCCCCCTGACGAAAATCTGACGGTACGCCAGCGATGCGGCGACGTACTTGCTAATTGGCGTAAAGTTTGAAGCTTGTCATGCTTGCAACGCGTCGTGACTATATAGTCACGGAAGGAAGGAATGTAGAGAGAGGCAAATTCATTTTGAGTGATTACATGCATCTATCCCGTCGGACTAAATCAAGAGGGGGAAAAAAATAAAAAAGACTGTTTGCGCCTTGTGGCGCAGTGTACACAGCCTCGAATAAAATCTGCGCATTGCTTCGCTTTGAGAAGTTGCGTGGGATTTCGTGCCGGAGTCTCACAGAAGGGGTGGGAATGGTTGCTGCAGGAAGCTTCGGTGTGCAAAGTGAACCTGGTTAAAACAAAACCGCTGCTAAAACAATTGTTCATGTCGCTCTCTCTCTCTTGTTAAGGTTTTGCATCGCGACTGACGATTGGATCGCGGCTGTAAATGTTCCACCCACGGACTGCGCGCAAGCGCGCATTAGTTAGTTGGACGGACGTACCACACTTGCATTAGTCGCAGTATTTGTAAAATGAGCTATTGGCGAAACACAGGAGAGAGTCGTGTCGGGCCGCCGCTGTGTATTCGCGGCGGTGTAAGGGTTTTGTGTGGTAATGATAAACACTTCTGAAAGCGCTGCTAATGCGATGTGCGAATATACGGGCCAGCTCGTTCTGCGGATCTCGCAGCTACACGGACCGGAAGGCTCTTGATTCTTTGTGTGTGTACCTACGTGTGGGCGTGCGTGTGATAGCGCGGTAATGCGTCCTCATTATCGCTTGCAACATGAGTTATGTAATCGTCATAAAAGAGCAGCTTTTTTTAAGCTGTGGAAACTTACTTAATAATATATATGTACTTTTTATTTTCTTTGTAAAATCTATATACGCGCAACGACCGTGTATCAGTGGGCCTGATTATTAGATTTAGTTTATGTATTCCTTATACAAGAAATATTAACACGCGGTGGCGCAGTTGTATGCGAAAGTCTTGTATTGTTCAAAAGGCACATAATTTATTCATCGAGTTATTTTGATGACAGAAGAAAGTTGCGGCAACATTTGTCGTTGGCCGACACACATCGTTACTTTCTTCTGACAATTTAACGTATTGAAACCTGTGCTCCTGCCTAATCGTTTCTTTGTTTGAATAATCATTTACGAGCATTCGGCTGGCCGCTTCCGCGCAGTCCTGCGATATGTTGCAAAGGTCGTCTAACAAAGCAGAATATATAAGAATAATGGCGGCCATAAAGCGCGCCCCTATATATTTAGCAATGCCGGAATAAGGTTACCATGCAAAGCCGTTTGATTGTGTATTTCAGCTTCGTCGTTATTTTTATACGACCGTCAGAGCTCTCTGAAATGACCAGTTGAGTGCAGCCATTAGTATTTCAGATCTATGACATTGACGCAACTAATCATCTGTTGACGGGTTCAGCTGTATTTTTTTTTCTTCCTATTTTCCGCTTTCTGGGTGGCTCGTTGGTAAGGTTGTAGTTGCTTGCATCCCTGCGTGAAAATGTGCGGATGATATGTGCGCGCCTGTGTGCAAAACATGACGTGCTTCTATAATATGTGCCGCCATCACTGTAAAGTAACTTACACCCTTAAACGTGAATATAAGGATGCGTAAATGTGCCTATAACCAACACTGCTACACATTTTACAGGGTACATGCGTCATGAAGCGTGTCGGCAACCCTGTCTGCGCCGCATTTGAAATTCGGAGAAGGCCGCTTCGTTGGCCGGGGCTCTAACGGATTTTTACACATTCCCAACATAGGACAGTGCTCTAGGCTTCCTCATTGGCTGGTGCCAAAAAATACAAAATACACGGAGAAGTTGAAAATAAAGAAAAGAAAAAGGGAAGACGCGTTGAGTTGTATGAAATGTCTGGTTGGGGATATATGAAGACTGAAGATATAGTGTGACGGGTACAGATCGCGCGTGCGCGCTGATTCGGAAGCTTTGCGGATTATGCATTTAAAAAAAGAAAAAAAGAAGACTGCTGGGCTTTGATGTACGCGGAACTTCGCGTTAATATCGAACACTGCCCAGGGAAGCTGCGGGTCACATTTCGCGTAATGGACGTCGCCTTTCTCTGCGTGATCGAATTAACGGAGTTCGCATGATGAGCGCGGAAGTGTTCTATTCTCAGAACGGATCGGCCGCTGCAAAACAGCCAGTGCTGTGTACGTGGGACCTGAAACTTTCGCCGGGCTCCGGTCATTCTAAATGTGGTGCGCTTCGCGAAGTTCCGGTTTCCCGTGGCTTGCTGTTCACCGTTAGCTTCCCCCCCCCCCCCCCCCCTGTTTTATTTTTTGTTGCTTTGCTGCTCCTTTTCAGTTCGAATTGTAAGGTGGGACTTTTCTAGTGGTGGACGGCCGGCCGTGTTGTGCGCGCATATGCGAGATCAGATGTTGCATAGTGCGCACGTGTGCATAATAGGAACCCTGGATGACTCCCGGGAAGTTGGTCAAACCGGCAAGGTCATGTCTGCCGGTGAATGCATGCAGCTTTCCGTGAATGTGTATAGTGCAGTCTCGGATCCCGTGCCCTTGGAACAGTCGCCAGCGTGAATATATAGGTCGGCACGCTCCCCGTGCTTTTAAGGAACGCGCACAGTTTCAATGAGTACTTTCAAAGACAGGTAAAGGAGATCTGTGTTGCTCTGGTGCTTTACGCGATGCCTGTGTTACACCTGTACTAGTCAGAAAAAAATAATAAAAAATGAAGGAAAACCAACTTTTGGAAGGCATTGGACTGATAGCCTCGTGTAAAATGTCCGGGCGACGCGGTTTGGAGAGTATATAGGAACAGGAAATTCGTAAAATGGAGTTTCGTTTGCACACCCGCTGAAACCTGATGAGGACACCATAAAACTACGCCTGTTGATGCGGCTGAAAGTTGTGGTGGAGGAAGACGAGCTGCAACCTGTATATCATATTTCAAGTTTTGGGCAGCTTCAAGGCGCCTAGATGACAACCTTTTTCTTTTTCTTTCTTTTCTTCTGGGTGGTAGGTAGGAGGGGTGCTTTATTTTTTTTTTGTCGGAGGAGGAACCGTCGTATTGCCGCTCGGAAGACGTCATACGAGGGAGCAAAAACCGTGAGAGTAATGCCTTGTCGTGGTGTATTGGCCGAGTGACTGTGCCATTCTGCTGCTGGGCGCGATGTCGCAGGTTCGACTTCAGCCCAGGACGGCCGCATTCTTATCTGGGCGGAATGCGCAAAGTACGCTTCTGTGTGAACGCTTAGATGCACGTTAAAGATACTCAAGAATTGATCGATGCTGTTACAGCGATGGAAAGGAAGCTGTCGATCCACCAGGAGAAAACTTGGTTACTCAATTGTGGAACGTGACACGTGACTCTTGCGCCTGATGTAACAGGCATTTCGCCTATACACAGCTGGGCAGTCGCGGCCCATTGCAATGTACGTATACTATACTATCAAAGTGTTGCCTATGTTAAAACATATGTTACCTTGTTTCGACTGCTACGTTCACTTCCTGCGCGTCGATCGTCATTGCGCGGCTTTGTTAATCGGCGTCAAATTTGGTCACCTGTCATCATCCAGGCGACATTTTATCGTCAACCGCCATTGTAGAAAACGCACAGATCTCTGCGGGGCACACAACATAACTTTGTGCCTCCGCGCTTCTTCCCCCCTCCTCTCTCTCTCTCTCTCTCTGTAACGGACATCTTCCTGTCGAGTGTGTTTAAAAACATTCCTGTAAAGGTGGGTCCGATGCCACATTTCCACGTTTTACTCGCTGGGATCCTGTATACGAAATGCCTCTTGTACGACGACCGGGTTCCGGCCCAGCGCAAACGCGTCGGCTTTGAAACCTGCGGCGACAGCGCCTGTTTTGTGGACACGGGCTTCGGCCTTGTGCGTAACACGCGCCGTTCGTTTACTCTCGTCTTAATGAACTTGCGCTAGTCATAATGAGGTGCGCGTGTAATGTACACGCGGAAACATGCACACAGCGCGCGTCTCACATGCACGGAGCGCGCATGCTTCTCGTGTATAGCGCATTTATTATGACTGGCACTTACCGCGCGTCTCATGCCACGTATACACATGCGCATTCCGCGCCGCTCGGTATCGCGGTGTAGTCGTTTAGCGCGCGGAAACCTACCTCCGCTTCCATGTCATGCGATCTAAACGCGCGCACGGGTGTACATAGTCCGCGACCGTATACGTAGCGTATATATTTCCATCAGTCGTCCTGTTCGTATACATAAGATGACGTCCGCGAGCGCGCACCCGCACGTGGTTCGCAAATTAAAGTGTTGTCTTCACGGTCGGCGAAAGTGCGAGGGTGAGGGGGGAGGGTGCTCCCGTGACCTACCTAATTGGAAACTCGCAGAAAGATTGACGGCGCCTGTCGAGCGGTGTGTTTATGTCGCATATATACATGGTGCCGCGGCCGGGTTCGGTTTCGACCAACGTTGCCGCGCCGCTGTGTTAGCCCTCTTTGGATGTCGTTGCGTTGGCAGACAGCATGCAGCGCGTGAGCGCGTTTGTGCTATGCGTTAGTGAGGCGTACTAACCGTGCACGTGTTATCATCTGCCTATGATGGCGATAGCACTCTTGTGCATTGCCTTTTTTTAGTTCTGTTCACTACCATTGCGCATTTATTTATTTATTTATTTATTTATTTATTTATTAAAGGGACCACTATACTGGAACAGCCAGCGCAACTCGCCTAGTGAGTGTACAGCTCCTGTAGCTGTGGATAATAACGTGCTCACGTGTTGTTGTGAACTGTCCTTTGGTCCGTACACAAGACAGCATGCACAGTACAGTATGGCGCTTCGACCGTTTCATTTGCCGCTCACGTGCTGCTGCCGCCGCCGGCCGCCGGGGGGGGGGGCTTTGAAGTTGGCTTCGATATTGAGACCCGTAGGTGACGTACACCTTCCTGAAGCGCTTGGATTTAAAGTGGACGGAGGCACAAACCGGTCAGCAGTCGGGATAATCAAGAGACATTCAAAATATTGGTGAACAACAACAACAATAACAAAATCGTCAGGGAAGAAATTGATACGTCTGGATTGGTTACAGGCATAGGTAGCGGTACAAGTTAGAGAAGTTTTGAGGAAGAAAAAGAAGATTCTGGAGATGTATGCCAAAATGTTAGAATGAAAAACTTTTATGGCATACCAGATTAAATGAATCAAACTTGTCAACTCCCCGTTTCATAGGCGAGGCCAATAAATCAACGTAATTGCCATCGTCATAGATAAAACGAAAGATTCTTGGGTTTTATCATGTTGAACCGGCGATATCGTTCAAGCGACGTTCAAGTATACAATTTTCTCTGCGGATGATGGAAGGTTAAATTTCCTAAGGATGCCAGGCTGCCAGTAGCACGAAACCGCAGCCTTCACGTACATGCACGCGTGTGTCTATACACATAGGTCACAGAACGTTTATCATACACCCAAAATGAAATGAGTAACGGTGTACCGAAATAGTTCCCCAAAGTCGCCGCACTTCTTTTCGATTACGAGCGCATTCGCCGGTGATGACGTGCCCGCTGCTGTCATTCATCGCGGCCTGCAATAATAATACTCGCGCGAAGGCGTTTATATCGGCATCCGCGACGGCGCTTTCTTTATGGATAAGTATCAGCCACGCCGCGGTGGGCGTGTCGCGTCTGCCGCGCCGTCATTCATCAAGAGTGGTCGTGAATACGTTCGCGGCGCGACCAGTAATTGGGCCGCGCGCGCGGGGCTCCCGACCGGAGACGTTACGGGGATTACCGACGCGCGCGTGTGCGCGCGCTGAACGATGTGTTGCTCCGCATGATTAACGGTCACTTTCGGCACCACGTAGGGGCGTGTTATCCGTGCGGAGTGTCTTTAATCCTGCTTAGCGCTCCTGTCTTTCTTCCTTTCTTTCTTTCTTCCTCCCTCCTCTCTCTCTCTCTCTCTCTCTCTCTCTCGGAACGCGTCACCGTGCGCGCCACTCGCGTCATCATATATAAAAGCATTATCCAGGTGTTTATTGGGACAGCTCGTTAAGCCGCCCTGGCACTGGCTATCGTGCTGCACGAGGTCGCGGGTTCGACCACTGCCGTTGTGGCCGCATGCATTCTGATGGGGACGGAATACGAAAATGGTTGTGTGTACACGCCAGCATTTGGTCGCACGTCGAAGAACCCCAGTTAGAATCAATCCGGAGTGCCCCGCTCCTCCTCTCTCTGTACGGCGTCCCCTATAATAGTGTTGTGGTTTTGGCGCGTGAAACTCAGTCGTTCATAAAATTTTGGCACTTCTTTATGTTTTAGTCCTTCTATAGATCAGTGTCACGTGCTGTTGGATGTACTTAATTAATCGCCGCTGGTCGAGGAAAATTGGCGTCGCGCAACGTCTGCAAGTTAGTGTTGTTTGGCTTAGCGTTATCCTTTTTCCCGGTATATGCACAGCAGCAGCATTTCGCGGAGAGATTAGCGCGTAGCTTTATCGCACGTCAAGCTCTTGGAAAAATTGTCATCGTGACTCTTTAGATGCTATCGCGTAAAACACCGTTGTGTGTGAAGCGCTGAGCATGCGCCTGAAGTCTGTAACATGTTCCTGAGCAGCGAATTTTAGAGGGATAGCTGATGTTTACGTTACTTCAAGATTTGGTGTTGGAACTTATGGTAGCTTGACTAATTGTTATGTGATAGACTTTGTCACACCCACGTTTCTTTCGCAAGTGCCCTCCCCCCCCCCCAAAAAAAAATAAAGAAGAAAGAAAGTACTTATTTGTTTCGAGAGGGATGCGATACCTCTTAGGTATGAGAATAATGTCAGCCGTGGTTTGAAGAGTGATGTCGTCATCTTTGTCACCATTTCGTCGGTGAAGCTATCGCTTGTGTTTTTGGGTGGCACTGAAAGGCAAATCAACTTGGGGCGATCTTGTATAATATTATTGAAAAAAAAAATCTGACACTTGCGCTAGCTGGCGTCCTGCTCCTGTGCTTGAGGTCGCGGGGACGATTTCCTTCCTTGGGGAGGGCGAGGAAGTGGTGGCGAAATAAGAAAAAAAAAAAAAATGAAAGAAGGAACTCCGTTAGAATACGTGTAGGTTTAGGTGCTCAGGTGGTCAAAGTTCTTCACTATATACCTCGTCTCCCATAGCTCTAGTGTTGTTTTGAGACATTAAGGTTTATCAATCAATCAATCGATCAAGCTCAAAATCAATCAATCAATCTTGCCGGACTGAGCAGTAATTTCTTCCCTCGGTTTTGCAATAATATAAACATTTAGTACTCCTGCCGGTGCTAAGCGCTCGCGTTTCCATTGCTCAAGTTGCTCTTTCGAGCGTCGACAGTATACTTAGTCCGAGGAAGTAAGGGAGCGGGGGGGGGGGGGGTGCAAGTTGAAGCCTGCTTTTGCACCCAGTTGCACCCGAGGCAGTTTAGTTCCTCGGGGCGTCGCCGGCTGTGAAAGTCGTTCGGCGAACAGGCGAAGCCTGATGCTGCGCTCACTGCACGACCGTTTATAGACATGGCGGCTGCGGCAGCGGCGGCTTGCAGAGGGCGCTCGCGGCGCGTGCGCGCTGGCGAGCGAGCCCCCTTGTTTGTACTACTAGCCTGCCAGATAGCGCTCTGGGCGCTGCAGCGTTCGGTCTGGACGCGCGCGTCTGGTTCGTGTCTTTCTGCCCCGCATTTTCGTAGTGCGGTTCCAGCCGTCGTTCCTTCCGTTCCGAGAACTAGGCGGCGGCGGCGGACGCCTTTCTTCTGCTTCTTCTTCGCCCTGTGAAGCGGAATTCTCTTGACACCCGCTCACCATTTTCTCTTTCGACTTCTTTAATGCTGTTCTCCTTGTTGTTGTAGCTGTACCGTGTGATTTTTATGCCAAGTGTATACGGGCTCTACACTACAGGCTCTGGGAGAGGCGAGGAGAGAGCGCCTGCTTTCGTCGCGCCCTGATTTTGCAGTGACTGATGATTCGGGTCCCGCTGATACATCGCGATAGGAGCTGGGCGAGTGTGTTTAGCGGAAGCGAAGGGCTCCCGTTTCGGCTTTGGCCCGAATTCGCCGTCATCGTCGTCGGCGACGTTAACGTTTCCTATAGCTTCGGCCGCTTGCTTCTGCTGCTGCTGCTATAGCGCAATATAAGCTCTCTTGTCATACATTCTCGATAGGCGATGATGAACGGCCGGGTGTATCTGGACTCAATCATGGGAGAGTCTCCGTTGCGTCACGAACCTCAGTATAGGAAGATGGCGCGTGCGATACTCAAGTACCTCGAGCATGTGGGTTCGGCCAGGCAAGTTTTATATACTGTGCGCTTATCAGCGGTTTGTTTATTCTAGCCTATTGAAGAAGGCGTAGGCTAAGTTGGAAGCTTACGAATTATAGCACTGCCTCTTCGAAAACTAAAACAAATAAACGAATAAAAAACAGTACAGCAGACTTATGCGATCGACCTTGCATAACTTTTAGAGAAGCTTTTCTTTTGAGCAGTTGCATTAAGAATATTACGAAACCACACACTTTAAAACGTTGTCCGCATATAACCAATGACATGGCACCATACCCTGCATATTAAATGAAATTAAGTGAGCGTTTACTAATCTAAATCAGTTGGCTGTTGTTGTCCGCAAGCATCCCCAGGGAAGCCTCCCAGCGCACGTATTTTGGTTTAATCTTTCTTGGCAGCTTTCGGTTCTGCCTGACATTTCCGAAAGCACGTTAAATATGGAATAACACCGCATAGGAAATGATTTCTCATTGTAGCTGATGTTTTGCGCTTCTTGCACTTCCTGGATTAACTGTTGTTCAAGAAGTATAGAGAGCGTCAGTGAATGTTGATTCAAGCCACGTATTAAGCAATGAGCTACCAGGTGCTGCTAATGGTCAGCTGCCAGCTTATGGTCGCTTCGTGGAAGAGTGGACATTGCTAAGCGTACAGCGTATGACCACCCTGGTGCGTATGTACACGTACAGCTGGACGTGCAACGCCTGCGCGGTTGAGTTAGCCATGACCCGGGGAGGTCGTATCGTGGCATTTCTTCTCAACGGAACAAAGGATACGCAAAAGGAAGAGTGTTAGCAAGCGTCACTTCTGATATGCGCATTTAACGGCTATAGTTCTATCAAATCCCGGATGCGGACGCCGCATTTCGATGGGGGCGAAATGCAAAAAAACACCCGCGTACCGGCGTGCATTGACAGCACATTAAAGATCCCCTTGCGGTCAAAGTTAATCCGCAATTCCTCACTGCGGCGTGTCTGATAATCCCATCGTCGTTTTGGCACGTAAAACCCCACAATTCAATTCAAATTTCGCACCGGCGAAACGGAACACTTTCGAGTCAAATGATTGCCACAATAACGCTCCAAGAATCGCAGGTGGCGCTTGTGTCTCCTTCAACATAGCGTCCCCGTGTACGCTACAGGGACACTACCGTCGGCTTCGGTGTCTCTATTTGGATTATGTTGCACAGTGCAAAAACTGAGTCCTTGTTCTCGGTCGATCACTTTTGGCAGCGTGAAATACCGGGATCGATGCCTCACTGGAGGACAGGCACTCGGGCAGTGCCTTAGCCAATAAACACGAGCTTGGAGATACATCTGCGAAAGTGATACATCATGAGTACGGCGCCAGTGAACAATAACAGCAACACGTTACATTGCGTCGTGCGGTTGCATATTACCGCGCTGCGAGAAAAATGACGACTATCAGTCGCGCCGTTAACGCCGTGAGATTCTCCTTTGAAACACGACAGGCCGGGCGGAATTCTCGCACGTGGTACACAGGGCGTGAGCCGCGTGGATGGATCGTGCGACTTTAATCTACAAAAGGCCGCGGTTCCCCCAGCGCGGCGTGTTCTCTCCGTGACAAATGAACGCTCCAGTGGAGACAGGAAATGAAAGCTGCCCGCCAAGCGGCTTATAATAGGTGCGCCGCTTCGTGTAGGGGGGGGAACGCGACTTGCGACAGCCACGCCGTCTGGCGGGACGCGAAGCGCACTATTGGCGTGACGGCGAGCGAACGTTTGGTCGTCTGGCACGCGTCGCGGCTGTTTTGTTTGCGGCCTGCATTGTGTGGCGTATGCGCGCGTTTGGCGCTGGGTATGTATTGGCTACGCTCGCGCTGCTGTGTTGCATGCACGTCGCACGTGCGGTGAGATCACGACGTTCACGCTGCCTCGGCCGAAGCGCGTATGTGCGACGTGTTTTTTTTTGTTTTTTTTTCCCGCATACTGTACTACGTGCGGTGCTCGGCTAGACTGCCTGTACGCAATATAGTACTTTCGCATCTGCGGCTGCCGCTACTCGTTACTCAAAGTGCCAGATGTACGTTCGCTCCTGCGTTGTTCGTTTCATTTTTTGCTCGTATTGTATACGCGTGGTTCCATGCGCGCGTGCAAGAATCTTTTTTGTGTTCCCCTGACTTCCGCGTTCCTGCACCAGTTATTGGGTGGGGAGAGACGTGACTCGGTTTCTTTACCCCGACTCCCAGGTTGTATTATTATTTATATTTTGCGTATTCGCGTAGTGGTTACGTTTACACAGTGTTCCCCCAATGTCCTGAATGGTGCAATTTTACTTAAATGGGTTCTTCTTCGCCGTTAAGCTTGACTCTGCTCTGTCGTGGCGTGTGGCAAACAGTTCTCAAAACTTACCAAGTTCAGTCTTTGGCTCCTTTAGAATACGCTGCAGTACGTCTATACCGGCGAACAATGTCCACCGTGGTTGCTTGGTGGCTTTGGCGCTGCGCTACTAAGCACGATGTCGCGGCGGCCCCGCATTTCGACGGCGTACCGTTGAAACACCCGTGTACCGCGCATTGGGTGCAGGTTAAAGAACCCCAAGTGGCCCCGAAATTAATCCAGAGTCCCCCCTCTGTACGGCGTGCTTCATAATCAGATCGTGTTTTTAGCACGTAAAACCCCAGATTATTATTTTTTAATGAACAGGTAACTATAGGCCCTAACAGATGCTGTGAAAACGAGCTACGTCACTAGCGAGCTGGTTCGGGAGACGGCTTCGGGACCTGTCTTTCGTTCTTACGCCTCTGCTGGTTCGTCATGCAAGCCCCTCCTCCTGTGGTTACTGTGGCCGATTTGCTATCGTTGGAGCGTGAATTACGAATAAGCCTCAACGAACATTTCTCGTTATCTGTCTCTATGAGCTCAGTCAAGCAGATTGAAGACGTGCAGTTTGCGGGGCTCCTATATTAAATGTTGAATAACAGTGGTCGGACAGGGGATGTGCGTCGTCGGTGCCAACGGCGCGACAAATGGGCTGCAGCTCGGCTTCGTCAGGGCACCAACTGCCCCCCCCCCCCCTTTTTTTTTAATGAAGATGCGCGCCCCTTTGTGGGAACGCTGGCTCCAGCGACGCCTTTTCTTCGACCGCAATTATCGCACTTCAAGCCTTCATCTTTGTGCGAACATGCCATAGTGTTTTTAATCAGAAGTTGCTGGACCCTAATTCCTGCAGGAATCTAGGTTTCATCGCTTTCTGTTTTGCGTATACTCTCTCTCTCTCTCTCTCTCTCTCTCACGTGACGATGAGGCAAATATGGAGCTCTCGCTTTGCGCGACGAGGAGGCCTACCGCGTGTTTCAGTATAACTTATCAGTGCATCGATGAGCACGCGCGCGCGCGTGCACGCATTCATAAATGCATGCATACGAGTGCGGATCGCCGGAATGGCGCTATATGTATAAGCGGCGTGCCGTAATTGCCTCATAAGGCGCGCGGGCATGCGGGATGGCTCTGACGAAACGCGAAGTTCGTTCGAGTGTCTCGCGACACTCCATTATGCGTGGCGCTCGATTATGCGTCGCGCGCCCGCACCCGCGTACTAAAAAAAACGTTGCGCAATCTCTCGCCGTACCTCGACGACGAGTCTGATGGCAGAGCGGCGGCGGCTGCTGTTGATGCAGAGTGTGAGTGGTCTACCAGCAGCGACCGCTTCGCGTCGCGGGATCGTCGTGCCTGCATGTCCCGGCGTTGGAGAAAGCGCGCCTCCCGGGCAGCAGACGAACGTTTAGGGGAAAGGTGGTGGGGGTTTGCATTGGCCAAACACGTGACGAGTGAGCGAAGCGGCTATGCGCCAGGAAAAAAACGGGCCGAGTGCTCGCGTCCTTGCGCGTATTTGCGCCTTCGCGCCTGTGTGGTCTTTCTGTGCTTCGTGTATGTGTGTGCATACGGGCATGCACATACATATGCTAACGCATATGTATGCATATTATATATATGTGCGTCTTTTAACGCGTGTCACTGTAGTGCGCATGCGTGTTTGGCGGTGTGTGCGCACGCGGAAGCAGATATTCAAACGCGTAACTGTGTACGTGTGTGTGTACGTGTGTACGTGTGTGTGTGTGTGTGTGTGTGTGTGTGTGTGTGTGTGTGTGTGTGTGTGTGTGTGTGTGTGTGTGTGTGTGTGTGTGTGTGTGTGTGTGTGTGTGTGTGTGTGTGTGTGCGCGCGTGTCGCTTTTGCGCTTCGACATTTGCGTTCGCCTTATTTACGCACCGTCTCGAGAGATGAGCGCACCGACCTGGTGGTCTCCCGCCTCGTGGCGTGGTGCGTGTTCGTGTGTATATATATATATATATATATATATATATATATATATATATATATATATATATATATATTGTCGGGCGCATCTCAAAACTGGCACGTGCGTTACTGGGCAGTGACTGCAACGCTTGAAACGATTCGCGCATTTGTGGAGTGAGCCGTATTTCGAGAGATAAATGTATGCTGCAAAATAAATAAATACATAAATTAAGAGATAATGTTGTAGCTAGGGAAAAAAAATCGGGCAATAACATATATAATGTGCTTTAGCAGGGTACTATGTTCGGCGAGTTGGTACATAGCTAATAAAAGTATTGTAGCGCGGTGTAAAATACCACACGGAAGAAAAAAGACGACAGAAAGAGCTTGCGCAACTTGCTTTATGTCGTCTCTACCTTTTCTCCGTTATGTTATTTTACATTGCGCCAGTTTACCTCTATTACATACATACATACATACATACATACATACATACATACATACATACATACATACATACATATATACATACATACTGGTAGAGTGATAACCATCCTATATAGTGGGTTACAAGTCAACGAAAGGTGCAACGTCTTTGAGTAACGAGTATAATGCACGGAGCAAACGGAGAGAATGAGCGAGTGGCTCCATTGATTGACTGAGTTATGGAGTGCGTGCTTTCTAAAAGTCATAAAACATCGTGCTTTGAGATCTCGTCGGCCTATCATCGCAGGTTGCTCCCACGTCGGGAACTTCGCAGAGCCTATTCTGCCCGTATAATATTCCCACTTCATTGTACTCTCATCGTCGCGTGGCGCATCTCTGAACCCTGTCCCTCATATACGGAACAAAAGGACCGGATGGTGACTGCACAAGTAGAAATAGAAGACAGTGAGAAAGAAAGGTTGAAGGGTGACATCGTATCGCTTGTTTTTTATTCGAGCTTACCACGATTTATATTCCGCGTGAATAATTAAATGAAGGAATTACTGTCGAGGGCACGGCTCTGAAAGGACCAAACAGGCGGCACAGTAACTCCCCGTCGGATGCGCTGGCGTCGCGGGGACGGATCATCGCCGCCTGGGCGTTTGGTCGGGTCGAAACCCCGCGCAAATCAAAGGCATGGAGAGTGTACCCATGAAAGGGATGCAAATGCACGATACCGGGCTCACACAGACACACACACACACACACACACACACACACACACACACACACACACACACACACACACACACACACACACACACACACACACACACTGCAGCGTGAATGAACATCGATCAGGTTTCGTATCGCGCAGTCGGGAGTGTAGCGGCAAGAGCAAGTTTTTTGTCTTTCTTCTGTTATTTATTTATTTTTTTGCTTGAGCAGAGTCTGGGTTAGCTCTTTTATAAACATGCAGCCCAGTTTTTTTTTTTTTAGAGGGGGGGGGGGCTTGTGATGAGAAAGCGAGCGCAACTCGCCGTCTTTCTTCTCAGCGTCGTGTTTCATCTGTTCGCCGCGAACTGCAGCATGAAGTTGCGCCAACTATTCCTTTCGCGCGCCATATTGGTTTCCACGTTACAATACACCCGCATGGTCCTGTTCTTTAAATTAATTTTTAATTTCATCGTTGACATAAAAGGTTAAGCGACATTGCGGCGTATGTTTTTTCCTGGCTGAAAAAAAAATTTCTGATTATATTTTGCTGTAACCGCTTGACTGATCCTGTCAACTATTGAGCTCTAATCATTTTGCTTCGGAGACGAGCCCTTGTACAGAATCATTCGCTTTTTACCAAACGCGTTTTCGCCGCGCGCATTCATGCACTGCGACATCTAAGGCGCAGGCAGGTCACAGAAAAAAAAAAAAAAAAAATGCAAGTTGCCCTGTGTGCGGTACGGAACAAATTTGTGAATCTACGCCGACTGGGAAGGACGCGACGCTGTAGTTGTAGGACTTAGCACCTGTAGCGGGATTTCTGCATGTATGGCTATAAGTTTGCTAGATTTTGACAATGAAAGCGTGTATGTGCCTAAGGGGGAGCACTGGTGCAATAGCAGAAAGACGAGTGCTGGAATGTATATTGGTCAGATTGATTGATTGAGTGGATTTAAGGTCCCAGAGCAAGGCTAGGACTATGTGAGACGCCGTATACGCTTCAGATTCATTTTGGCGACCTGGGGTTCCTGAGCGTCCAAACCAAAGCTTGGTACACGAACGTCTTTTTGCATTTCGCCCCATCGAAATGTGTGACTGCCCGCGCCGAGAATCGAAACCAAGACCTCGTTCGTGCTCAGCAGCAGAGTGCCGTAGCCCCTGCGCCACTGTCGTCACGTGACGGTGTGATACTTTACGATACTGTATAGTGTACACGTCACCTCGACACGACGGGACGCAAGCGGATGAAATAAAAAGAACGAAGGAAGGAACTAAACGCGTACGGTGCTCCCAAATGTGCGTGGATCCGCTTGCTGCATAAAGGGTAGAACCAGAAAGCTCTGCATTGAAGTCAACGAAGGCATTGGAAGTCGCCATATAACGTGAGCATGGCGCACAATGGCAACAAGAGTGCGCGTATTGCTAGGCCATGAGAACGAGGAAGGAGTAAGACCAGCCCGGGGGAGGGGGGGTTATACAAAAATGCGCAATATCGAGCAGAACCAGTTCGCATGTTACTTAAGACCCCCTTTATTAATGTAACTCGCCCTGGCGCGCCCTCTGGGAAATCATTTCCCCGACGGTTTCTCCACTCCCCCCCTTCTTCCCCGCCTGCTCGGTGGAAGGGTTCGATGGGTTGGAACCCGGGGTATTCAAATCCCGTTAGTCAATTACCGTAGCGCGGGACGGCTTGGCCCGAATCCCTGCCGTTGCTCTAGCGTAATCGGAAGCGAGGCACCACGGGTACGTGAACGTGGGGCGCAGAAGAGAAATTACGTGCTCGACCTGCATTCCGCTTTATGGGATAAGGCCCATCGTTGCGAATAACCCGCTCCATTACTCAGCTATAACTTAGCGTTCTACGCTCCGACGGAGCCACCCTTTTGCTGCCATCGATCAGCAAGGGGCTTCGGAGACAAGGGGAGGGAGAAAAGATCACCTCGCTCCACCGACTAGTAAGTCGCAACCCCGTATTCAAAAATGCATCTTAACTTGAAGCCCATGCTTGACTTGATCAAAGGACGTTTGGCAGCTATACAGTTAAATCGTCACTGGGACCTTGGAAATAGTTCGTCGAATCGAAGGACTTCGTTCAACGGAAGGCATACGAAAAAGGTTATCTTATTTAAGAAATTTGATGTTTCTCTACGTACGCATGTATCGTAACCCGCTGAACGTGTCTTGTGTTCTTCAAAGGGCGCTCCTAACCCTTTTGACATGTATCAGTGGCATCCATGACGTTAACTAAAGCACATGAAAGGGAAAAAACTAGCATCCATCGGAAATGTAGCACGTAGCTTCGTGCTACAGTTGGGGGGAATGCCAATTTTCCCCCTACGACAGACACTTCTTGCCTTAGCGCTATAGTATTGTAGTATCGAGAGGTGTAAAATTGTAGAGTTGCAAAAGCGGTAACAGGGAAATGGTTTCAAGAGTGATTTTTTGTATAATTTATTTCTCCTCACGCGGAAGCAATGTTCGTTCTTGTGGGAAAAAAAAAAAAAAAATAGAACTCCATCAGTTTATTCTATTTTCTTCGTCAAGGTATAATACTAAGAGCCAGCTATTTGCGCGTGTGCTCAAAGGCACTTCCTAGGCCCTTTAATGTGCGGCCTCATTAAAGAGAGAGAGAGAGAGAAAAAAAAAAAAAAAGAAACGCTTCGCACGGCCTGGCTCGGCCCGTGAAGGCCCGTGATGATGCAGACCAAATTTTGTTCGTGTGTTTGTCTGTCTCGTATGCATGCGGACACGCGCACAAATTCCGGTTTTATTGTCCTTATCGTGGGAGTTTTCTAACCTTGACTGTTTTGATTTACTGCAAGCGGCGCACCTTTACCACCGGCTGTACTCTCTCTCTCTCTCTCTCGTTAATCACCATGATCCTTGAATCGACATTCTGAGCATTTTGTGTTCCACAAAGTTGCATGTTTTGGTCGAACACCAAGGGCAATCTTAATTCTGCTGTTTCGTGGAGTAATTTTCTCTCTCGATTGTTTCGTTAATTCGTCATTGCTGCGCGCAACTTTCATCTTCATCCATGCGGCCAATCCACCTTTCGCAAAAACAACAACGAACTTTTTCAACTCCTGCTTTTACAGCGTTTTTGTCAGAACGTGCTCGCTGGCATTCATTTGGAACCTAACAAAATCTCACAAAATACCTTGCTTGCATCGCTTACTCTTTTCCATTATCAACATTGGTGTTCAGTTTTGCATTTGCGTTATTAATATGCATGCCTCATCAAGTGCCCCCTCCCTTATGCATATAAGACGTTATCTTTTGTGCCGTTCATTCTGGAGCTCAATTTCGAAGCGCGCCTTGAATTATTGATCGCCGCATTACTCGCGGCAGACAGCGAGTCCGCATGCGCTCACACTTTTCCTTTTTCTTTATTTCTTTCTCGAAACTACGCGCAGTACTTCCAAGATTGGATCCCAATATAGCGCCTTACTTGAATTCTGCCGTCGTCTTAAGCAGCAGCAGGTAGGTAACTTGTGTCTCTGCTTCACTGCATCACATAAAGATGTGTCCGAATCAACGCCTCCACCTAACCCCGGCTCTTTTATTTCCCATACTCTTTCGCTGTATCTTTTTGTCAATCTTTTCTGTCGCCTGTGCGACGGCAATTCTATTGCCAAGGATAATGCAAATAGGGACCGTATTGGAATCAGTTCCACAAAGAACGGATGGCGCGCGGCGGTCCTTTGTGATTTCTAAAGGAACCCGATAGGTTTTAGTTAGGGAAGCTAGCTAGCTCTTCGCAACTTGTGGAATTGGCGAGCCGGTCAGTAGCCACCGCTGTAGGATCTCGACCCTCACTGTGTGCTCTATTCCGTCTTTTTCGACCGTCTCTGCCGCCATTTTATCTCTGCAAACACTTTCCTCTTTTCTTATTCTGCACGGTGTTCCGTACCGATGAATAAAGGCTGTGCCCGGGGCACTTCTTCTTGTTCTTGTCTTGGCTACAGATAGATCGCTTTCTTGAGGCTTCTTTTCTTTTTGTCTACGAGCGCGCCTGGGAAAACGAGCGTAGAAATTTGTTGTTTCCCATGAAAGAGGAGACGGCTACGCTTTTAGGACAAAATGCGGTGGATGAAACTAGCCACGGAGTAAAGCAAGGAAGAAAAAATGAAAAGCGCGAAGGGAAAAGCTTTTTCCACTTCCTGATGACGCGGCGCCTCGGGAGGTGCTCGGAAGGGCGTTCTTGGCAAAACGCTTTATGTTCCCTCCTCTCCTCTTTCGAAGGGCCCAAATTGCAAAGCAGGAAAGTGGGGTGGGTTGTTTGGGGGGGACAGTCAAGGCGGTAGTACAAGCGGCTGCGCATTGTCGAACGAAAGCTGCAAAACAGCCCAGAACAAATGCAGGGAAGAGAGACCTGGGAGGATGACAAAGTAAAAAAAAAAAAAAAGTAACGGGAAGCCGGCTGCACTGTTGTGCTTCCAGCACTGCTAAAGCAAAACACACAAAAGTTGGCACGCAAAACGTTGGGAGCGAGCGCGCCGCTTTTGCCTACCAGCATGCGCAACCGCAGCGCCTCCTTCCCGCCGGTTTCTCGGCGGCAGTCCAGTGTCGCCGCTGCCGTGCGCCCTGCGCGCGCTTATTGTTTTATTATTGTTTGTTTGCCTTTGTTGTTTATTTTTTATCCCCCCGAGCCTGCTTGGATGCTTGAAGCGAAGAGCGCGTTCCGTTCCGCCTGAGGGTGTCGGCTCCGCCTACCTACCACCGCGACGGGTCGCCTCGCGCGAGCGGCTGGTAGGCGAGCGAAAACGAACCTGCGCGTGACGTCGGGCGTGACGTCACACTGGTGATAGGAAGGCAGCGCCGCCGCGACGCGCGGCCGGAAAGCGCGTTCTCCTGCGGCGCCACGGAGACTACTCGGCTGGTGGCTGGCTGCGGCTGCGAACCAGTCTTACTGCCGCTTGGCTTTCTTCTGCTAGGCTGCTATCGAGCGGCGGGGAAGCCGGTCTCCATCGACGTCCTTCTCTCGCGGGCAGCGGCGACCCCGGGCTGCCTCTCTCTGTCTCCCCGTGCGTGTGTATGTGTGCGATTGGGTGTGTGTGCGTGTGTCCGTGCGCGCCGACGCTTCGTGACATTCCATTCGCGTCTCTGTTGCCGCCGGCGACGCGCGGATTCCTTGCTTGAACCTCGGGCTCCCCCGATCACCGCCGCAAGGGATCGCCGTCGCGTCTCCTTCGTTCGTGGTGGTGCTTCGTTTAGGGACGAAGCTCGTGCCGAAACGAAGGAGCCGGCGCGAGTGTTCGTGGGGCGAGAGTAACCGACGCCGGGCATCCTCTTCGTCGACGAGCAGTCACGGCTCCCCTGTGGGCGCTTCTTGCACCTCAGCCGGCCTTCTACCTCCTTCACCGGCGTCGTCGAACCCTAGCGAGGTATGTCGTGAATGTGTGTGTGTTTGAGTGGCTCTGGCGTCCATGCTTCCTTCCTTCGGTGCGCCGGGTAGTTTGTTGATGTTGGCTCTGCCATCCGTGTCTCCTTCGTGGGGTCTGCTTGAAAGGACGCTTGTCTTGCCTGCTGTGCTCCTCCAGTTGCATGTTTTTCCTTGTTCGTCATGGTTGGCAAATGTTCTTTCTTGACGCCTTCGCTTTGATTTCCTCGAAAGAGTTGCTTGTTGTTTTTTCGCGCCGGCGTGCGTTTACGCGATAATCTTCCTTGTGATCTTGCGCTAAGTGACCTCTCCTTGTGCTGCTCTTTGTCGCGTATAGATGGGGAACATCAGAGCAGTGTTTGGAACCAACAGCGGCGTCCTTTGTCAGGGCGTCTGCTATATTATTAGCTTGAAGTCGGTGCCGTGAAGTGTCTAGAAATTAGAACACTCCTGGTTTCCCCCAACGAGTCACAGCATAGCTAATACCAGTGTTTTACCCAACGGATTGTTTCGTTTGGCAGTGCAACTGAAGTGAAGTGTCGGTGATTCATGGCACCTTCATTAGTCCAGTAATAACTAAATCAGCTTCTGCCTCTTACCGAGGCAACCCAGGCGGTCACCGAGAGCCAAATATCTGCCTGTATTACATGCAATGTCCACCGCTCTTGTTTCTCAACGAAGATCTCGCCACGTTACGTGAGCCTTGTTGTGGTGCATTTGGTGCGCTTCAGATAAAAACCAAGCTCACAAGGTTATTCTGCTAGACTTATTACCGTTCTTATGGTACGCTCAGGGGGAAATGCTACCGCATGGTGTCGCTTCTACTTCATTGTCATCACCGTTCGCTCGCCACGAATAAATATGGCGAGAGACGAAATCAGCTTTAGGGCATATATATTATTTTTTACGCCAATACCGTTCGTAAGAGCAGTTGCTAGCCAAACCTGCTATTGGACGTATTATTATTACCGAAGGTGGCCGGCCAGTGGCATAGACCATGCGCAAACGAAAATCTTTGCGGATTCGGATCCATGTTTTCAGACACACTTCAGCCCGGCCCTCCTGGGTCGCACTCGAAACGTTCTCGCGCTCTCTGGTAATCGGCTTCGTGCGTGCAAGTTCGTTCTGTCGATACTGGCCATGTCGGGAATCCCTGTAAGCATGTGGAACTGATGCGAAGGCACGTTGTTCTGGCGGTCAGCCACACCAGTTTGGCGGCGCCTACGTACATTATATATACATATATATAGTCAGCCACGCGAAATCGTGACGAGCTGACCGGGATCGAAATGCGTTTCTCTTTTCGCCATTCGTGGCACACGCGTTCTTGTGGATGGAGAATAGAACGACCGCTTCTCTCCACCACTATCTCTCTCTCTCGACTAAACGCTCTCGCTAGCGCCTAGGATTGCTTTGCCGATCGTTTGCCTAGCGGAGGTGGAATGGAGAAGGGAGAGGCCGCGGTAGAGGGTGAGGGTGACCGAGCGTTCGCGCCGCTGACGATTACGGAATATTTCGGGTTCACGAGTGTTGCGCAACTGGTGGCCAAGCCCGCCTCCCCTCATCGATGTGTTTATATGCAGCACGGCGACTTGAGAGAGAGAGAGACACTCACGCAGCCAGAACCTTGCGGTTCCGGTTTTCTTTCTTTGTTTCTTCTTGTGTTTGTGTGTGTGTGTGGGGGGGGGGGGGGGGTGCAGGAACTGGGTCTCGCGCCTTGACCGTCCCATGGTAAATGGCTTCTCGGGCTTTGCCAGAATGCCTTCTCCGCTGCGCATTCGTGGCACCTGCTCTCGGGCTTTTAACTAGAACAGGTGAATGCGGTGTGTATATAACCGCGCGCGGAAACAGCCTCCTTCCGCGCTTTTTTGTCTGGACGTTCTTGCAGCGCCACCTGTTGTGTTTGTTAGTGCTTTGTTCTTGTCGTTGCATCCGTTTCTTTATTACCGTACGGACTAGGATCAGACGGAACGAATGGAATAAAACAGAACGACTGCGTTAGGTCGGAGAATGGAGGTCGAAGAGCAGCAGAGTCGTCTCTGTGTTACGAGGTTAGACATCGCGACTTCGCGCGAGATTCATTTGGTAGCATTGCGGGTCCTCAAGTCAGTTAGTACGCGACATTGGTCAGTAGTGTATGAATTAAAGCACATGGTTCTGGAATGACACAATATAGGTGGGAGCCTCTCTTTCGGAGTGATACAAAGAAAAAATTATCTTATTAGCTTCCCCACTTTCTTTTTATCACGGTGCAAACAAACTTGTATGTTTTTGTTGGCACTTGTCAATGTATAGTCAGACCACACATACCTTAGAAGCGCCGGCGAACGCGCCAAGAGTACCACAACAACCACGTCTCTGTGACCCATGCAAGGCTTATTAGACTTCTTGCCGTATAGAAGGCATTCGTCCGCAGTGGCTCAGATAACTAGCACGTACCGAAAGGGCTGTTAATGCCTGTGTGCACTGGAAATTAACAATGACTCGTTCGTAGCTAGAGGTTAGCGTGAAATGTCGGGAAACGTGGAAAATTAATAGCTCACACATGCAATTTTTTTTTCCACCCTGTATACCGAAGCTGATGGCAAGCCCCAACGCTTGCAGAAACTCACTTTCCCGGTCCTTGGCTGACGAAAAATGTCAGTAGCTAACCGGTGTCGTGAAGTCGGGGGTCCGTGCAGCCAACGAAGATTCCCTTGGTGGCACCGTGCCACGTGCCGAGAGAAAGAAGGGTTCCTAGGGACGTTGAAGAGAATGGAAACAGGATTCGAACGCAGTTCCAGCTATCGGAGCACACTGTGGTACCGTTGTCAGATGGTGAGAGGACCCGGCACCCAGAGGTGCTGCTCTCTATGAGCTACCCGTGCACGTGGTGCACCTGTCTCCAACGTGTCGCAATAGGAGGCAACTACCTGTTGCCGACGCTTCTTCTTTAGGGAAGGGCCCTTTCATCGATAACTGGCCAATTCGTGACGGTCAGGAGGGCGACGTTGCCCTCTTGAAGCGAAACGGATGATGAGGCGTGAACATCAACCGTGACAAACTGTATTTGGCTAGTGGGGCATCCCCCGCTCTGAAAGACCGCCAGGCACCACACCGGTCAGTTCGGAATTTGCACCTCGGGAAAAGGTGTCAGTCGCTGAAATATGCCACATACGCGAAGGTATTTCTCACTTTGCCCATCTGCAAAATGCTTCATTCAGTAAAGCGGGCTCCGTATTTCTAAAATAGGTATTCCCATTACGCGATAAAAGAAGGGAGAAAATAAAATAAAAAAGAAAAGACACACGGGGACACCCAACGCTACACTTGTGTGTCTGTGCTTGTGGGTCTCGTCTTTGGTCCTGTATATTATCGCGTTACGGGAATACAATATTCCAGATGCGTTGCCAACAGCACCCACAATGTGACCCTCGTGAACCTTATTTCTAGTTTTGTCGCCAAATGAGTGCTGTAGCTGTTGGCAACTTGGCGCTTATCGCTTTTATCTCTTTCCCCTTCGTAGGCGCTGGCGCCGAATTTACGACGATAGCGGCCGGCTAATCGCTACCGCGAAAACGGAAGCCTTGAGGTCGTTTGCGCGGCGAGGTCACGCGTGTCGCGTTTCTCGGAGGCAAGCGGAAGATGTGCGGTACATTACGCACTGCGAGACGTGGATGCACCCGCATAAGAAAGATGTTGCATCCTTTGGAGTGTTAAGCTCGTCTTAAGTGTTCATCATCGCCACTACCTTAAAGACCCGCAGTGCTTATCATTCTCGCTAGCTCTATAATCAACATAGTCCAGCTTGCTCTAAGCCGACTGGACTCGAGACCGTTATCCTAGTAAGAAGAGAGTTTTAGCAGTGCCGTATTACGGTACGGTAAGTGCGGTATACGGTACGGTATTACCGTTCCGTACTAACTTACCGCGATGACCGAAGACGTTTTAGCTGCGTGGGCCGCTCGATGCGTGCGGTAATGTGATAATGATGATAGCGGCTAACATTGGGGCTTTGCAGAATACAATAACTATGCGCTGGGTGCGAAATATTCATTTTGACGAATACTAGAAAGCTTTAGCTTGTCCATACACGCATTATTCTTTACAGAAGTGCCCGGCTACGGCAAACTTAGACGCCAGTCACAAGGCCGGTAGCGACTTCTTGTGACACTTCGTCCTGCAACACGTGAAACCTTTTGTTACATAGATGTTCTTATCTCCTCAATACATAAAAAAGGGTTTGTTTCTTGTAGATTGCACCGCGGCTGACACTTTACACCAGCAGATAAGTAGAATATAGTTAGTTACTACAACAAAAACTCTGCGTCCCCTCTAAGTAAACTCTGCATCACTAGATGGCGCCACCTACCTGGTTTTTTTTGATGTCACTGTTTACTTGTTGTCACTTCGTCGCTCCGCAGAAGGTGATTTAAAGTAACTTCTCGCCTTGGTATTATCATGGTAAAAAAAGCACGCGAGGCATGGACTCTGTGGCCGACACCAGCTTCTTACTGTTTTGGCTTGGTGCAGCTCGGCTCGCGACACACGGTGCCAGCCGAGCCTTACCGACTCCTTACCGTCTAGCATGCCGTACGGAAAGTCATTCCGTACGGTAAAGTTCGCGCATGCGCAGTCCTCGACCGGTACGGTATTACGCACTTACCGTACCGTATACCGTACTTTCCGTAGCACCGCTAAAAAACCCTAAAGATACTCAGATCGTGGCCACACCAATCACTGGCACAAGAAGCCGTTCGTGCGCTAGTACACTACTTGAAGTGCACTGGTTTAAGAGACCGCTTATAGCATCCCTGGGCATCCTCCCACGTGCATTCAGTGCTCCCTGTTTTCTTCCTTCTATTGTATTCTCCTTTCCCTTACCCCCAGTCTAGGGTAGCAAATCGGACGCGCGTCTGGTTGACCGCCATGTCTTTTCTCTCCTTGCCTTCTCTCTTCTCGTCGAGCGATTTTCTTTCTCTGCAACGCGTGTCCCGAATATTTTCCTTCACAGTTATGAGACACGTACCCGTTGCGTTCTCTCGCTCTTTTCGCTTTTTTTTTTTCCAGAATCGCACAGGCCACGCAGAACACAATAATTTAACGAATATATTTCGCGTTGCAGTGAGAGGAAGAAAAGTGATGGAGAGGCAGGCAGGTCAACCTGACGCATGCCAGGTTTGCTACCCCACGTCGTGGAAAAGGGATTAGCGGAGTGTTTCTCAGAATAACGCATTAAGTTATTGCAGCACTCTTATAACACTGCAGTACTGTATATCCTAATGTTTTTTGTTGCTGTGGTCAGCCTTTCCCCGCTGTCACGCTCACAAGAGAAAAGGCCCCCGAAAGAGCAGGGGGAAAGCTGCAGATAAGACGCTAAGGTCAATCGCACACTTCCGCTTTGCTACCTTTCGCCGAAAAAAAAAAGGGGGGGGGGGATAGCGGGACACAAACTAGGAGGAAGAGAAATAACGCATGCGCAGCGGGTTTCTTCGGTAAGCACAGCAAGAGGTGCTGGAAAAAACAAAAGTCTGCAGCACCGAACTTTTGTGTGTTTTGCGATGTTCGATGCGTGTTTTTTAGGCATAACTGAAACAAGAAGCAACGAACTTCCAGCCGTTACTTACACGCTGAGGAAGTCGCTAGTAAAGCTAATCAAGACTGCACAAGGGCCGCGGTGCCTAGTCGTTCCGACTCGATATCTGAAGATGCAATTTGAACGGGTTTCCAAATGGAGCAAACAAGGCATAGTTTATTGAAACGTCACTTATTTAACACGGCACAATGCCGAGAAAGAGAGATGAAAAGAGAAAGCCAGGGAGGACGGCGAGCGGGCTACCGCCGGACAGGCACACGGAACATGTTGAAGGGTCTCCTCGCCACCAGTCATCAGGCTCGTAGCACGTTGCATTTTCGGAAGTATATGGCCCTTTAGTTATAGCACATGAGCTATTGTGCTGGGAGATTCCACCTTCGGACACACTACTCTCTGTCTCTCTCCTCCTTGCGTGTGAATTGGCAAGACAACACCAGCAGTCGGCTTCGAAGTTCGGTGGGGTTCGCTGTGAAAGCTTCGCTCTAAATGTACGAAGCCGTGATCTGCGCCCTAATACGTCGCCCGCTCGACGGCTCGGAGGATGCGAGCGCCAGACGTCACACTCCTCGGCCGGCCTCCTTGCTACGTCAGCTGCGCGGACGCATCGCGTTTTCCTGCCATTCCACGCTGCGCCTTGCAGGTAGCGAGAAGGCGGCGGCGGCGGCACGTCTTGTCCTTCAGGGGTAGCGAAAGCGAGGTGCGGGAGAGGGGGACGAGGGTAGAGTCCTGCGACGCCCGCGGAGTTCGCCGACTCGTGTTTTTCTCTCTCGAAGGCCGAGGTCTATCCCCGTCGGCTTGGCGAGAGCGCGCGCGCAGCAGGTTATGCCGGCGCCGTGTAGCCACTACCAACGCCGAGCAAGTTGCGCGCAGCGTCGCGGTGTGTGCTGCCCTCGAGTATAGTACGCTGCCTCCGTGATTTCGTTTGCGACGGCCTGGCGCGATCGTCGCGTTTCCTCAGCGTCTTGCGGGTTCAGACTTCAGATCGCCGTCGCCATTGTTTCTCCCCGTCTGTACAGGCACACGCGTGATACGGCTGCTGCACGGTATCGCTCATGTCTAAGCTCGTTCTGGGCGGCTTGGACATTGCGAAATGGCTCTTTCTTCTGATGTCGCTTAGTTATGTCAGGCCGTGAAGTTGCTGCCCATGGGCGCACACTTTGTGATCTTCCTTTGCCTTTGCGGTTCATTGCAGCTTCTAATACAAAGCGTAGACTGCGGGGCTTTTTTTTTTTTACTCGGAGATGTAAAACCTGCAGTTGCGGAATCTTTCCCGATATTAGACACGCTATGCGCCTCCCCGTCGTTAGTCCACGTCATTCACGTTCTCTGCGCGTTTTAACGAATAGGACTTAGCAAAAGGGCGCTCTTCTGTTAGTTCTGCGGACAGGGTGTCATAATGGTTGTTGTAGCCGTAGAGACACGCATATACACGCACGCAGCAACGCCTTGCTCAGACCCATTTTCCACAACGCTTTTTATACGTTTCGTGATGCTACGAGCGATATTACGCAGCGGATCTTGGAGTTTGTCACTCCTTGGTGGCGCGTCCGTCGGTCGGTCGGCTAACTTGTGAAGCATGTCCCACGAAGCATTGCCGGATTTCGAAACGCCAGTTTTGCAACTGCCGTAATTGCAGAAGCTACGCGCTCGCTTTATCGGCGCCCATGACACGGCTGCGTTTCGCCGCTTCTGTTAAGATGTAGACAACGTTATTCTCTTGCCCGTCGTTGCGGTCTCGCACGATGCGTGCCGCTCGCAGCCTTTAAGCCGTGCTGCGTGCTACTGTGCGACGGCGCTGGCAGCGCGCGCACGTATACATTAGACCGGTCCAGGCAGCCGGTGACGACGATATGACGATGGCGCTAGTGGTCGCGGAGCTTTGTTTCTGTGTTCGTGCGTTTTCTTTATTGCCGCGCGGCGAGAAAGTGCCGGCGCCGATAGTGCGCCTCGTTAAAGGAAGACCCGCGAGCGCCGCGGTCTTTCTCTGTTCGGGAGACAGATTGAAAACACATTTCCGTTCTTTCTTTTTTCTTGCACCCCCCCTCCCTTTTTTTGTGTGTGTGTGACAGAACCTTCATTCTAAAGCGTCCGCGAAGATGACACGGGTTGTTAGGCGAAGCTGAAAAGCGGCTAGATACTCAACGCGCTCGTTCTACGGCTTTCGAACTGTTGTGTCCTCAAATTGGAAAGGACGCGCCGAGAAACAGACGCGAGGAAGAAGGGTGCAAGCTGTCGTTCACGTTTGGCGCCCGTTCTTTGTGGATACTTTGCGGTCGTTGGCATCCTTCGTATTGCTTTTGTCTCGCCTCGCGGTTCCGGTCCCCCCCCTCTCCCTCCCTGGTTTTTCTTGGAGTGTGTCTGCGAAAACGATGGTTGAGAGTTGGGTTATCTCACTGTTCGGAGGGACGTATTAGTGCGCTTGAGTTGACGACTGATACCCCTCTCCAACATCGAACAGTAATTGTCAAGCCCGTTCATTGGTGCCTTCTGCGTAACTGCTTTTCGGGGATAGTTAGCAGACGACAGGGAGAGGGTGTAGAACAGCAGAGTTTAGGGGGCAAGAATATCATTTACAACTGTACGGAATAAGGTAAGATAGAAATATGTAACCGTCGAAAAGCACAGTTCGGTTGTCGTGACACTCTGACGAAACGTTCGTGACCTGGCCCCCCCCGCACACCGGCTCTGTTTAGTCGCGGCAATATACGGCCTTAGCACATCCTCGTGCCGTGACCACACATGCGTGAGGAAGAACCCCGAAACCGAGTTTGCACGGCGGCCAATTGCTTTCTGCAGCTTGCTGTCTCCTTCTTCTCTTTTAGAATTTTGCTTGCTGTAGGTTGCTGTCGTATTTTTAAAATTCATTGTTATTTTTTTTTTTTTGAGCGCCTTAGGACGTACGTATGTGTACTACAAGCTGTTACTGTCCCACGCACCGCAGTTGTCCTTCGGCTGTCCCATTTGCCTGCCGCCGGTTCCCACTTCGAGAATATTTTATGGCCTGCCTTCTCTCCCCACTTTTCCCCCCCACTTTCCCCCTACGCGACCGTTTGCAGGGAGCAGTATTTCTCTCCAGCTTGCGTGTTTGTTGCGCCGACCGCGCCTCTGTGCTTGTATGGGATCGCCTCGCCGGCGGCTTTCTTCGCTTTGTGACCAAAAAACGCTGCGCGCGGCTTTAGGAGAGGGCACTGAAAGCTGCAGGAAAGGGCAAGGGCGCGAGAGAACCGTCATTTGTTACGGAGAGTCGGAGAGAGAGGAAATAGAGACAGCGACATGCGGACCGGAACCGGAAGTGGCAGCTTACACGCAGCTACCGACACCCCTGAAACCACCACCATACCGACTTGTCACGCGGGGAAGAACGATTGCGTTTTTTTTTAAATATATATCTTTTCCTTTCACCACGATTTTTGTTTTCTTTCCATGTGAATGTGAAGGGGATATTTGGGAAAGGACGAGTGGTGTTTTAAGGCACATCGTCTGCTTCTTGAACAAAAAGTCGCCGTCTATGCGTGTACTTGGTCGCTGCTTCTGCGGCGATCCTTCATGGCCACTTGATCCCATTGAGAAAAGAAGCTTTGCCGCCTTTCCGGGGGAGTGTGTGCTTTCTCGTAAGCTGTGCTTCTCCGAGGACTTCTTACTTATATTTTTTTTTTTTCGTTCGTGCGGGCACTAAACCGGAGGTGCGGTGGTCCTCCTTTGTGAACGAACCCGGGTTCGTCGAGCAGCGAATCTTACGCGGTCCTCGGCGCTTACTCGACCGTGGTGACATTTCCCCTACATCGCGCCATTTAAACTTCGATTCTACTTCTCCCCCGTGCCTTAACACCCGCAAGAAGTGTCTCTTTAAGAGGCTTGCGTCGGGGATTTCTTTGGGTCGGCGTCCTTGAACGAGATCAATGGCCTGGTCGGCCGGGTGCGACAACGCTGGCGGTCGGATCTCGCTTGCGCGAGCTGTTGACCCGCAGACAACCGTATGCGTGGAATTTTTAAAACAAATAATGTGTTCCTCCTTCGCGTTCAGTTGTTCTGTTCCGCGTCCAAAATTTCTTATTGGGATATCAATTAACGTGGACACAACTGGCAAATTTTCGCCATCGCCCTGATGTTCAGTATTTATAATAATAATAATAATAATAATAATCAGATATTCATATATATTTATATAAATGTATGCTATGTGTTTGCTGTCACTTGGTGCTTTGCCCTTCGGGCGATACTGCCATTCTTACCATTTTTCTCTTTTGTGGGTTTATCCGCCGCGCCGGCTCAGTGGCTGTGGCGGTCCCGGGTTCGATTCCTGCTTGCGGCAACCGCATTGGCCGCATTCCGATGGGGGGTGGCGTTACGCAAGAAGGTTCGTGTACCGCGCGTCGTGTGCACTTTAAGGGACCCCAGGTGGCCAGTTGATCCAGAACCCTCAGCGACAACATCCCTCGTAAGCCGCTCTTGACGTCAAACCCGATAAACATTGAAATGGTGTTGCTTTAGGGCTCGCTCACTCCGAATTAGTAATTTGGGTGACTACAGCGCGCTGTGATGCAAACACACGACGGCGCCGATGATCATGTGGTTGGCGCTGCCGTGACCGGCAGTGGATGTTGGGTCGGTCTGTCAGGCCAGCTCTTAGCTCGAGATGTTTCGCATAGTCGTGCGTACGGCGCGGCGAAGCCGCAACGGCGTGGCTTTCGTTTTCGCTGGAAGTGTCTCGCGGCGATTGCGATCGACGCAGCCGCGTGTCGCGGCCTGTGCATAATACAGCGCGAGGCGAAGGACGTCGTGGTGGCAGCTGTTCTCTTGTTCGTGGAGCGTATACACAAACGAGCCCTCGACTCTGCGGATTTCTCCGTAGGTCTACGTTGCAGCAACGTGCCACACACACACACACACACACACACACACACACACACACACACACACACACACACACACACACACACACACACAAAGCCTCGGTTAGTGTTATTTAATAGTAAACGCTTACTTTAATTAACATGGCGAAATTTGAATACCAGTTGTCTATTTCAATAGTCCCTTTGTTACGCCGGTTACTTGTAAGTCTGTGTGTAACCCTTATTTTGTCCAGCCTGTCTGCAGTTACTGCGTTTAATTTTAGCCACCTGTCGATCTGCATGGGGCCGAGGAGCTCGTCAAGCTGTGACCTTTTCTCCTGCAGCTTCCTGCTCATTTGTTTCGGAAAATAAAGATTGATTGATAGGCGCCGTATTACGATGCTAATCGCCGGGCGCTGACACTTCGATACTGTGTTCTGGTCTTTTTATCGAAGGCTTCGATGTGCAGCACCCATTTGCAGGTGTAGGGAGTTGCCGTATTAAGTACGGAGAGTATATCGGTGGACATCCGTTTTTCTTTTCTTCCCTAACAAAAAACTAAGGCAAGCGTAACTCTTGTAGGGAAGAAGCAGGAGGAGGAGAATGACGCCGCTTGTGTCCAGATGACCTTCGTCGAGTTGTGATACCTTAGCTTGTCGTGGCGCTCCGCGGCGTCTCCTCGCGTGACCTGCGCGCAGTCCGCCGCAAAGCGGATTTGCACCGCAAACCTCTCATTCGGTCGCCGGAGCGGATCCTCGCCGATGCTGGTGCGTCCCCGTGTCCTGGTGATCCAGGCGGGCATTGGGACTCGGCTGCAACCACCACCTTGTTGTTCTCTCCTCCCCCTCCGTCCTCCTCGTGTCGCGGCGGCGGCGGTGCCTCAAAGCGTCCCGCGCTTCGTTTTACTGCCCACCGCTCCTTGTGCGCTTGTGTAACGAGGCCGGCGACGACCTTGGTCGTGCGTGGTGGCAGGCAAGCAGGGTCGGGCCGGCTATCGAGTTCTCTCTCGCGTGCACAGACTGTGTTGCTCCCCTCTTCCGTCTTTCTCTTCTACATGTGCTGTGGGACGTCTCTTTCTTTCTTTCCTTCTTTCTTTCTTTCTTTCTTTCTTTCTTTCTTTCTTTCTCAATCGGCATTCGTCGGAATGTCTTGGTTCTGCATGCTGTCGTCAGCAAGCAGCTGCGTCTCGCTTCGGGCACGAGGCGTGAGCTAGCTTATTACGTAACGGATCCGCGAGAGGTGATTCGTGTGACCTCGTTGCCATGCTACAGCGCCGTGTGCTCTCTTTCGTTGGCTGGCGCATACGCTTGACTTTCTGGCCAATGGCTATGGTTATATCGTCTGTTGCCACATTAGACTTGATGAAATAGTGTTTGTTTTGCATGCGCGTGGTTTTCGTGTCTTCGATGTCTTGAGATGGGGTGTCGAAAGGTGTGTTGAGAGCTCATCTTTTCGTATACCTAATGCGCTCCGCACATTCGAGTTCGAAAACAAGGGGGGTTGGGGGGATGAGAGAGGTAAGATATATGTTATGTGCGTGAGACATACAGAATAAGGAGAAGGCTTCGCCGAGTAGTGCATGCAGAGCGATCCGCGATCAATTGTATACTTCACTGTCCGCGATCTTGAGAGCTTTCCCGGGGAAGCGTAAATGTATCTAGGAGACCTTATCCAGTTTACAGCGATATCGCTCCTTTTAGGGGGGTCGAATGGGCTAGTGAAAAAGTGAATGTGTGCGGTGGATTCCGGTGCCCTGATGCGGGACCAGCACGAAAACGTTTCTTCATAACTTTATCGTAGCTTGGCGTCGCAAAGTTATGTGATTCAACGTATTGTAATAGCGCAGTAGGTTATGAGGGACGCCGAGTGAAGGGGCTAAAGATTTATTTTGGCTGTGTGTAATTATTTAACGTGCACTCAAACAAGCCACACGAACGCTTCCCTCCCTCCCTCTCTCTATCTCTCTCTCTTTTACTTTTCTTTTTCTTTTTTTGGATTCCGCCCCCGTCGGATTGAGGCCTCCGCGGACCGGAGTCGAAACCACCTACCTTGCGCTTACCGGCACTACACGTCATAGCCACTGAGTCACCGCGGCATGTACACAACGTACGTAAGACGCGTCACCGCGGTTATATCGTTGTATGAGGTTGATGAACGTCTCGGTTCATGGACTGCGTAAATAATGTAGTTGATGGGACAATATTCAACGTAGCGTTTCCTCGAGGTCCCCTGGGAAACAGCGCCTGCTGACAACGAGGCGCCTTTCTTTTACACAGTATAAAAAAGCCCGCGGTGCAATTACAACTATTAGTCGTCGCAGCGGCCATGCTTGAAATGTGCGAAGGTGTTCATGTAATCACTGCAGTACGATGAGTAGACAACGCGAGTTTTCGGCGAACTGCAAATGGAAATGAGTGTGGACGTTCATATTGTTATTTTTCTTTCTACTACTTCAAATCTGTGACCCAGCCTACTTGTGCCTTGACGGTCTTTATATCTTTTTCAGTTTCCAAAGCTCTACAAGGGCCCGTCTTTTGTTTAGGTTGACCTCATGAGCATGCTTCAAGCGAATAGATTCTCCCAGTTATGGGGTGCGTGGTCGTTTAGCGAAGACATTGTACGTCACGTCAGACATTAGGCGGATCACGCTACTTCGTCTTCTTGACGGATTGGACGCTTGCATCAGGTGACGTGTGCGTTGGCGATGAAAGTTGGAAGGCGAATTTAAGTGCATGCGCTCAGGCGCACCTTTCAAGGACGCTGAGTTGATTCGTGTCGTGGTAGATATGATAGAGATACGTGCGTGATGGATAGTAGTCGTCACATTTACTAAGATAAACGTGGTCAATGTCACGAGTGTACGCGAAGTTGGCTTTACGAGATTTTCGCAAGCAGCGGCCTACATCAGAACTGACTTGCTGTGTAGCGGAGTTCTCAAATTCTAAGGCGTGGGTCGATAGAAATATGGCTTCCGTTGCGCCTATTTTGTCTCGGTTGCAGAGGCACTCATGGTATATACAGCAACGGTACATGTTTCGAAACGAGCAGATGACACACGCTGTGTATCGTCTGCTCTTCTCGGGCGTGCGTCGTCTGTCCCTGCCAACGTAGCTATTTGACTTTGCAACAACGCACCAGTTATCCCCGCCTGAACATCTCCACGAGAAGAGACCCAACAAACAAAAGTTCGGGCAACGTATATAGCGTACACCACTTTCTCGTTTCACCGGGCGGCCGCCATCCTTTTCAATTTAGACGGCGCCAGGAGCCGGCCTGATCTGTCAGCGATCGTCCCACGCAAGCTTGTTTCGCGACGAACCTGCCTACCGTCGTTTCGTACCGGCCGGTTGCTTCTGCTTCTTAGTCTGTTTCACTTACGCAGGCAGTACAGACTTATTTCTCTTCGCCGACCCACAGGAGGCAGATGCCACGACGCAGCTTTAGCGTCTCACTCGCGTCTGCCACACCGCACCAGCAGCTGACGCAGTCCGCAGTCGATGAACGGCACCTTGCTCACGCTAGTCACGTCCTCGGCTCCTTCGTACTTTGCTATATTTTATAAGTTTCCGTCTCCTGGAATATTGTTTTTCGTTTTTTTTTTTTGCTGCCTTTTCCACCCGCCTTCGCGTCGCACTGTCCCCAAGAATCGACGATGCTCGACAGGAGGTCGGGGTGTTCTCGCATTCGATTGAGTCACACGCGAGCTTCGCTTATCGCCGCTTGACCCCGCATCCACCTTCAAATCCTTACCCATCTCGACGCTTAACGATTGTGTAAGAAGGCGAAGGCGAGAAAGTCCGTATACTCTTGACTGACGTTCCAGATAGCCTCGGCACCGACGCGGCTGCTTTCCCTCCCTTCTCTTATTTTATCGCCGTCTCCTCGTAAACGGTGACCGCGCGCGGTTCTTTGATGATGCAGTTGCGGCGGTGATTAACGACGCGCTGTTTTTATTTGCCTCGTTCTTTCGGGGATCGCGGGTCCTCTCCACTGCTATTGCTGCCGGGATTTTTCCGAGACGGAACGAAAAAGCGAGATCCTTATCTCTCGCAGCCGCGGCCTAGCTGCGGCTCGTGCTAGCCGGATTATCTTTACGGCTGCCGCGTTTTTTCAAAGTCCCCCCACCGTGTTCTGGCGGTGCGAGACTGCGGTGGCAGTCCACGGCAGTCTTATCATCGACTGCACGGCAGCTCGCGCGCGGTTTAAAACCTGTTCTTTCGCCGCAGATGTCTCTTTCGATGCCGTGGCATTTTCAGTGCGGTTCCTAAAGCGATGCCGAGGTGACTGAGGTGCATCTCACTGGCGTTCGACTTATGTATGCGCGTCACTCGTGTTTTTTTATAGTGTCATTCCAGTCTTTACGATACCCGCCGCTTGAGTGCATGTCGCCGCCGCTTTTAATGTCGAAAAAGCAGGCACTATACTGTCTGCTTCACAAATGCGCTAACTAGCGCTACGCAGCGCGGGATCTGCTGCGGCACCTGCCCATTTTGATACGTATTTCATATGTACCAGAAGAAAAGCTGAAATTTCTGAAGTCTAGCGCAGACGAGGCTGCAATTCGCGGCAGGGCACGGTAGGACTAGAAACTCCGTTATAATCACTCGTAAGCCGATCATTTGCTGAATTATAGTAAGCTTTTAGTTCACAATTTAAGCATGCGCACCATTGAAAGTAAACAGTGCCCAAATGAGGTTGGTTTACTACGAAGCTCGAAACTTGTACCAGTTTCGACGTGTTGAACTGTATTCGTTGTTCAGCTTTTCTGTTCTTTTTTTTTTTTTTTCAAATTGTTGAAATTGTCTTGCGTTCTACGTTTAACGAAAGGAGGAAAAATGAAAAAAAAAAAAGTCGAGGAGGAAATGGTTGGTTGCACAAACATACTGTGATGCATATGCAAATCGAGTTTAGCAGAACATTAGGCAACCGAGGCTACCGCGAGCACAGCGCGTAATGTAAGTGCGCGTGGTATTACAGCACAGGGCACTCGGACGTGAAAAATGATCTCCATTCAGAAAAGTGCCACCCTCAGTTCGCGCGCGCTGGGTCTTCTTCATATGGCTAGGGTCGGCTCTGCGGCACAGCGCCGAAGCCCGGCGGCGAAGAGACACCAACCTTTTCTTTTTTTTTTTCCCTCCCTCTAGCTCTTCGACTCGTGTAATATTCCTCCGCGCACCGTTCCCGCAAGCGCCACTTCCGTCTCCACTAGCCCTCCTTATTTGCCCCTTTTAATATTAGGCATTTTTCTTCTTCCGCGACCTCGATATGAAACGGCGCCAGCGGGGGGGAGGACCGTAATATTGGGTCGCGAGCCCCACATTTTTGCATGCAGGGCGTCCTCCGTGGGCCACGCGTCTCCCCTCGATGTGGTCGTTTGGCGGGAAGAAGGGAGAAGTGTGGACAGAGAGACTCCCTGTCGCGCTCTGTCTATGCGGTCTCGTCCTTTCTTCTCCCCCACAGCCTCGACCGGGCCGTTTCCTCGGGCCGCCGTGACCTTATTTATAATGTAATGCGTGTCCGCCAGCGAGTCGCTCGCCGGCTCTCCAGTGCGGGTAAGCCCCCCCCCCCCCCCCCCCCCCCCCTACGCCCCCCGCTGTTTTAGGCCTCGCCTTGTTCCTACGTGCGCGCGCACCCCTCCCCGTCGTTCCTGCGCGGGACATTTTTCATCCCGGCACCCGAGGCCTTGCCTTTGCTGCTGATTCTCCGATGTTTCCGTGGATTGCTTTAGTTACTACACTCGAGGATCTGAGGTGGTTGGCGGATGGGAGATGGTGCTTGGCTGGCTCTTGCGAGTAAAGAGAGGCGTTTCGCGGGAAATTCGAGCGAAGAGCACAAATAGAGAGCCTTGTCGTAGTTCGGAGGAACGGCTTAATGAGTTCTTGCACACCGCCTTGTCAAGGGGCGGATCCTCTCGGTGTATGTCGGTGGCGCTCTGTGACTGCGGAGGCGGCGGAGCGAAATGTACTTGTATGTAGGTCGGTCGGCAAGAATTAAGGGGCTGTCTTTTGTAACGAAAAGTTTAACGTGTTTCATATATGCATGCTATTTCTTTTCCTATCGTCATTGGAACGACCGCCGCGTAGTGTCGAGATGGACAGCTTGGCGGGATAGATAATGTGGATACAATAACGGAAAGAAAAATAATGTGGATCGTTACGATATTCAGTATTGAATATTATCGGAGCATGGTTTGGCTGTGTTGAAACGGGAATGACTCTTGCGAGTTTTCGCCGAAAATAAGACTCGCGCGGTAATTCCTGTTTCCGAATTTAAGTTAGCCTGCGAGCAAGCGCTCGCTCGCCTACTCACTCACTCACTCACTCACTCACTCACTCACTCACTCACTCACTCACTCACTCACTCACTCACTCACTCACTCACTCACTCACTCCACGCATGTAGGGGCACACTCACACATCACATTGAGAGAGAAGTAAGAAGAGACCGCATAGATAGATAGATAGATAGATAGATAGATAGATAGATAGATAGATAGATAGATAGATAGATAGATAGATAGATAGATAGATAGATAGATAGCACGAAAGCATGCGTTTGCGCGTGCCTCATTAATAGTTACACAGAGAAAGTTCATTTGAAAACGCCAGTGCTTCTCGGACCGCGAGTTGTGTACGAGTTCCACACCCGTTTTGTCCTTCCTGATGCAGGAAAACTCGCTTGCCCTCTCAAAGGTGGCCAGATTTACTCTGGATCATTTATCGCCGCGCCCCCATCGCCGGCGTTGTTGCCTTCTATCTGGCTTTCCTCCGTCGCATTGGGGCGCGGTTTCGCTCGAGAACGAGGCTGTGATTAATCGGGAGTGTCTTGTCTTCGGGGGGCGATCGGGTGTATTCGATAAGGCACAGGTGGGCTTGGCGGAACAAGACAAAGAAAGAAAACAAGAACCCACACACACGCAATGTGCCTTCTAGCTCTTGCATGTCTCTCTCTCTCTCTCTCTCTCTCTCTCTCTCTCTTTTTTTTTTTTTATGTAGTCTAACCGTTTTGCGCTCATTCGTAGTATACGCACATACGCGTGGTCAGTATGGTGGTTTCTTGAAAGGGTGTCACTGTCCTGCCCCCTATTCCCGTGTCTGTAATTATTACTATTTTTTTTTCTTTCGGACAAGACGGTATAGAGGCCAGTCTCGCCGGTGATAGAGCGCGTTCTGCAGGCAGCTCCAAAGGCATTTATTTGTTTTATAACGGGACTGTGTTTTTATAGGCTTTGTTTATTGTATTTTTTTTCTTCCACGTGACGGACGAGGTCAGACCGCCACAAATAGAGAGAGTCGCGCAGCTCGTTGCATTTCTGTCCGTTTTGCTTCGGTTGTTTGTTGGAGCTACTTCGCGCGTACTTTCGACATCGGCTGTTCGGACACGTAAAGCGCGGCGAAGTTGATAAAGTGCTCGAATCACAAGTGATTCTCTCTCTCTCTCTCCCTCTCAAGTATTGGAAGTGATTTTGATACTTCTGCGAGTGACAAGTGTTGTGGCCGATTACACTGTTCGAACGAAAGCCCTTAAACTTCGTAAAGTAGTGACACTCTCCTCCTCCGCCTGCACTCCTCCTCGTTTCTCCTCTCTTTCACGCTCCCTCCTCGACCGTGGCACCGTCTACACTGCTCGAACGTAGGAACGGCGCCAACATGCGCTCCTCGCCGCTCCGTAGACAATTCTAGTACACTATACCGTAGACGCTTCTCGAGCAAAAATGGCGCTGATGCACGGCGCGAGGGCCCACGTGATCCTATTAGGCCAATAGCGACGCGATGTCGGCCTCGACCAGTGCGCGCGAGGAGGAGGCGGCATTCTTCAAAGCGTGGCAGTACCTTACGAAGTTTAAGGGGTTTTATTTCGAACGAGATCGGCAGTGTTGCGCATCGCCGCGGTGAATGTCATGGGGAGTTTTAGTGGATAGTTTTGAAGTGTGCTGACCTTCCAGGCAATGTGAACGGCGCGCGCGTTCGCACGACACGTTAGCTCCAGGGGGAGCAGCAATGAGGTGACTGGATACTGAGGCACTCGAGATAGAAGTGCAGAGCGTGACGTCACGGTGACGGTGCGTAACTGTCCTGAGATTCAGTGTTTATAAAACCTAATAAATAAATAAATAAATAAATAAATAAATAAATAAATAAATAAATAAATAAAAGCGTTTCGGAGGAACTCGCACACTGGCGTAAAACTTTTGCGAAAACCGAAATTCATACTTTGGAGCATCCATCCAAATTGCAGTAAAGAAAAACAAATTATCATACAGTGCTCTGCTTATTGTAGTTTTACAAACATGCAGCCTTTTTTATAGTATAGCGGAATTGGGTAGTGATACCGTACAAACTGTGGTGTGGTATTCAGGGTGACAGTGTATTCGCAACATGTTACAACATTCGGCAGTCTGTCCACATAGCTCTGCGGTATGCCAGAGCGTCTGATTTTTAAATAGTACAAATAAATGCCTCCTACTTGCCGCGTGATCTTCTCTTTATTTATTTATTTCTTTCTTTCTTTCGCCAGTGCGTTTCTGTTGTTTTTTCTTCGTTTTTCTAACTCGTACTGTACTAGCAAGTTCTAACGACTCACTCCTGTGTTTCTACATCCTAAACCGTGCAGACGCACATTCAACAGCGAGTTCTTTTTTTTATTTGTTTATTTCTTCTTTGTGATGTCCCCCCCCCCCCCCCTTTTTTTTTAACCCAATGTGCATATTCTCACGGCGGCGCCTTTCTCTTCGCAGGCGCTGATAAGCGAGCGACCACCACCTGCGCACCGCAATTTCTCTCGCCGCTGTTGCTGCTGCTACTTTCCGCGTATCCAAATGGACGCCGCCACGACACTCGCTCGAAACGTAAGTCTTGTTTTTCGCCTTCTTGCGCATGCCTCTGTTACTTCTTCTTTAAATTTTCTTTTTCTGCCATCGAAGGTCATGGGCACTTCTTTCAATGCGTGGAGAGTTCGACTCGAGTGAAACACTTCGCAGAATTCTTTATCCGGATAAATCGCACTGGCGGTCACCTGGGTGTCGTCTGCTTGAGTCTAGCAGGTTTGACTGCATAGTTGACATCCTCCGAGTGTAGCTTCCGAGATCGCGCGGTGCACGCGTAGGCAGTGCGATTTCCACTCTCGGAGCCTATGCTTCGAGATGCATTCCACCTATACGCAGCAAAGTACGGAATGAAGGAAATAAAGAAATGGATATTTATTGTTTCTCCACTAGGCCTTACTATAGTCGACAAGATCCTAGAGAGAGAGAGAGAGAGAGAGACGAGCCAAATGTTCAAAGTTGTGCCGTACGCTGCATGTGCGTGGTGTGAGCCTGTGCTTTCCACATATGAAATGAGGTTGAGGAGGTGGCCAATGCTACATGAGCACATCTCATATGCGCGCAGTCAGAAGCGTTCAGTGTTACCGTTACCAACAGTTACACGAACGGGTCAGAAGGGAACGGCTTTCCGCACATTCCACTGGTCCTTCCCGAGCATTCGTGCAAAGCCTCAAGGGTCTTTTAACGAGGCAACTGTACGCCTCACGGGACAATAAGCACGTTCCTGCCGTTTTAAGGGCGGGATAACGCTGTAGCGAACTCCTTTCCATCATAAATTGATTCACACTACCGTCAGAGCGCTTTGAAACTACCAGTCTAATATGTGATTAGTATAGGCGAGCGTTACGGCGTTCCCAGCTTCAGCAAGAAGAACTACGAGAGAAGCTTGCAGCTATTTGTGGTCAACCATTTCTGGAGGCCAACCATTCCCGGTTGGCCAGACTTGCCTCGACGCTCGCTCGGCACGAACCGCTACCGTTTATACGAACCCGACGACTTTCGGTCGGACAGGCCGACCCGCCTTTGTGGGGTCCATGTAAACGTAGCTCGAGCCGTTCTTCGTCGAGGAGTCGAGACGGTGGGCACGCCCCGTACTTGGGGCTGCGAACGGCGGTGACGAGGCGCGGGCACGTATGGGAACGAACCCGCCGCTGACGTCACGTTGCCGCTGCGTGTTGAGGCTGGGCTAACTGACAGCTGTCATCGGCCCGCCGGAGGAGAGAGGAAAGGAAGCGCCTCGTCCCCTGTTTTTCTTTGCGCTTTGCAGCCGCACGCTGGATCGTCGTTTCAAAGAGCGAGCGCGCCTATACGCGCGGTTCGGCTAGAGTGTTTGCCAACCCGTTTCGCACGTCGTGATTCTAGAGTGTGCCTGCTGGAGACTCTCGGTCTGTCTGCACATCTCCGTGTCTGCGCTTGCGTGCACTCAGCACCTGAGTGACGAAACGCCATCTTGTTCTTCCACTGCGTTCCTCCTGGCTGCTGCTGCTGCTCACTAGTTGAGGGCAGTGCCAGCGAAGCCACCGAGCGACCCTTCGTTTCTTTCATTTCTTTATCAGTCCCACATTTCGTGCGCCAAACAGTGTGTTCTTACCCGCAAAAGGCCGCGTACAACTCGCATTCGAAGTATTCTATATTTAAGCATGCAGCGGTCTGACGATGGTGAGGTGGTGAACCCCTTCCGATATAGCATTACCACTGTTCGTTGGAGTGGCCCACCCTGTGTCGCTTCAGAAGCGAGGAAGCTTTGGAAGGAAGTTTTCGCCGCCTCTTTTGCTCGTCTTACTGGAAGGCGGACTGCTGTGTCTAAATGCTATTAGCAGCTACAACGTGTATTAGCTATAGCTTGCGCACAACCCTTGGCACACGATAATGGGCGGCAACGACGCCAAGTTCCACTTGCTGGGCGGCGTCGGGTTTTCCTTCGAAATAACTTTTTGCCATCTCGATATCGTTCCACGTAGGCTCTGTCAACTAAGTGGCGCATATATGCAAAAAAAAAGAAAAAAAAACGCCCCGCTTAATGAAACTTACTTTAAACAGGACTGAGAGTGTACGTAAAACAGTTAGTTGGTGTCGCGGTTCCGCCTTCTCTCACCTGCGCTGCACCGAACTGCAGTTCATGCCTCCCACCACTTCGAGCGTGCCAGCCGTCTTGCAGTCGCCTTCGATTTGCGTCCCATCCCGCTTCTCCTGCTGCTGCCTTCGCGCCGTGGAAGGCTGATGGCTCGGCTCGGGGAGTTTGCACTGGCCTCTCGCAATCGTTCTTGCGCGCCGTTTACAGCGCGCGCGTAGTCTTCGACGTTCGACGACGTGAAGCTTTCCCGAGCGACGTCTCGCTGCCTCTGATGCCATACGCGGTATTTGGCTTCGAAGGTAAACGGGACGAAATCGCGACGGGTTGGAATGCAGGGCCAAGTCTGTCGCTACGGCTCTCCCCAACGGCTCCCTTAGATAACAGAAAGCCCCCGGAGCCGTATACTGTCGATCGATCACTTTCGCTTTTGCGTGACGCAGCAACGTTCAGCGCGACGTCTCGCTAGAGCGACGAGCATCCTGTCGATTTACAGTGCGGTACACTGCCGTGGGGAACACGTTGAGTGTAATAAATAAATCACGTGAATTATTTTTTCGGGCAAGTGCGGAATGCCGTGGAGCAGGCGACTGGTGGTTGGTGATGGCGGCGGCGGCTCCATTGCTGCACACCTGTTCGGTGCATTGACACAGCTTCGGTAGGAACTTGCAGCTCGAGAGCCAGCAAATATCGCCGCGCACGATGGCGTGTTTCCTATACTCCCGAAACCCTGCACGCCTTTAGCCGTCACGTAACGCGAGAAGGACGAAGTCCCGTGCATTTTGATAGGAGGTGAGTGTGAAGCGCGTTTCTTTTTTTTTCCCCTTTCCTCTCGCAGCGTGGCTTTGATAGTGAACATAAAGCCGACCTACAGGTGACGCAACGGTGTCTTCTTCCAGTTCATGTCGCACTAGTGTAGCGTGCCGTCAGGCGTGCGAAAACCCCTATATGTTTCATTTCTGCTTGCATTCTTCCTTATGTAGTGATTAACTGTTTTTCAGAACGTTTCGATGGCCGCTGTTCTGTCGACGCCCGTGCACGAAACGCGGTCTGTCGGTGAAACTACGTTTCAACCTTTCGACGTTGCTCGCGACTTACCGGTATAACGAGCTAGAATCTACTTCAGTTTTGCGCTCACAGGTGACGCGACAGCCGCCATGCGTCGGAGCTCCATTCCAGTCGAGCGTTTCGCTTTTGAAACTGGGTTTCCCATGGGTTTGCTGCAGCCGGCACCATTATAGAGCTCCGGGTGGAGTGGCCACCGTGGAGGACGATCGACGCGACAAAAGAGAAACCGCGGGGGCGCGTTAGGCATTGCGGGGCCCGCCGACGGGAGGGGGGGCAATTATCGATCGGCAGTCTCTCGCTAATGACGCCGGCGGTGTGGGAATGTATACGTTTGGGCCTCACGGCGCCTGAAAGTGCGTGGCCCGGCTAATAGGGTATCGGGTCGCACGGTGGTGCGTATGTCTGGTTGTTTTCACCTGGAGTCGTTTCGCCCCGCGCGTTCCTTTCTTCTTCGAGCCGTTTCATTCCTTTCCTATCCTTTCGCTTACGTATTGATTCCGTCATCAAATAGCACCGCCACATTGACTGTCGAGAAACCAAGCGACCCGTAGCACAGCCTCTTATCCTATAGGCTGCCGCAGAGGTCTTTTGTATACCATGTGTTTTAGGCACTTCCTTCTGAGTGTCCTGGCGAAGGAGTGGTGCTATTTAATAATAATAATAATAATAATAATAATAATAATAATAATAATAATAATAATAATAATAATAATAATAATCTAATTTGTTTTGACTTCATTTATCATCTATATTCACATCACATCTCACTAGTCATTGTCACACTCCTAATACATTTATATTTTATGCACTAATATGTCGACTAAATTTAGGCCTCTATACAGCCATGTTACATTTACCCTTCGTCATTCGTCGGTACATACACAACTCTTCAATATTTGTGTGGTGCTCTTTGGCCACATCTGGTCCAATTGCGCAACAAAGCGCATCGTCGTCATCGTCAAGAACTGACCACACTTTGAAAATATGTGAAATTCGCTTGAGCGGTGACGTTTCTCGTAATTCTTTGTGCGTACCACGTTACTGGAAATATCTTGCACAAGACGGTGTTTGTATTTTATCGTAGTACGTCTTTCTAACGCATTAAGAGGCTAAAATCGTATTGTTGCTACTTCACGTATCCCGCCTGCTGCAGTGCATCTTAGGAAAAGAATGCAATGCACGTACTCGATAAGTAAATCTTCTAGATAACAGGGCAATCAAGAGACGCTTTAACGAAACCAGATTTTACGATACTTTCGGTCCCCCAACACATATTCATAGACACTATACTCCGTTCCATACATAGCAGTCAACGCTGTGGAAGCTAGGCAAGAAGTTCAGTCAAGAAAAGTTATCACTCCGCGCGTTCCGCCCATGCTTCGCTGCGCGCCAAGTGTTCGCTCGCGCGAGCATGCACGTGAGCCTCCTCACGACGGGAAAAAACAAAAGCCGAAAAGAACAAGAAAGCTAAAAATCATATAGAACAACGCATTAGCAGCTGTATACCGCGGTGTGTTTGTTTCTAAGGATTAAAAACTTCTTTCGTTCAATACTGAGCCTATGTAACCAACATTTACCCACAATTGCACTCAAAAAAAAAAAAAAAAAAAAAACTATATCCGGGTGCGAACGAAGCCACTGCAAGAAGTCTCTCCAGCCTCCACAGCGTTGAGTGCTACGTATGGAACGGAGTGTAGCTAGTTGCAAACCTCGAAGTAACGAAGTTGCCGTCTTACCCGTTTTAACGAAGTTTCGGGAGGAAATGTGCGTACGAAACTAACTACCCGTTGCGGTGGTTTCTGCATAGCAAGCTCAACATCGATTTACCAGAGGGCGCCAGACTTAGTCCTCAGTTTCGTAGTCCTACAACGAAACAAAAATTCCGCTCTTGAATAAATGTGTTATTCGCATGAGTTCTTTCGTCTTCACGTAGTTCACAATTTAACGAAATAATTCGCGTGTCTCGTCGACCTCATTAAATCCAAGGTTCAACTCTAATAAAAAAAAAAAAAAAAAAGGAACGACCGCGGCATATCTGCTCGCTTTGACGAGGTCTTTTTGCTGTCAATGTGCGCATACCTATACCTCTCATTTATCGTACCGTCCGATTTCCTTCGTCGTGAAATATGAAGCGTAATTGGTGGGTCCTGCGTGTGCCTCTTGTCACTGGATCTTGTAGCCTAAGGGTCGCTCTCATGTTGCCTCTCCACGTGGATATACATACGAAGGGCGGGAATTGACAGCAGCAACTCGGACTCGCTCTAAGTGTGGCCTTATTTCTGTGCTCGATCTGACGCCACGCCTGTTCTGGTGGGTGAATATGGAGCGAATGGGTGTGTTTAGTCCTACGTATCCGTCGTCCTATCGGTTCTGGAATACGAGTGGCTTCGGGGATGTAGCCTGTAGTTTAACCTTGGCCAGTGAGCAGGCAGGTTCACGCTTTGCGGATAATTTTATTCACTTCGCTGCAGTAGCAAAAAAAAAAAAAAGGGGGGGGGGGGTGGGATAATAAAGAGCCCTAGTAATATACGTCACCGTGGCATCAAAACGATTTCCTCTACTCGGAGTGCCAAAGTTTACAGCAGTCATACCACGCGCTTGTGTGTGTAGCGGCTACCACACCTGTTGTTTTGTTGGCACCTACCGACGAAGAACAGTCACGTGTTAGAATACTTACCAATCAGAGGCTGGTGATTTGGTGGGAGTTGATTAACTGTAAGAGGTAAGGAGTGGACGAGTGGTGCGCCTGTTTGGACGTATGTATGTAACGTACCTTTTTGTTTCACACATTTCCTCTTTGCGCCTGGACTTCAAGTGTAGCTGTCCGTAATCCCGTGAACTGCCTGCCTGGAGTGCCTCGAGCGGACGTCGTGCCATTATGTACTGACATGACAGCTGTAGTGACAAGGATGACATGCAGCGCGTAGTCGCCTATGGGTCGTTCAAATAGTAGCAGAAAAGGCGAATCGGTCGGAGGCGCCCTTCGGCAAGCCAAGTGGTCTTTCGCAAGCAGGCGGTAATGCAATATTCAGCCACAGTTTGTAGGAGGCGCCCACAGTTTTAGCCAGCTGTCTGCGGTTCATACGCGATGATAACCGGGTACATAGGACGTTACGACACTCAGAGACGACATCGACGTCTCTGCTACGCGGACAATCCGCGCCTTTCCAACGCCATGTCGTCATGCGGACTCTTTCGTAAGGTAACTTAGACCACCGAGGTGTCAGCATGTGAGTAAGGTTTCGGCGCCTTCGAATGTCGGTGAGAGGGACACGCAGACATGCCGTCGTGGTTTCGTTAGTTTATGATCTGCATGTCGGCGGTTCCATCGTGTTCTTTCTTCATGCGTGCCTCAGCAAGCCGACTGACTTAAGAGAGATGCGACACGACGCGAACAGAGTCGGAATGTCGGTTGCCTGCAGGAAATTAGAAGCGCCGTTTCGCACTGCCTGGTTTTGATAATGAAAACTAGGGCAGACTCAAATATAGCACCACATTCTGCACATAAAACGTAACATACTTGTTTATGTGCATACCACAGATATCAAATGATACGGAGAGATCATGTTCAGCTATAACATGACGTGGTAGGCGTTTATGTATTGTGCATTGTCCTTAAATAGAGGAGGATAAGGGGTGATGTGTCAAAAGCTTCTTTCTTAGTTCCGCCAATAAGTGTGATGATCAGAATATGTTTCGCTTTGCATGTCGCAGTGCTTGCGGACTAATGTCGAGGTGGTCCACACCGTCGTGCCATGGCTCGTTGGGCCATCGAACACGGGATCCTTACACGTGCACGAGGCAACTTCTGACGGCCACTGCACAAACATAAACGCGCTCGCCACGGAAGCGTTCGGCCCTAAATAGCGATCAAGATATAGCCTGCCACACCGCGCACTTGACAGTGAGCGAACGTTGTTAGTCCATGGCGGCACTCGTAAATCAAAACCAGAGTAGTCTATATAAGGTGGCGTGTTCGGCCATCGGGGCTGCCGGTTGTCGTAACATTCTAGCACGTAACAGCAATGCTTCCAGCGACAGTCCCTTCATTCGTACGGCGAAAGCCACTTGAGCCGCGGGAACAGCTATACTGGCCGCGTTCGCTCAGTCACTGTCTCCGTGCGGAAGCCGAGACAATGCCGGACGTCGTCGACGTCATTGAGTTAGGCAGGCACCGAGAAGCCACAGGCGCTGAACCGCGTTAGCGCTCCCTGCTCTCTTCGTGCGACTGCGACGAGCGGCGACCTTCGAAAACTCGCGCTTGTCGGCTCCGCCGGCCATGCGTGCATCGCGTGTCGGCGGGGTCCCCGCCTCGGCATTGCTTCTCCCTCTCGCGGGATGTCTTGGATGCTTGCCCGCGTTTCGTGCGACGCGACGCCCGAGTTGCGCGCGCGCCTACGTTCGTCTGTGCGTTCGTGCGAACTGCGCGCAGAGCGCGCCGGCGCTCCGTCCATTTTGCATGCGCGCCGCGTTGCGCGAAGACGCGTGAGCCGAGGCGAAGCGCATGCATAGTGCATGGCCGCCTAAATAAGCAGGCAGCCAGCGCCGGGCGGGGCGGAAAAGAAAGAAGCGTCGCCTGCTGTCACACGTGTCGCGGCGGCCACTTGCGGGTGTCTGCGTAGACCTTGGTGGTGCTTATTGCTACGCCTTGTGTTTCTTCCGTGTGGCTGCCGCAGTGTCGCGTTGTGGAAGCGCCGCCAGTGTAAACAGGCGCGCCGCTTATTTTACCTTGCTTAAGATGGGTGTCATTAGCGCTCCGCTCAGAGAGGAAGAGGGGAGAGAGAGAGGGACTGTTTCATGCATGGTATCATGTGTGGTTTCATAGGTGCATGGTACGAAAGAAAACTTTCCACTGTCTTTTTCTAAAATTTGTTATTGTTACTTTTTTCTTTTAGACAGCACCTGTCTATCTCAGTGATGCTTTTGTATGGTCGTCGTCCCGTTTGCACAGATTGAGTAACAGCTCATGGGACAGGACAAACGGAAAGAACGGACGAAGCGCTGTTTGTCACGTCACCTGCGTTGTTACCCCATTTAACTATAATACGTGCTAACCATCGCCAAATATGTGCTCTTTCGCTGTTTGCAAAAGCCTCGTCCGCCGCATATCTCACTGATCCGTTGAACGACGGAAAGCGTAAAGATTGAAAACGGGCAGTGTTTCTTCGGGCGACGTGTATTTCGGAAAAATACCCCCCATTTATCTGATGTTCGCTTCTTCCGAATCGCCTCGCCCAAAACGAGAGAGAAAAAAATAAATAAGAAATCACACCTACAGTAGCCATGCCAATAACTGCATACGGTGTTGACGAATGACTCTGTCTGGCTACGTTTTCTCCATGTCCAGTGTTCAGCTTTCGCCTTCGTTCGCCGTTGCATTTCTAACGCGCACAGCAGCAGGTGACTTATTGCTTCGGCTTGCCAGCTGCGCACATAACTTGGATAAGCCCCCGCCTTCGCTATGCCTGCTCTGGACCAACCTGCATCCAACATTCATTACTTCGACCCCTTCCAATTCTCGCAGCGCGCGTCCCCCGCAGTGTCGATCGAATAACGCCGTGAATACAAAACAGGCAAAGCCGCGTGTTCGAGATTTGAGGGGGCGACGCATCTCCCGCTGCGATCCGTCTCGTCATGCCTTGCTCGCGTGGGACGGCGAGGTGTCGAAGCGCGCAGATGTATGCACACGCGCTCCAGGGCGCGAGTTGCGGATGCCTCCGAAGTGACTTCAGTGTGTGCGTGCGTGCGTGCGCGCGCGCGCGCGCATGTGTGTGTGTGTGTGTGTGTGTGTGTGTGTGTGTTTCTATGCGCGCGCGCTCTCGCTCGCACGCGTGCGGCTGTCGTTAAACAACGCGGGACTACGTCATCGCTTTTGGTTGACTGACCTCGCTTTTGCAAGCGTCCGTGTTGTAGAATCGTTCGTTGCCCCCGTCGGAAGTTCGTCACCGCTCTCAAAACTGCCGCGGCCGCATATACGCGGGGGTGTTCTTTCACTACTTCGGCGTCAGCGCTTTCTTAGAGCGCACGCCGGAGTCAAGTCGGACGCCCGTTCGTCATGCGGCGTGCGCACTGGCTCCTCTCTGTTAACACCTGCGTCGTGCGTAGGTGTTAGCAAGGGCTTACTTGCACCGAGATTGCGTGATGTATTTCTCGATTTGGCGGCGGCCTCTTGGGAGTCGGTGCCGGCGTGGATGAAGTGTTTTTTTGCGTGGACGTATCGATGCGCGGCGATACGCATGACGCTCGTCACGATGCACATGGCGAGTTCGACCGAGAGGTTAGAGTTGACAGAAAGAGAGAGGGAGAGAAAAAAAAAAGCTCTGCCTCTCCATAGATGCTCCGAAGGTCGATGACTATAGTTTGTGTACGTAAGTTTTGCAATTACGTCATGGTTTATTTCGATCGCGCTCCTGAGTGCTGTATTACAGTTACACTAGAACGCTCATTTTGCTTACGAAAGGGCCGGCCTTGTTCAAAACGTAGCCACAAAAAAATATTTTTTTTTCTTTCCTTCACACAATATGAGTTTCCACCTCAGCGTCAAGCTTATGATGCGGTAGCATTTCGTATGCTTCCCTTTCTTTTTCTTTCTTTCTTTCTTCCTTTCTTTCTTTCTTTCCTTCCCTGTCGCTGACCTTCATTCATGTTTCTGCTCTTGCTTCATCCGCACGTCGACTCGAACAAAGAACCAATAAATAAAGCAGGCAAAACAAAACATATACCCGGAACGTTTTCATACTCGCACATACACACAAAAACACTATCTTACTTCAGTGGGCGTATAGAGTTTGAAAATACATCGTTTGAGAGAATCGTTGCGACATCGGATGGTAGCTTGTTCCATTGGCTTATCGGTCATAAATTAAACGCAAATGGTTGCTGGGTGACGTAACTCGCGCAGCGAGCCAGTCCTACTAAACGAATCCACGACGATTAGCTTTTAAGAGGAAGCTTTAGCTCGGGCCCAACTCCGACGCGGCCTATTCAAATACATGTAAAACGCAAAAACGTTTTTATGAGATAACCCCTTGACCGATTTTGATGAAATTTGTTGCATTTGAAAGAGAAAGTTAAATTCTAGTGACTGTTGGAAGCGGAATTTCGATTTAGGGCTTGAATTTTCTTAAATCGATTTTCAAATATTTGACCGTTTGAAAAAAATGGAAGCACGAAGTTTACAAATTCATAGCTCTGCATGAAGAACTGATATCGCGGTTCTGTAAACGGTATCCATTAGATCATTCAAAGCGGACAAATTCAATATGTCATTTTACATCTTACGTGAATTTGTTACGTCGGTTACAACGGTTTTGCAAAAGTTGTATTTCCCTATGATTAAATTTTTCGTATATTCATGTGTAACAATCAATTTTGCCCGCTTTAGATGTACTATTAGATGCAATTCACGAAATTGTATTATCATGTTTAGTGGTTGAGTTACAGAGTTGTAAACTTGATAGTTTCGTTTCTTGAAAATTTTCGATTTTTGGCAATTTTTAATAAAAAATTCACGACCTAACTCAAAAATTCGAAACCAACAGTCACTAGATTTTAAGTTTTTCTTTTAAATGCAACAAACCTCGTCACATTTGGTGCAGTGGTTGCCGAGAAAAACGAATTCTCTTTTTACATGTATTTAGATAGGAGCACTCGAGCTAAAGCTTCCTCTTAACATACTAGCGCGCGCAGTTATTTAGTCAGGCGTTCCAGCAGCCGCAGTCTGTAACAACGCCTGAACTGCGTCTCTCGCTTTACGCTGGGCCGTCTCGTAAACAGCGCTTTTGGTCTCCTTTTATCCTGGTCGCGTTTTGCTTTTGTCACTGACTGGACACCCTGTATTGCCGGAAGAAATGCGCACAACCCCAGCGCGCTAATAACCCCAGTTAGCCGTTGTCGTCTAAAGCTCGGCTCGCTGCTCAAAACAAGTTCCGCAACACTGGCGGCCGAGCTGCACTCCCTAATCCCTAAAAAAGTACTGTGCCCCCTTTTCCGGGCCGCGCGAGTGGACGGCAATGGTTTTTCGCTCATAAGCCATCCGTGCAGTGTATACGTGCCCATCGCTGCGAAGCTGCGCCTTTAGCCCTCCGTTTGTGCAGGCTGTGCCTATTTAGCACGGTTAAAAAAGGAAGAAGCGAAAGCAATTGGATCGGCGCGTTCGCTGGACGAAAACAACCTCGATTGCATTGAAACCGGAGTTCGAGGTCCATCTTTTCTGCTCCTGGCTTCTCGCGTGTACATCTGCGCGGAACGGACTCTGCTACAGCGACGACTAATTTAGAGAAACGCCGTGCCTCCCCCGCCAAAGCCGATTTCATTTCGGCTCCCGACTCCGTTGCTAAGCGAACTTTTTTCGCTTGTTACTTTCTCGGTTTTTTTGCCGAGTGCTCCGGTAGGTTCGGAACGGCGTTCTTTTGTTCGCCGCTTCCATCCGACCGTATGCATTTGCCGTATATACGTCGTCGACTGTCGTAGTCCCCCTCACCCAATTTCCCGATTCTTCAGCTGGGGGGAAGTGCGGGGGGGGGAGGCTGTGTTGCCTACTTCCCCATTTCTTATACTTCCCGATTTCATTTTTCTCCACTACGGCCTCTCACGCTCTTAACTCCCGGTGAGCGCCGCGTACCGCCCTCCCAATTTCCCCAATTTTCCCCTTTCGCGATTTCGCTGCTCCCCATTGTCTCGGAGTCATTTCCCCGTATAGTGACTTTAGGCGCCACATTTTCCCTATTCTCCCTTCTTCCCGTCTCCAGGGCGGCGAGATCTTAATATCCCACTTTATGTTTTGTACAAAACCTTGCACCGGCGTAAAAGCGTCCCGAGTCGGCCCGTTCAGAGAGCGCGCGTGTACCGATTCATTTGCCCCACGCTTTGTCCGTGGCATACGCAGGCACGTGCCGTATTGTCTGTCCATTGAGAAACACACAGGCCGCCTACCTCCCTTGCCGGTGTATCATCTGGGGAACTTAAATTGCTCTTTGAGAACTGCTTAAGGCACCGTGCCGGCAGCAATGGTTATTATGAAGAATGAAACTGCTTTGGAGGTATTTTAGGTTATTGCTTGTGCTTACGTTTCAAACTTTAAGAAAACAGTGTGGTTCTTAAAGCGGACGAGAACACGCACTGTCCCCGTCTTCTGCGCCTTCGTTTGTCTTACTTGTCTATTATAGTTTGTAAAAATGAATGAATGAATGAATGTTGGTACAAAGAGAATTGCTCTAGGGTCTATGGATTTGGCAAACGAAAATGGAAAGGCTTTGGTTAAGTATATCTTCGTGTTTAAGTATAATTAAACTCAGATGTTTTTCCTGCCTTCGCTCTACTACTATTGTACAGAATGAATAAGGGCGACAATGGCACCCGTCACCGCCACCTTTTCGTTTTTCGTTCTTGAAAAAATGCGAGGTAAAGCAGCACCAACGCTTGCTCTCGTTTATTTTATTTCCGAGTGCCTTCTGACCTTTTGAGTCCCATTTATTTCATTTCTTGTATCTCCGTCTTGCGTGCATGACCTTCTTCTTCTTTTTTGTCCTTCACACGTGTCGTCTGCTTGCTTTGTCTGTTCGTAAAGTCAAATCGAACGCTGTTCCTGGTCTTCTTCTTCCTCTTCAACTGCAGAATGGTTCACTTCTTCTCCCTGCCTCCATGTTCCCTGCGCATTCTCTAATCTCCGCATTTCCCGAAGTTTTCGCCCGTACTTCTCCCCATGCCCCCTCCCCTTGCCCGCCCCATTTGTCCCGTTTCCTGTTGTCATTGCTGCTCGAAGAGGTCCTTCAGCTCGGTCTGCCTGCCGCATTTTTTGTTTAGTATTTTTCTAACGTCTGCTTAGGGGAAATGGCATACGTCTGCATCGGTGCAGAAGTACACCGAATAGCGTGCGCGTGCTCGAGTTTCATGAAGTTAGGTTAATCGCCATTAGAAAGGCATTAAGTGAGAACGATCGATATACTATATGTTAGACTGGCAGGGTACTCTGTCAGAACAATGACCGACGTGGAAGAAGACTAGAAGACTGAGCAATAATGGAAGGTAAATGTCACTTTGTCTGGTTTCAAGCCCAAACGGCAGCACCAGTGACAACAGTGTGGCGCCGCAGATTTCGTGGCATTTCAGCGTATCCTAATTATTTCTGTGAAGGACCAAGTACGAAAGTAGTAGGCTCTGTTCATTATTTTGGAATGAAACGAGATCATCAGCAAACCAAGGCACACTCAGCTGTCGGTGTTAGAATGCTTTATAAAGTAGCGATATCTAATTTGACTTCGGTTCTGTAACGGTTCATTTCTGTTCTGCTAAGGACAAAAGAGAATTAGCTTTGAAGCTTTTGAGAATCTGCACGGGCAGCGACTGTTTAAAGTCCAACATGTTTAAGTCACTGTAGCGATCGATTAACGCCAACGTTTCTGCGTTTCGCGTGTGCTTAAAAAAATGGGAAAATTGGAGTTTGCCCAAAGCTGATGCTTATTCTTAACCGTAATCTCAACCTAACCTATAGGGAACAACGACATATGCGGGAAAGTTAAGGACGGCACATGAGCAAGGCTTTTTCCTTTTCTTTCACCCTTATGGTGTAGTTAATAAAAAATAAGGAAATTGGAGTTTGCCCAAAGCATGCTTACTCTTAACGGTAATCTCAACCTAACCTATAGAGAACAATGACATATGGGCGAAAGTTAAGGACGGCATATGAGCAAGAGCAAGCCTTCTTTCTTTTTTTTCACCCATATGGTATAGTTAAATTAAGAAATGACAGGGCATCGTAAAACTGGAGGTCTTGCGCAAGTTTTTAAGATGCGTTGCTGAGACTCGTTTTAAAGGCAATAGAAGAAAACAAAACAAGTCTGCCGTTATTTACTATTGAGGGCAAGTCGGCTCTTTCATATACCGACGATCGAACAAACAGCTGTCTGTCAAACCATGTGGTTGTTTCTTTCTGCATTGTTTTTTTCCCCACTGTGACTTTTATTCCTATGGTAATGCGCGCGTCCTTCGTTCGCCGTTTCTTACCTTTCGTCGTTTTCAAAATTGCGCCTGGAAACAATCCCCTGGACTCGAGAGATTCGCTACTTTCTCCCCGATAACGTCACTTTTGTACATCTTTTTTATTCGGGGGACTTGCGTAGCATCAGTTTTCCCGCGAAATTTTGGACTGCCGAGTGCCCCCACTTTACTTTACCAAGTGACGCTCATGCATGCAGCAGTATATCTGCATATTCTGAGAAATTTTTTTCACTTGTTTAGTTTCGCCGGGCCGTTTCAGAGTAGGAGTGGTCTGGCGATAGTGGTTTCTTAGGAACTTGACTATCTCGCCATGGTTACATGAGAGATGAACCAGGAGCGTTAAGTTATCCGTCTTATCGCTTTCTGTCCTAGTTGTCTCAGCTACTTTTACCAGTGGCTGTTACACCGGGTAGGAAATAAAGGAACAGCCTGCCCGTGAGTTGGGTTTGGCGGTTCTTATTGAGGAGAGTTCGTTATGACATCCTGTAGGTCGTATGCAAGAAGTGCTTATGGAAAATTTGCACCTTTCGGGTTTACAGTGCCGTCACCGAGAAGTGGGCGTTCCGGCAACAAGTTTAAGCCTTCAACAAGTTTTAGAGTGTCGGACGTGTGGAAGGGGCTGGAACGGCCTGGCATTGTGAAGTTCAGGAAGCCGCGCATGTTGTCGTTCGATAGGAGTGTATTCCTTAAGGGGAAGCTTTAGCTCAGGTGGTCTCCTGTCTAGATACACGTAAAAGGAGAATTCGTTTTTCTCGGCAGCCACTGCACCAAATTTGACGAGATTTGCTGCAGTTAAAAGAAAAACTTTGAAATCCAGCGACTGTTGGTTTCGATTTTTTTTTATTTAGGTGGTCAATTTCTTTTCATTAAAAATTGGCAAGAATCGCAAATTTTCAGAAAACGAAACTACGAAGTTTACAAATCTGTAACTCGGCTGTAAGTGGCTCAACTAGCAGGACATCCTTCTGAGCACAGCAGGGTCGAAGGTTCGACTCCTAGATGATGAGGCTCTGTTGAACGAAAGTTTAGAATCGCAGGTCTGAATCGGGTCAATTTTGCTTGATTAGAATCTAAGGTCACCCGGCAGCCCAGTTCCTTAGCGTGTGCCTGTCTTATACTTGGTCGTTCCCGCTTATCCGAAGTTTGCGTGGTACACGTGTCCTGGCGTTCTTGTTGACATCTTAGTAAATTGCGGTTGTAGCCAATGACTTTGCCTAAATTTTTAACAATGGATACTAGAATATGTAAGAATGACTAGAGTCTGCACAACGAGAGAAAAGGGCGTTAACCGAGGGGCCCTATCTTTATTAATCATATCATAAGAAGCCAACAAACAAAGACACCAAGGACAACACAGGGGAAATTACTTGTGCTTACTAATTGAAATAAGGAAATTATAAATTAATGAAATTGAAAGTGGATGAAAAGACAATTTGCCGCAGGTGGGGAACGATGCCCGGGATGTCATCTCTAGAGCTGCTGATGCGCGCGAAATTGCCCTCTGGCGCCTGAACGCTTCGCAGGAAAAAGCAACGACGTGTCTATGACGCCCGCCACCTCGATACCCATTTTAACCCTGGTGACATGGTCCTCCCCTGGACACCACCACGACGTGTTGGTCTGTGTGATGAGTTGGTTTCGCCATACTCTGGCCTGTATCGTGTCTTGCGCAAAGTAGCCGACGTGACATATGAAATCGAACCTCTCGATGTCACCATGGCGCTGTCTGCCTCTGACATCGTTCACGTCACAAGAATAAAGCCATATCACTTGGACCCACCAAGCACCGGGACGGCGCCTTCGCCCCCAGGGGTCGTGCTACGAGGCGCTGTCAGCGATGAAGTTGAAGAAAAAGAACACGACGACGCTCGGTGATTTTCGTGTGGTTCGGTAGCCATCTTGAGTGACATTCGAAGCGTCCTTCTGTATATAACTTGTAAATATACTGCGCATTTTCCTCCCCGTAACAGTATATACATAGATACAATTTCTTTATTTCAATTACTGAGTTCAAATAATTTCCCCTGTGTTGTCCTTGGTGTCTTTGTTGGCTTCTTATGATAGAGCATGCACAGTAACACTGGAACTGCTGTCGCTGGGTGCTGTCACTGAGTCACCGGCGTGTTAGCTTTACTATACAAAATCAGGGACATGAAACGACTACGCCAGATTCCGTGCTATGCTGTCCACTGCTACGCTACTTCCATTTTATATTTGACACGCATGTCAAGACGCGTACGTCCCCTTCGTGGGTGGGGTCTCCTCCCTGTTGGCGGTCGTCGAGGTGTTCGTACAAAGTCAACCGAATGTTAACTCGAGCGAGTTTCTTTACCGACGCAGCTCGAGATTGCACATTCGTAAATAATTCATGATTTAGAACCACGGCTCGCGGTCTTCTACACCTCCCCCGCGCTGTTATCTTCCACGTGTTGTCGCAGCAAAGGAAATAGGAAGAGCTCTTGTGAAAGAAACGTGGGTGCATTTCATTTTCTGGAGTGCGATTTATTTTCAACATGCGTGAAAGACGAAGTAGGGAACGTAAAGGTGCTATGCCAGGCTTCGCTGATGTCGAGGATGATAAAAAAAAAGGGGGGGGGGGGGAAAGGAAGGTTGAAGGAGACGGTTTCAGCTTCCTGTCTTCAGGGCACCGATTCTTTTTTCACTCCTCTTTCGTTTGCTTCGTTCGAGTCGTTGGTCTCAGTTCTTTCTTTCTTTTCTCGCTCTCTTGGCCGGCCTCCGCTACAGCGTGCGACTTTCAGAAAAAAAAGGTGACGAAGTGTGGCGGCACCCTTTTTATTGCTCTATACGGACCAGCGGTTGCTGGCGACTGGGTTTGGCTCGGGCTGGAAAATAGATGGCCGACTCCGCGTCACCGCCTCGGAGCGCGCGAAAAAGAGAGCGCAGGATTTACAACCTTGGCGTGTTAGAAACGAATGTCCTCCCTCGTTCCTCGGCGACAACGCCTCGAGGGGTGCTCCCATTTATGTCTCGGAACGCGCCGCAAACCCGTCAGTGCATACCGTTCCTTCGGCCGCGGGGAACTGCTGTCGCGGTCGCCTATATCGTCGAGCTAAGTTCGGCAACTGGTCGCCTCGTTATTATTGACCGTTCCTTCCCTATAGCTCTCACGTTAACGACCGCGCGTTGCCTTTAGGGGTGTCACTGACAGCGGCTGCTTTTTTTTTCTTTGTGTGTGTGTGTGTGTGTGTGTGTGTGTGTGTGTGTGTGTGTGTGTGTGTGTGTGTGTGTGTGTGTGTGTGTGTGTGTGTGTGTGTGTGTGTGTGTGTGTGTGTGTGTGTGTGGCGATCTGTGTCCACTGCTTTCACTGATTGCCGAACGGCCGCCTCCATCACCACCACTTCAGCTACCACGGTAGCTCTAATCCATACTGCGCCCGCAAATTTCTTTTCTCATCGCATGGCCTAACCTTTCTGTCTTGGGGTAATCCGCTTGAGTTTGCAGCAGCGCGGATTCGGGACTGCGAGCTTCTTTTTAATATCGCGGGAGCGCACGCATCAGACGCAACATTTCCTCCTGCCTTCCATTTCTTGCGCGGTCTATATTACCCACCACGAAAATAAATTCGCGGACGTAAGTGCGTCGCTCCCAGTGTCATTGCTTATACATACAGGCCGGCCCAAGACCGTCTGTGGCTCTCTCGGCGGAAAGCTTTCTTTTCCATTTCAAGGCAGCGCCATCCGCATACAAGCCACGGGCGCTCAGCGTCGGGGAGCGGTTTCCAGTTTATGCCGGATTCGTTCGCTTTAAAACATCCGCCCTCCCCTCGGCTCAAAAAAAGTCCGGGCGTGATTTGAACTCCCAATGCGATAGCGTGTTGCGCTCTTTCTTCGTGTGTTCATTCTGTTCTTCGGTATGGTCATATATGTGTGTATACAACGCGTATTTCGCCTTGTTCGATTTTGTTTCTACCGTCTAGCTTTATTTCGCATTTGTATCGTTGTGTCTTGACCTTTACAAACTCTGTCCGCGTGCCTAGCATCGAATTTCTTCTACCGTACTCGCCTTGCCTAAAGTGAAAATAAATTTCAAGCTCTCCTGTCATCATCATTCCATTTGTAATATTGTTTATTTCTATCTCTCGCTGCCTTTTTCTCCCCGTGTTCTGCCTTTCTGCAACGCTATAGGTCCTGCAGTCCGCCACGGCTTCGAACAGATCGAGTTCGGCAGCCCTCCGCCCCTTCTTCCTTTCTTTTTTAAATTGCATCCGTCGTGTTTTGTTTATTTCCCTTTTTTCCGCCTTTCCGCCATCTCGATAGAGATAAGGCCCCTGCCGAACTCCGCTTCCCCCCGAAGTCTTCGCCCCGGCTAAAAGCGAGAGCCGGTTCCGGCTTTTATGCTGGGGATAACAGCGGTAGCAGCGACAGTTCAAGCCGTGTTTATTATTATGCTGTCCCGAATCCCCGCCGTCGGTCGTAATCCGCTGCCGAAAAGAGATCATCGCGCGACGTTCAGCGACGCGGACAGGCATCTATACTCGGTGTAAGCTGCTGGACTTGGCGCCGCTCGCTGGCTCGCCCGACCCTGCGAAGACGGTTGTGAGGGGATCGAGACAGAAGAGAAGCGTTGTCGTATACGGTGTGCCGTGGCCTTCTGTACTCCGTGCACTGTGGCCAAAGGTACGAGTCGTCCTGAGCGCGAGAGCTTTCTACGAAAAATAACTATGAGGGGAATCTCATGGGGCGCTGCGATCGTTCAGCTCATAGCTGCTATGGAAATGATGGGCTGCATGCACGCACTTGCCGAATCTTCGTGCCTGCGGTTTCAGAAGTCCAGCGATCGAACTATCGTAGATTAATGCGTACACGTTCCAAACGAAATGACTTCTGGATATTGGCAGCAGTCGAAGCTGAAACGGTTATAAGTTGCTATACCTTGCGTAATAAACTTGTAACAGCGACCACTGCGGTTTTGTGAGACACCGGAAACACGGGCCCACGTTCTCGTATTCCCAGCAATATATTCGAAGAACGGGCGCGTTGCTAAACAGTCATTGTAACGTCGTGTGCCAAGTTGGTTTCTGGAGGACTCTGCTGCACGTTCCCTAACCTATAGGATGGTTGCAGTGTCACGAAGACTGTTAGCTTTAGGCGGAGTTCAGTTTGAAGTATATCTAACGTGCGTAGGGGACTTGGAAAAGACTGAAGGATATACTGCAAAACACTTCGGCTTGCAGATATTGCGTCAGAGCATAGATGTCGCTGCATATCAAGTATACGATTACGGCCACTCGATCAAAGCAACCACCGTGCGTGTGGTTATAAGAGCCAATAGGGTTAGAATGTCCCAGAACGTGGCTCCACCCCAGTGGACCACTGACTGACTGTCGTGTGCGTTTCGGAGCGTTTTAGCAGGCATTGTAAACTTACTGAAGACGCTATTACACGAGGCGACTTACACTAAGGCGACCGTGTACGTTCAGCAGCTCGCTGAACTAGCTCTCTCTCTCTCTCTCTCTGGGGCGCCTTTCGGGGGGTCTGGCAACCTTGGCGAATGCGATTATCGAGGCGCCGGCAGCACGGGGCGGTGACGACTACTACTTCCGTGCGACCCGTTGTGCAGGCGCAGGGAGGGCGCAGGGGAGACGCTGCTGCTACTTGCAAGCGAGATGACGGCACAGACGCACGGGTCGTTGAACTCGGCAACACTTTCTTGTCTGCCGCTTGCTTGCCCGTCGTCTTGTTTTGCGCGCGCCAGGACTCATGAGTGCGAGAGCGCGTTCCTCTGTCGCCAGCGTCGCTGGAGAGTGCATGTCATAACATCTAAGCTCGGTTTACGGCGGCGCCATGTAGCTATAGCTGTCTATCTTCAGTTTCGTTGACTCCCTCTGTGTTTTTCTTTTATTTTCTTTTTCGCTTGTTTGTACGTTGCTTGAAAGTCGGGAGTTGTAGTTACCCCTCCGCATGTTGTTGTCGTGTGATAACGACGCCCGAGCTTGTTGCCGGAGGTCACTACACCGTGGCAGCTTCTATAGCACAGCACGCCGCTGTCTTGGTTCATCTGGTAATTGTCGCCTCCTTGTTTTCTTTCTCACTCCTCCTTGTTTTTTGTGATGAGGAATGTGGTGTAGGAATTGACGGAAGCAGCAATTCGCACAGTTGAAGCCGCGCTGAGGCGGTAATGGTCATTGAGACAAATTATTGCCTAACTGACGTGGCCGTTAAGACTTAGTTTGGAAGTGTTATGCGAGGGAGATGTAGCGGGAGCCAGTTTGGGCGATGTCTTTATAAGTTGCATAATTTTAAATTAACGCAGTATAGGCTTGAATTGCCTCCACTGTAACTGAAGAAAAAAAGATGTCAATTTTGTGTACACGAAGCAAGTCTAATAAGAAATAAAGTCTTGGTAGCGCCGCAGCGAGGCTTTCGTGTCAAAGTTGCCGCAATCACGTATATTGGTAACTCGTCTCGTGATGCACACGATATGTCGTGTTCTTGGCTTGTTGCGAACCTGAGCAATCACTTTTGCTAGTGTGCGCCGTTAGCTCTAATTGTACAGATTCGAATTGATCGATTGTCGTGTCGTCCAGATGCTGCAGACGCGAGCTTCAGCTACCTATGTCTATAGAAGACGCGCCCTCCGTACTGGCGGTGACATTTAAACCGGACAGATATACGGTATACGCTTGCGCATGCTATCTGTCGTATATGCAACCAGTCGTAGCAAGGGCGGCACCCAACAAGACTGCTTGCTGCCTGCTTGAGCTAAACAGGTTATACGCGGTCTTCGCGCCTGTGTAACACCGCGTCGTATCTCGTGTGGCTCCTGCACAGCGCATTTCCCAGCCGGGTTTTCGTCGGACACATAACTGTGCGCTTTCGACGTCTTCGGCTTGCCGTCTGCGTGGCGTCGTTACTTCCCGTTCGTTTCCTCGAAGATGCAGAGTACACAGCTGAATCGGGCACTTAGCACGCGTGCTTAGCGTGTTCCTCTTCTCCTGGTATAGCGGTGCTGTTCCTCTTTGCTCTTCTATCAGCGAGACAAGTGTCGCGTGGCGGCGAGCCTTTCCGGCGAAACCAACCCCGATTGGCCCTTTCTTGTCGCGCCGTCCATTCGCGGCCACTTGAAGCTGGCGCGCCTCGCAAATGTGGCCAAGAGGCTCGTACGTGCGATAGGACGTCGGCGGGGGCGCCTCCACACGGCGGCGATGGTAGCGGGGCCGCGGAACGGGAGTCGAAACGGGAGGAAGAGTGGTTGCGCGCGCGCTACCGAGAACGTGCAGGAGACGCGACGGAGAGCGCGCGCGTTCAGGGTCGAGTTTGGCGTTTCCTTCTCGTCTTGTCGACCGGGCGAGGCGTACGGACAGGGGCTGACGAACGCGCTGGCCGAAGTCGTCTTCATTCCGACACTGTATTCGGTTATACGTACCGCTGGTTAAACTTTCCGTACGACCTGTCGCTCAAAACCTCGGCAGGATCGCTGACCCTCGCGCCAATACTAGTGCGCAGCTTCGTAATCTCAAAGCTTCGCCTGTCGCGAGCACTCCTTGTGCGTTTAGAGAGGCGCTATTGAAACAGCTGCAGTTGCACTTAAAAGAAAATAGAGAGAAAGGATCCTGCAGGGTCGTGGATACAATAAAAGACAAGATACTCGGTCAGTGGCTTCCTCAGTCCCAGTATGCTATGCTTCAGACATTCTTCAGCGAAGCTTTTTCCTTTTGCGGGTTTCGGGGTCGGGGGCGGAGGGGGACTGAGCCCCCTTGGTTTCCTTTATTCCCACTTTTTTCCCGGTTAGCCTGTGTTAGGCTATGCCCGAAGCAGGTGGTTCGGTGTCAGGGTGTGCCTCACGGTATTCAAATGTTGGACCGCAGGCTGAAGTGACGGCAGGCGTAAAGATCGTCGGGACCACCATGCCCGGGACAGCACGGTTTGAAGCAACCCTATAGACGCTTCTAGCATTCTTGAAAGTTGGCGGGGGAAAGTGAGCGGACGCAGTTTTCGCCTGGTAGCATCACGCCATGTACGCGCGATATAGGCCCAACTTCTGACGGTGGAGGTGGGAGGGGGGGGGGGGATTCCCCGATTCAGAATCTCCGGGATGGGCCGAGGGTTTCGCAACCATGGTGTACCGGAGGCGCTCTGAGTTCTGTAGCGTTCAAGCCGGGGACAGCGCTTACTGTACGCCACTTGTGCGCAGTACGTGCAGTCGCGTGCAATATGACTTGCAACACCCTTGTTCGTGGTCGAATGGGCTCCAGGGCTGCGCGGCGGCTCTGACATGCGAAATAGCGGTTTAATAAATACCACTAATTGAAGGTGTGTCTAGGTGTGGAACTTACCCTGTGTCTGCGCAGCCGTACAGTCTTGGAGCCCATTCGACCACGGGCACCGGTGTTGCATGCCGGTCATATTGCACGCAACTGTAGTACGTTGGACGTTGCGTTGCGCGTGCCTTCGAGCTGCCCCTCCGGACGGGGTGGCGGCGCCGCGGTCGCTGGAACCGATACCCGAGCTGCATTTGGCTGCGACTCCGGGGCTCGCTCTCGAAACTGGAATGCCGCGGCGTTACGTTGCGTCGCATCCGACGCCGCGCGCTCTCGCCGACGCCGCAGCTGAACCGCGCAGCGCGCAGCCCAGTGGCGCGGCGATGGCCCTTTCCGTTCAGGGCCACCTACTGATATCTGTGGTTGCGCGCGATGACGAGAACCAGACCGCGCCCATAGAGGAACGAGAAAGCGCCGCTGTTTTCACGTGCCACGCTCGAAGCATCTTAGCGAGATTCATGCTAAGGTTTCCGAGATCTTCTACGTGACTAGAATTCCCCGAGCCCGCCCGCCCCGATTTGGAAGTGAGGCGCGAGATAACGGTAGACAGCGTCCGTCATGTCCATTTGATAGATAAGGGTATGGTGACTGACAGGGTCGGGGTGCCGACTGTGCTTATATGTCAGTGAGCTTGCGCCAGCGTTTCACGGATAAAGCGTGCTCGCGCGTTGGTGATAAATTCATCCGTACTTCGCTTTCTAAGTAACCAGACGTCGTTTTTTTTTTCTTCTTGACCCGCTAAAACCTCGAGGGTGTGTTGTGTTACATGTTCTTTTCTAAGGATTGGACTCTTTGGTAGAGCTTCCCAGAAGAAGGAAGCCGAATCTTTCTGCTGACAGGGATTGTCGACACGTTGTAGGCCTCCTGAAAGAGACCGTGACTGATAAAAACGGGAGTATTTACTTTCTTGGAAAGAAAAAAAAAAGGAATAGTTGCTAGGCTCGAGTTACGTTTTGGCAGAAGCGGTATTTCGTAAATGACGGAAGGGTGGACCAGTCGAGAGTCACACTGCAACATTCTGTAATGTGCATGCGCTCATGGCGCCGCGTTTACAACGGCTCGCACTGTCACTCAGTAGGCTTGCTAAGTGAATTCTAAACTCAACAGATTGTTGACAGCGGGTCATTGAAAGGTATTCGCCCATTCGCGTAACGAAAGTAGCCCTGTACGCGCTCAGATGCCGCCGGTCCACTGGTCCACTGGGCCGTACGGCTGCATGCAGCTTCTATAGTCTGCCCCGATTGTGGTTGTGGCGTGAGCAGATGGAACACGGAAACACAGGGCTGAATACTGCAGTGATGCTGTGTGTGTGTGTGTGTGTGTGTGTGTGTGTGTGTGTGTGTGTGTGTGTCACACGAGGGATAAAATCTTGAAACGAGGTGAAATTTTTTTGATAGCGCACGTACTACTGTCGTTGGTTATCGAAGTAACGCAAATCAAAAGTCGACGTGAAGGAAACTATTCGTGTGTTTGCAGTGTCTGTAGCATTCACAGTTCTGTTGGGCCGCGGTCCCTAACCCGGCCTCTCCTCCTACTATCCCCCTTCCACTCTTTCTCTTTTTCGGTATTTTCCACTTGGATCTCCAGCTGCGCGTTCACCGTTCTTTATGGCGTCCCGCGACCGGCTCCGCGACGCCGGCGCCAGCGGCAGCTGTCCACACGTCGTCTTCGTAAACACTGGCCTACAGGTTCTCGACCTCCGGCGCGGTGACGGCGTTGTAGCGAATATTCGCACTGCTTGTGCTGCAGGCAGCGCGATCATGTCGCTCAAGTGACGATTGCGCGCGCGTAAGTGAGCCAGCTGAAAACTGCGCACGGTGCGCGGGACATGTTGCTCCCGCATGCGTGCCCGATCCCGCATGCTTTCCGAGCGCAACTGCAAATGCTGCAAGACAGTCGCGCTGACCGACACGCACAGCAAGCGAAGACCTGAAGTCAGTATTCGTCTGTCTCGTAGACTTGTAGGCGGGGCCCATGTTTTGCGATATTCGATCTTGTTCACTCGCTAGGCGGTGGTGCATTATTGTGTGTGTGTGTGTGTGTGTGTGTTTTCAACCAAACTTCCTTCTGTAAGGACTGAAACAGCCTGACAGCTCGCAGGTTAATTACCAATACTAAAAAGTTGTGCATAACCCCGATCTCGAATGATGCGCTTTTTTACTGTGTGCGTCGTGTTGTCAGTGTGTGGCGCTGTGTCGGTGAAAGTACACTTGAAACCCGTTCTTTGGTCTTAGGGCACTAGTAGGTCGGTCGCCTCGAAATAGCGTTTCTTTTTTCTTCGTCGTTTTCTTTAAATGTAATCACCGCTGATGGTGTAGCTTGTTTCCTGTGTTCTTGCGCCTGCTTTCAAGTGACCAGCTCTGAAAGATCTGAAACTGCGTCGCCGTGGTCTGTATTGCTTCGTTTGGTTTAGTCTGGCCATATCGCTTTTGTTTTTGTAAGCGTTGTCCTCTATACGGTGGTACAGCCAAATAAACATGCCTGTTGAGGCTTGTAAAACGTATATAGTTTCCTAGTTTCTCAGGAAATGCTCGCCTTTCCACTGAACGTAACGTATCGTTTCACGGAATTTCTTGTGTAGCCTCCGTTTGTTCAAGCTTACCGTTTCGCACGCGTCTATTCGTGGAAGGATCCATATAGCCGTGTGGTTGGTGCAGAAGGTGATGGGAACGTTCGCGACTGCGGCGCAGTTTGTCAGACCTAGCAGGGAGAGAAAAAAAGGAGAGAGAGAGAGAAGCGGTTCAATTTGTTTAACCAAGCCTCCCAGGCTTCCAGGCAACGTCCCCGTTTACGTTAGCGCTGCCCCCACTCGCAAACTTAGGTCAAACCACCCTTTGTTATTGTGCTTACTTCCTTTCCATAAAGCAGGGGCCCCTTACATGTTGTCTTACCGTCGCCTCCCACGTAAGAACTCCCGGCCTGGCGGCATAGGAACAGTGGCGCGCACCACACTGTATATTGCTTTAGCTTCCCGCTTTCGTGAAGCTCCTTCTCAACCATGACGTTCGCTTCCTCCGCGGCCGTTCAAGACCCTCCCGACTCGGACCGCGAGCGAAGCGTACATGTCTGTCGACCGCCGGTCTTACAGAAATGGGAACCCCTCCTCCCTTCCCGCCGTTGTTTTTTTGCGCGGCGTTCGATGCCTTCTTCCCATGCAAGCACGCCGAAAGTCCGCCGGGGGCTGCAGGAGGCACAGCACTCCAAACCGCGAGGGGTCCTCTCCCCTTCGTTGTTTTCCACAGTCTCCCGTACGCGCGGTTCCAGCGCCGCGTGCATTCCGGCCGGCAAACGCTCCCGCTCGAGGCTTCCATTCCAAGACGTCCCCGTAGTGCCTCGCTTCTGGGACCTGTGCCCGCGGTGCAGCGAAGCAACGAGGCGCTGTGTTGCGCGTGCGTGTGTTTGCGTGGCCCTGAAGAAAGCTAAAAAAAGAAAAGAAAAAAGTGAGAGTTGGTGGATGAGCGCCCCCTAACCATAATAAACTGCCAGCCCTGCGATCTCCGGTGTTTATCGCGTCAGAAGAGCGTCCGCTTGCTCTTGCTCCTCTGCCCTCGCGTCATCTCTGCTTCCTCTGCCTGCCTTTGTTATGGTTTCGCGGCCGCGCACGCTGCCCCAAGTACAGAGGGCATTCCTTCTTTCGTCGTTCGCTTGCGCCTCCAGCCGCCAGTGCGCTCGATCCCTGGTCGGATGGATTGCTCCGTGACGCGCGAAGCTTCTCAGAAGTGCCGTTGGTGGAAGCGTGCATGTGGAGAAAGACGCGCCGTTTTGGTTGTTTGGAAATGAAGTGTGGGAAGAAATTATAAGCGTCGATCTGGCTGTTCGTTGCGGCTGTTGAGTTCGAGCTGTGGTGAGCTGCGATCCCTTAACTTAGTTCGCTCGGTCGGTCTCGGGTTTCTTGGTTGGCCGGCACTGTGACGACGAGAGCGCGTGCGTTCTCGCCCGCCACGCTTCTGTGAAGAACGTGCTGACTGGTGTGCCATAGCGATCTTCACGTTCGCCCGCTGTTTCGTGAGCACCTCTCTCTCTCTCTCTCTCTCTCTCTCTCTCTCTCTCTCTCTCTCTCTCTCTCTCCTTAGCTCCTACGAACAAGTAAAACGAAACCACTGGGCCTTAGCGCCGTTTCCGCCGCTTGGCCCTAGCCGCCGTCACGGTTACATCCATCTCGGCATCATCGGCGATTTCCTTTGCCGGCCCATTGCGTCTCTCGATGCGTGTATAGGCGCACCACAACAGATGGACGACGCAGAGCCGCGCTCTTGTATCGCCGGTCACGTCGCTCAAGCCCCGCCGAGATCCGTGTTTACCGGCCTGCGGTCCTGATTGGGAAGACGAGCGGGCCCCGGGGTGCGACGGTGGTGGTCACGTGGCCGCTGACGTATCGGTTTCCTATTAGCGGAATCCCTTCGCCGCCGGTTTCCCCTTCCTCCAAGCGTTTCCTAGGGTCCGCTTTGCACCCCCCCCTTCCCTCCCTCGCTCCCTAGGCTGACCTTCTCGGCTGTGTGTGTGGCTTGCCGGAAGGGTCGTCGGCGCAATCTCCGTCTCTATAAAGAGGGCCCTCAGGAGGAGCAGGCTACGACCCCGCTGGGTTCGTCGTCTCGCACTCTGTGCTGGTGTGATACGAACGGCGTCCGCGGGGGCCTTGTGTTCCTTCATTCGAGTGCCAGTCACTGCGAGTGGTGCGCGGAACGGGCCTTGCGAGCTGCTGGCGGAACACACTGCTGCGCCTACCTTTGTGGAGAGTCCTGACTGTGCAGTAGCGGTCAGTCACTGTGCCTGCGCCGTGTTCGAGCACCGAAGATTGCGACGTGAGTTGTTACTGACTGGTTCCTTCACGCATGTTGCTACCCGCCGCCGTGGGGCCCAGTGGCTATGACGTTCTGCTGCCGAGCACGAGGTCGCGGGTTCGATTCCTCACTGCGGCGACCGCGCTTCAATGCGGGTGAAGTGCAACAAACGCTCGTGTACCGTCCTTTGGGTGCGCCTTAAATAACTCCAGGTAGTCAAAGTCAGTTCGGAACCCTCCACTAGGGCATCTCTCATAGCTCCAGTATTGCTTTGGGACGTTAAGCTCAATCAATCGATCAATCAATCTTGTTGCTTTCCGGCATTCATGTGAGCAGGAAGACAGAGCATGACTTTTAGGTGTTCAGTGCAGAATATGGTTGTACCTGCGATTTGACGCGCGGCTAGCCTTATACCATCAAACGCCTCTAGAATGCGTCAGCATATTCAGACACTCGGAGTAACCATCGTTTAGTCGCGTAGTATCATGCGTATCCTGCATTAAGCACGCATTAGTATTCAACCGTTACCTGTCAGCCTGCTATTGCGGCTCCCGTATGTGTCGTTAATTAGGCGTTTTTGTGTTACCTCTTTATCTCCCACTAGCCTTTGACCGCGTGTTAACTTGGCGTGAAGGTTCGCTATATGGGTTTGACGGCTTTCGCAACTACTGTTCGAACAGAGCCCAATCTTGTAGGAGGAAACGCGAGTCGGCAATATTCTGTAATTCATTTAGGCCCGATATGCAGGGCGCATCAATGACATCGGTGCTGAACCGATGACGAACGATTTTGAAAAAATTCTGCAAGTCGGATGCTCCGACTGTACTTCGTTGTCCGAACCAGGAACTCTGGTTCACAGACTCGCTCCTTAACGGATTCCCGAAGCGAAACGAGGGCCTCCTTAAACGGATTTTGCTTCTCAACGGTTGCTGCTTGTTTTGAGAGTCGCGCGGTGGGTAAGTCGTTTGTCCTTGCGGTGTTATGCATTCTGGAGTACAGGTCCCACGCAGTTTTCTTTACCGTCATTTACTACCTGGAAAAAAAAAAAAAAAAAAAAAGGAAACGAGCGTTCGCGAGCGAAACGGTTGGTTCGAACCGTCAGGTGTGGAAAGTGGCGCGAAGGTGTGGAAGGTGTATGGCGTGAAAGGTGTGGAAAGCGAAAGTACGCGCTTTCTAACCACTGCGCTTTTGGGTTGGCAACGCATAGACAAATATTTATATAAGATTCAGGTAGGTACGCCTGATCCAGTGTGCTCTATTCTGATATACTCTGAACAAGGGAGCGCGTAAATCTTCCGAAGAATGGTGGCAAAGGAAGTACGGGTCAAAGCGATGTCCCGTCACTTCTTGGCACCCTTGGCACCCAAAATGCCATTCTAGCTGTTGTACGCAAAGTACAATGAATCAACTGGCTATTCCAACCCGTTTCGAACAACAGTTGACGTTTATTCGGCTAGGGACTACAAGTATACATGGTCAGTACACCGCAGCGAATACATCTTACCACGGACAGCGACAGTGGGGGCTATTCACTCGGGACGGACGTGCTGCTCGTTCGGCCTTGCCGCCGTATTCGGATCCTCGCGTGCCAGTCGGCTGTCACATTCGCAGCTGGGATTCTCGCGTGCGATTTACTAGACCGAGCAGTGCGCGTCAACGAGTCAATTTGAAGTACTGCCATCGCTCGCTCACCTCTGGAATCGCATCGTGTCCAGCATTGCCTCCGAGATCGAGCGGCGCGCGTTGCATCTTGGAGGCCATGTGTCCACAGCCGGCATCTCGCCTTTCCGTCACCTCCTCATTCGTCCTTTTTCTTTAAATGCCGCGCCGCCGAGCGCTCCATCCCGCCATCCACACCGTTCCTCGCTCCTGTCGAGGGTGTTGGGCGACGCCACGGCAGGGATCGCCCGTGGGTGCCTGCGCGACGGGAAATGAACTGCCAAGCGTCCGTCGTCCGCCGGGTAGTTGCGTGCACCGATCTCGTGGCGCGTGATGTCGCGTATTCAGCGCTGTTCTATCCAAACTTTAAATCTGTTGCATATTGATGCTTCTCTTGCTATCCGAATGAATAGAAGGGTGCGGAGAGAGCGGCCCCAATACGTGGGTGGCCATTGTCACCAAGCTGTTTTGTTATGTCGCAGTGCACGAGAATAAGTTCTAGTGCACTATATCTACATATATTGCTACCGTCTTTGTGATTTGCTTCGATACAACGTCCCATGCGGAAGCACGGGCTAGCAAGAACGCAAGTTGAAGGTCGCTGTGAGGCCTTAGGGTGACAAGGTGTTCTCATGTCCATCTCTTGTTTGTCGTTTTTGAAGGCGCCATTGCCCGATATCAGCTGGCTCAAATTGTTTCTGCACGGAACTGGGAGGGCGAAGAAAAAGAAAAATATGACTCGTGCGCTCCTTCTATGTCCTCCTCGCGCGCCTTCACGAGCCGCCACCACCAGCGTGATGCTCGCCGAGGTGCCGGGAAAGGGGCTCCCCGGCTTCGTCGTTTCCGGACCGCCGGTCGAGTCCCCCGCGGTGATGGATGGGGACGCCGATAAGCAGACGGCGGTGCACTTCACAGGCCATCCTTTCTCTCCTATCCTCCTCCGCTATTTGGTGGATATATCTCTAGCTGCACTCCTCCTTTCGCTTTGGATGGACGGGGGAGGGGAGAGAGAGAGAGGTGTTGGCGAAGGAGGGGGGAAGGGGGGCGTAGTGCTCTTTGGGAGACGGGATTTTTGCGCCCCCGCCCTCTGGTGGTGTTGCACACCCGGCCCGTCCGTCCGTCCATCGTCGCGCACACCCTTCTTCGCCGTCTTCTGAGGACCCCCTATCTTGTTCGCTTCTCCCGCTAGCTCGCGCGAGTGTGTGCACTGTCTAGTATGTAGTACTCGACATTTTACTTTGCGCCCCCCTCCCCCCTCCCACTTTTTGGGGGTGGGGCTCTTGTCTCTTGCTTGCTGGAGGTTTGCATTTATCAGCCCTTCTGGAGCAAACGCAGATGCTGCACGATGGCGTGCTTTCACTTGAGGGCATGGGAGCCTGCCTCCACCCGCCAAGAAGGCAGCTTTTGCATGAAAGCAGGCGAGAAGATGTGAATCTGCACTGTTCTGAGATATCTTTTTTCTCCCTGTGGGCTGGTTTAGTGAAGGGTGTCGTGAATCTAATCATTACATTACACAGGATCAATTTCCTGGGATTTTTAGAAGATGCAGCGCTGTCACTGGAGAATGAAAATATTTCATTTGTAGTTTTAACTTAATGTGCATGCTCATTGGTAAATGCTCACCATGTATTCCAATAGCATGAACATTGCAAGGTTTTTGCAGTGTGTTCTTAATGCACCCAAGGCTAGATGCTAATCACACTCATTTCTCTGCCAGCCTCTACAAACATTGTGAAGGCACACATGGTTTTTACATGCTCATTTTTGTACAAATCAGTTCTGTTGTCAAGTCGTTTGAAGATGGTATCTCTGGTGCCTTCGTTGCTTGACATCAAGGGAACTGGTGGCATCTTCATACATAGCCTTCTTTTTACTGTTGTGTCCTGCATTCAAACTGACAGTCTAGTTTAGTGTAAAACAGCAGGGCATCATCTGCCATGTTTTGTCTGCCTCCACATCTTTTTTAGTCACCTATTACAAGCCACCTAGTTTTTTTTTTTTTCCCTGTTGCTACTGCTTAGGCACAACTGGATGTAATAATGTCAATCAGCATCTTGTGCAACAAGTCAGTTTGTTTATCACCATCGCTACTGCACCCCACCACGCCAGGATGAAATGATGCAAATCAGTAGCTTGCATAACCAATGGCACAAAGTAGGCGTTGCAGCCGCGTATGCTTTATAACTCTCTTGGCACAGCGCTTGCATTCCTGTTGCATTTGCAATTCAAAGAGAGCGTGTGGTGTGCGTTCAGAAACACGGAGTGGCTGCACCGAGGCATGTTATATTAACTGGTCTTTCTACCCACATTGCTTGTATCCATTTCTTTCCACTTTTCCCTTTCCCTATAGTCCTCGTCCAAAAACATTTTTGATTTGACTTGGGAAGACCTCAGATATGCGACACTGGGGACCTCGCACTATGGGTGAGGCTTATAACTTGGCAGGTACATGTTTCTTTTTCCTGCATTTATTTTACGATTGCCGTTTCTTGTATTTTTTCCTTATTCTGTTTTTCTTCTTACTCTGATGAGTTTGTTAGCAGTTTCATGTTGGGAGAGTGGGAAACGTCAGCTTGCCTGCACGGATGATACTTTTCAAGCTCAGAGGCAGTCAAGAAAACAAAAATACAGGAGCTGTTTTCTTAAAGAGTGGCAAATTTAGAGATTTAGTGCACAAGCACGAACTCTTAAGAGCCAGTTCACATAGCGAGGCTGGGTCAACCTATTCCAGGGAGATGGCCAGGTCATCATTGCATGCCACACTATGCAAAGCGTGTTTTTTTTATGCTTGCCTGCTTCCATTGTGTGGTGAGCGGGATCTACTGTTTGTTATCTAAGTTACCAGCCAAGCCCGTCACAGTGGTCTGTGTTTACCTCTTAAGAATTCCACTGGGCACTGTCGCAGAAGCTCCTCCTCTGTCTCCCATGCGCGTGAGCCATTGCTTCTTCTTTGGGTCGGAGAGGGGCTCAACTTATTTTGAGCCCATCAAGGCAGGCAGCAAGGCTTTCCCTCGATCCCTCCCTTCTTCCCGCTTTCTGATCGTGGTGTTTGGCACTGACTTCAAAAGCTTCGTGGCTGTCAACAGGGTTGAATGTCCCTTCCCACGAGGCTACGCACCGAAAAAGAATCTCCAAGTTGAAGGGCTTTTCATTGTTTGGGAGCATCCACTGTTCTGGCATTTTCCCTCTTAGCAAGGCTGTGTTTGTATTGCGCATCGTTGCCGTGGAGGAAATCTGCAGCAGGTAGCTAATATGCTTGCACAATGCATCAGCAGAAAACGGCATGGAGTGCAGAAAGAATTTGTTGACATCGAACCAACAAAGGCCAGGATGTGGAGGTGCTAAAATAGCATCAGTTGACTTCTGTTTAAGGTTCTGTACTTTTGTCCTAAAATTGTGACACATAGTTTCCGCTTTGTCTTTCGCCAGATATGTTTGTAATGATGCAGCTACGTCCCCAAGTGAGGAATGAACGCCTGTGGCCCTGAGGCTGTATTTTCTGTCTCGTGTTATCAGAATTCTGCTGCATTAAGCCTACTGAAGACATTGTAATAGGTGGCTTGTCATTACGCCCGTACTTGTTGGCCTATGTTGAATATTGTGAATGTTTCTTGTTTTGTTGCAGTAAGTGTCGGAAGTGTTGTTGCTCTGCACTGACCGCGTTGCTTAAACAAGCAGGGCCAACCCCTTCGTGTCCTGCACCCAAAACCTGCATCACCCGAAGGCCCTGTTGTGTCATTTGCACCCGCTGCACCTACGAGGAAAGATATGCAAGGTGCACGATTTGGGGTGGTTACATGTCAGGAAGGGGTGTGTTTTCCGGGTTGGTTACATGACGGAGAGAATTGAAGGGGGCTGGCAGCGAGCCAGCAATCATTACACACGCGCAACTCTCAGTCTGATTGCATGCAATCACGCTTAGAGAGAGGGGGGTGGGGGTGGAAGCACAGTCCAAGGTATGATGACCACGGGCTACTACTTCTTCATCCGGAGGGTGCGGTGCGTCTTGTAAATCTTGAGTCGCACCAGCAGAAAAGGCTGGAGAGCAAATGGCTCTGCTTCATAAGAGAGAAGGGAAAGGCTTGCTGCTGCTTGCAATCTGTAACCTAGCCAGGGTGTTCGGCGGGCCATGGCCAGGTGGAACTGGTTTTGAGAGGAGGCGTTGTCGGCAAGGGAAGGTAGGGCGAGATGTGACGAGTGGGAAGGGGCGTTTCTCTTTGGATTTGCAAGGCCACGGCCTTCCCCTTGGCACAGCCCGAAGGAAGATGTTTGCTCTGGAAGGGTGGAAGCGATGAGGCCTCTCGTCTCGGCTTTCTGCATTCCGTGCCATGTTGTTCACCCCGGCCAGAGCGAATTGGCAGGTCCTGTTAGTCGACCTTGGCTTCCGTGTGAGTGTGGGCCACATGTGTTGGTGGACTGGGCGCACTGCACTTCCTTGGCTGTTGGTGTTTGTAAACAGGAAGCTGTGGACTACTCTTGTAAATTGTTTCGGTTTACCTGCTAATTGTAGGATTGGGTGAGTGTTTCACTAGCTCAGTGTAGGGCTGTTACCTTTGGAAACGTTTTTAGATGCGGCAGAAATTGAGAGCTTTTCCTGGGAAGTAAGCGTGGCACCAGTGAGCATTGTTGCGAATATTTTAGTCAGCCACTCTTTGGGGCATTGTGTAGGTCTATGACTGATCTTGCTTTGTGGTCCTTTGGCGTATGATTTTAGATCATGTGTCACATGGGAACTTTCCTGAGCAGTTGCTGTTTCGTAAATGGCAAAATGTGGACAAGCTTATTAAATATATATAATCTAGGATTTTCTATCAGTTTTAGCACTGTGTAAGCTTGGTCCTTTGTCTCTTTAACATCCGTTCCTTTGCCAGTGCCATACGTTTTAATTTTTGTCACGACCTGCAGTGCAAATCAAGGACACACAACCACCGCATAAACGCAAGCCAACTTTGCTGTTAGGCAGAATGCTAACTGGCGATTCTGACTCTTGTCACTTTGAACCTTCTTGCAGAGCGTTGCTGAACAACCATGCTTGCTGACTGAAAAGGGCGGCACACCGGTAGCCACGCCGGGCGCATGATTCTACGGACCCTGCTGTAGCAGCATTTGTAACCAACCAAGGGGACGTGCACACCAGTCTGTCATGGACGGGAGGCAGTGGCGGCACCTGGCGAGTGGCGCTGGACTTCTGCTCCTGCTGTGGGTGTTCCCAGGTGCCCACACCTCGCTCTGCAAGTCGGTGTTCTCACCGATTTCTGGAGGTAGGATCATCTGTGCTGTCTGTGCGGTTCCAAAAAGCCTGCAATGCAGCTGTCTGCCTCTGTGGAGCGTGACGAAATGAAATGAAGCCTTCAGTGACAGGGTTCTTAAGCATAGCAGTTGCCATCTTTTCAGTGCTGATTGGAAAGCCTTGGCTGGTTCATTTAAGGGAAACTAAATAGAAAAATAATTTTAACTGCATTAGTAAATTGCTTTCTAAATGATCAATAAGATAGGTCACTGTTACAGTGAGAGCAGGCTCGAAAAGCCAGAAAAGACGCTGAAAGACAGTTGACGCCGTGGCCTCGAAGTTTTCAAACCAGCTTGCTTTAATGTCATGGATTTTAATGGCAGAGATGAAAGACACTGTATTCTGAAGGAACCAAACACTGAACTTTTCAAGCTTCAAAAGCTTTCTACCAAGCCACAATGTACCAAATTTGAAAACAATAATTTGAAAATAATAATAATTTAATATTGACACGTGTACTTATCTTTATCGGGCAACCACGTTTCGCTGCTTAACAACTGTAATCGCACAGCGAGGGACGCGCCTGCATGTATCCGACGTTTCTGGAAAGTTATCGACGCTTCTATCCGCGTGTCTGTTGTCGCCGAACCTTGTGTTATCAGATTTCATCGCGTGACACGAATGGTGTAGAACTTTGTGGAAGACACGCGGGTCCCATCAGTTAATCTGGAACATTCGACGACTGATCTATAAAAGCCGACGCGCTTGACCCGCTAATCAGTTTTCCGACGATCGCCGACCGTGTTCGCTGCTATCGTTGTGCTATAAGTGTAGCCTGTTTTTGTGGGCACAGGTTCGCCCAATAAAAGCTAGTTTTGTATTCCACCGCATTGCTTCTTTCTTCACCGTCACTACCACGTGACAATATCTGTTGCATCGCACTGATAAACTTGGCATTGCGTTTCTGCATGGAAGTGTAGAAAAATGGAACTTTCACCTTCATTTTTGTCAATCTTTTTTTACTTAACCTATTACCGCAATATTAGTGAAAGCATAGATTTGGGTTGATACGTTATCAATCTTAACTGATTTATGTTTATCTTTAGTGCCCGGACAGTTCAAGGCAGAACTCCGATGCAGAATACTTTGCTAGCACAGTAAAACCTGAATTGTTTTCAGTGCATCTGATATTGAGAAGCTAGCAAAAAATTGTCGTTGAAGCTTCATAATGTTAATATTCAACTGTGTTTGTATATCAGGCTAGAACTGTCTGCAAACTTTTTATGGAAAAGGATATTTTTCCGATACAGGTAGCACTTTTCTAAGGCTTGTACCAGTACTAGCTTTTAACCATTAAGTGATAAAGGTTTTGGAGGAAGCAGTCCCCACACACATCAGCAAAGAGAACACAGCTTAGGTAACCTCTCACAATTTTAATCATTGAGGAAAGTGCGTACGTCTAAATTGACAGCGGGGATCCACCAGTCTGTAACATCATGGGTGCATGAAGGTTGTCCAAAATATGCGGGGCCATGTATTATCTTCTTGTTTTATGCTCCTAATGCCTTTCTCTGCAGGCTGCCAGCCCAGTATCATGACTCTAATGGTGTGATGGAAATGTTGTTGCAAACTTTGCTAACACAACCATTTAGTTAAACACATGTGTGGCAATCAACTCTACTGCTGTGTGAAAGCCATGCACCGTCCTGAGTGCTTACCTTCTGTATGCAGACATGCCCAAGGACTTCAGCCTGAAAGTGGGCGACCCTCTGGTGCTCAACTGCACCCTCGAGACTCCAGAGTTCAGCATCTCGAGCAGGCGGTACTCGGTGAATGGCAGCCACCTGGAGATAAAGTTCAACGACACTAAGGTGCCTAGCGAGCTGCTGTCGGTGGGCGAAATGTGGGTGGCGTTGCGGAAGGAGCGCTCGGAGTATTCGGACACTGGCAACTACAACTGCAACATCCGCGTCGCCTCTGACAAGGTTTTCCACGTCTGTGCCACACAGGTCACCATAGGAGGTAGGTTTTTACATCGCCTGAGCGCATCAGTGTTCCCACTGCTCTCTGAGCAGGGAATGGCGCAAGTTTGGGGTTAAGGAGAATATGCTAATGTTGAAGCTTGGCTCATGATATTTGACTTCCTTGAATTTCTTATATTTGCGCAAAGAGAGGTCAAAAGGAAGCAAAAGGCGTACGGAGGAGTTTTGGTTTTGAGGTTCGAAAAGCCGCTTGGGGACATTATTTCTAAAGCTCCGTTATTGTTATACACGCATCGTTATGCAAAGTTCGGTGAGTGTCCACCTTCACAATGTCATTAGTATATCATTATAGTCCATTATCGTTTCAGAATAGCGATCTCCATTTCGTTTTGCTGTAGTAGCTGCAAGATGTAACTGGAAGATGCCTGTAGTAGTGTTTGCCGCTAGATTCAGAAAGCATTGCTACTTTTGTAGGCATAGGCTGCCAGTTAAGTCGTTCTAAATTTCTAGGCAGCCTTCTTTCTTGGAATTTTGGTAGCTTTGTCCTTTTTTGGACCTTCGTAACTTTGTGGTGCAGATAAAAAGAGCTTCTTTTTTGTTGTCGTCAGCCCCAGTGGCTCCCTTTGGTCACCCCTAACTGTTGCGCCTGGTAGTTTTAGCAGCTTAAGTTGCTCTCTGCTTGCTCCTTACATGGGGCTGTCTTCGTGCAACTTGGCAAAGGGGAAACCGGATGATGGGTGGCGTGCTTACTGGCCAGTATGCACGTATGCATATTGGTATGCATACATGCGGTATGTGGTTTTGCAGGGTTTGGCAGAAGTTTGGGCATGGAAGGATGCTCGTAGTATTGGGTTGCCGATTCCATCAGAGCACCTGACTACGATGGCAATATGTGCCTGCTTTCCACCATTTTCCAAAACTAAAACTGTGCAACTAGGGGCTTGAAATGATGTGGAAAGCTGTTGGTAGCTGGTTAAAATGAGATACTGGGATTATGCATGGCAAAGAAAAAAAAAAGAGAAAAGGAACTATTATGTACGGGTGTTTACGTTACTTATATTTTGCCATTTTTTCATCGACAAGCATAATACATTGCCTTCACCCTTGTTACATGGCTGAATCAACGCATCACAGAACGCACCTACCTAAATTGGCATTTAATTTCAGCTTAGCTTGCAAATAGTCTCGTGCGTAAATGTAAACATTGCATGAGAATAGTACATGTTCCATAAAGTGAAAATAAAGACAATTGTATGCATTTTATATTTTGTATGGCATTTAAATGACCACTTCATGAAAGCTTCAATTCACATTGATTCCATCCTGTGCAATAGACTTTCAGTTTTTTTTTTCTTCGCTTCCCATCATCCTCCAAACTTGTCAGGCCTCTTGAGCATTAGGGCTGGCGAATTTAAACGCTCCATTTTAACAGATATTTAACATGTGATGTGTAATTTAGGTTGAGGCTGCAAGTAATTAAATGGCCTCACCGTTGGGTCTATTTTCCTGTTTTTTTCTTTCACAGAGCCACCACTTCCTGTCGAAAACTTCCGGTGCATCAGCTATTACTTCAAAAACCTTACCTGCTATTGGGAGCCTCCACCGAACAGTGTCAAGACTGAATACAGGCTGGGAGAGATGTTTGCGTACACACGGTGAGTAGTTGCTGTGTGTGCGTTTTGCGGTGGAAACTGTTGCGCCCGCTCAGGAGACATTACAGAGCTTGATGCCGAGCTAAAAATTATTCTGGAAATGTCTGGCATCTTCTTTCAAGCCGTTGTCTTGTTGCAGCCTGCTTTTGAAATGTTAGTTTTTGATGTTGATTTTAGCTGAAAATTAGTTGCCATGGAATGTTCTGCTGATCTCGAAATGCAAAGCCTGCATCATTTTTATAGGTCTGGATAGCAGCACATGGTGCTGTTGTTGAAATGATGTGGGTAACCACGACTGTGTAAAAATCTTTCTTTTTAGTCTTTTTCTTTGGTTTGGTAAGGCTTGTTACAACTTTTACTTCCTCTAAATGATCAAGTTTGGTCATCTTTCCAACAGACCGGCGCAACCGAAGGGCCGTGCCGGACATCGGTCCGAAGACCTAACTAAATCGTTCAATCGGTAGTAGCGACCGGCGGTGTGTACAAAGGGCAGGGATGTAATCAACGCGAGCTTATGACTCGCGCTTACTGGGAATTCCTCGTTCAAGGGGAACAATTGCAAGCCCCTATCCCAATCACGAAAGAAGTTCCACGGGTTACTCAGTCTTTTCAGACAGGGATAAAGACACGCTGCTTCCTTCACTGTAGCGTGCGTGCGGCCCCGGACATCTAAGGGCAATCACAGACCTGTTATTGCTCTGTTTCGTGCGGCTAGGAGCCGCTTGTCCCTCTAAGAAGGTTGTAAGGTGCTGGGAACCCCGCACCTATTTAATAGTCTCGTTCGTTATCGGAATTAACCAGACAAATCGCGCCACCAACTAAGAACGGCCATGCACCACCATGAAACTGTTAAAGCAAGGGTTTGCCATTCTATGATAGATTTAATAGTGAACTCGGGACATTTGTTACTGTGTGCTCAGTGATAAATTCATACACCACCTTCATCACCCAAGTTAGTACCTCATTTTTGATGTCCTATGGCCATTTTCTTGAAACATTACCTTAAGTGTCTGTTTTAATTAGGTGTTATGTAATATTGAACATGGTATCTTTAAATTTGGACATTGTATAATTGAAACAATATTGCTTGTTTCACCAGGATCAAATGAATGCAGATCAAATCGACTAGGGATAATTTGAATACCAAGCTTAACCACTTGCGGTGTTTACTGCTGGCATTTACTGGCTTCCTGAATGTATACACTATAATCATTTTGGAAAGCTGTTTCCTCTGCTTGTCATGTTTCAGCATGTTTCACATCCATCTGCTTGCTGTTGTCGTCACGTATCCAATTTGATAGTTATATAGGTATAATGTACAATTGGTCATGTGATGAGCACGACTGTGCAGCTTTCTGCTGTTTTTCATGAGGTTCTGGGTACTTCTACTCTAATACTTTTTCATATGAATAAGTTTGTTACGGTACTTATGAGGTGGACGCGTCATAGTGACATAATACACATGCTTGCCTGATTCTTATGGTCGCTGTGTCACACGTGAGCACAGTCAGGAGAAGCATGCCGGAGCACATTTGTTTTGCATTCTTTTTTTTTTTTTAACGAATAACGTTGTCATATTTAGCTTTATTGCTTCTTGACGTCAGCAAATTTACTTTGTGTGAAGACTTCAGGATAATGCTGGCGACGCCAGGTCTGGCATTTCGAGACCGACATTGTATCAAATAATGATATTCTATGCTTCGCAACCTTTCTACATGTGTACCGGCAACATTTGCGATTTTATTGAAGATGCCCAAGTTTTATAGGTGTTTTACAATCGTGCTATTGATATCGGTAATATTGCAACTTTTAATTTGTGTCTGGTTTAGAGCGAAATTAGATTTCAAGAAATTAAAAAATACAGTCGTTCACCGATTTCTCTATAGTCTGACTTCTTTTTTGTGCCTGTCAATTATTCAGACTTGACCGCAGCAGCTTCACCAAATGATAGAACTACTGTGTAACGGCAGCTGGAACGCTGGCTACAGTTAGACGATTCTTTCGTGACTAAACTACACAAAGCAATTCCTGTTAGTCTGCAGCACAGATCATTCTTGCTGCGACAATGGAGCAGAGTGACTGTGCATGGCGTCCATATGAAAAATATAGCCAGCATATATATAAACAATCATGTATGAGTTTAAGTTCGAGTTTATTCAACCACATGTCAGGTACATAAGAGTGCTGGCGCAGTAAAACAAATTTTAGTACATTTCACTAAATTTTAGTATTTTTTCACATTGACTGTAGTATTTTTCATATTTTCTAACGTTGGCAAGTCTGTACTTTTTAAGTGTTGTCCTTTTATGTGGAAACGCGTCTGGCAGAGTTTCTACAATTTTGGAAAATATGTGCGAGAACCCTTTATTAAAAGAAGCTTATGAAATCATATTATATGGCTGCACTATACCTTGTGGTGACAGTAACATGGGTGAGCAATATAAGTGCTTTCCGTCACGACATTGTCGTGAACACCGGGATGACACGACGTGCTTTACATTCCTCACGCAGGACGCACAAGGGCTTTTATCGGTTGTGCCCGAAGGCAGGACACTCGGGAAATGGCTCTTTCTGCTCATGGACTCTGCAGTCCTCGCCGCCGCTTCGCAAGGAGACCACTCTCTTTCGCCTGGTTATGAATGGGACGAACGCTCTCGGTGTGAGAAATTTCACCTACACTATAGAGCATCTAAAAATAGGTGAGAATTTCATCTGTATTCTGCTCCCAGGGGTGGGCGGATATTTTGTTGTTTACGCGGTTTCGATGCTCTCACACCACAACTCCCCTGCATGTCAGGTGTAGTGTGCCACAATCTAATCTCGGTATAATGCATATAACGAAGCATTTTGTTATTCACAAACTTTTTTTTTGCTGATATCTATGTGTATGCTTGTAACAAATATTAAACATAACAAAGGTATTTTCGTGTTGTGCAGCTTCATTACAGCGAGTTTCGACTTTATCAGACGTGCATGAAAAATCAGGTTTTGCACTGTAAAAATATGACTTGTTTTGTCATGGGCAATACGACGTATCCCTCATAAATGTGTTAACTTTACGGGACCCCACTAAGTCAGATACTGATGTGCGAACATGGATATAAAGAAATATTAGAAAAAGCATAGGTTAATCTAAAATATGTCGCTTAAATTTAGCAGGTGACAAATACATACTTACAAAAAATACCGGATATGACGAATATATTTTCGCATTGAATATGACTTTGTTGCAATGCAGTTCATATTCTTTGTTCTCTTCATGGGAAGTATTATCAGTGTGCATGGCGAAAACAGGGGCTACCTGAATGCTTTAACCTCTTTTGTTGCAGTGAAACATTCTCGTGATATTCACCACACGATAACATTTAAAATATTGTGATTTGAGCATGTTCCACCCTGTGTTTGCAGTGAAAATTTCCGAGCCAACTGAGTTCAAGTGCAGCGCGGTGTCCAAGCGGAGTATCACGCTTAGCTGGAATGCCAGCGTCGAGCAGAGGGAGACTCCGAAGCTGCTTGTCATCTATGAGATCCACTATCAGTCTCAATACGAGTCCAACTGGAAGGTACGTAGTCATTTCTTTTATCTCATTTTGAAGGGACGTTAACAGGCGGCAGTAAATGTGCGAACATGAGAATAAATTTTCTGTTATTTCTTTTTCCGGGAATCTATTTGTAGTTACTAGCAGTTCACCACTTTGGTGGAAAATGTTGGCTGCTGGCATAGAAAGTGAATGCCAAAATTCCCTCACATTGATTTTATTGAGATCTAAATTCGTTGATGCCATAACTGGTGATGGCTGCTTGTTGTCACTAGGGTAAAACGATAATAGTAAACAAAGTCAGTCTTCTTTTTTTTTTAAAAAGTGGGGTCGTTATGCGAGTAAATACGGTAACCGCTGGCGCTATAGTATGAACAGTCAAAACAGTTCATAATAAATTGATTAAAGCAGTTGTTAATGCGTGGGGTTGAAGCTGATTGGTTGCTTGAATGGCATCATGTTTTCATTACTGAACACAGAGACATGAAACACAAATATAGCATTTGCGCTTGACGTCAGCTTGTGTCATGGGAAAATTGCGTTGTGACAACATAACAGTAGCAGGAATCCATGCCAGTGATTCTGGATGCTATGCCATACACCTCACAACAGTGGTAAACATAATTTTTCTGGGAGGGAGTAATTGAAAAGTTGTTCACACTGTGAATTCATAATGACGTACAAATCTCAAGACATACAGTCGGCCCCAAAAGTTTACGGGACACAGGATTTTCGAAAAACTATAACTTCCCAGGAAACCTGGGCACATAGTTTTGAGGTCATAGTCTTAGTATGCAGTGGTACATCGCGTAGTAGTGCATCGCATAAACTTTTGCTTATGACTGTATATTTAGTGGGGCTCCGCCAAAACGCCTCTGTATGTATGGGGCAGCCACGTCTGGAACAGTAGTGCATAACTCTTGATAATGAATAGTACGTCATGACGCTGCATAATCCTGGGAACCTGGTTGCAAGCTCTGCCTTTGTAGTACTGCGCATAATTAGTGGAACAAAGCACAGACCCTCTGTGCTTTCCTTGTTTCCTACCTTCTTCGCTGTATTTTCCGTCTCCCCTTGCTTTGTTTGAATGCTTTCGTTGTTTTTAACTAGCGCTTTAGCTCCCTAGTTGTTTTTGTCCTTTGTCCAGGCGTCTCATGACAGAACAATGGCCCTTTGTCTCTGCAAAAGTGGCGGCAAGAAGAGTAGTTGAAGCGGGTAAATGTTTATCATTTTCAAAGAGCCCATCTAAGCAGTGTACTTTCTGTCGTCCATGCCAGCTGGCAAGAGTTACGCTATACAGGCAGCTAGCCAAGTCCTAGAAAAAATGTCCCTGTGTCCCCCTCTCCTCATTTTCTTTTCTCTTAAGTGCCCACGGCCACTTGCCATTTAGTGCTTTCGCATTAGTGGCATGTTACTTTTGGTCTGAAGGGGTACCACATTGGAACATGAAGGTGAAAATTTATCAGGCAGCAAGCATTGTGTCAAACTCCTTACGACATGTTATAATACTGGTTCCAGTGTACATGCCCGGCAGTTTGATAACTCTGAGGATGATTTTGGTGCTGGGGTGTTATACATTGCATGTTAAGAGAACCGAGCAAATGTCCCCGGATGAGAGCACTGAAGAAGTATGCGACGATGAAAACCTAAGAGAAAATGGTTGCTGTGGTGATCACTGACAACGTGATGTTGGCTTGAGACAGTACATTCTACAGTAGCCTCGGCAGTGATGAAAACTGCCCTAAATAAATCACGAAATGCTAGTTTGATAATTCAAGTGCTCTTCCTGCGTTGCATCCAAAATGTGCAAAATATTTCCTGACCGGAACGACCGCAATGCGCTCATGATTGCAAAGGAAGGACTAAAGGGGCTTTGAAACACTTTTCTAAGTACTCATAGAATGGCCTCGCTAGTAAAGGACAGCGTCTCGCGAATCTCATGCCACAAAAATGTTTCAGATCCTTCACGTATTAGGAGAGGTACGATGCCGATACCCGGCTTTCTCGATCTTTTCCGCGCCACAAGCACACTGAAAGCTGCACAGGGGAGTAGCCAAGGGAGTTCTCCTTCTCTCCTGTTCTGCGGGGGGGGGGGGGGGGGGGAGCATTCAGGCATCCTACAGCGAAATACAATGAACGGGCTTCTGGCGGCAACTCGCAATGGCCGCGGTAGACTGTGCTATTCAGCACGCCGCTGACATCTCGGAAGCCATGCACAGTGAACGCAATTGTCGTACGTAGTCCAGCATTGCAAAGACGAAATGATTGTGCTGTCTTTTTGAGATCACAGACATACCGTATAGACTCGTGTAAGGGTCACGTCCGTGTGAGTGCCACACCCCCAACTTGACAGCCCAAAATTTTATGGAAGAAAATTATAACAGAGAAGCAATCGCAGTCAACGTCCTGATGCCATGCCCACGCACTGGCGAATTTTCGCGCACTGCGTACTTACGGGTCCTGCTACTAAATCCGAAGTGCTGCGCATGACCTCTGATGCAGTAGTACGTACAAGGATTGGAGGATATACACAAATCGCCAGCTGTGGCGGCATCATTGGAAGAAAATTAGCAATTACGTATTACTGACCATGTTCTTGCCAACATGAAATGAGGCAGTAGTGTCGGCAGGTCCAGCTGCTTTCTATGGCGCAGCATGAAGACATTGTGGAAGTGACCTTTTGCCGTTTTTGACATGAGATTGTGAACTCCCTGCTGCATGCAATGCCGTAATGTTTGGCTCACAGGTTCACAGCAGCCTCTATGACAGATCGGCAGCATTTTCTTACTAGGCTCAAAAAGTGTTTCAGGGACCTTTTACGTGGTGACAATGCTGGCCAGAAAACTTGCAAAATAGAGGGGTAGCTTGAAGTTCCTGTACCAGCTTTCAGTGACGCTGGATGATTTTGGCAGCATTTGTTTATAAGTAGAAAAAGATTGCATTACACTTTGCAGAAGCTGTATGTTTTTGGTGTTTGTTGACTGCAGATAAATGGGAAATGACAAACCGAAGACGGTTGAGCAGGTTTCAATAATTTCTGTGCATAAAAAACCTGCAATATGAGAAAATGTTTTGAAATCTAGTACTGGCATTGCAGTTGGAGTCTGAAGAATGTTGGTACTTGATCTTGTCTGCTGATGAATAACTCTTTTCTAGGCTAGTCAAAGGCAGTTTTATTTGAACAGTACTTTAACAGCATAATCTGACGTAGTATTGCTGTGTTCTTGATGTGCTGATTTGAAATCTGTGTATATTTAATCTTTCTTTTTACATTACATAGTTTCAAGGTTAGAGGAATTTTATTCTTGGTTACCTACCAAAGGGCATAAAGAATACTGCGAAAAAATATTGGTACATTAAAGGATCTGGAATTTAGAGAGGGTGCAACGATACAAGACAAAGTTCTACAATAATTTGGGCCAAAGTTATCAACAACAAACTTTTGACTGCAATCTTTTGTTTCTGGAGAGCGTGAATGCATGAAACCTTTCTCATCATCTCATGCTTGCTGTAGTTCTCAAAATATCTTTCGTTCCTTGTGGTTTTCACTCTTTCATCAGACTGTGGAGGTGTTCAACAAGACGTCGCTGATGATACAAAACCTGAACCCATTCACTGCATACACCTTTCGGCTCCGAGCAAAGGCATCGAAGGCGGTGCGGGAAGAGTTGTGGACCGACGACGTTGTGCTTTCGCAGACGACATTGAAAGATGTGCCTGAAGCGCCACCTCGAATATCGAGGAGCGGCTTCAAGGTGCAGAATTATCAGGAGAGACGGACCATCATGCTTAACTTTGAGGTAAGTGCGGCTCTCTTCTTTCTTAATGCTTTTATTTTCAGGTATGAATGTAGTTATATACTTGCTACCAGCGCGTGACTCGGGTTGGATGAAAAACTGTGTGAAGGTATTCAGAGGTAGTGCACGCCCGGCGTTACGGTGAAGTGTAATTGGAGTTAAACCTCTGGTTGTTGCCATCCATTTAAGGGCATATTCATGCGAATGCCCTTGGTTAGTCTCAAACTAACAAAAAGCTTACAAACAATTACAAAGTAAGACGGATTTTGCAAGTCCAACAGCAACAGGGTATAGGTGTCACACTAAGACTGCAAGTAATTGTGTCATTACATGTAATTGGCAAATGCAGAATTAAAAGAATGTGCGCTAGTTAGCCTTCATTGGTTGGTATATTTAAATTCACGATAGTACACCATCCATCTGTCTGCATCAAAGTGCGACAGTCTGCTCAGTCTCAAGCTTGAGAGCATGCTTTGTAGCTTCTGTAGCTGCACAAGACTATTATGAAAGAATAGAGGCGCCCTTCATATTTTAAAACAATCGCTAATTACAGGACTAGTGTCCGGCTGCATGGGTAAGCTTCCTGTCAGTCTTTCTGCTAAATTAACTCGGCCGGGTGCCACAATAACATGCATCAAAATGACACTCCCCTCCCCCCTCCATTTTTTTCTTTCTGTCTTTCTTTCTTTCTTTCTTTTTTTGGAAACACTTCGTCAATGGTGACAGCCATCAGATTGTATGAGACGTTGCTTCGGTTGCATGGTTGCGGACGTTACCATTACCTAAAGAACTGGCTCTTGAATTCCACTGTTGGGTTACTGGTTCTTGTATTTTGGTATGTCTGAAAATGAGTTGCATCAAAATCTACACTACGCCTGTCCAGCGATGTGAAATATTTCGGTAAAATATACAGACAGAAAAGCTGTCCGTATGGGGCGCCAGTGTTCGTTTAGTGTGCTATGTAGCACTCTGTCTCACCTAGACCTTTAGCGCCGAATATGACAGACAAAACGACAAGCACAAGCACCGGTTTGCACTTGTGCCTGTACCGAGTTTTGTCGTCTGTCACATTCTACGCACAAAGAAACCCTGTGGATTGTCAGCCAGCTTGAACCAATGTTTAGCTTAGCATCCTTTGTTGTTTTTCCTGTGTATTCTCAATGCTTTACACTAACCCACTGCTGTCCAGGTTACATGAGTTGCGCTTTATGGTTGTACTGCTCGCGGCGGAACGCAGGCACTCCCCGAGAAGAAGTGGGGCGGGGCCACTCTCCAGTACCTCATCAAGTGCTGCGAGGAGGACGTGCCGGAAGACAGCTGTGAGAACAAGACAGTGGAGATGCCTACCGTCACGTTCGACGGCCTGTTTCGCAACTCGCGCTACAACTTTCAGCTGTGGTCGCTGAACGAGATCGGGTTTTCCCGGGTTCACTCCAGCCTCCAGGTGGACAAATATGATGAACGTAAGTTCTTCAGTAGTTCTGTTAAATGAGCTAGTTGGTTGCAAGAATCTTGGTCTAGTTCACTATGGCAACAGAAACAAGATAGATAGAGGAGACGCAGAAACAACAAACGCAGGGCTACAACTGAACTTCTCGTAGAACGAGTTGATGGTTGAGGGTGAAGTTCCTATACTTGTGCATTGCAGGCTACAATAGTACTGAGGTTAACCAAACTGATGGAAGGACTGATACGTAGGATGGGGAGAAAGGGCCTCAAGATACTAAGAATTGTAGTCCAGCACTGGTGGTTGTCTACATCTTCTCTTTGTGTCCCGTTTCTATTACACTGGTAGCATGAATCAAGAAGCAAGTTCTAAAGTTGTAGTTGGAAGTTTTAGGATCCTCACACTACTGAGACAGAAAAGCAGAATACACTATACACATAAGCACTATACAAGCCTAGAATATCAATTGGATACGAAATACTTGTTTGCTCATAAAGCGGAAATTTTTTTAAATGAAAAAACATAAAGGAATAATAATTGAGAAAAAGGTGCTAAAATTTGCCTAATTTCTGAGATGCAGTTGTTGAGTGATGGCTAAAGTGCTAAGAATGCAGTGGCCCGCCCTGGTGGTGCTGATGATGTGTCGGGCATACGAGACATCAGGCGTACATGGAAAATGTATAGTCAATGGCATGGCACGTATATATAAAATTGGCCTTTGAACAGCCTCACTGGCAGCCAAGTGTCGGTGATGGTTAGTATAGAGAAGCACTAAATTACCGTATTTACTCGCATAATGATCGCACTTTTTTGTCAGAAAAATTGACGCAAAATCAAGGGTGCGATCATTACACAGGTTAAATTTCCTGCGAAAAGAAAAAAAAAAATTTTTCGTCCCGCGTTTGCTGCGGGACACTAAAACAAAAATTGAGGCCGGCAGAGCAAGCCGAACGCGATGTTTTATTATTCTCGTGAGTACATTACGTGCATTGAAACAGTTTCTTCCGTATCAGTAATGAATCATAATGTTAATATCGGCAAGTTTGCGGCAATAACATAGCCATGTCCACTTTGAGCGGACAGAAACAGATGGGCGCTCTCAGCTGCCAGTGACATAGAAATACATGGCCGGCATGCTGTGGAAACTGTGGCATCTGTCTTCACTACTATCCTAATACGGCACGTTTCCTCTAAGGGTGGGTGAATATCTTAGCTGTGTTACAAGCGTCGGCGTATGAATAGGGTACACTTTTAACGTATCAGTGTAAACGTGGCTACTATTGTTGCTGCTCGCGATTTGTTGCGTGCCCACAAGTGCAGATGAGAAGAATCGAAAGGCGCCTTTTTTGTTGTTGACAACCATTATAAAGCCTACACATAATAACGGCAAGTTTGGTTGCAGCTTTTTTTTTAGTCATGGACGTGCGGAAAGTGATGAAAATAATGAAATGAGGCATCTACTTAAGAATGTTTGGTGTGTGCAGACCGCTTGGTTTGTCTTGAGGAGTCGTTCGCGTAGCATTCGACAGATGGTAAGCGTGATCAATATTAGCTAGACTTGGCACACGACATATCGCTGCGGCAAGTTCGGGGTGCGAACATTGCACGGGAAATAAAAAAGATCGAATTTTGATGACAAAATTCAGGGGTGCGATCATTACGTGAGTGCGATCATTATTCGAGCAAATACGGTAGCTTAGACAAGTGAAGTACTCTTTCAGAACTCTATATGTGCTAATGTTGCTGTATGAGGTTGATTAATAGAAGGGAAAATGAAGGCCATACTCCAATTTTTAAATCTCTCATGCCTAAACCACACCGCCAATACATCACTGTGACATCAGCGAATTTTAAAGCAGTTTCTTGTTCTGCGCTGCAATAACACAGTAAAGGTTCTCAAAACTTGCCAAGTTTCGTCTGGCACCTTAAGAATACTACCACGCAGTCAAGTCTTTATAGATTAACACATTGACCTAGTCCCCCAAGCAGATGCCATCAAAACTTGTGATGTCACGGCGAGCTATGGTGTGAACTTCAAAGGAGCGTCACTATTTGTCATTTGTTCTTGTGCCTCTTCTGGCTTATCAAGCCTGCTTTCATGGCAAAAGTGGCTTTCTTCGTATTGAAGGGTCGTACTAGTGCAGCTCAAGCTACTTCGTTCTCTTTGGTGTGCCTTTGTTCCCAGCGTAGCGTACCGGGAAGAGGTCGTGACCACTGGCTTAAGTTTTTGCCAGGACGCATTGCACTACATTTTGCAATATACCATATGTAATTGTCTTTCCAGTGATCAACGTACCTCAGGACATAGAAGTCGTTGCCCACGGCTCTGGGAGTTATGTGGTTTCGTGGCGCGCGCCGTCCGGTCGAGTGCCTGTCCTGACTTCCTCGACTTCGACGTCGGCCGAGGAAGAGCACGCGGCTAGCTCGGAGCCACTAGGACCCGTGAGCTACACAGTGTTCTGGTGCCCGCGGATGCTGCCACGCTCTTACAGCTGCAACGAATCTCTCAAGTGGCAGAAGACGGAACTCAACACGTCCTCCATAGTGCTCAACCTCGACGCAGGCAACGTGTACCAATTTGCAGTCGCGGCACAGACTGTTGACAAGGCCTCGGAGATGCACTGGACGACGTGCGTCATTCCAGTGTCCAAAGGTGAGTCCAGCGGCAGAAGTATGTACCAAGAGAATGACTGTAGTAAAGCACATACTGTTCCTGTGCTGACTCCTTATCCTCAGTGCAGTAGCTCCTGTGTATGTGGGGCTAACATATAATTTAAATCAATAGCTATGTTTATGTTGGGCACGCGTGTACTTTGGCATATGGCCATAGTGAAGCTTATAGTGGGATGTGCTTTTGTTCATGCGATGAACAATGGCCTAATGATGGTGACGCAAGTCTCAGTAGTAAGGGGGAGTGTGCTCTCGTGCTAGCATTCTTTCTTTCACTACGGGGTCTGATATGTTCCATTCCATGTTCCTTGCAGAGCTTGAGAAGATCACGCAAGTGACATTGGAGAAAGACAGTGCCCATTCACTGCTGATGCACTGGCAACTTGAGTGCAGTGCGCTGAAGTCGTACGTGAACAGCTACCAGATCGAAGCTTGCGCAGTGTTGCCACGCCACCAAAAGATGGCGCTACATGACGCTGCTGGTGAGCCCCTCTACAAGCATTTGTCTTGTCATCCATTGGCATTAACTGAAGTGCTTGGTGCTTGCGTAATAAATTCTTTAGTTGCTTGCGTCTTTGAACATCCTGGCAGCTGTGACGAAAAGATAATACGTTGTCTCAAATTTCTTGCTTATGGGTTTTATGAAGAGCGGTGGTCCGAGTTGGTTGGCACTGATTAATCGTAGGGAAGGCTTGTGAATGAAGTGAGGGTATAATTGTGGTGGCCTTGTTGTTTCTACATTGCATATATCTCAGCTCGTAGACATAGTTAAACAGAACAAGGCACATGAGTGTTTGTGTGTCTCTTTCTCTGTCCATTTTTGTGTCTCGGCACCACAATTTATCGTAATAGCAAGGGCAGTCAAACGGGAGAAGGTGGGACATGCGGGAAACAACTAAAGCAGCACAGGAAGCATGGACAAACCCAGGCATCAATCTCTCCCACTGTCACCTTACATGTGGCATTAAAAACAAGGAAGGAAACATGAATAAGAAAGAACTGGGTGGGCAATGCAAATAATAGAAACTTTCAAATTTCAACACAGTTGACACTATTCAACTTTAGCTTTGAAACTAAATGCAAGAAATTTGATTATTCATGTTATTGTCTCAAGCACACAGGTCATAAGCTGCTTGTTCCTCCTGAATGTTCACCTGCTGTTCACCCGATCCGAGCATACCTCACCCTTTTGTCCCTTCTAAACTGACTTCGACAAAGAAATCTTCTTCCTAATATTTGTTCTGATTCAATGTTGGTTTAAGAAAATTATTTTCTTCATGTTCACTTATTTGTTTCGTTTCTTTTTTTTCGTCAGGGTGTCTGTACAGCAAATACGATCCCAAGACCTGCAGAGTTTACAACATTACCGACCGGGATGATGAAGAGCACGTCCTGGACGGGCTGTCCTCCAACGCAGTCTACAGAGCTGTCGTGAGGGCCTCGTCCAACGGAAAGCTCACAGAGGACAGCCCCGCGCAGTGTGCCAAGACCGAAGGCACTGGTACGGTGATTCAGCATTTGTAGCAATACCTCATTTAGTTGGCATAGTGCAATGTTGGGATAGTAGATGCGTAGCTGTCAGTATTAGTGGAGCAAAGTCTGAGAAAGGAAAGAAAAAAGAAACAAAGAGTGCCAATAGACGCTCATTCTGTTTGTTTCTTAAACTTTATGCCACAAACATTGACAGTATGGGTTGCCCAGCAGATGCGAGGGCCAAGGCATGGGGGACGGAGCTTTTTACTGATGTGAGTGTGTGTAGTTTGTATTGAAAAAAAGACTTCAAAGACTGCAGGGAAATGCCAAGTTAAGCTGCATTAGTAAATTAAGCTTCTGCAATAGCAAAACAGCTGTTCCTGACTTTGAAGTGCTGTGCCCAATTATACTCCTCTAGCCTTTTATCATAATGATGCACACACCCCTGGTTCTGATCGATATAATTTGTGAATCTGAAACATCTGTAGACAGTTGTGCCATCTGCTTAGAAGTTGGTCAAATTAAAATTTTACAGTAGGTTTTGATATTGTATGACAGTTGGTGTGACATTTCTTATTGACCGTTGGTGTTGCCTTAATCTCGTTTTCTGACATTGCTAAAATGATGCAAAAAAGAAGAACTTGTACGTATTTAAGATGGTGCAGAAATTCAGGAGCTTTTTCTGAACTTCCATTCAAAGTGATCTTGATTGTGGGCTGCATTCAAGCAACAATGACAGTGACGAAGCGGCCATGTTGCCTGGGGAACCTTAATTGTCATAATTAAAATGATGTTTAAATTTTTGTGTTAGGTGCAGCATGCTTTTTTAGGAGCAGCCTCTGCTTCATTCTCGTCTTGTCGGTGACCGTGGTTAATTATTTGTTTGGTAAAGGAGAACTAGACAATTTCTTTAAAGGAACCAAATGAGTCCCAATCTAGGACGGTTTGAGAATTTAAGGCCCTTTTTATAATCGTAAAGCTAACTTTCCTGCAAGGCAGTTTGCTTAATCTGTAGCGGTGTCGTCATTTTTGCAAATGGCGTGTACAAGCACAGCTTGTTTGTACTATTCTGACAAGAAAAATGTAGGCATGTCTCCCATGATGAAACCATGCACAAGAGAAACCCAGCATGCGGAGCTAGCACTTCGTTTTCATTTGAACAATAGCTGGTGCCGCAGTTAGTTCTACAAATATGCAGTGCAGAAAAGTGCACTTTTGAATTAGAAAAATGGCCTATTCCTGTGCCTGAATGGCTGGAAAATGGCCCTGAAATTTTTCATGCTACCTCCTCCTAGACTGACACATAAATCTGCCCTGGCTTGTATTTAGTGCCAGTCTGTACAAGCTGGCTATTCTGCAATATAGATTAACATATTCATGGAAGCAGGGCCTGCAAGTTCCTTTACATGATAAGCTTTCTTAAGTAGTCAAATCTTAAGGGAAACAACTTGTGAATGGTTTGTGAAAACTTGTGAAAGGATGTAAAGCACTATCAGTTACTGCTGTAGTAAGATTGCTTTTGCTGGCGAGAGACGTTGCTTTGGGGACTTTAAGCTGTGTTGGTTTATGTCGCAGTGTGATTTCTTTTGTCAGTGATGGTGTTGCTTGTGGCTACATTTCTGTGCTTGTATCTGCGTCTTCAGGGGCGGACATTCCTCTCGTGGTTGGATGTGCTGTGGGTGGAGCTGTCGGCCTGACTGTCCTCGTCTTTGTGCTCTACCTGCTAGCACGATGGTGAGATTTACAACCTTGATGGCATTCTGTTGTTTTCACCGATACTAGCCAGTTAGCGGCAGTGGGTGGGGAAGGGAAGTCCCAGGTGGGAAGCAATGCTCCAGCAAGGGTCTTCACCAGGGTAACGTTGCCCTGATGAAGGCGAGTCATTATGTTGACTTCATCCTGGGGCTTCCATTCTTCATTCGCTGTTTATCAATTCATGCCTCCATCTTCCTGTTAGGGGTGGGCAAACGTTCGAAACTCTTGAATAACGAATCGAATAGTTCCTAATCGATTCAGGCATAGAATTGAATAGTCACTATTCGTAAAGGCGAACATTTTTGGAATACCGTTCGAGTATTTCAGAACATCAACTGTGGCCAAATAAACATAAAATTGGAGCGGGAGTATGGTAAATTGTCACCTTGCAGGCATATTACGCACACAAAACATAGGAACTTGCATAATGGAGTAGGCTAAATCACTTAGATGCCCTAGTTTAGAGACTGTACAGGGATCATTCGCACTTTCTGAAGAGCCCAGTGCATCCGAAGAATCTACTTATTTTGCTTCTAAGGCTCCACTTGTGCTTTTAGTTAAGAATGCTTCATAATGTACTTCGTAATGACATAAAATTGCTAGCTTCAACAATACTGGGATGTGAACATCGTTTTATATAATTTTGATAACTGCTGCTCATTATTCAAAATCTATTTCACAAGTATTCAATATTCGATCCAGTTCGTATTCAATTTGGTCTCAAAAAGTGCTATTTGCACGTCCCTACTTCCTGGAAACACTTTGTGCTTAGATTAGCCAGTTACTGGGATTAGTTTATTTGTTTATTCGAGTACCCTCAAGGTCAAATGACATTACAAAGGGGAATGGTTGGTATGAGGGGATGTGTTGAAAGCAGTTGGTGAAACATCATTCCTGAGGCATCGCTGTGTTGTCACGTGTCGACTAATTAGCCAGTCTTGTTCATTTGCATGAACAGCGTGAAGAGCTGCTTTCCATATATAGCTTCCAATACTTTTTCCACGCATGTGTCGCATTATATGGAAACAAAGTAGAGGTTGTTTTGTGTTCATATTGTGTTCACAAAGTGTCCAATAGAGCATATTCCTCCTGCAAATGGATTTCAACTCCCGAGTTAAGGCAGAAGTGAAGTTCTTAAGACATTCGGTAGAGGTGATGCTCTACATTACAGTAATGTAACCAAGGAAATCATTACAGAGCACATGATTTAAAAGCCCTGCAGAATGTAATTAGTTGCTCAGTGGCAAATACAAATATTGTTGCAGACCATTCCAGTGAAGTGTAGTAGGCACGAGTTGCCAACCAATTATTTGGGCAATTAAATTTCTGAACCCATTACAGAGCGCCGTGCGATAATCTGAACTCAGACTCATTTCGCCAGCAAGTAGAGTAAAATAGCATTATTTTGGTTTTTATATGTTGCCGGCCCGGTCATCAGCCAGGTTGCTAGCGCCTCCCCAAAACTAAAGCTATCAAAGCTTAGTCAATCTAGTAGCCACACACTGCGTTGAAACCGCAGGCCCAGATAAGCCACGAAGTTATAAAGGCTGCATTTCTGATTTATGCGATCGGTCAGGGGAGTTCCGTTACATGCATCCTGCAATTCTTAGTGTTAATTTATGTGTAAATAGCAACGCAGTCCTGGGTGACATTTCGAAGCACTTTCAAGTAGCACCAGCTCCACCTTAGATGTCTGTGCCGACGAGGCCCTTGAGGGAAGTGCCAGACAATGACTGTTGCAAAGAAACATGCAACAATTGGCTATAACAGCACAGTGAACTTTTTATATGTTGCCAGGGACAGTAGCAGCGGTTGAAACAGGCGCCGTAATTTTGTAGTGGTGCTGTCTGCTTGATCCTATGTCACTCTATGTCATGATCCTGTTGATAACATGGTAGGGTGTTGCTCTGACCACTGAATGACGAAGCATGAAAAACGGTGAAAAGGAGCAGCATAACAAACAGTATAGCTACAAAATTATGGCCACGGGCTGTTTAGACCAAAGACAAGCACATGTGCGAACAGCGATGCGTCAGCAAACCTTGGCCGCATACTGATATGATGATTTTCGAAGATACTTTCACTTTCGCGATGTTTCGCGTGATTAGCGCCATACGTGTCAGTGGGCGACAACCTTTCTGACTGTGTTATAACCTTGCATACTTGGCATTGTACTGATAATGCCATTGCTCGTAGATTCCTGTGTGTCTTGTGCTAGTAAGCGAAATCAAAGGTATCCCCGAAGGTGTCGCCTAAGAATACGGCACACCTTTTTGGCCTCTTGTGAAATGAAGTGACCATATTTACACAATTGTAAGTCAACTCGAATGTAAGTCCACCTGTGTGTTTTTTCTCTGTCCACCAGTGACAGAGAAAAAAAAAAGAGCATACCCGTGGGCACATTCCATCACGAAAATTTATTAGTAGCTGGCACGCTCACTGGACTACTCCTCCGCATTAGTGCTGCCATCGTTATTGCTGCTGCGGTCCCACAGCACATCGCCGTCCAGCGAAATTCTGCATTTGCATACATAAGTGCATAAGTCCATGCCGAAAGTACCCAACCACACAGAGCCGTCAGGAAGGCTCTTCTCACATGTCCGGTTGGCGTAAGCTTGCGGTCTTCTGCCGCCAGCCACTCGTCCGTGTGGCGTAAGTTTGCAGTCTTCTGCCACCAGCCACTCATACTTACGGCGGAGCAGGTCTTTAAAAGGCGAAGATCCAGGCTTGTCTCATGATCATGTCCCACGTCACTGGCAGGGACCGATCACGCAATTCGGCGACGTACGCCGTAAGCTTGGCCTTCAGATCCGGAAAGCGTCCCGACTTCGGCCCGCAGAAACCTCTTAGCTTGCCGTCACAGGTGAAAATTTTGCTTCGCTGCCGTCGCCACTCTCGCACCACCCATTAAGAAACATCAGACTTGCGGCCCGCTGCGCAGTTATTTGTTTCTTCAGCGTAAAAGATGGCAGCCCTCTTCAATGCCGCTACGCCGAATGTTTAGTGGACTCGGAGCACTCATGACGACTGAGGAAGCACGGAAGTAGCACATGGCCGGCAGTCAAATCGAACGCATGAAACTAAAGAGCTACAGGGAAAGAGAAACACGCGAGCCGCGAGCGGTGTCTGCTCTTCCCTGAACTAGCGATGCTCCCCGGAAGCACCACTCTTCTGAGGGTGCTGCCGCAAATGGTACAGCGGCACTTCCATGAACTATCGACACCCCACATGAGTGCTGTGTGCGCTGCTGCAAAACTATAAAAAAATGTTGAAAAACCTCTTCCGAAAAGCGAACGAATGCGCGGGATAGCGGAAAGCTATGGGTGGGGCCGTAGAGCAGACATAAAATAGGAACTACGTTGTAGCTCCCCTGACGTCCCGTTGGTCTCGCTTTTTTCTTTCTTTTTTCTTTTCTTTTTGGTGCCATGTTTTGGTTTCGACTGTAAGTCGACCCCCCCTCCCACTTCAGATTTTCAAATTTTAAACAGAAGTTCTTACAATCGTGTAAATACGGTATTTTCTGGCAAATCTGGTCTTTTAGAACTCTGTTTATTACGGCTTATGATGTCACCGTCGAGTCCAAATTATCATTCGGCAAATACATAGCGTAAGGATTTTTTTTTCACTCAGTTCTCTTTTCTTTCTTTCTTTCCTTCCTTTTTTTTTTTTTTTTTTTTTTTTTTTTTTTTGTCATCCACTATTCATGAGCAGTGGCAAAGGTGGAAAAGAATTGCATTGGAACAAAATCTTTACTTTATTCTGGCCCTTGTCCTTACGATGCATATATCTATGGTTTAGGTGATAGCAACATAGCGAATGATTGGGTGGATTTTGTAAGCTCACCTACGTAGCTGAACACAGACATTTGGTCTAATTCACTTCGCTTATCTCTTGTAGGATGAAGAAGAAAGTTGACATGATCAAAGAGATCAAGATTCAACTTCCCGATGGCCTGGATTCTTCAGAAGCAGTGAGTTTGAAACATTTGACGGGCATAGAATGTCATCATATAGACCTAACGGAGTGAAGTAGAAGGATGATATGATCCGAAATTCTCACCATGAAGGCGTGAGAAAACTGTTTTGAGGCAGCAGAAGTGAATTTATGAAAATTTATGCTAATGCATGGCTGTACTGCTGCTCGCAAATTTGTGTGCAGTGGAAGATGGACATTTTAGTGCTTTTCGTTGCCAATGTGACGACATCCATAAATTACAGTGTGAAATGCTACTACATGGTTAGTCAAGTTGGAATTTTCACACCTTTGTTTTGTGATGGGCCATCTTATGTAGTACTTTCGTTGAAGACTGTGCCATATTAATTAATGGAAGCCGCTGCTTGTTGGGAGCTTTGGTGCTGTAAAGGCAACTTGGCAGTGAAATGATGATTTTGTGCCATGTCAACTTGCTTTTAGCCAGGTGCTCAAATTTTGGAAATTTCAATGTCACTTAAGTATTTGCCAATGAGAGCAAAGGTGCGGGGGACGACTAAGTGATGGCAATGTTGTTCCACGACCAAATATTGATGAGATATTGCACGTGCAGAGTTGTAACTTTAAGCGTGGTGTCATAGTTGGGGCAATATAAGTTTTAATCTCTCGAATTTCACTGACATATTCGTACGTGTTGTCACTACGATAAACTTTTGGTGTGATATGCTTGCACAGCTAGAAATTCCGCTGCACATGTATGTTCGCGTTGATGTAATTGCGTGGAAGCTTCCTTAGCGTGATGCTTGCTAAATGCCTGCTGCGTGGCTGCTGACCAAGGCATATGGCAGCGTGTGGGGATGGGAGGGATGGCACGGTCACAGATCCGGTGTCAGCAGTGCACCTAACTTCCATGATGGCTAGTTTAACGGGTCACATAGGGAAGATGCTTGTAAGTAATGCCACGGTCGAAGTCGCATCAAACACATTGTAAACAGCAAAAAGACTGGTAGGCTACTTGTCTGCATGGTATCGAATTACCTGTAACGTCAAGGTATTTTTTGAGCGTAGTAAGCCTCTTCAATAAATCTATACACTTATTCCGCATCTGTCTGCGACGCAGAACCAGATGCATAGCTACAAGAACAGCAAGAATGGTTCTGCCGGGAAGACAAGCGAGAGCAACCGGAGTCCGCACATCGCCTACGGCCGGATGGGCTGCTTTTCTGCCGCTGACAACACTGGTCCTAAGAAACGTCACGACTCGGGGCGTTCTCAGGGCAGCAGCTCTTCAACTGAAGAGGTGAACAGTTATTACGATTGCGAATTTCAGCATTGTTGGTAGAGATTCATCATCAGTAGCAGCACCTACAACAAGGACAAGCACAAGAACACAGCCATGCGCTATGTTCTTTCGTTTGACCATGTCGTAAGTGGTGCTGTTGAAGATGGAAAGGTAAACAGTGTGCTCACCTATAGCCCTGCAATCTTCACATGTGCGTCACGTTTTCTTGCAATGGCCTTCATTTGTTTCCACTACTGTGCGAGGCTACTACAAACAGCTGTACGGTAGAATCACACTGATACATTCCTCATTGTTACATTTTCGTGGTCTCGACCTAAACAAACCATTGACTCGTGTATTATGTTCCCGTTAATTATGTCACTGTTTTACTATGTTCTCGCATCCTACGTAGCATCGATAGAAGCAGATTATGTAATTGTAGCAGTGGTGAGTAACCACAGCTGGACTGCGTTCAGTATAGCAAGTTTTTCTCTAGTCATTGTGCATGGCGTAGCTTTACAATATACTGTTTGATTTATGTGAGCTTGAGTTATCAAGGATTGAGTAACAGTGTTTGAGAAAAGTGTGGAAGCCAACCTTATGAGTGACAAGAATCGTTGATAGGGTCCTGTTGGTGCTATGAAGCTCGGGAGGCTGACAAGCCGTGGGAATTTTTACGAGTATTGCAGAGCGGGGCCAAATGAGAGGTCTAGTTACTTGTTCAGGAAGGGGACTTGGAAACCTTGTACCACGAGTGTACACACATAAACCCACTTCAGATGGACAGCATGCGGGTTCTTAATGCATGGTAAACTACTTTGTTCCAGTTGCTGTACAAGAAGACTCGGCGGGCAGACACCTTTGGCCGCAATCCCAGTGGTGACAGCAGTGGTGGCAGCACTAACGGCCAGGACAGCGTCGTGTCCGCCAGCACGGCGCGCACGGGCGCCGCCTCGTCGTGCGACTCCGGTGCCGAGAGTGACCCGGCAGCACCTCCCTCCCCCGACTGTCTCCTCCTTGGTGGCAACCACACGCCGCTCGCACGCTGTCTGCCCAATCTTCCCAAGCTGGATGAAGATAGGGTCCGCGAGAGCCAGGATTCTGGACTCGACGCTGAAGTGACTCCTCCCATTGTGATTCCGTCTTCGGACTCATCACAGCCGTCCTACAGCAAACTTGGGGTGACTCCCGATACACAGGCACCGTTACTGCAGAGTCAGGCTCTGGCTACAAGCGAGCCATCGCTCTTTGAGGGACCTGACAATGTTCCAGAGCCCGTGGAACCCCTCCCGCCATACAGCAAGTTTGGGTTGGCAAGAAGCAGCGAGGATGTGTCGGTAGCACCTTACACCGCGTGCAGGTCATCTCCCGACACCAGAAGGCAAGATGGGCCGCCAGCACTTCCCTACTCCCAGCTTGCACTTCGCCAACAACCGAGTGTGAATGGTGTACCGGGGCATGTGTTTCCCAGCACAGACGTTACTGTCGGACTGGCTCTGGAGCAGCCCCGATTTCTGCCAAACCTGAAAAGTACGCCTTTGCCGTTCTTTCCGAAGCCACCTTCCAGTGGATATGTCACAGTAGGGCAAGCCATGAAAACCCAGCCGACCACGGTCGAGCCACAGTCGGGACAGGGCTACTCCAAGTTCAGCATCCAGCCTCCAAAGCCGTTGACCAGGCCAGATACGTCGGGATATGTCCCACTTCAGGACGTAGTTGGGGTTCACCAGGCTGCAGTGCCAGCTACAACAATGCCTGCTGGAGAGCCTAGTCCCCACGAACATTTCCACGACGTCGACTCTTCGTCTGACGACATGGCCATTGTTGGCGACGACAACAGTAACAACGCTTCACTCGAGGACTTTTCGTTTTCAAGTGCCTCTGGGCCCGGCACTGATGAACTTTTGGAAGCTCATCAGTCACCACAGCGCACAGCGGGACAGACACCTGGATACGTAGCTGCCACTGTTGTGCCCGCGACAAAGCCACCTCCACTCGACCTGACAAGTGAGCCACGGATTGCATCCAACGGCTACGTTCCTCTGCCTTCTGTGTCTCCGGGTGAAACTCAAGGAGGGGCCGGGGACTATGTGACGCATGTGGCTGCTTTCGACTGGGGGCGTTCTGCACCTGGCGACAGCGAGATGGATGACAGTGCACTACCTCCACCAACATCGGCAGCAAAGACAAATGGTTATGTCATGTTGCCTACTACAGTAGATGCCGTCACTTCAAGGACTTCGGCAGTTGGCTTTGTGCCAGGTGTTAAACCTGAGTCATCCTCTCAGGTGGATTGCTCGGTGTGATTCGTGTGAGGGCCTTTAGGAAGGCCTAAAGTTTTGGATGCTGATATAGGGCTGCTGCTGGCAGCTTCCAGATCTTGCGGCTGCTCTGTGCGAAGGTGTTCCTCGTTACGCCGTCGTGGCCGCTGCCACCAGAAGGCCCTGGGGGCGTGCCTGTAACTTGCCTTGTTGGATTGTTCTTGTCTCTCTCTCTTTGGTTTTTACAACTGTCATATATTGTCCGCCCTCTGTGACAGCCTGGTAACCCTCTCAGGGGAAACGTACGGGGTGGTTCTTTATATCTGACACTCTAGTCATGAGCGGGAGTGCTTTTTAACGTTGCAAGCTCGCCTCTCAGGACAGCGACGACCTTGGAGCACAGCTTCGAGCTCCGGTGGGGTAGACATGTGAAGCATTTTTTGCTATTATAGCTATTCAGGGACAAGGATGTTTTGATGACATGGAAGGAAGGAAAATCGCTTCAAGGGCTCGTGTCAGCTCATTGTCATAGTCATTCACCATCACAACCAGCCTGGTGAGCTCTGCTCATGTATGTGCGAGAAGGGAAATAAGGTGGCTTTTGTTCGCCTTTTCGTTCAGAAGTGTGCGTCACCGTTTCGTCTGCCAGTCTGTCGTGCACAAATTGCATTTCTGGAGGCAATCCAGTTGTTGCCGAAGTATGTGTTTCTCTAGGGCTGCATACTGCACAGGATGAAGTGTGTTTGAATGCGCAAAGTGCTGCTTCCGTCATTGTTTGTGTTGGGGCAAAGAGGAAGTGGAACTTGGTAGTCACTCTTGTGAATTGCCTAGTAAAGGAGAATATCTCTTTAGTTGTGCCAAACACGAGCACAGCCTGCGTCCCCTTTTTTTTAACGTTTTGCTGAGCTTGTACATATTTTTTTCAAAGCTCTACATTTAATGTCACAAGCTATGGCGTCAACGTTTTAGGTTTGTACAAAAAGTTACTTTCCTTTTTAAGCTTTTCAAAAGCAGTGTACAGGCTCGTGAAACTTGTCTATAATGTTTTTCCTTCTTTGGAGTGGTTTAAATTCTCTGCAGTGTTCATTGTGATTGTGCAATATGTTTTGCTACAGTGCGTAGCCCAGCAAACCTCTCTCAAGCTGTACAGTGGAGCACCCAAGGGTTTCGAAGCAAAAGCTTGCATTCTTGCAGATGAATGACCTGCTTTTATGTGAACTTGGAAAGTGTCATGATGGTTAGAGCGTCGCATCGTTCAGAAGTTGGAAGACTTCTCTGTGGGTTTCTAAGGCTTAACCTCACACCATAGAGTTTTAATGCAAACTTTAGTAGAGGTTTTCTGGCATTGCAGTTATTCACCTGGAGTGGGTGACAGGGCGACTGAGGTCAATTTTATAGGATTGATGCTTAACTAGAGCACTGCACGGGCCCGCTTTATGAAGCTCGAACCCAGCCCGGGCCCATGATACCAAGACTGGGCGTACGTGACCGAGCTCAGTCTGGGCCCAGATTGACCCCGGCCCCCTGTTACTAAGCCAATGGCCGAGTGTTCATTTTGGCCAGGGCCTGGGTGTGCATGACCAGGCCCGGCCTATAAGTAAAAAAATATCTTTCTTCACTTACAGATTGCACCGTATGCATAAACCTCGCCTTCCCGGGGTCTAATCAGCTGCAGTGCATAAGCAATAAGCGACTGAAATCTTTGTTTTGTTTCTCCTATGGGAACATCAGTTATCTGGCCGATGCTTGTGCTGTTATTTTCTCGCTGGTACACATGCATTTACTTTTACCATACGATTTGGACCAATGAGGTCATTTAGCATGCAGATATATATATATATAAAGCTGAGATTTGGTAAGGATTCGTTATGCAAAAAAGGTGAGGCGTGCAGACAGGACACAACAGAAGTGACTAATGAATTTGCATAATGAATCCTTACCAACTAGCGGCATTCGTGTTGTCCACTTCTCTTGTGTCCTGTCTGCACGCCTCACCTTTTTTGCATAATGGTATATATATGTGTGTGGATATTATACACACAAACAGGCGCATTCAAGGGTATACAGCATAAAATAAACGCACAAGTAGAAAGAGGCAGCCCTTGCATTAGCACTAATATAATAGTATAGAGAGCTGTAATTGTGCAATAGCAAAGGCGGTAACAGGGAAAACAGTCTGAAGAGCGGTATTTCGTATAATTTATTTCTAATTATGCGGAAACAATGTTCGTTCTTGTGGAAAAGAAACAAAATTTGAACTTCATCTGTTTTTGTATTTTCTTTGCTAAGGTACACTAAGAGCTCTTCGCACGTATCGCTCAGCTTGGCACAGAATGCCTTGTACCATGCACTGCATAATCTCGAGTGATCGAAGGCACTGCTTAGGCCCTTTAATGAGCGAGCCCACATGTAAAATCCCATAGTTAAATTTTTTAAATTTAATGAGTGGGCCTGAGTCCAGCTTGGGCCGGGCCTGCGGCTTCAAGCCCGGCATGAGCCCACCAAAATACGCTTCGAACGGCCCGGCCCAGGCTTTCGGGTCAGCCCGGGTTCCTGCAGTGCTCTATTCTTGACTGGAACAGCTGCGTTTCAATGAAGATCGAATGTGCAAATGCTTGGCATACTTAGGTGTTTGTGCTTTTTTAAAGGCTCTTGAGCAGTAGAAGCCTTTTTTAGACTTTTTCATATCCCCGGTGTTGCTTTGCTACCTTGAGTACAGTTGATCAATCAGTAAACAGTGATAGCTGTAATGTTGTAAATCAGTTAGCCATGAAAGCACTTTCGGCCTCTTAAAGGTTTGTTTCGTTATAAGTTAGAGAGCCTATTTGCTTTATCCGATATTGTGCCACAATATCTGGTCAATGCTTCCGCGTGAATGGTTGGCACAGGTAATTTGTCATACTCCCTATACAATCTCATGATTTGATAGTTTAATTAGCTTTTCTACCTTACTATGATAACCCACAAGAATGTTTGAAGCTAAACTATTAAGAGTTGTCTCAGAGATACTTGGCTTATACACAAGCTAGTTGAACAGCAGTAATTGATGCTGCCTCTGGTACTGGTGCCAGATATCCTTCTAGTAATCCTTGCATTAAATTATATGCCCCCAGCATCATGTTGTATTCTACTCAATAATTCCTTGTATGCTAAAGAAAACTGTGAACTAAGCTAGACTCGTGCATTACTTGTCCAGAACTCTCAAGGTGTTTCACGCGCACACGCACAAAAAAAAGTATTATTGCCAAGAAAATCATTATTGAAAACCAACATCTCAGTTTCTTTTGCACAGAATCAACAGCAGGAAAGACACTGGAGATCTAGACGTTTTGTGGTTTTATGTTATTTTTCAAATTAAAAAAAAAAAAAAGTTTTCAGTGTTACTTTGATATATATTTTTTATATTCTTCTTTTGATATAAAACAAAGTCTGTCGATATTCTAAAATTAAGTTGCCTCAGCCGACTTTCACTAAAGCTTGTGACACCACTTAGAGAAGCTTATATATATATATATATATATATATATATATATATATATATATATATATATATATATATATATATATATATATAATTCTGTACACTAAATCTGTATGGGAAAGCTCACTGCATTTTTATTGTGGTAGCAATTATGTGGACACTCCAGGCGCATTTTTGCCATCGCCGTCGCCGTGGGGTTCCGTATGAGGTCTAAGGGAGATAAAATCGGCGGCACGCGCTCTATGCTTTATGCGAGTGAAAGCATGCTGTGCTTCGTATAGCTGTCCGCTAATTTGCTATCGCAATTGATGCTTCGCCTGTCGGGCAAAACTGCGACTTTTTTTCTTCTACATCCGTTATTTTTATTGCACTTGTTGTCTTGTCACCGATATCGCAGTTCAGGCAGTAAAATGTGTGAATGATTTTTGCCAGTGACAAATCTTTTTGCGAAAGAAATGCAGAGTTGTGTACGAGCAATCTACGAGTCTGGCCTGCTTCAGTCATTTTTTTTTCTCTTGGTGTCACTTCATAAAGATGATATTAGCGCAAGTGCTCCCAAGCTGTTGTTCTTGGCAGTCATCGCATCAGTTCTTTCTCATAAACGTCCATCTGTGAATAACCCATTTGCATATCTGGTGCTCGGCTCCTAATCAGCTGTGCCGCTGATCACTGTAGAGTGGTGCTTGATGCTTTGTCGGCAACTGCACCGCTGTGTTCGCCATTGGTGCTAAGTGTCGCTGACAGCAGTGGAAAGGACACTTGTCGAGTTCTTCTGTGTGTTTCGTGTGCTCTAGGCATTTGTGGTGAGGCATTATGTCTTGTAAGAACAATCGCAGCCTTTTACAGGCCGGAAACTTGATGAACACTAAAGCTTGGTGTGACGCATTGCGTCCTCAATATTTTTATTGTGAGATCATTTGCGACGACCAAGTTGTGGGTTCTCGAAGCCTTGAAGGGCACATGTCTCATATGAGGCGCTGTTTGCTAGGTGGGTCTGCGTCATTTGTTGCCAAGTACAAGCTTGTGGGTTTGCCTCGCAACTGGGTCAGTTGCCGGGGGCGGGAGTGAAAAAACAAGCGAGAAGAAGAATGCTTTAGAGTGCATTAAATGATCGGAATTGATCTGAGGCCCACCACTGCAGCACCTTTTATTTGCACGTGCTGCGAGTTCTTGTCGTAGGTTCGATTCATGGCAGTGGTGGCCATATTTCGACCTGGGTGGAGTGCTAAAATGCTTGTGTGCTTAAACGTAGCTGCATGTGAAAAATGCTTTGAAATGTTGAGCCTCGTAACTTGATTTGGGTTTATGATCTGGCAATTATGACCATTATTGCACTCAATCTATCATTTAACAACGCATGACATGAGCCTTGTGCTTTTAAAAGTTGTAGCAGCATCTGATATCACTCATGCTGCTTGACATTTGCTATCAAGCCAGTTAATAGCTGCCAAGCCAGCAGCTTTACATGCGTACAAAGCAGAATGCTAAGACTTTTTTTTTTTTCGAATTTGGGAATGTTGTGACGATTTCCGTGCTGATTGTGGGAAGTTTGCTATTTGATTGTGCTGGCTCGCAAAAATGCAGTGCAGTGTAAACTCTGGAGGCACGATTGTTATGCTTATCCTCGGACAGAAGAAGTTTCGTAGCCAGTGCCTCCGTTTGAAGCATAAAGCCTTGTGCAGTCGATCATTACCCGGACCAAGCTTGCTTGTACTTCACGCTGCCTTGGGAACTTGGAACACAGGACCTGTTTGACGTGAAGACCACACTTGCGGGGCATTTCCTTTTTTCTTCAGTCCAAGCATCGACATTGTGCTTGGGCTGCAATGATGGTATTACCACTTGCAGGCTAGTTTTGCTGCCTACATAATTGCAGCGAAGGGGCCACACGTCAGCTCTGCGACACTTGATTGTTTTGCCGCCCCGAGGGGTGGCAGATGCGTTGAAACATCGTCAACGAAAGTACAAAACCACACGAGTCTGAGATGACGGGGGTCTTCCCTTACAGAGCTACTATTGTTTGTTTTCACCTGTTTTCTCAACCCCACACCCAACCTTGTTCTTTGTTTCCTTTTATTTTTTTATTCTCCCCCTACCCTGTCTGATAATGCCAGATGATTAACTTGTTTATGACGTTGGGGCTTTCGTCGACGAGGGCTCGCAATCGTTTCATGCGTCTTGTGTGTTTGTTGTGAGAGTGTGTGTGTGTAATATCATGTTGTGTATGGCATAATATAACGCTGTGTCTGCCGGTAGAGACGGCTGGCGGGAGCGCAGAGATATAAAAAAAAAGAACTTGCGTCAGGTGCCTGGCACATTTGCCTAGTATTTGAGAAAAATTATAATAAAAACCTGTTACACGTGTCCGTGTGTGTGTGTTTTGTATTGGCCGATTGACTTGAGCAAGCGCCGTCAACTTGAGCCGGCTGCAATGTTGCACCCGCATGTCGCGGTACCAACTCGTGCCAAGGGCGTTCCCAGAAATCCGGAGTGGCGGCGTTTCGCCCAATCATAGAACCCCAAGCGGCCCTGTGGGCATAGGTTGGCAGGATAAGTGGATGCTCGCTCATACTCGCCGATATTTTTCAGGGCTACGCACTCACACACACTTGCCACACTCACTCACGTTTGTGTTCGTGCCCTCTTGTACCAACCTTCACTCGCGCTCATAGTCGTCTCCATGCACGCTTACGGGTACCCAGTGATGCTTGTACTCATTCCAGTCACACTCATTCATCTTGTAATAAGGGGTTACTGCACTATAAACACACGGACGACAGAAGTAGAAGTGGACAGGACGCACATCCTGTCCACTTCTTCTGTTGTCCGTGTGTTTATAGTGCAGTGACGCCCTTACTACACGGTGAACTTCCACCAACTACCCCAACTTGCTGCTCAGCTGCCATCGTCCAGCAGCACTTCCTCACACACGTATATTCGCATCCACTCGCACTTCCGACAGTCGCTCACTTTCACGCTCAAGTCCACTCATACTCGCCTGTCATTCATACCCTTGTCAACGGCATTCACTCCTCTTCATACTCGTGTCCACTAGCAACCTACGTCATTCACTAGTGATCTTATCTCTCACTTGTGGAGACTACACGAGTCTGTGTAATGGTGACCAAGTCATGCCGACGTATGGCTGTAGTTCGATTCGAGCCGAACAGGTGGCAAATTTGAGGATATGGCGGAAGTTGATAGAGTCTAGAATGGCACCCCCAGGCACACTCAAGGATCATGATGGCTGTAACGTCATGTTGGTTCACCTTGCTGAAGCAAGTAAGGCGCAAACGTTCAATAGTGTCCAACATCATTTTCTTCCACAGTATATACAGGTAACTTCAGTGCCTTCTAGTGTCCCTGTGGATTTTTGCACCTTAACTAGCTGACGCAAGACTGTTTACTGTTCCACATCTTTGCAATGTGAATGGAGCACAGTGCATTAGCTAACATAGTTGCACTTCCGATAGCTGATGACAAATTAACAAGGTAGGAGTAATGGTTTCGTATTCATGTGCTTTCACTGCGGCCACGTATGATGATAATGATGATGAAGTGGCGCCTTGCCCTTTGAAACAGATGGCCATTACTATAACCGGCAGGCGCGCGGCCGAAAGCATAATCTCGTTCCTCTAGAGCGAACTGCTTTGCTCATACCTATGAAACGAATGTTGAATTCCAATGGTGGATCCAGATCAAGTTTTTCTGCTCTGTGTGGAGCAATCCTATTCCAATGGCAGAATGAGAGCTTGAGTTGTGCGTTCCAATGGCATATTGGGACCAGCCACCGATTCCGGATCGCACCGCGGAGCAAAAATATTTGCTCCGCCGAAATCGGCAGATTTGACCGGAAGTCCGCGTGACGTATTTCCTTCGCCCGCCTCTGCCTTCCTGTCACGGTCGCCTGTTTCCGGTCACGGGCACCTATGGACGACATCGAAAACATGGACGCTACGTCGCACCGTGTGTTTTTAAAGCGAAAGCTTTACTGGCCGCGAACTTGCGATTTCGCCGTGGCCGCGCTCCGAGGAGGCACATGACATCACACCGGGTTCCTCGTCGTTGCGCTCGCCTCCGCTCGCTTCGCCAGCTGCGTCGCATGCCTGATAACATGTCGGAGCATTGAAAAGGAGAGCTCGCGTGCGCCGCAACCACAGTTGAGGCGGCAGTATGGACGGCGAATTCTAATAAGCCGAAGGAGGCCTGGAATCGACATCGGAACGAGATGAACAGGAAGCGAATCGCCCAGGAAACAGACGAACAGCGCGCCGAACGACTGGCTAAACGCCGTAACGTAGCTAGACAACCAGACTAACCTGGACTTGCAATCAAGATTAACCAAGCCTAACCATGCTATGCCTTAGCTTTCGTTACGTATATCCTGGCATAGCCGAGCTAAGTCTCTGCCAATTTCTTTTTTGTTCCTGCTCCTGGATAGTGACAACTCCGACTCGGGCACTATAAGTTCCCGAGTCCAGTGACGATTCCTCCGACACGGAAGAAAAATAAATGCGCGGAATGCCGGGATGATCCAGATGATGGTGATAGTGATGAGGCCTACCCGATGGATGGATGGATGGATGTTACGAGCGTCCCCCTTTGGAACGGGACCCAAGCTCTTGCTGTTATACTGCGTAATGTCCTACATAGGTTAAAAAAAAAAAAACGACAAATTCCCATAACCAAATTTTCTGACCCCCTATTGTGAACTTTATTTCTCTACGTCTCCATTTTTTGTGGTTTCCCTACTTCCACCAGTCTTCCAATTGCACATGCAGCACAGCACAGCAGCACATGCATCTTCTTCCTTATGTCTCGCTTTATAGGTGCGTGTTCTAAGGCATCCCGATCTCGCTTCGAAAAGTAATGAGTTCCCCTTTGAGTTACCATAAACTGTTTCCTTCCTGATATCGTTTTTTTTTTTCCTCTTAAGTAGTTACTCATGGCAGGTTTATTTTCCATTGCCGCCATCCACGAGATTATTTCGACCTTTCTTTGTGTTGCTCACCCTACATGCCGCATATTTGCTGGTAAACTTCCTAATTATTTTCCTCCACTGTGAATCAATGATTTTCCTGCACAAATACCTCAACTCACTCCCAGCCCATTTGCTTTCTTCCATATTCCTCAGTCATTTCCCATAATCAACTTGAATGTGAGCTTTCTTCACTTCAAAACTTGTCCAGCCCATGTCACCCTGCACACCTTCATTTTTAGTCTTCCCATGAGCGCCCAATGCGAGGCATCCCACTAACCTTTGGTTGCCATCGAGTCCCGATTGTACCCCTGATTTAAAACAAACAACCGCATTTCCAAAATTAAGTCTTGGAACCATTACACATAGCCCGGAGCACCACGTACCTATTGTATCCTCATAGCGCCGTCTTTCATATAGCCGCATTTCTCTTCTCCTTTACTGTTTTTTCCTGTGTTTCCACGTATCTATTGCCTTCGTTTATCCATATACCAAGGTATTTATATTCTTTTACCCGAGGTATTTCCTGGCCCTGTATTGCCACTCTCTGTTCACTGTTTTCATTGGATACCATAACACCTGATTTTCTAACACTACATTTAAAACCTAAATTCTCGCCTTCCTGTCCTCAGACATTAGCCAGATGTTGCAAATCACATTGCTTGTTAGCTAGCAACACAGTATCGTCCGCGTAAAACAAACCTAGAAGCTGCTGCTCTACTACTCTACCTGCCTGTTTGTATGAGAAATTAAACCCGATATTACTTCCTTCTAGCGCCCCCTCCATCCTCACCATGTACATCATAAACAGCAGTGGGGATAAAGGGCACCCCCTGCCTCAGTCCCTTGTTGATATCAACTTTCTCCTCGCTCCTCATCCCTTTCCATTCAACGCAAACGGTATTTTCTAGGTAAATCTCTCTCAAGAACTGCAGACAATCGTCGCCTAAGCCTTCCCCTTCCAGAATATCCCACAATATGTTGCGGTCTACGTTATCATAGGCTACTGCAATCTCTAAAAAGGCCACATATAACGCTCTGCTTTCTACTTTTGGTATTTCAATACACTAAGAACACATAAGTTATCTAAACGCCTACATATTCTGAAGCCATACTGAAGTTCTCCCAAAATGCCATTATTAACTGCCCATACTTGCAGCTTTACTTTGATTGCCTGCATTGCTAACCTGTATATTACCGATGTAATTGCCAATGGTCTATATGAGTGAATTCTATCTTCCTCCCCCTTATCTATATAAATAATTTCATTCTAATTTGTCGCTAACTGTCTGGTGTTCGTCTATCTTTTAGACTTTTTTTCTACTGCTTTCAACAGAGCTTCCTTGCATTTTTGGTCCTAGTTCATTAATCAGCCTAACGGGAACCTCGTCTAGCCCTGTGGCTGTGCGCTTAGGAATTTTCTCTTCCGCTTTCTTCCCGTTGAAATTTCTCAGAACCAGCTCATTTCCCCTCTGGTTCTCTTTCATGCTCTTCTTTCTTCAAATACAACCTCGACATTGCCTTGGAAAAATTCGGCTGTTATTTTTCGGATGTAATTTAATGCCGCTTCCCCTTCCAGTTTGTTTCCAACTTCGTCTAGGATAGGTTGTTGTATTATTGCTGATTTACTGTTTAATAATTTTATGTGGTTCTAAAATTTTCTAGGCACGGCCTTCTCTTACGTATTCCTGACAACCAACCGATCCACCCCTGTCGCTTGATTTCCCTGTACTGGGTACTGCAGCTTATGTAACCGTGCTGTTTACCGGGAAACGCTGGCGGCGAACGCTACGCACGAAGGCGAGCTTCGTGGTTCATATTAACGCGACAGCGTTAAGGAGCTCGTGTCGCAGAAAAGCCGGTGTCGGCGGCGTTGGCCGTGAGCGATCAATCCCAGCAGGCACTTCATGTATAAAAAACAACTTGCAAGATGGGCTGGGTGGGAATCGAACCAGGGTCTCCGGAGTGTGAGACGGAGACGCTACCAGTGAGCCACGAGTTTTTTTTTTTTTTTTTTTTCTTTATTGGTGAGCCACGAGTTCGATGCTTCAAAGTGGTGCAAAAGCGCCTCTAGTGAATGCGGTGTTGCCTTGGAAACGAGCTGTTTCTAAGGCTCAGGCGCGCGTCGCTTGCTCAGGCGCACATTTCGTTGCCGCGCCGAACGCTGCGTTGCTCGACGCTCACCGCGTCCGATGCGGGGCGCGTAGTCGCTGCGCCGTAGCCCATTGTCTTACACCCCTTGGCGGGTCGACGGGAACCCTGTCGCGTTCCACTCTTGAAGGCGAAGCAGAGTAACGCATGAGTTGTTTCTTCGTCTAGCCGAACCAAATATAGCCAAGCAGCAGCAGTTCACCAGGCTAAACAGTGGTTCAACAACTAAAATAAAGGCTAGTATGCTTCGCATCCTGGGCTTAACCTTAGCTAAGCCACAGCCATCTTTTTTTTTATGGTGTGCAAGGAACCGAGGGGCCGCGCTCCGATCCTACTAAGACAGCCCTCGAACGGCAGCTGGAAAACACTGTGGCGTGAAAAAGGGTTTGTGATTGAGTTCTCGCGTAACAAAATTATGGTTTGTCGCTATTCAAATTACAGTACGACGCTATCATGTTTGTAGGTTGTGTGTATGTCGTACTTTACGATTTTCCTCGTATTTGACCTTGAGAAATTCAATTAGTTGGAGTAATTTCCTTGCGCCACATGAAGGGTCTGCGTGGTTCGAAATTCTTTTTGCCTAGCGACATCGGAAGCGGGACGCCGTCACCGGACTTTCGGTGGCACGGGCTCTTAACGCTGAGGGCACTTGCGTATAGCTGGCATACTCTTTTTTTTTTTTTTTAAAGACGCGATTTCGCCCGAAAGCTGAAGCATCGATTATAGCAAATTAGTGGACAGCTATATGAAGTAAGGATAGCAGTTTTATCGGTCGTATATACTTGCAAACATAGGAATATTAACTAAATTGGCAAGCATGGTCACGCGCGCACAGGCAAGTGTGAACCCATCTCACTCGACGACCGCGGAAACTGTCTGTCAAAATGATGAAGCGACGAAACGTGGAAGCAGCAGCGAGCGAATTGACTTTCGTGCTTCGTCTTGCATCAACGCCAACTGAGCCGCGCAAACACGGCGCAAGGGCGGACTCCCCGTCGCTGACGGTTTTCAAGAAAGCGGCCGCCTGGGCCGCCCGGAGTAGAACGTACCATGGATGAACGTGTGTTCATCCATGGTGAACGTGGCTCACCCTCGCAAGGTTTCTCACTCGCACGTGCAGCAAACGGCGCGCGGTGGCGATTTTATTGCCCTTGGACTTTATATGGAACCTCAAGGCGACGCCGACCCTAGAAATGCGCCTGGACTGTCCATATAACCTGAATAAAAATATATCGGGCGCTGCATCTTTTTGTCCATTAGCACTCGCGCGACGAAGCCTTTCATGTGAAAGGGGCGTTTTGTTACTTCGGACGGCACGGTACAAACCACATATGGACGCGTGTCATTAATACGCACAGCGTAAAAGAAGAGGACAAAGAGTTAGCAGAAACCGTCAAAGGCCATGCCTTCTTTCTCCGTCTCCGTTGGTGTAGTTTTCTTTCTTTCTATTAAGTTAAGGGGCCCCCCCACCAGGTCTCGTCATTTTGAACTGACAAGCGCCGTGCGTACAATGCGCGCTAACGATCGTGCCTGCTAAGTATTACATCGCTACGCGCCGCGAAAAGAGCTGAAATTTGAAACCGAACGCCGTTTGCCCTTCGCGCAGGCGCCGCGCTCCCAGCCGGAGTCGACGTATATCGCACAAGTGCGCCTACGTACATCGCACTGCTGTGACGTCGCTCGAAGTGACACGTGACTTCGAGAATAATTCAAGGCAACATCTGTCGTTTATGTTACCTGTTGCTTCAATAGACGTATGAATTAACGTTTAGATAAATAATGAAACACACAAACCGAATGTCTGCGTGTTCTTGTTTTGTTTTGCACCGCAGCAAGGGAGATGTACTTCCGTTTTGTCTGCTTGTTCCCACGTCGTGCAGTCGCGCGCGCAGACAACGAAAGTAAGTCATTTTCTACCGTGTTCCAGCGCGCTCGCGATCATGCTCTGTGAACCGCTTGTGTCTGCACAGACCTATGACGCTAGTCAGCTGTTCTCGTGCACAGCGCGCAAAATCGTGTGCTGCGCAAAACGAGACAAACGCAACAGTTCGCGCGCGACGTCGTCAGCGGAAGTGCGCAGCGCAGCAAAAAGGCGAGGGAAAAAATAAATGAAGGCGGGGTCCGTGACGTACATATGACGCGATCCTCAAGCTCCGGTATGGGAGGACGCAGGGAAGGAAATTCACTTGCGGAGGCTAGACGGTGCAAATGGAGAGAGTGTCTAAAAAAAGTTGGCGGTGACGCTCGCCTCCTGAAATCATGGGTTCGCGGCACTGAAATATTTCTATCTAGGCTATTAATGAACCAATTTGAAAAATTCGTACGCGGCAGAACGCTCCCTAGAGGGCACGTAACGACTTCCAGCGTATAACCGAAATTTGCTATGTGGCCTGGAGCGGGGCCCTTTAAGAAGCAAACGGCGCCAGAGAACAGTAGGGACAAGAAAAGCATGGCGGGGACGGTCACGTCCCCATCTCCTCTTCTTGTCCATAATGTTTCCTGGCGCAGTTTGCCGCTATAAAAAACCAACTATAGCCAAACAATACGTTTTGACTAATTTAGGCATTAGCTGAAACGAAGCCAAACAAGTATGGTGCACCGGATTCGCCTTGGTGTCGCATTCACCAGGCGTCATACACATATCGCAGGTTACAGTGACACCCCTCGCCCAAAGTGTGAACACTGTCAGGTGCCAGAAACGCCTGCTCGTATATTTAGCATTTGTGGCACGTAGGCGTGAGAACGAAATGAATTGGTTTCTCCCATCGCACGCGTCGATGAGAGGCTCCTATCGCCCGCAGGGGCGTCTGCGTCAGCAGGCGTTTGGTGTGTTGCGACACCACGTACCCGAGCACACGAGGGTTGGACCCTCCCGCGTCTAACCGTGCGCGGCTTAGCCGTGTCCGGGGAAAAGAGGATCCTGTGGGTTGAGCTGATGGCGAGTGTCTGGACCTTTAAGGCCCCTGAGCAGAGGCAACACACCCTTTTGGCCTCGGCTTCACGTAGACGGCAACTCCGGACTGACCCATCCGGGGGAAATCGGTAGTTGCCGTTTGATGATGATGATGATGACGACCTTGATGAGTTTGGTGCATACCCACTCACGGGGACTGGCCAAGAGTCGGGCAGACTTATGGGTTCAGGTAATGAATTTAAAATCTATAATTATGTTGCATAAATTGAGGCGAGGAAAGTTCAAAACGGTTCAGTAGACTGTCATTCAATCGAGAGAAAAAAAATCTATATAAAGAAATGAGGCACTAAAGGAGGAACGAACGTAATCATACGGTCAACAATGAAATCGGTTTTATTCAATAATGAATTTTTCTAAGGCGATATAGAGATTCCTGTGTGAGTGCCCAAGCACAGACTCTCCGAAAGACAGCAGTACCGGAGTGTTCAATGGCAGGCCGAGCTGTCGCGCTGTAATTTATAATGCCATTTTTCTCAGGGAGGAGAAACGCCGGTATCCAGTAAGTAGTGTTCCATCGTCTCTAAAGAGTTGCAAAAATGGCACTAAGGAGTTATTGCCAGACCATATTGGTGTATGTATAAATTTAGAGATAAAACTCTACAACGCAGTCTCGTTAATGTCACTTCCGTTTGTCTTGTTTTGCGAAATTTCCTGCTCCAAGGGAACTGTAAGTGGTGTAGCTCCGAGGATGATTTAAGATTTGATTTTGATGTTAAAAGCATGCATCTTTGAATCCTGACAGACGTGATAAAACCCTTCGTTTGAAGAAGGGTAGGCACCGGGCCGCTTATTCCTATGCTCCTCTCCCAATCTTCGTCTTTCTCTCTCACTTTTAATCTTTCCCGTCTTCTCATCTCTTCTGCGTTACTTTCGATTTTCTAGGCAGCGTGGGTTCACCCAGTGTGAGTAGCCAACCTAACACCCAGTTCAAATAACAAAAGAGAGAACAGTCATCACTGGATACCAAGCAGAGAAAGAACGCCCCCCCCCCCCCCCCCCCCCAGCCTATGAAAATGCACAGTGTAAAAAGTTAGAAATTGGTGGAAACCACATATGGCTGGCGACGAGGCTACACAATATACGTAAGATATGATGACATCAAGAGCATATGACGAAATGCAAACACAAAAATATATAATGTACAATATTGAAAACGTGAGAATGGCAAGTAATAACAAGTAAGTAAGCAATTCATTACATGTAATTCGTTACGTACGAGCACAAGTAATTTCCCCTATGTTGTCCTTGGTGTCAGTGTTTGTTGGCTTCTTATGATATCGTTACGTACAAGTATGATTACAAGTGCAGATTTTCTACAGGCCGCTGGTCTAGAAGCGCGGTTTTAGAGATGCTGTAACGCTGTGGGCTTGTTTATATGCACCTTTTTTTCCTATCGTAAGCACTATGAAACATTCCTTTCCCTCGTCGTCCCTCTTCCCCAGTGCAGAGTAGCAGGCTAAAGGTCCAGGCCGACCACTCTGCCTTTCTGTAATTATTATCTCTCTCTTTCAAATTTAAGCACCCACGTTATTTCATCCGCGTCTGAAAGCTTACACTATTTTCTTCTTGTTTCATTTACTCAACTCACAAAACACTTTCTCTAAAAAATCATTGTATGCCCGCGCCGCCCGATTCTAGGAGCAATACGTAATAGTGGGTATGCATCACTGTCTTTGAGGCCATCATTAACAAGGACACAACAAAACAAGACTAACCAGGTAGGCTGTGAGAAATTAGTTGCTTCGCGATTCCAATGCGAATGCTCGTCGGTATCGTCCAAGGAGTTTCCTTGGTACCAGCCGTGGGTACACGCCGCATCGCTATCGGGGCAACAGTTACAAGGACAGCACCCCGCAGCCTCGTTCTTAAGCGCAGAAGTTTAGAATGCACTGCGCACGTGAACAGGCTGGAGCCTCTGCAAAACTTTACTTGCCCCCAAAGAGGCTGACATCCAAACAGGATACACATTCACAAGAAGATGGTGACTGAGAAGCGATCGTCAGTGGATGAACGAGGGACGCTTCTAGCTCTCAGCCTAAGGGTGTCTGACGCAACGGAATTATTGATGGTTGAACAAGGGATATACGAGCCTACGTATCGGCAAGGGGACTTTGTCACGGATGCATTTCTTGTTCGACCGCTGTTGAGAAGTAGTTCCCGCACATACTCGCATCCCAATGTATCCCAAAGGAGTACGCCCGAAGCAACTTCGAGACCTTTGGCGTAGTATGTATAGAGCCGCCGTCAGTCATACTCAACCCGAAGACACCGTAAGCGTCTTTTTAATCCTACTGCAAGGGGTGCTAGTGATTTCTGAATGGGTCGCCTTGAATTTCCTAGCTTAATCCGTATTATTTCCAAAACACTTAAAATACAAACAGTTTCTACAAGTTAAGCCGCTAGAAATGTGTTTTCTGTGCTCTTGTCACTTCTGGCGGCGGCTGTACGTGCTGTGAATGCGTAGCCCTGAAGGACTCTACTAACCAGTTAACTGGTTTTTTGCTATCGGGAAAAGTCAGCACGAAATGTTGGTACAATTGTGAGTTTCGTTTTTTATTGTTCCTGTTTCTTTGTTTTGGTTAATTTTCTTGTACTCCATGACAAATGTCATTCGTTCATAGTTGTGCATTTCTCGCGATGCAGATTGGTCCAAAGTTTTGGTTTTGATGCATCGCTGCCAGTGCTTTCCACTGATTTTTGTTGAAAGTTTTGTCGACAGGCAACGTAGCAATTATTACAGTGATGTTTCGCGATGTGCTTGGGAAGTGGGGGGAAGGGGGCTGACACTCTGTCAGGCATTAATCGCCTTTACGTCTGCCTCCTAGGCAACTGTTTTGATGCCTAAAGACTTTGAAACTAACCTGCCGAGGATGGCCAGGCCGCCTTTGACGAAGATAGGTCCCTCCTATCGGAACGTTGGCCTGCCTTTCTGAGGCACCTTATCTCTGTTCACAACCTTTATGCCCCAGTGTGTGCTACTCCATCTGTCAGCCCTCTTCTCGATTTCGGATAACCCTGAAAGAGCAACTCCATGGAGGCCAGCGAAGACGGTGTTGGTGCGCGCGGCGAGACTCCAGTCGGCCGCGACGGGCTCCGGGCGCGATCCGCGCTCTGCCCGCGGATCGGATCGAGAGGCTGGGACGAAGGCGACGACCGCAGCCTGCTTCTGTGCCAGCTTCGCCGGGGAACCAAATCGCTCACGACCGCCACAGCCCGCTCCGAGACCGATAGCCGGTGTTCGACGTCGATGTCGTGCGCCCTCCTGGGCGCCACGTCGGCCAGCGGGAGAGGCGTGCGGCATTCGCGCAAGAGGTGACGAGCGCTCTCACTTCATTTCGTTCACTTCCTTCCTTCATTCACTCCTATTTATCTCCTTCCATCATTCGTTCCCTAGGAAGAAATACTGGCAAGCTGCCGAACTAGCTGAATAATTTATTACAGTACTTCTTTCCGCGAACTGCACTCTAAGAAAAGAATGCACAGTTTGGGGCTTATCTGTCCTGTCCCCAAAGGATAGTCATGTAGTGTGTATACTTTTCATTTTATTGCGATATGAATTATACGGACACTCCAAGCGCTTTTTTTTTTCTGTCGCCATCGCCGTGATGTTCTGTATAAAATCCATGGGCAGTATCATCGTCGGGACGCGTCGTATGCTGTAAGTGCGAGTGAAAGCATGCGAGGGAAGCCAGCCGATGGTAGCAGCTCAATCTGGTGCGCGAACGAAGAAAGCGAAGGGCAAATGCGCCGTTTTCCGTCCCGCGAAAGTCCGTGGGGGGATGGGAGGGAGGGCGTGGCGGCGTTGTGCTTCGGCAGCAACTGCCCGTTTCGCGACCGGGCGCAAGGGGAACCGATGAACGCGGCTCAGTCTCGCACGCCATATATGGAGGCATGCGGAGAGGCATGTCGCGAGGGGGGGGGGGGGGGGGTGTCGGCTCCACCAACAAGCGTGTACTTTGCACGGCCGCGCGCGGTCTCACGCGCCGTACCTTGAAAATGATCCGCGGACTGCTCATACTGTGCGTACGTACTGTGTGCTCGCCGCTCATGCGTTGAAGCGGTAGACCGCACGAGGAGGTTAACCTCCTTTCTTCTCACGAATCACAGAGCATCTTTTAAGTATTTGCGCTGTTGTGGCTCACTAGAATCTTCCTTATAATTGCTAAATTCAGCCTATTGCTCTTTCAGAACACAATGTAGTCCATCTTTTACCAATAAAATATTGACTAGGCCAGGGAAGATGGCGTCAAGATTTCTGACGTCAAGGTGAGCTGGCGCGGGAAATTCACGGCGGCGTCGCCACCAGCGTGTCCGCGGGTTTGTTGTTCATGCGTTGTTTCTGGCTTACAAATATGCTTCTCATCGTGAAAATGGGTGTATTGGTATTGTAGAAGGGCAATTATACAGCTCAAATAATGCTTCTCTTTAGTGTCCCTTCGACTTCCTTTCTTGTATTTTTCTTCCTTATTGTCTTTCATTCTTGGCAAATTAGCATTCCACACCACTAATGGTGTACAACTAATGGTGTATTCCACCGGTGTATATCGGGCCACTCTTCTTCTGCTGGACCGACGAGAATGCATGCTCATTCGGCGCCAAGGTCATATATTTTGCTGATGTGTACGTAAGTGGCAGAGCGCCAGTACCCTACTTATTTTACGTTGGAACAGCTCTGAGGCCACATGAGTAGGCAGGTTCAGGAAGATGAGTGGGGTGGGCAAAGAAACGCTATAGGAGCAATGAAAGTTAGTCGGAGTTCTAATTTTCCTTGTTTTGAAACTGTGTTTCAGATTACAGCTGGGGTTGACAGAAAAGGAAACTCGGATTCCATTGCGGGCCTTTAAAGGCTTGTTCCTAGTTGGCACCAGTTGTCGGTGTATCCCTACTAAGGGTTTCAGCACGTTTATTTTTTGTTTATTTGTTTGCTATTCAACAATATTTCACGGCATAACTGGACTGCGTTTCCTCGCTCTGAATTCGCTGGCAGGAGAAGGCGCTTCTCGGAGCCTCCCGGCAGAGGCTACGGGGCACGCCCGTTGCTCGGAGCCAAGAGCAAAAGCCTGCCGGGCATCTTGGAGGTGAGCGACGTGGCCGCACCAGCGGAGCTCAAGCCCGAAGACGCCGCTCACGCTCCAGAGGTCGAGCCTACTCCAGCTAAGCGTGAGTTGACATGGGGCAGCAGGAATGGCCATTCTCCAACTTTCTTACCAGAACGTCGTTTTATGAATCGAAGCACAAAAGTAACTGTAACGCCAGTGCATTTCTCCGCAAAGTTAGGGAATCAATATCTACAGATTGGTGCCATCCTGAGAGTTCGCTCCAAGCGAACTACACGGCTAGAATTTGTAAATTGCAATATGGGCCATATCGTAATTAGCTAAAAACTCAATTAGTGAATTCTGTTAATTAGTCGTATATGTATTTCAATTATTTGTGCAAGTAATGTCCGCCTCTTTGAGTAGACCAGTAGACCAGCTCATTAACTGGAATTCTGCTATGTGCCACAGACAACCTTTAAAAAGTTTTGAGAGTGTTCGCTGATACACACGGTATAATATAGGCCTACCCCATGTCATTTAGCTGTGTCATAAGCACTGTTGCACAAACAGACACACCGTGCATAGAACAAACAATCAAACAAACTTCGTAATAGCTCAGTAATTGCTTCATTAGCTAACTCTTTCCGTTAATAAATTTACACATACTAACTTATTAGTTGCTGATAAGACCCCTAATCGATGGTCACGGTCATCTATCGTAAACGCAGTGAACTGGTCCAACGCGCGGTCTCATAATCCGTATTATGGCAAACTGCGCATCATTTCACTGATGACGTCAAGAGTCATGGGCCGCTTTCCTGAACGCACAATTACAGAAAGTTGGTTCCACAATTACAATAAGCACTGCTTTTAGTGTTGCGAGACACTTATGCGCTCGTTGTCTCAACAGGTAATAATAATAGTAATAATAATAATAATAATAATAATAATAATAATAATAATAATAATAATGGTAATAACCTTGAGGGTATTACCAAAAGGCGACACACGCGTCACGCACACCGTCACCCCTCGATGTTCAGACCTCGCTTGCTGGTTGTCATTGTTAAGACGTATCGCAGGCGCTGTTCGTCGTGTTTCCTGTGCCCAAGTGTGATTCGATGATCGTGTTTTAAAATATTGCGGAGTAGGCGCCCAGTGCTACACTACGGGGTTTTGAGATATGAAGCCAACAGACAATAAGCCTAAGGAAAGCATATGGGAAATTACTTGCTTCTTTAATTAAAATGTAGAATTGGTAAGGTAAGGAGAAATGAAAGTGGAAAAAAACTTGCACTTGGTCGGAACCTAACCCACATCCTTCGCATTGCACGTAGGATGCTCTAACCAATTGAGCTACGGCGACTGATTCTCTCATGTCCGCATTGTTGGATATTCCCTTATGAGTACGAGATGTGATATTGGTAACGTTAGTCAGTGCTCCTCGTGGCCAGTGCGGCGGATGTGGAACATCTCTTCAACGGCAAACGCCACGTATATAGTGCGTTGGTGAACTTAGGAGCAGGCAGCCGGTCGATAAACTCTCGTGCACTACCTGAAATGTTCCTAGCTCATCATTACCAAGACTGCAACGACATACGTAACGGTAACTATATCACCCAAATGTTATAGCAACTCTTCGAGATGTTCAAAGAGAGTAGTTCTCGCGGTCGGCGTCGGCGTTCCCACGGTCCACCACGCTTTTCTCGTCCAGCGGAACCCGAACGTCGCGACGTCCCGAGCGACGTCGCCAAAAGAACTGGAACCGTCCAGTACAGGTGTCCCGCCGTGGTCGCCCTCTGCGCAGCCGCGGCGCTGCTTTCCGCGTCGACTTTCGTCAAGTCGTGGGCGGCGCGGCGCGGGGCGGCTCGCTACCTCGCCACCTGTCACTCCGAGGGCTGCGCCCACATCGACTCCGAGATGCGCGACCTGGTGAGCGCGCAGTTCGATCCGTGCGTCGACTTCTACGACTACGTGTGTGGCAGGTGGACAGGAGCGCCGGACCGCTTCTCGTCTTTCGTGGCCGACCAGCGCGTGTACGCCAAGGCCGCCACTGTCGCCTACATGCTCCAATTGCTCGGCAAAGAGGTGAGGGTGATGCGCTCTGTTCAAAGCTCCGAACGCTACTGTTAGGTTGCGGCTGGAGCTTCTTCGTTTTTACTTAGACATCATCATCATCATTGATCATCATCGTCATCATCATCATCATCATCATGGTGCTATTCTATATTCTACTGAATGGACGAATGAAATATCTGGGGTGGTTTCTGGTGAGCGCAACACGAACCACAAGGTGAACAGGTGTACGAACTACCTCAGTCTTTATTTATAATGAAACGAAAGGATAATTTATTAGCTGATATCGCCCTGCACTTTCAAATTTTGCAATTTCGTGACTCCGTATCGAATCATCTGCTGCCTTCGATTGCTTCGACCTAAGGAAGCCATATGGTTTGCCTTAACTCAGTTACTAGTCGTAAAAAAATTAAATTATGGGGTTTTACGTGCCAAAACCACTTTCTGATTATGAGGCACGCCGTAGTGGAGGACTCCGGAATATTTCGACCACCTGGGGATCTTTAACGTGCACCTAAATCTAAGTACACGGGTGTTTTCGCATTTCGCCCCCATCGAAATGCGGCCGCCATGGCCGGGATTCGATCCCGCGACCTCGTGCTCAGCAGCCTAACACCATAGCCACTGAGCAACCACGGCGGGTTTACTAGTCGTAGTGCTTGTTGATCGATTTGCAGCGCTCTATATATAGAAAAGCATTCGCGCATCCCAATGTGGCGCTTGTGTGATCTGGTCCGTATATACGGCGTCGGACGAATTAATGCATCGAGTACCAGGCGCCAATCAACTCTGCTAATTCATTGTCACAGTACGTGAATCCATCAGGTCTACGTATGTTTATTCTTATGCCCATTTTGTTCCTTCTTTTAAAACTACATGCGCCTTGCGGCAAATCCTCGAAATTATAAAAACAAGAATACGGGACGAGAACAGGTTGATCAGGTTTTGAGGAAAGAAACGCAAACATTTAAAACAATATACTGAGTTGCTTGTCAACTGTGTTTAATACTCCGCAGTGGTAACAAATTAAAAACATATATAGGATCGACCCCACCAAGATGAACCCGTCTATCCATTCTTTTTAATACCAAAAATTGTAAAATTTTAAATAAAATCAATTGCTTCGCCTAAAATAATCATTTCATGTCTGGTTAACTTCACTACTTTTCCCATACTGCTTTCCTTTCTCTTTCACTCTCTCTTTCCTGCCTCCGTTCACTATATCCCACAGTAGTGAACGCGAAAATGCGAGTGTCAAGTTGCCTACTTAAAGCTAACTCCTTTACGAGCCTTCAGCAGAATATCGTTTTTGGTAGTATACATGTTGAGCAGGCGACTCGAGTGGTTCTTAGTGCTGGCACCTTGCCTTCTTCGGGCATGTATTACAGCGCTCTCTGTCATGGTCTACGCAGAAAGCTCGACAAGACACCGTGATCGCCTCCATGGCCTCAGTCTACAACGGCTGCGTTGAGCACTTCGCCACGCGCAAGTCCTTGGACTCGGTCGCCGACGAGGTGCTGCACGCCCTCAACGTCCGTCTAGAGACCTGGAGGAACTCGACTCTAGCCGGTATGCTGCCCCGGCTGGTTGAGTTCTCGCTGCTCTACAGGCTTCACTCGTTCTTCGCCTTGACCTTTGAACGCCGCTCGATGCCGCTGCGCATGACAGTAGGAAAAGTTGTGCGCAACATATCAGCCGCCGTGTACAGCCTCGACAAGCTCTACTCCTACTTCGAAACCATGGTTGTCGCCCTCGATAAAGCTGTTGCAGCCCGCTCAGAACTCCTTCGCGCGCTGGTCAAGCTCGACGGAAGGGTTCACGAGGCCATCAAGATGGCCAGCACGGTTGAAACGACGCTGCCTCTGGAGCAACTCGACGTGGAAGGAGTGCCACACGAAATGTGGGCGTCGTCTGTAAACCGCGCCTTCTCCCTGGACAGCGAGGCGTCGTTTGCAACGAAAATAGCTGTCAGGAGCATTGGCAGTATCCGCGACGCCTTTTCAGCAATGGTGAGAACGGATTCTGCCGTCTTGTCCATGTACCTTCTTGTCCTGGTCACTTCGCAAACGATACGCTACGAATTCTACGAGCGCTACGCCGAGGTAGCGCAACGAGTTGGTTGGGTACATGTATCGTGCACCGAAGTGCTCAGCAGGCTGTTTCCCACGCACTACGCTAATCTGGAAGCGACGGCCCTGCGAGGGCACGTGCACAACACGTCGGCGTCGGAACTGCTTGAGGAAACCAGGGGGTACCTAATGGACAGTCTGAACGACAGTGCCACGATTGATGCCGCTGCCAAAGATGAAATACGCGAGCAGCTTAGTCATATAGACGTCGTATTTGTCGAGCCTGTGAACGTCGCTGATTTTCTTGGAGAGAGTGACGTAGAACACACGCAAAGTTACATCGAAAATATGTTCATCGCAACGCGTCAGGAGGAAGTGGAACGTGCCCTGAACAAGTCCAGGTGGCCACCTCACTCGCGCATGCTGGCTCGCAAGCAGTGGCTCGGCTCTTTCAGCTACGTCGAGAAACTCCGCGCCATTGTCATTGCCAGCCAGAACTTCCTTTCTGCACCGCAGTTTCCTTCGTACATGTCCAGGGAAGTCTCTAATTACGCGATTCTACGGGCTCGCTTCGTGCGGGAGCTGCTCGTCGCACTGTCACAGGAACTTACAGGCACCGGCATTTGCTCGCCGTCGATTCAAGACAGAGTGAGCTTCGTTTCGAAGAGCCAAGCTGTCGAGGTCTTTAGGCAGGCCGAGTCGCTTCGCCTCGCCTATCAGGCGTACAAGCAACAGAAACGTCTTTGTTATGACGTCGAAGAATCGGGTCTCGTCGCGTTCGACAGGAACTTTTTCCAGGTGTTCTGCGTTCAGTTCTGCAGTCATCCTCTGCTAGAGCCGACACCGTCCTTAGTGCGCATGCGCGACAGGTGCGAGATTTCAGTGCGCTCAATGCCAGAATTTTGGGAAGCGTACAAGTGCCCGGAAGAAAAGGGGAAACTGTCGTCGATGCGGGATTGCCTTGTGCCTCGCTAACGATACTGATCGTATACTAGACCCGTGAACCGAAACATCGAATGAACTCCGCGATTGAAATCTTTGTACGTTGCGGCGCATTATAGTTAGTCCGCTGATATAACAAAATAACAGGTCGTCAACGCTCGAGCACTCTCATTGTTGTTTGGTTCTTTGATACAGTGCTGGCATTGGACACTATGAATTGGCTGAGTCCGGACGCTGTCAAAAGCGCGCAAATGTAGCTCCCAGGGCCGACTAGAGAAAAGTTGATTAAGTTTGCACCCGTAATTGAGCTTTTGGACAATTGGCACCCAAAGCATATACGCCGAGAAGCATCCATTGCCGTTAGAGACAAGGTCTTGTGTGTCACGAGGCGAATGGGCGTACACACGACCACAGTTGAACAGCTTCGGCTTTGAGAGGCGTCCGCGGTGGGCGACAAGCGTCACCATTGACCAGGACAGTGTATCTATAGAGCGCACCAACCATTGACACCACCATTAGTTCGCCACAGGGCGGAGAACTAGCTTCCTGACAGCGGTTCTTTCACACCAATTCCACAACTCTTATTGTGTCGGCCAGTACGGCATGGTGCCGGCGCGTCATCGCGTCGGCGCGGCACACAATTGTGTATATCGGTCAGAGAACGGATGCGGATCCGACGCGAGTGGATGGGCTAGCGGCGCTGGACGGTGGCAGACGCGCCCTTCCGGATGTGACGTCCCGCCAGACGTCACGTCCTGGTGACGGTGGAAGAGCAGGCAGAGGGAGAAAGCTTTTAGCGGATGGGGGTAAATGCCGCGTCCTGACGCAAGGGCTCCACTTAATGTGGACCCCGTGGAGAAGGAATGCCATGACAGGTCGCCTCTCCGCGTGAGCGGGATTCTGAGCACACGAGGGGACGAACGATAGCGCTCTGGACGCCGGGTGGACACTGCCTCTGGCAACGCACACTTTTCTTCGTGCGAGTCGTCTCAGCTTCTGAGGTAGGTTGTGATGTCTTGGATCTAACTTGCAGTTAGGGAGCAATGCTGTTCAACGTTCTGGACAAATAGTGGCCACGGAAAAGAGAGAGAGAGGGAGAGTGCTTGTGTGGGTCCGCGCAGTGCGTTTCGTGCTCCAGACCTTCTCCGTGCTTCCATTTTCGTGCTTCGAAACACACTGTCACAGGCATCTCGATATGTTCGTTTTGGATAGAGAAATGACTTGTATGCTTAAACAAACTTATGTGTGTGCGTCCGCGTTCCTCTGAACAACGGGCATTATAATATAGAATAACAACGTGATGCGACATTGGTCGCTTTGGTAACACTGCGAGCTTCAGTGAACCGCTCACCTTCAGCACTGTGCTCTTGGAAAGACGAAAAAGCTACCAAAAGAAACAGTCTGCGTTTTTCATGCCTAAGTGGAACGAAACCGCTACAGTTCCTGGGTCCAAGGGCGGTGGATGCCTTCCGCGAAGCGACTTCCCATGATACCGGGAGCTTCTGCAATCCTTAAGCTATCGACTCAAATTACAACTTCACTTTATATACACACGTGAACGATCTCACTGTGTGCTCCGTCTTACAAGTCTCTTGGGGACAAGGATCGGCTTTCCGCATGCTTAATTCGCTTCAGGACGATGCGCGCGGTTTAGGTGGCGCGCACGCGCCATGCATACAAGCCGTGGCCCCGGCGCACGTTTAGAACGCGGGAGGGGTCGCGCACACCGCGGCACGACGCGAGAGCGCGAAAGTCCGCTGCGGTGTACGACCAACTCCTGAAAAGTAGGTCGCGCAGTTCACAACCGAAAGGCCACCACCACCATGCAGTCAGTCGACCGCCGTGCCGTGACTCCCCCAGTTTGGGCTCGAATAAAGAGCCTCATCCTGCCTCGACGCTGACACGCGCTCGCGACCTGTCACGCCGGCGCGACCCTGGACGCGATGCGTGCGGTGTGCGTGTCGATACCGTTCGGAAGCGCGTTCGCGGCACACGCTGTGCGCATTGTTGCCGGTGCCGAATGGGAATGTCTGCGACTGTTGCTGGCTGGGCATCGCTGCCTGCGCCCGTGTGTCCCCGTGGCTCCCGCGGAAGCACGCAAGGGCGCCGCGTGTGCGTAATGCACCAGTGTACGAGAGGCAACACAATATTCGCGACTGACCACCGGCCAAGCTTTCTCTTTCTTGCTGGGAAATGCAACAGAAGAAAAAAAGAAGAAATAGCAGACTTCAGCGACTGCTCTGAACTTATTAACGGCGACAGCAGCAGCCAGCAGGTTCTTAAACGTACACCGAATCTTGTTGTTGTCCTTGTTGCCTTTTACATATGACAGCTTTTCGACCCCCCCCCCCCCTTTTTTTTTGTTGCAATGTCGTCTTCGTCCTCTTTAGTATTGCCTCACGTGGCCTTCGAGATACGTGCACAGACGCCACCGCTCTGGGACTCCATGACGCGCACCTGCAGGAATTACGAGGCACGAATGTTCAAAGCTCAGTGGCCAGCGGTTTCGGTTTCCAACTGCGGGTGCCAACCGTTCTGAATTTAGCGGAACAGCCCCGACTTATGAGAAAATGTTCTGAGCCCCAGTCGGAACTTTTCATTATCTTTTTCTGTTGAATAAGAATCCATAAGCCAGATTTTCTTTTTATAATACCTGACAGCTCCGTCGCACTTTCTTCTCTTTTGGCTTCTGTTGCACTGCCATAAACATAAAGACGGCTCTGTATTAGTCATAGTTTTCGTTTTGCTGTATGCCCTGAACGTTCACGGCACCTCTATCTGTATCGGTAGCGGCTTTAGCCAGGAAACTACAGCGCATTTCTTGTTTTGCATCGCGACATGGTAGGACTACAAAAAATTTTGAAAGTTTGTTGCACCACACACTGGCAGAATCCTGCTCCCAACTGCACATGACCACTTGCGCATTAAGTTCGGTATCTAGTGGCGATCGTAGGCGAGCAATTTCGTTTCCTCTTTTGATTCGCCGTATGTTGAGGGTGTATAAGAGAAAGAGAAGATGGCCTGACGGCGAACGGACGGACAGACGCGCTCAGCAAAGATAGTTTGGAGGTCTTCATTGCGGTCACAGTACAATATAACGTGTCACAGTACTTTCCGCACGACAAATGCCTCCAATTACACAAGAGATTGGAAGCAAAATTGTAAGTTTCGCTTCTCAGATTTCCTACCAGTGGCGGACATGATAAAGTGTGAAGAAATAGATAACATAATTTCGTTGTGCATTATTTCGGCGCATCTATTCGACGCGGGAAATGAATGAAGATACCACGAAGGTGCATTGCTTAACGTGCGCCGCCGATCGTGTGCCTACTGCCCATTAATGATTCTGCCATTTCACTTGCTACCGATAACGGCAGCAACGACAAAACTGCAACGACGACTTGCGCAGGACGTTGTGTGAAGTGAGCTTGCGGCAATACTGTAGAAGATGAACTGAAAAAGTATCTGGGCCAAAGAGGTTCCTAATTCCACCTCAAAAGGCGACGGGAGGAAAATGCGTCGCCGTACTACGGGAGCTGGTGACGAAAATTCGCGGGCAGAAACAGATCCGGATTGAATGAAGAGCAAGCATGGCTGTGTCCATCAACGACGCAAGGGCAACGTTGAAGACCACAATGACTAAGCAATGACTGAGATTGCCACATCCCATGACGAGGACCTTTAAACTGGTCCTGGAGACAATACAGGGACCAGGCACGAATATCCGGCGCCCAACAACTTAGACGCGCGACGGGGGACGTCTGCTACAGATGCAATCTTCGCCCAGAGACAGATAATAGATGAACGTAGGGTACCATATGAGCAGGCGTTTTAGTAGTCACGGTTGATTTGAAAGAAGCTTATAACTGTGCAGAAGCAGGATGAAGGGAGCAGCAGTATGGCAGGGAGCTCCCCAAACAACTACGTACGTCCGGCTGATTCGACGTAATTAAGTGCTCCTAAAGAAACAAGGACAACACTTCGCAGATGCATCAGCGATATTGTAAGCCTTGAAATGACAGTGGTACTTGGGGAGTTTTTCGATCCTGTGCCCGTTCATGCTAAACACATTGATGGATGTTCTGAGTGAATGCTATACTTAAGGAGAGCTTGGGGATATCGTCGAGGAAGACACTACCCTTGCAGCTATAATTACTGAAGTAAAGAAAATTATTGAACAACGCTACTGAAGGTAAAGTTTAGGTATAGAGGATTTTCAAAAGAAAGAGATTAGACAATCAGCAGACGCTAATCGGAGTACTTGGCCGGCAACATGGAAAGTCACTTGTAGGAAGACGCAATATTATACAACAAAATAGTGGAGACGGAAGACGAAGTGCTTTGCTCCTAGAGTGGATAGAGAAGTCATCGTATGAGAGGCGTCCAGAAGAATCCAGGAAACATGTAAGGATTGTACGAATACGTGTTTCAGGAGTTCCGGGCAACAGAAGGGCACGAGCCAGGTGCGGGCTTGCCAAATAGCATTATTTGCTACAAAGGCCCACAAACCGAGAAGGACGGTGTTTTCCACTCCCCCGAGCTTTGAAGCATCGGGTGTGGTACTCGAGTTCTACCATATGACCAGACGTATGAGCTTATTAGCAGACTACCATATATACACGACAGGTACTTTCACTCGCAGAAGCACCGAGGACAGTGCCGTGCGATTCAATTTGGCGATAGAAAGAGCAAGAACGGCTTGAAATATGAACAGAGAACTCTATTAGATCTCTTAATTCAATGGCACTTTATTTGTATCCACCGGCTACAACCGGCTTGTGCCAGGCATTCGCACACCGTTATTTAACGGGAGCAAAATGCCATAAGCAGCATTACGCGGAAGACTGTACCGTCTGAAGGCTAAACGCGATTGATTCAAGGCTTTCCAGTGTCCAAAACCGAGCTCAGTTCGCAAAATCAACACAGGGAAGCCTCCAAAAGGCCGCTTCGAGCAAGTCACGTACGTCCGCGTCCCAATTAGCACACGCCCGCGGCGCTCCTCCCAAGGTCATCGTCTTGACACAACGAGTCGGTCACCCTTTGAGCACTATAACCCTTTCGCCGCCGGACGTTTGCTTTTTCTTTTTTTCTTTTTCGTTTGTCGCTGTTCCAGAGTTCAAAGAGGATCGCTTTTGTGCCTGCGAATGATGTTCTCACATACCTTTCATATACAGGGGCTGCGTTTTTTTTTAAAGAAACGCGAGGCCAGTAGCTCTTTTACTTTTTTGTAATCTGTGCCTACTACTAACGGAACCCCCCGCGCGCGCAATGTGTCCAGCCGTTGCTCGGAACAGCAAGCGATGCGAGAGAGAGAGAAGGGTATACACGTCCCTGGTCGGACACCGCGCGAAGGTGTTTTCGTTTTGCATTATGTTGCTTCTTGTTCTCCCTCGCCGGCCGCCGCGTACGTTCCACGAGAGGACGAGCTATGTGGGTCAGCCGCGTCCTTCCATAATCAGGCGCTATCAAAACGCGCGCGCGAGAGCACGCGCTCGCTCGTTCACTCGCTCGCTCGTGCCTATTCAAATGACCCCTGCGCGGCGTCAGCCTTGTGAATGTACTGCCGGGGTGCGGTTTTCACTTTGCGTCTGTCCCGGTGGCGGTGCGTGGATGCAACTCTCTCTTTCTATCATCATCCGGGAGCCCTCTCCGTTCTTCTCTGTATCTAATGCGTTGCACGACAGCTCGCCTCGCAACCTTGTTTCGCGTCGAGACGGAATCATTGTGACGGCAGCTTACGCTAAGCTAACGCGGCAGCTTACGCTGCCGCGTTAGCTCAAACAAAATTGACCGTTTGCGCACAACCTGCAACCACACCACAGGCTATGCGAGACGACGTCTTCTTCCGATGTCTAAGGATTTGTGCGGTGGAACTGCTAATGACTCTATTGAGAGAGGCTGATGGATACTACTTTATTTCTTAGATACCTGTTGCGCATGCGCAGGTTCCACACGGTTTTCCATCCGCTCTTACCTACGGCCATGCGTGCCTCATGCGTCTAAGTTGAAGGAAGGGAATGAGACGAGTTATCTTTCTCGTGTGAGTCTCGGGTCTTTTGCAGTTTACTGCGCTGTCTCAACACCAAACACCAACCAAGCCTTTCTTCTTGAGTCCTTCTGACTATAGAAGGGGCTAATAAGAGCGAAATCACGGTATGGTGGTAAATCTCGCCGCGTGAAAGGAGCTGAAATGTTTAATTAACGCGAGCACTCATTGAGCAGAATAGAGTTGGAAAGGTATGGGTGGCCGCGCTTCTTAACACCGCTGAAAGCGTTGGACTCCATAACAGCATCTCGTGGCTCTTATGAGACACCATGCGCAACCACAGATCGAAGGGAGCCTAACACCATAAAGGCCAAACACCATTTCATACTAAGAGAATGTTGACTTCATTTCTGGCTATAAAAAAGTACATTCATGCAAGAATCAATGAAACGTTTATTGAGTAAAATATATTCAGTAAAGCAGTTATTCATTACTAGTTAGCTTACTCAAGTATGTGCATCTGAAAACTCGCTCCAGCGTATAAAAAACGCGACTGTTGGCTTTTCGTTAAGATCGACACACTTAAATCACACTTTTGTGGTATGAAGCATAGCGTGACAAAAATAACGCGTTAGGCTTTGTTCGTTTAATCTCGCATAAACGCATACATTCCCCCAAATGTGCTTGACTCTGCATAAATGATTGATTGATTGATTGATTGATTGATGGATCGATCGATCGATTGATTGGCTCAAAAAATAACGTTTGGGATTTTAGGTGTCAAAACTACAATATGATTATGAGGCACACCTTAGTGGGGAGACTGCGTATTAATTTTGACCGCCTGGAGGTTCTTCAACGTGTACCCAATGCACGCTACGCTAGAGTTCTTGCATTTCGCCGCCACCGAAATGGGGCCGCCGCGGGCGGAAATAAAACCCGCAACCTACTGCGGCGTCTCTCATAGTCCATGTGTTGCTTTGATACATTAAATCAATCAATCAATCAATCAATCAATCAATCAATCAATCAATCAATCAATCAATCAATCAATCAATCAATCAATCAATCAATCAATCAATCAATCAATCAATCAATCAATCAATCAATCACATTATTAAAGAAGTCTGGAAGCTTCTTCCTCTCTTGGCAAATACGTGACAGGACGAGAACGAGGGTAATTTCATCCCTCGGCGGATGCCTCTTTTTACGGAGAAGTACACCGGCGCACGCAGTAGCAAAATGGCGCAGCCTACACGTTAGCAGGCGCCGAAATGGTGCCACTGTATATGAATAGGCCTCCGGACTAGCACGCCCGGCTCTGTCCTAGTCCCGAACGGGATGTACAGATACGATTTCTTTTTATAGAGTCTTTCGTTATTCTATATCCGTGAGAGCAACCACGAACACTTTATTTGAGTTTACTCAGCTCTTCTTCCACCTCTCAATTTCGCCCATATGGTTCCGGTCAAGGAGCCATCGTATACTTAAAAAAAAGAATAAACATGGTGTCACCACCGGCCGGACTTGGCATCCCAGCGCAAGTCCGGCAAAGGGCATTTTCCGCGTCGTAGCGATGTCATTTGATCGCGGCTCTACTAAAGTCGAGCTGTCACTGAGCATTCACATGTGGACAGAAGAGACGACGCTTTTGTTTTGCCTAAGCTTAGCGTGATATACGAGGGCGAATCGGAAAGTCTCTGCCCCTATATTTTTTTAGCCATATTACGGCTGTATGTGTGAAGTCAACGTATCCATTCCCAGCGGTGGATCCTTCTCGGAACGGCCCGGCTATGGAGCCACCATGGCCCGGCTTTATCTGCCGGTAGCTATTTTTTTGGATAAACTCTTGGAAGTGCTGTGCGCATGACGCGATAAGCATGCATTCAAAATCAAAACTTGTTTTAACTTGATATACAGTGTATATTAAATCAAGGGCTATATATGGCTTAAAAGTTATGCGCCGTGTCACATGCCTCTATGCGGTTATTCGTCGGAACGGCATCCCCATTCATACGACCACGATGTTGCGCCAAGTGTAAAGACTTCGAGAATTCGCTTTCTTGATGTTATAACGTATACGGTCGTGTATAAGCCGCCCCCGTTTATAGCCCGCACCCCCCACTTTCGGACGCAAAAATTTGCGTCCGAAAAGTGTTACAAGATGGCGCCAGTTAGTTTTTCCCACTCACCACATGCTGTTATCATCATCGTTGCACATCGACCTAACAGGTCGAGTGCTAACAGTGCTAACAGACCGAGTGAAGACGCGGCTGGCCGACTGCCGAACGGACTTGGCCGTGATTCATGGTGGCTTGACAAGCGTGCTGCGTGCGCTAGATCTTTGAGTAAACCGGCCATTCAAGACGGAATTTCGGTGGTGCTACGCCGAGTGGATGGCCGCGGGCAACCACGAAACAACTCTGACAGGGCGACTGAAGCAAGCGTCTGTTCAGCAAATGTGCTGTTGGATTCTGGACGCCTGGCGTTCCGTGTCAGTGGACACCATCGCAAAGAGCTTTAGTGTCACGGGGATAGCAAACACCATGGACGGCACAGAGACCGACCAGCTTTGGGAGCGCGCCCATGAGGCGAGCTCGTCCGACAGTGGCGAAAGTGCCGATGAGCTGAGCTCGGTCCGAGAGTGATTAGCTTGAAAGCGGCAATAAAAAATAAAATAAAATGTTTTAACTAAATAAATAAAGCTTGTTTTAACTTGATATACAGTGTATATTAAATCAAGGGCTATATATGGCTTAAAAGTTATGCGCCGTGTCACACGCCTCTATGCGGTCTGATTCGCGTATAACTCGCACCTGACAAAATTTGATGAAAGTGCGGCTTATACACGAGTATATGCGGTAGTCACACGATTGTGCCTTTTACGCTTCTCTAGCTAAGACGAAGCATTAGTTATCTGACTAATCAGAGGTGCAGAGGAAAACTAGCATTACAAACACCGAAGAAAAATTATGCAGATCCCACGCACTGTGGGAACCGATGTAAGCGAAGCTTTGTGCTGATTGCTTTCATTGACGATAATTAGCGGTGATGTTGAGGGAGAAAGCTCAATTTATTCAACGTTTAGTCTAACACGAGAGTGGTGAGTTGATGTTAAACGTTACCTTGCGTTCATCACTGCTGTGCAGTACACAGAACACACAGGGAGATGTGTTTGCTTGAGGCGTTGTTGTGCGCCATATTGCATAACCTCTGAAAGGGTTTAACATTGTCATTGCTTCACATGGCACATCGTATCGTCGCAGAAGTATTTGTGATGTTATTGGGGCCGGATCACTCCAGAAAAAGGGAGAAGCAGCACGCGAAAGCAAAAGCACACATCAGACTTGTATTGACGTACACGACACAGATAACGGCACACACACGTGACAATGTCCCAAAATGCCTCATAGGCGACATGCACTATATCTATGGGTCGGTGGTATATGATTGGCCTACAGTTCCGGCGGAAGCGTGTGTCGCCGTGTCTGAGACCTCGTTGAACCGATGCCGGCCAGCGGGGTCGGACAACAGTGTCGGCCGGCGGGTCGGACAACAGTGTCGGCCGGCGGGTCGGACAGCCGAGTAGGACGGCCGGGTCGGACAGCTGGGTCGCACGGCCGGGACGGTCGGCTGGGTCGGACAGCCGGGTTGGACGGCCGGGTCGGACCACCTCGCGGGGCTCAGGTAGCCGGCCGCAGTCACCGGGTCGCGTCCACAGCTGGCGGGGTAGCCCTGTGGCCGCTCACCCGAACGCTCGAGCGCCCCGGTTCCGGACCGCCAGCCCTCCTGGACCAGTGCACAGCGGAAGAGCGGGGCGAGGTAACCTCCCAGCGGGCGACAGTGTTGCTTCAGGTGTGGCGTATTGGCGCGGTCGGCGATAGCTCCTATGGGCCAGACGCCCAGCGAGGAAGCTGTTTTCCGTCGACCGCCGAACCTCGCGCACCGCTCACGCCACGGGCCACGGGCCACACTCTCGCGCCACGCTTTTTTTTTTGTCGAGGCGCCACTGCCGACGCTCCCAAGTCGGCGTCGATGATGATGATGACTCTCTTGCGGGTATTTGCCAAGATTCGTCCTCTTCGCCTCCGCACGGCGCACTCTCTTTGTATGTTTATGTTTCGCACTCCCGCATACCACATATTATAACAGTATTAAACTTGGATTATGGGGCTGTGCGTGCCAAAACCACAACTGGATTATGAGGCACGCCGTAGTAGCGGACTCCGGATTAATTTTGACACCGTGATGTTCTTTAACGTGTCCAAAAATCTAAGTGCACGCGCGTTTTCTATTTCGCTCCAGTCGAAATGCGGCTGCCGCTGTCGGAATTAAATCCGCGACATCTAGCATTGCCTTAGCCGCAAAGCTACCGCGGCGGGTACAGAACTGTTGATTTGACGGTCGACCGCTTCCCTAGTGTCGCCTAGACCCTGCGGTGCGCTTTAATTAATGCGGCTGTGCTTCTGCACGCCCTGCGTAATTTGTCCGCTTGACATATTTGCATGGCGTTTATTTTTCAGAAATAACAGGAACGTACTGTACCGTACCTCGAACTTAAACTTAACCAGTTTCCCCACCACTGTAGTAGAGTTTCCTTACCTTCTCACGTCACCCCCCCCCCCCTCGCCTTTGTATGGGAACTGCTTCTCCTCCCTCTTCTCTGCAGTTCTATCTACGTCCCCTCTGGAATCGCACGTTAGTAGAAAGAGAAGCGCTGCAGTTTCTGTAGTGCTTTTGAAGGGAATCACGAATAAAAATTACAGCTGTCAAGAGGCCAATGTGACGACGCCCAGGGAACTCCAGAGGGCATTGGGCACATTCGACGTGGTGGCGTCCAAACGAGTTTCTCGCGTCGCCTTTTCCTCTCTGGCTCCCTCCTGTCATGTATACAGACTCTTTGAACCACCCCATGAAACGGTATGCCAGACAGCAGCAGCAGCAGCAGCAGTAGTAGGAAAGTCGAAGAGGCAAAGAAAGCTTCGCTTAAAAAAATCGAGTGCCCTTCCACTCTGTCAAGAAGGATGACCAGCGAAGCTGTGAATGTGGGCTCCTTAATGGCGAAGGGCACCTCCGCCGCGGGTCGGCCCGGTACTGCACTATCTTCGGGATCGGCCCACCTTTGGGGAATGCTTAAAGCCTCCTTCACCTCCACCGCGTGTCGGCCCGCATTGTACTATCTTTGGGATCGGCCCACGTACGGGGAGTGCTTAAAGCCTGCTTCACCTCTGCCGCAGGTCGACCCGGCATTACACTATCTTCGGGATTGGTTCACGCATGAAATAATGTTGGTCTATGTCCACGGAGACGAGATCAGCCAGAACATAGCCATAAACAGCTTCGCTGTATATTATAAGAGAGAGGGAGAGAGAGAGATTTGAAACGCCAGCCGCCCGTACGATTGAACGTATCACACTGGTCACGTCGATGTCGAATCTGCGGCCGCAATGTGACCGGGCAGTGGGCACGGACAGCTCGGCGTGCCGCAAGCGCGAAAGGGAAGCACGGCGTTTGTGGCCGCCAGCCTGACAACCGGACACCCGCCGGCCGCTGTCGTTTTCATGTGGAAACGAGACGGCATGACGGACGTCGAGGAAAGGTTTTGCTGGAGAGGGTTCGCGTAGTGAGAGGGAAGAGGCAGTGCTTCAGTTTGCCTCACATACAGTACGGCGAGAGAGCCGCGTGTGAGAACGTCGCTACCGGAACTGCCGGTGGCGTGGAGCAAATAAGAGGACGACTGAACGAAACGAATACAAGAAAAAAGGAAGGACAGTCAGAAGGAGATGGAAGCTGAGGGGGAAGGGAAGGGTGACGGTTTTCACCGCGCAGAAAGAAAACAAAGCGTAGAAAGAAAACGCTGAACAGACGGCCCCTGCTGCGTTGTCGTACAGTTCCCCGCCGGCTCGGACAGCTCCATTCTCATGCAGAGGAGACCCCGCCAAAGCGACGAACTGAACACAGCGCGCACGAAGAGGTCACAGTTTTTTGGGGGGGAGTGAAAGTCGTCCGTATATACGTACCCGCGTGCAGGAGCCTCAGCGTGCTCGTGTGCTTGGCGCTTCGGTGTCTAAAAATGGCCACCGACTCCGTTGCAGGCATGATAGCGATCGCAACGGCTTCCTACTCGTCGTTGTTGTCTGCTCGTTATTATTATTTCTTTCTATCTGAGCGACTGCAAAGCACTGTGTAAGTGTCTAAATTAACGGCGGCTTAATGGCATGCCCTAGAATGGAGCTCCGGGAGGTACAGCGCAGACACTGTTTCCAGACTGTGCCCAAGCAAGCGGCCGGTTGTTGTTCATCAACACAACTTGATAAGATAGGTTTAAATGGAAGAACGTTGTGAAGAACGACGGCTCTGCACTAAGAACCAGTGCCGCTTATAGATGATGTTAGTGACGGCGCTGGGCTTGCTAATAGAACGACATACTGCCACAATGGCATCTCTAACCAGCATCACGAGGAAAAGTAATGCGATGTGAAGGCAAAAACTAAATAAAACTTTGAAATAATAGAAACGTCAAACGGGAACTGCTTGCTTTCACAGATAATTTGCGTTGTCCGGCCGTACAAAGCGCCCGAACTTATTACGAAGCGAGGTAATGCTCAGCACGAAACTTGTTCTAGTGAATTTGGCTTGAGTTATGCAATTTCTTGAAATTGGTAATAAGTACCAATGTTCCTTTGTGTACTAACGATAGCGTTACTAACGGTACGCCTAAGCAATTCTTTTACTACGAAGCATTCTCTGGTTGAAAAGCTATAACTTCTTTCCCACTACGGCAATGAAACCACAAAAGGGGACATTGTGTTTTGATACAATATGATTTTTTAATTTATATAACGCGTCTAACTTGTTTCGCAGATCGGATTTACACGGTACGGTACACATAATGAAAGAGCTTGGACTGAGTGTCCTTGTAAACGACATCAGCTAAGCAAGGTCCAGAATCTCATAAAATTAGAAGGCGACACGGGAAGGTACTTGATGGCTAAAGGGCAAAACCTACGTCAACTAGTGTCACAATGCGGGGTTTATGGTTTGCCACCTTGGAATACTATCGCAGCGCAAACATGACGCGGGCACGGGAGGGAGAGATTTATTATGATAGAGAATCTGGGAGGTCGGCCTGAATCAAAGTTTTGACCTGCTACTCATCATTGGGGAAGGGAGACTCGAATAAAAAGAGAGAGGGGGGAGAGGTGTTGAGGGCGAATATGGTAATGAGTGAACTTAAACAGCAAAGAACTTCGAATTCGCAAATCTGGACCGCTTTCGTGCAAGAAATTGATGCGAGCCGTTAGAACATCATCGCTGACAAGAAGGACATGAGAAGTTAACGTGAACACATAGGCACGACGCGGTGTGTGTGTGTTCACGTGACCTTCTCGTGTCCTTTTTTAACATTTTTTTTTGCGCGACGCTATAGTGTTCCAAGTACAACTGAGTTCTTAGAGGCACTCACTCCGTTAGTTGTCGCACATTCAACTATGAAAATCTACAAATCCATTACCGTGGCGCAGAGTTCCATGCCAATAGCCTCAATGCTCGCACGCCTACTCTCCAGGGAACAGGGCTACTCTCCAGGGAACACTGGCGCTAGAGTAGGCTCCTAACAACCCATTTCACGAGGGCATCATCACAAGATTGCGTTGGAAAACCGGTGCCTTCTGAAATCTAATTACGCGGCTAAAGACGAATTCTTCACTTCAAGAACGCAGTAGAAGAGACGCAATCGAACGTTTCGTGGGAACGAAGTGCCTTTATTGTAACAAATTTAGGTTGAATTTCGCGGCTGTTTCGCGGACGCTCAGATACAACAATGGAAATAAAGGAAACCGGAATAAAAGAGAGAGAGATAAAAAAAACTATTTCTATGGTAATGCGTGGCGCTAAAGTTAAGCAATACTAAACAATAAGCGCGCAGTATTTCCTGGTAAGTACAGGGCCTTGCAGTTTTAATTAAAAGGCTGCGCTAGCTGTGCAAACACTGCTTGCCGAGGTGATTTATTCGCTTTTGCGGGTACAACTTTAGGGAAAATGTCAATGAATACGTAATTACAATTACGCTAATTACCTTTCCTAATATTGCGATAATGGTGCGCGTTTTTACATATATTATTATGCTTATCATCAGCAAATCAAATCATCGATGCCCAGTGCGGTAATTTCTCATTCAGAGGCGAGAAACGACGCAAAGACGAAGTCCCCAGGCGTGTTTTGTGTTGCTAGCATACTCTTTATTAAAATTACTGATAGTTTCGCGTTGAAGGCTCTGGACAATTAGATTATAGTCAGAATTTTCGTCACTCGCACGACTTGATAGGGGCGGAAACATGAAGAAGAGTAAATTTCAAGCGCGTCATTCAACTGCAGATTCAATGCTAACGCATTACCGTCGACAGTCGGCATGAGATGGGTACCGCCACTTTTCTTTGTTTTTCTTTCTGTTTTTTTTCTTTTTTTTTTTTGCTATGGTAACGCCGTTGCCTGGCGGAGGTGCGGCACCATTCACGTCATGCTGCATTTCCAGCAATGCAAAGAATTCGAGGCATTGAGCGAAATACTTGGCTCCAAATCAATGAATGCGAAATAAAGGTTGATTGATTGATTGATTCATTGATTGATTCATTGATTGATTGATTGAACAGCTAGACACAAACGGGGAAGAGGAGTTTCAGAGGGAATATGGCACACGCGTTTTCTTAAAGCTCGAAGTGACAATAGTATTCCCGATATTGTTTTATTCACGATCATCATCAGCAGCCTATATTTATGTCCACTGCAGGACGAAGGCGTCTCCCACTGATTTCCAATTATCCTCCTCTTGCGCTAGATGATTCCAACTTGGGCATGCTAATTTCTTAACTCCATCCCTCTATCGAATTTTCTGCCATCCTATCTTCGGTGCTAGACTGCGCTTCCCTGCCCTTGGCACCCATTCTGTAACTCTAATGGTCCACTCGTGCGCGAACTCACCGCGTCTTTCCTCCCACAACTCTTCTCTACCTCATCTTTCTATTGCCCCTTTCCCGTTCTCCACACTCTCAGAAAAATCCCGGGGAAAACGGGAGTAACTGCGCCGTTAGTCCTAAAAAGGGCGCTTTCGTCCCTCAAAGGACTAACTGCATGAATGTGCGTGCCGTGTGCAAATTTCGGAGAGTAAGTGTTTAGTCCCTGCTCGGAAAGAGAGCAATGGGAGGACGAACGGCAACAGTTACTCCCCAGGCGTGCACTTCGCTGTTTTCGTCCGTGTCATGGAGCGATGCGGCGAAAACGGTATTGTCTATAAATCGTGAATGGTTCGAAGTTCGTGCATTGTCTATTGAACTACATGCAAAGCAGCACCTTGCCTCTTCGTGAGAAAATTACGTGAAACTTAAAACTGCAGAATGTGAAGAAGCATGCCCTTCGTGCGCACCCCATAAGTGAGCGATACACATTAAACGCGCAAGTCATTGATAGACGGCTAGATTTTCTTGGTCAACAGTACCTAAGTTCCTTCCGTTTCAAGGAGGTTGCGAACTGAAGCGATGTGTAGCTCAAACGGCACAGGCTAAGCGACAGAGAAATTGCCCTTCTCTGTCGTCTTCGGTGCCCCGTTTGAGCTCGCTACACGTATACATGGCGTAGTGCCTCAGTTTAAATTACCGTAAAAATACTCGGGCTGATTTCTTTTCGCAGTCGCTTATGGTTGCAAGTACACTCAACGTTAGGCTCTCACTGCATAGCTTGCACAAAATACGGAGTCACTTTTATATTGCCGCACTTGCGTTCCCATGCTTAACCTTGTCTAAATATACCCTCTGTCAAGCAAGCTGCGTAGTGAAGTGGTTAGCGTACCTGACTTGAGACCGAAATGAAGTGAGTTCGGATCCTGCTCTTTGGCACGTTTTTTTTTTCAGCTCATTAATTTTTTTTATTAGGATATAAATGCCTAATTTAATTAATTCCACTTTTGCGGATCATCGGAACGAATTACAGTTACTCCCTTGAGGACCATCGGGCAGGGGCAACTGTTAGTCCCCGAAGGAGTAATCGCATGGGGAGTAACAGTTCATCCCATGTCAGTTCGTCCGCAAAAGGACTAATGGTTGTGGCAAATCAGTTAGTCCCCAAAAGGACTAACCTCCCTACCCCTTTTAGTCCTTTTTTTCTTAGAGTGCAGTGTAGGGCCAACTAGACGCATTTTTGGTTAGCATGCCTGCCTTCTCTCTTTTTTTCGTTCTCCCTAATAGTTCACCGGAGAGTGCTCTACGAATTGCGGGTGGCCTGCCCAGCCGCATTTTTTTTTTTCGCCTAATGTGGACTAGAACATCGGCCATCCCCGTTTGTTCTTTGATCCACACCGCTCTCTTCCTGTCTATTAACGTTATGCCAAACATTTTATTGTGGTGTCAATCGTATGGGCACTCCAGGGGAATTTCTGCCGTCACCGTGAGGTTCCGCGTATATTCAGGTACATATGCTGTATGCCACGCCCTGTTATGGTATATGCGGGTTATATTGCCACACAATTCTATTACTAAAGTTGCTCATACCAGGTCTTACATTCTTGACAACATTATTCCTCAGAATTTTGAGAACGGCAGCCCAAAAACAAATGTCATCAAACAAAGCACCGACAGCAGATGACTGTCATCTTAGACCTTCTCAGATTTAAAATGAAATATTAAATCCGAGAGCCGCTTTTCTTGTTTTTCGCGACACTGGACAAAAGGCTGGTCGACGTTGTTTCCAGGTTATTAAGACCGCTCATTCCCAGAAGCGATCGTGCTCGGGTGGAACACGGATCATCCGACGTTCGAATGGAGCTGGCGCGGAGCGTTTGACAGCCGTCCCGCCTGTCAACGAGGGGAGCCGCGTCAGCCAAGTAGGCGAGGCAGCGAAGGGCGAGACGTCATAGAGACGTAACAGAATGACGAAGAGTTAGACATATATTTGCACTGCAATGACGCGGCGTGTGTGGTGTCCTGCGTTTTCGCGCCGCTATAGTTTCGTTCTCCAATAACTGCCATAATTTTTTTAACTCGGGGATGACACGCGCTCCCCTCTTCTCCTGTAGAGTGCTCCATTGAATCGGCTTTTGACAGCACTGCCTCAGTGTGTACGTGTCAGAGTGTCTAGTTCCACGAAACTGCCAGAACAGGTTTTTGATGGGGTAAGTCTTCTTTTTTTTCTCACGCCTGAAGCCACACTGCCGTTGGAGCGCGTTTTCAATTGATTGCATTAAAAGATAATAGCATTTCTTACTTCTTGAGCTCACGGGGACTTTAGGCTGAATAGCGCAATTACTGGGCTGACGGCTATCCAGAAAACCAATAAAGAAGAAGGAGAAAAATGTTTTCCGTGAGTACTCCTTCGAAAGCAGAAAGAAGAGCTACGTCGAAGATAGCGCGCCGCTAACAACCGAAACTGTTGTTTTCAAATTAAGAGGTTCAGTGATTGAGGAAACAAAATATACTGGAAGCTTCATGTTGCTGTGGCGTGCAGTTCGTATCATTCATGCGGAAAGCTTCTTTTTCGTTTTTTTTTTTCTGCATGCATCCTGTAAGCTTACGATGTGCCTAGGCCATAAATGTCCAATTGAAAAACAGTAGTAAGAAGAATAGAGTTTCGTGGCGTGTATTCTCATTTCTTTTTTTTTTTTTCGGAAGATGTATAGCTGACGTAATTTTTAAGTTCGCTGTCGAGGACACGAGTTGGCGCACAAGAAAAAGCCATAAACAATTTGGGTTTTTATCAGAGTAGTTACTAACCTTCCTTAATGATGTAAAATGAATGAATAAAGGCCAAAAGGTACTTTTGGTACCCGTTAATCATATTTTTTGCTTTTGCTTGTAGTTGAATGAAAACATGCGACATGGCAGAGATTTCTCAGTAAAAATAATCGCTAATTTTCCACTTCACTTGAAATTTCACGTTGGCCGTGCTTACCGCAACAATATTGCTGTAGGAACTTTCGGTATGCAGGGAAAAATGACTATTTGAAATAAAAAATTTTATTAATTGCATTCATGGCACGTTTTCAACGAGAAACTGCATCAGTGCACACATGTGCAAGGAACGTTAGTACGGTTCATGTTAAGATAAAGCAATATTTCATTCTCAGCTTATAAGCTATAAGCATGTGTAAAAATCCGATTAATATCGTAAACTGACGCATAAGCTTAAAACAACGTTCTTTGCTGGTTACGATGGTTACGGCGAAATTCTTTTAGATAGGTATGACCAGAGTGAATTCAGTTTTATTACAGATAAATAACTCGGACTTCCTGGCCGATACAATATAAGGATTCATTTCGCTCGATTCTACACCTGTCATATACGCGCTCTTGACCACGCCATGCTGATAATAACATGGGGGGGGGGGGGGGGGGGGGGAGTGGTGATCGAATCATCGACGAAGCATGAAATAGAATCGTTAGGTTCTCACGACGCGCTTTTTTTTACTACTGCAACAATTTCATATCTCGAATGTCATCTTACCAGCGTTCGCAAGGAATAAATAGATAAATAAATAAATAAATAGTCAGATTATTTTGGCACTTGCTCTGTCTCCCAGTCGCCATCATTGCTCCGCACAAACTCTTCACTGCAGTGCATGGATGAGAACGGTGAAGGTATCTTCGCGAGCAACATTAGGGAGCCCCCTCTCTATCCCGTTTCTTTTTGTATTCTTTGTTTTGTTCACACTCGGGAACGTGGCTGTATGCGTTGCAAGGCTTCCGACAGGTGGCGCCACGTACTAGTGCGTACTCTGAAACCTTGAAGCAGGAAGTCTGTTGTATGCGCGTGAAAGACGACGCTATTGTGCGCGCCCTTTCCAACTACCTTTTTTTCTTGCTAGAGCGAGCCAGCAACTTCCTCCTCTTTCGCTTGCTTCGTGACGTCAGAGCGCGGTGCAAACTGGCTCCACGTCAACGTTGCCGGGATGGTGCCGCCACCTGTGAGAAACGAGAGGAAATGATGTTACGCTGCTACAGGAAGGAGAAAATGTGGCGGTGGGGGTGGAGGAGGAGGTTAATGTCATGGCAATTTTGCGAGGAAGTAATTGCTGCTAGCACATCACCACTAATTTGTAAATTGTCATTGAAGGAAAAAAAATGCTATTAGTTAAAGCCAATGATTTTGTGAGTGCGTTGCTACAGGATGCTCTCGTAACACATAATGTACTAGCTCTCGAAAGAGCATGGATGACGACTACTGGTTGGAGTCGAAGTAGTGCGCATGTACCTTACATCCGACGTTGCAGGTGGGCAACATTTTTGCTTCGTAAAATCTCGCCTGCTGGTGGCAGAATATGTATATGCACTTTTTGTAGGTGTGCTCGTACAGACAGCAACAATGCGTTTAATGTAGACAAAGGCGAAATAACGTTTCAACCGCAGTAACCGCCAGCATCATTTAGTCAGCATATTGATCAATCAACCAGTTCTTATCACTTAACATCACATGACACAATAATAGTGAAATTGCGCATTTTTAATAGTTGAAACTAAGCGTTTAACTAAGCGTTTAGGAAAATAATCCCGTTCCGTTTGTTGAAACTTGGGGATTTCTTTTACGTTTCCTGAAGCGTATTGTGGACGATCAGCTTATAAGATTGTGCAAGGATATCAAGCGAGTAACTTAAGCAGGGAAATTGCGTCATAGTGGAAATCACTTTTAATTCTTTTGGCTGACTTGAATTCAGAGATTTCAATCGCTAATCGCTACGAGATTATTTGTGGCTCATTCGCAGTGTGAATTGATTAATAGCCGGCCTCCGTTTTCAGTGCGCAAAAGACCTTGAGTACTGCATTAGTAACATTGATGGAGCTGATTTTAATTAGCATACCCGCTGTCCCATCGCACCATCTCATCTCCGGCATCGCCCTTCAATACACTACATAAGTCATGAAACACTGCACTCAAGTCATGAAGCAAACAGTCCAAATACGTACGTCTCCGCACTGCGTATATCACTCTTCTGCCACATTTCGTACTGCAACAAGCTGATTGCAAGGATAGGGAGTTTAAGTGCATTGAAGGAAAGCTTTAGCTTGTGGGCAACTCAAACATCGAATTCATTATTTTTTACAATACTTAGTATTGTTCATCGAAGCTGGTTTTCATGTGTAAACTTAAAAATGCGTAAATGATTAAGGCATGACATTGCATATATTATGTAGCTCCATAGCGTTGTAAGAAAATGAATGCAGGTGTACTTAATAAAATACGCTGGGATTTTGTGCGTGCTAGAAGGCCCTGCTTGTTGTCAAAGCACATATAATGATTTCGTTTTTGCTCTTTTAGCTCTATTCCGGCAATGTCGTTTCTCTCTCTCTCTCTCTTTTCTTTTTTTTTTGTGCTGATTAGGAAAATATTGGATAAAGTCTCAAGTACAAAGAGAGAATAAATATCGAATCGACATGCTTACTATTCCTCCAGCTGTTTTTCTTGCCTCCTATAAAGACCATGCTCATGCCTTCACAGTCATTAACGTAACGAACAACGTCACACTAGATATAGTAATAAAATTTTTGAATTTGGATATACTCTTATCGTGAATATTTTTGACAAAGGCAGATCCCATTTATAGATTGGTTTACTACAAATTCCAAAATATGTTGGAAGAAAACACGACAAAGGCGCTGCATGTCCCTCTGCAAAACGATGATGAGCTACATTTGATAGAAGTTCGGTAACACCTAGGCAGATGCAGCGCCAGACTTTATTGTAAGCCCGAAAATTCTTACGTAAATATGCTTTTTGCTGGTGTCACCAAACAAAGCACGCAACATGATTGTAATGCGAGAAATCTACTGTCACTGCGACAGCCACTACCAGGCATGTTGATTGTTTCAACCACCGCTGAGCGAAGTGCTGAAAGGTTTATTGTATGCCTGCATCCACTATAGAATATCACGTCTTCAGCTGTAGCGATTAAAATATTAGCACTTCCTGCCTGTCGTAAACGAAGACCAAAGCCGTTCCCTATTACCTTTCTCAATCATATACCATACACACTTAAACAGAAATAACTTTTTAACAAATAGACATCATCAGCCTATATTTATGTACACTGCTGGACGAAGGCCTCTCTCAGCGGCTTCCAATTACCCCTATAGTCTTGCACTAACAGATTCCAAATTACGCCTTAACAAATACTAATTGCCACTAAAATACTAATTTTCCCATGAGAAATCTAAGTGTACCTGCGTAAGTCTGATTTGACTCTTTTTTTTTTAAAGGCACTCCGAGATGAAACACACCTTCGAGTAAGCTGCATTGGGTTTTGCTCCCACAAAGGCACTGCGTAATTAATAAAGTACGCTATCGCAGCGTTTGAGAGAATAAACCGCAATTCATAAAACTCTCACAATGCGGTTCCGATATAAGAAGGTCATTGGGTACCCAAAATAAATATGATCTGGCTCGTAGATTTTTTTCTTGGGCTTTACCGGATCAACCCATCAGCGCCCGGTGTACGTGTGAAAATGTAGCAACATTTTTACTTCTAACTAAAGAATATACATACCGTTGTTTTTAGTACGCCATTTTGTTACCGTGGGGTCGTGCAGAGACGAACTCACTGTAGTTTTTTGTCAGCGGTATGACGTTTTTGATCTATTCGTCGACAAACTTGGATCACTGTAGACAGGTAAATTATTATTTTAATGTTCTCGCCAATTTCACAGAATATGTAAATTATTAGAACAGAAAATGAAGGTTAAAGTTCCATTGTTTTGAAGTTCGAACAGAAACACCATCGCCGGTATCTCATTGTGACGTAATGAATTTCAAAGTATCTTGTTTTATTCTCTTTTTCCCTATTTGGGGCCGTTCTGGCTCAGAAGGGGAGAAAGTGCCTGAAACTCATTAAGCTCAGTAGTTGGCTGTTTTATAATACCATTGATTCCATCTTATCTAGGCACTAGCAAGCGCTGTCGAAGTCGATGATGTGACGGCTGTTCGGTGCAGGATCTTCACGGAAGGGGTCGCATTTTTCGTGTTTTTGGCTTTTCTGGATTACTAAGTCTGTCCCGCGTAAAGAGTGGCTGTTTTGGCATTGTAGAAACTTAAGCCTAAATATTTTTCTTATTTATTGTTCTATTAATACACATGCGAAACGCTGCTGAACTGATGTGAAAGAAGTACTACTAGCTGCTGGAAGCCGAACACTGCGATTTAGGGCTTGGACTTTCTTATACAAAAATTGCTGAACGTCCACAAATTACAAACAAACGAACAAATGACGCTAAGTTCACAAAGCCATAAGTTCGTTCCAGAAACTGACACCCCAGTTCTGTAGATTGTATTTGTGTGAGAGACTAATGCGGAGACATGTGACACATTAGGATGGCCACATTGTTTGCTCCCGCCGCGCAACAGTGCTATCCCCATCTTGGTGGCACATCTCAATTATGTGCGGTTTGGACGTCCTAAACGATCGAGCTCACGCGTTACCTAGATATTTTTTTTTTATTGCAGAGTTAGAGATGTCATAAGCATGACGAGTCAAAATTTTCTTAGATTTTCTCATTTCCGGCAACTTGTGAAAGCATTAAGATTTAAATAATGATATAAAAAAAGAAGACGTCAACAAATACCATATATCCAATTCAGTGTGTGCCAAGCAAAACAATTTCCCGAACAAGGCCGACAACAATCCAACCAAGACCGAAATGCAAAGGAAGATACGGAAGCGTTAAACGGCCTTTGTAGTTGATGCACTGACGAAGACAAGCCTCCTTGTCGAAACATTGGCTCCAGTGACATTTTGAGTTCGGCCACTCCTATTTACTTCGTCGGCATAAGGATTGACGATTTGGGTTCATCCGGAAGACTTCGAATTTCGGGGTCCTCAAATATAATGACGTTACCGCGCGCTGAGTACACTCGCGAAAAAAGAAACAAAGAAGAAAGCAACTGAGAAACTTGAGGCGTTCGTCGTAACCACAAAGTGCTCGCGCAACTCGCTCGTCAAGGTCAGTTTCCCTAAGAAGTGTTCAAAACGATTTGCCCTTAGTAATTTAGGAGCTGTAGCTAAGTCTACACTTCTTCAGCATGGGCACAATCTCCTCGCCGTGCACCCGCAGGCGGCGCAAAGCCGATGGAATGACGCACCCCGGACAACCCTCGACCGGGCGTCGATTGCCATGCTTGACCTTGTAGACGCGGAGAGAATATTTGTGAAGCCATTAACAGCCTGCGAGAAGACTTGCTCTTATTGCTTTCATTTTAACATGTAATTTCGCCTTTCAACAGAACTTACTCGATAGAAATAGGGTATAAAATTAAGCCAGTGGGTTCAGGTTCTTAATCACGGCAACTCAAAAGGGACGGCAACACACAGAAGAGTGATGTACACAGGGCAAGCGCTGAAATAACAGTTGTCCTTTTTTTACTCTGTTTGTTTGTTTGTTTAGATTTAGAAGCATGGGAAGGTAGAACAGTTGTCCTGTGTGCTTCTTTTATATATGTTGCCGTCCCTTTCGCGTTGTCGTGATAATGACTATAGCAAGGTGTGGAACGTGTATGATGAACAACGACGACGACGATGATATTCACAAGAACACTGCTGCTGCTGCAGGAAAGCGTTACCGTGCAGCGAAACATTGCTCACGACTTTCACTACACCAGCGAGTCAATCCACAGTAGCGTCTGAGGTCGCGAGCCGAAAGATGAAGGCGGAAGAGCCAGTAGCGTTGGACACGTATGAGCTGTTATTTTCCTACCATTTACCCTCCCTGCATCTCTCTCTCTCTCTCTCTCTCTCTCTACCATGTACCATAGTGTCCATGTGCGTCCTCCCACCACGTGGACTCAGTGCTCACTCTCTTCCTCTTTTCATTCCCGCTTTCCCTTACACCCAATGTGTAGGGCAGCAAAGCGGACGCTCGTCTGGTTTACCTCCCTGCCTTTCATGTCTTTGCTTTCTCTTCACTTCTCTCACCACGGGTGCTCGACACTACTTTGGTGGCAAGGAAAACCTCAAGATATCACGCATATCCTTTTGAAGAAATCGCTGAGCCCCTAGTTTCCTGAAGAATAAATGCCCGAGACGGAACTGTCTCTTTACGTACTGTACTGGACCTACTTACTTTTGCCAGCATCCAGTGCGAACGTTGAAAGGGGCTCTCAATGCTTAGTACCGTAAATTGAAAAGTGCCCGCCGCAATGAGTGATCCCAACATAGGTAAATATGCACGGGTAGCATGTTATAGCGAATCGTAACGGGGATAATTCCTTCTGAACGTGTAAATGTTGACTGTAAAAAACGTTCCTGCGGCTTATTGTCTTTTCGTGTTGTTTTCTTTTCTTTCTCTGAAAAGTTCTTTTTAGCGTACAGGGCAACCTAAAAGGTGAGCTATTCTAGAAAGGCCGGAATACTCTTCATTTCACATTACAGACCCCTTAAAAGAAAGTGCGAAGGAAATAGTCAAGTTTGATTTATATTTTGCACCAAAATAAATTCAGAAAACGCAGAACCCTCAGTATAACATTCGGCCATATTGGATCGTCCCGTCTGATATATTTCATTTCACAATACTCCGATATCTTGCTATTGTCGATTGGCCGAGTTATACAGTAAATGCGTTACAGAAAGAAGAAAAAGAAAGAAAGAAAAAGCAATTATCGAAAAATTAGTGCTAACTAATTTAAGACCTGAATGATGAATCTTGAGATTAACACTTTTTCTTTTAAATGGAAGAAACGTGACCAGAATCGGCTCACTAGCGGCCAAGAAAAAAATTATTACTCTTTTGGATTGGATTAGGGTACAGCGGGTTGCGAATAGTAATTTTTGAGAGACAATTCGAAAGAGAATCGAATGGGGCTCTTGCATTGCCCAGGGGGCGCTGCGAAAAAGGTGCTAAAAAGCGCCCTCAGTCCTAAAATGGGTCGTACCAAGCTCGGTCGTCTGCTTCGGAAAGCACGTTTACAATATAGACCCGCCACTTTCGGTTGTGTTGTATCACGGCCTGCAGCGAATATCGGGCGCCGAAGATTTTTTCAGGAGTGGCACGCTGCGTAAAGGCAAGAAATTATGCAGTGCCGAATACGTGTATGCCGTTCAAGAATTAAGCGGCGAAGTTTTAGCGCGGTGTCAATCGCAAGTGAAGCGAGTCGCGTACGAAGTGGAACTTCAGGTAAGGTTTGCACGCTGCTAGATTCAGGCGCACAAACACGAGGAAATGCTTCCTATAAATGAATCCACAGCAGCGATAAGCAGACATCATGTGTACGGAACTGCTTGAGCACACGACGGTACGCGCCGCGACGGCAGCGGTCTTTCAGCATGCCGCGATGTACGAACTGCTCGAGCGCACGATCGTACGCGCCGCGACGGCAGCGGTCTTTCGACATGCCGCGAAACGCTGGGTCTCTTGCAATCTTTGTTGACTGCATGCCGCTAAACAAGTAGTTATGCCTGCGTTGTAGTAGCGGCCATCTGTCCCCTTTAGTAACTGGTAATAAGTGATGCAATGCATATGAGCTCGCACGTACGTGCGAATCGCGCTGCAGCGCGAGCTCGTGCGCTGCTCGCTTGATGTAGCTTTTAATGACAACGCTCGAAAATCGATCTGCTGTAATCAATACTATCTTGCTGCGCTGCCTCAACATGCTGGCTTGAGGTCAAGTATGAGCACATTTAACTCTCTAACCTGTGCTGCTCGTAGTGGGGTAGTGAATTGTCACCGAATCAGCCCGGCCATCTGTGGTCATTTGCACACACCTGGGCCCTTCACCACTTCGCACCGGTCGAATTGTTAATTGTCGCTGTGGCCGGGTTTCGAATCGTGAATCACCAGCCATGCCTGCTGCTATGTCGGTCTGCCGTCGGGACTGTAGGTGCAAAAGACCAAATTTTAGAACGCAGATCTATAATCAAGCAAGCTTAGACAGGTGAAGCAGTCAGCATGGCGCGAAGTTTCGCTTACCCAGCGCGACGAACTGCAGTTATACAGCGCGCCCGACGCTCCGCTTCGTGAGGCCTTGAAGGGAAACGATAGAATCGGATGTTGGGATTCAAGTCTTCTTGTTCATGGCAGCCCACGACGCAGCAGTATCGACGGTGATGCTTTTTCGATGCTGAGCTAGGTCCCTCCGGATCGGCGTCGCCGATTCCTTCTGCTTCCAGCATTACGTCCCACGGCACACGGAGAGTCCGTTTTCGTTAAACTATAGGCTGCGACCAGCTCGCAGCGTGGTCGGCGTGGTCTGTGAGAAGTGACGAGCCTTTTCGCACTCGCAACAGGGCAGAAAAAAGTGCGAATCGACGCAAAACTCGGCCTAGAAACGTGCTTCGCCACAGCCAGGGCTCAGTACGACCCAAGCTGGTACGACCCAGATGTCGTTTCCCGCGCCGCCACCAGGCGCCGCTACTATACATAAAACTCCAGCGCAAGACGCCCATAGTGCCAGAAGAGAATCGAATAGAATGCTTTTCGAGCAGTTTTGGAATAGTGAACAGTCCGTTTGCACAACTGATGTAAAACGATGTTCGCATCCCAGTATTCAGAACGTTGGCAAATTGTTGTAACTACATTGCACGAAATAAAGCGTTGTTTATTAAAAGCGCAAATGGAGTATTAGCAACAAAGTTGTTTGTTCGCATGACTCGTTGGAGAGGGTCAAAGCCTGCTTCAATACGTTAGTTCTCACGTTTAACGTACGCTTGCTCCAATTTTATGCGAGGTTGCGCAAAGTTGTCTTTTTGATACATTCGCAAACTATTTGGGGAATATTCGTATTTACCAAAAGTGAGTATCCGATTCCTTAATAGAAAGTTGCGAATATTTGCAAACCCCAACTAAAGATTCGGCGGGTACGAGGCAGGCAGAATCGCCCGCACTCTGTAGCGCAATACCTGCGAATTAGCTGCACGGCGTAACCACGCTTACCTCGCAGTACCAAGGTTCTCTTCCCGTCGCACTGACCGTCACCAACTGAAAACGCAATACCTTTCTCCTTACCTGCCCTTCTACCTTGCTCTACTTCTCTCTAGAGTTACCAGGGGTGGGTGGAAGGATGCTATGAACGTCCCCTTTGAAACGCGGAAACCAAATCTTATCATTATTTTGACTAATGTCCTACCTCTCTGCAGAAAAAAAAAAATACACTAGAGGAATTCTCAGCATCAAAGTTTCTGACTCGTCATTGGGAACTTTCTTTCTGTACGCCTCCGTTGTTTTTTGTCTCCCTATGCTACCAGACATGCTATAGTAGCGCCATCAACTGGAGTGTTTAAGCAAAGCGGCGGCGAGGAGAACAAGACATCATTGCCTCCGGCGTGCCACCGAAGCTCGGAGGCTATAAAAAAATGGCGCCGTGTTTAGAACAAGCCGCCAGATGACGCTACCTTCGCGCATCGCGGTCGTAGTAGGGAATAGCGTCAGGTTGCTTTTCCAGAATGATCTTGGCCGCATGGAAGTCATCGCGGTGCCATGACAGAAGTGATCAACACAATACCGCAACAATTCTGCCCAGCGTTATGCGGTGCTATGAGGCGTCTCCCCCCCGTGCACACAGAACCACAAATAAATCTCCACTAATACTACATCCGCATACCCGGAAATGTTTATTCGTCTCCGTGTTACCACCATTGCTGCTCGCTCTGTACGGTGTGCAGCTCAGAGAGTCACGCAGATCTTCCCGAACCACTGCCCTGGTCAGTTGCCCACAGGCAGGAAATGTGATTGCCTATTCCCACTGGAGGCCCCTCGGACTCATGTTAATGGTTTCCGTCTCCGAACATATATATTATACTCGTCGCGTAATTAAAAAAAATAAAATAAAATTTTGTAACGTTTAATTTCAAAGGGGTATTGACATGCTATTTTAGACATTATTATTATTATTATTATTATTATTATTATTATTATTATTATTATCATTATTATTATTATTATTATTATTATTATTATTATTATTCACTAAATGAAAGACCTCGGCCTCTAAACCAGAGAGCCGAACCGAAACGTTGCTGCTCTGGTTTTCGTTCCGGTTCCGCGATGATGGTTCAGTTATGGTTCAACTATGGAGCGAAAAAAAAAATAACGGTTCAAATCGGTTTGAACCGGTTCTTTTGCATGACGAACGAAAAATATAGTAAAACAGCATGAGCTTCTACAAAAAGTCCACGGTGCTCCTGAGCTGCACCGAGAGATTAGAAACGGGTACAAGTGCTCAGCCACAGGACACGCAAAGACACAAAGCTATGCGGATCCAACGCAAATGTTGGAATATCTGAGATCAGTGAAGATTTCGTGAAGTGGTTCAATAAATGCTATAAATCAAATGTGACGCGCACATTTATGTTCAGCGTTGATTCAGCGATGTCACAAGGATTAAGGCGATTTATGTCGAGGAAGAAGTGGTGATGAGATGTATAATAACAGATAAGTACGACACATGCGTATGGAAATACATTGCATATTCTATACCCCTGGTGTCAAGGTGACACATACCCATTCTGGAGCAGGGCGAAGGAGTCCATGCCTAATGGCATAAACACAATGGGCTAAGAATGGGTAGTCTGAATATACGAAATTTATGAAAATCATGGAAGCTCCTCAAAATTATTAAGATGACTGTGAGCTTTAGAGATATCTATGAGCCAACATTATGCTAACATGATTTATGTCGTGATATATAGTTCTGTTACGCAGAACACAGGTGTGCTCATTATCACAACTTTACTAGTCGAAATTTTCTGAAATATAAGTCAGAGCATACTCAGTAGCCGAGGAAAGGCGTATGATAAATATAGGAACTAAAAGAAATTCAAAGAAGCCGTTGAGTAACATGCCTTCCATAAAAATATATTTGTGCTTTAGATATACATAGGAGCCAAAATTATCAGTACAACATGTTGTCATAATTTAATGTTTTATTACATAAAATACAGTTGTGCTAACTGGCACTATTTTTTCAGTCAACATTCAGTACTATAGGGGCCGGCTTAATCGGTGATATAGAGCACCAAAGGGGACGAAAAAGTGCGATACAACTGCAAGAAGCACTTATTCCGCATTCTGATTTGCGATACTGACACAGTCAGCACCAGAGGTCACATTATATCAAGAGGAAGAATGTGATCCCGAAGAACTATGTTGAAAAGCAAAGACAGAGAGTGAAGCGACATTGGAAAGCCCATTGGTCATGGCAGACCAGCCACACCTAAAGACAGCTGTTTGAGGTACAACACCGAATACCTTAACTGATGAAAATGTAAGAGTAGGGTTGCAGATTAATATGCAGCAGACAAATGCCATGCCCGATAGCTTGTCAAAGGAACAAGATTTCATGATCGCCAGTCAGCCTCTAATGTCTGTGCAGGAGTAGGTTTACGTAGTTCAATGACTCACAGAGAACCCAGATCATGAGAAGGAAATTTACAGAAGATTAAATGCATTGGAGCGCATACGACAGAAACTACTAAATACTGACTGGGCGCTTACCACTGTTGTTGAAAAGAAAATGTACAATTATTGCATTCTACCGGTGCTAACATATGTGGCGGAAACTTGGAGGTTAACACAGAAGCTCGAAAACGAGTACCGCGCAAAGAGCGATGGGACAAAAAAATGTTAGGCGTAACGCCAAGAGACAGAAATAGAGCGGCGGGTCAGAGAGAAAACGGGGATAGCCGACATTCTAGTTCACATTAAAAGAAAAACATGGAGATGGTCAGGCCATGTAATGCCTAGGGCAGATAACCGGTGGGCCGTTAGAGTTACGGAATGGATGCCAAGGGAAGGGAAGCGCAGTCGTGGACGGCAGAAAATTACGTGGGTTGATGATATTAAGAAATTTGCAGGCGCAAGTTGGAATGAGCTAGCGCAAGGCAGGGATAATTGGAGATCGCTGGGAAGGGCCTTGGTTCAGCAGTGGACATAAAACTAGGATAATGATAAGGACAACCGGACAGCATGCCGATGTCTACTACCTGGTGCGGGAGTACACAGCCTTTGCCCAGCACCGACGCAAGATTATAAGTACGCTAGCCTCAACCATCCGTCCCGCAAGTTTCTATCAATGGGCGAGACCACGAGGGGAGTCACAGCACAGACGAAAAATTCTAGACTTTCTCATATAACTACTCTAGTGGTCGTCTTGGGCCATGAAATTTTAACTTGCCCTGTCTCAGTTCATCTTCCATCTCCCCTCCTTTCCAAGACGGTCGCAACATATATAAAGGGGAGGTCGTACACACAAATGAACATTGTCAACAATCCAAAACACCTTGTGGAAGCGCACCTCAAAAAGAATACGTCATTTTATTGCATCTGCTTCAGTTTAACAAACTAGTGCGATCTAGCTACCGCCCTGCAAGGAAGCGCTTCTAAACGAATAAGCATTTTGCGGTCGCTAATTGCAAACCTTCAAAAGTGCATTACTGACATGCCTGTTGGACGATGCGACAAGTCGAAAACTGTAATAACGGTGTCACCGCTTCTGTATTCATGGGAGGTTCGCGTGCATTTGATTTCATTTATTAAGCTTTTTTTGATAACATTTCAAGAAAGGTGCTGGAGCTACGTGCACAGTACCTGAAGGAGGCTCCTGTACCCTATGGTGTACAGTTGTATATCACGTAATATGGATTCACACAGATGTATTAAAAAGAGGTAGCATAGTTGCGCAACAGCCACAAATGCAGGCAATGCATGAATGAGAGGTAGTGTGGCCAAACCGAACCGAGGGAGGAGGAATAAACTTTTATTGAAGAACCAGCACTTTATGATGGCCGGGCCTAAGCCTCCCACGAAGGGACGTCGAGGGCTTGCCTCGCCGCCGCCTCGCGGGCGTGCTGGGTCGCCCAGGTTTGGTCGTCGAGGGCGGAGCTCCGCAGAGCCTCATGCAACCTCGACGAGAGAGTCGTGGTGTTAGTCTGGGTGTACTGTGCTGGGCACTCCCATAGCATATGCGGAAGTGTAGCCGGGTAAATTCCACAGCACCGGCAGTTGGGGGTAGTGTAGACGTCCGGAAATATAAGGTTGAGGCGGGCGGGTGAAGGGTACGTGTTTGTTTGTAGTAGACGCAGGGTGGTAGCCTGCGCCCGGCTGAACTTTGGGTGAGGCGGGGGGAAGATTCGGCGACTGAGGTAAAATGCCTTAACGAGATCGTTATAACTTGTCATACTGTCCCTGGTGCCCAACTCATCTCCAGTGACTCCGGCGCGGTTGACTAGGCCTCGCGCAATGGAGTGGGTGACCTCGTTGAGATTGGGGAGGTGTGGGTGGACAGGGCCGGCATGGGCCGGGATCCATGTTAGGGAGATTATGCTGTCTTTAGAGTGTGGTGCCTGGCAGAGGATGCGAAGAGCTTGGGGAGAAATACGGCCTTTGCTGAAGTTAGTAACGGCTGAGCGAGAGTCACACACTATGGTGTGACAGGTGGGATCTAAAGTGGCCAGGGCGATGGCCACCTCTTCAGCCGTCTCCGCAGTGGGGGTAGTGACGCTGCAGGCGTGGTGTAGGACTCCATCGCGTGTGGCGACGGCCACAAATCGTGTGCCATGGGAGCCGAAAATCGTTATTTTTTTCATTTTTGTTTCGCTCCAGAGAAACAGAAACCGTAACCTTCCGGTTCACTTAGTGTTCCCGTAAAAATCAGTCCATTGCTGTTTTCGGCACAGTTCCAGTTCGATACCCTGCTCCAAACCGAAATAAACATACTTAGAGCGCCGAGAATAATTTAATGTAATATCGCTTTTCTACAGCCTGTTACGCTTTTGTTTCCCAGGACATTGTGTCGTGACTTCACAACACAGTACGTGGACGTGCGGAAGATGGACACTGCGACGTTTAGACACTGATCCATATGATCAAAGATCTAACGTTCTGAAACAGAACAGTTCTGAGGAAACGGAAGACAAACGAGGTACTCGGACAGAACTGGCGCTCATAGAAAACTCACTTGCAGTCGCGTGTATTGGGCCCCGTTTATTGTAGTCTAGCCATATTTTCTTAGTTTTCTGCTGTCCTACCCTGTCGGTGCTGCTCATATAATATCAAGCTTTTAATTAACATTGTAGAAATAGCCAATAAATTATGTCCAGAGGCTGCGAAGTTTAGCATTTATTCTTTTGTTCTTGTCCAACTTCAACTTCAACTTTATTAATTCCTAACTTATTAACTTATTAATTCCCCCTCGTCATTATCTGGCGCGAAGTCGAGCTTCTGCTTTCAGTTCAGCGCGAGCACCCAAGACAACCCACAAAGAAGAAACGAGACAAGCACTGGTGCTGTGCTTCTTTGTGGCTTGTCATGTGTCTTCGCACTGAATTTTTCATCTGCAGGGACAGGGACAATCACTACGATGACGATGCATCTAAGCGTAGCTGTGTGTTAAATATAGGCCAACAGCAACACAATGTTCCTTTGGCTAAATGTGTTATAAGCAATATATACCAATGAAGCAATCTTGAAAAAAAAAACCACAGGTTGGCAATTGTATAGTTTTCTTCTTGGCGGCCTCTAAAAGGCGCCTAAGCAGACGACGCTTGCACCTGGTGGCCATCGCTATGACGGGAGTACCAGCACACCGCCTCCGAATTTTTTTCAGCGCGCCGAGGGCAACCGCAGGCGCCTGCATAACTTGGAGGTCATACCGAGGAGATGAGCTTTCTTTTCTAGGCCATGCGTCACTTCCGGTGTGCGGCAATGGCGGTGTTTTTCTTTCAGTCGCGGTAGCAGAAACGGCTATTGTTACTTACTTTTCGTGACACTTCTACTGGTATTTCAAACGTGATATTTTGCTCAGAGGCTCTTCTGCATCCAAAGTATATTAAAGCAGGCTTTCTACGCGTTCCAATAGCAGTTGGCCTTGAACAGCTTGGCTCAAGGATCACTGCGGTCAGGCACGAAGAGGGATTTTTGTAGCGATGCCACTAAGGGACATACAAGGATAAACTTTATTTGTCCAACGGTTATTGATGTTACAAAACAATAAAGAAAGATAAAGAAATATATAAGAACTGACTAAACATGTGGCTTTTCTAAATTAAATTATTCTACTACAAGCTGCAGTTTTGAAAAGATTGGGAAGTTCAGTGTACTGAAGTTTATTTTCTCGTAGATGCTGTAGCTTTAGCAGTGTTCGTAATCGCGTGCTAATGATTTAAGCAAACAGTGATTAAGTAGTGCTTTGAACGTTTTTGTTTTAAAATGTAATTGCAGGTACTGTGAAAAACAGCTACTGCCATACTTAATTCTTATGCATGGATGTATCCCTGGATGACCGCTGCCCTCTTTACGGGCTTTGAATGATCTTTACATGTGCAAATTCATGGTGGTGCAGTTTTGTTTTCTCTTTCACTCGATATAGCCATCCATTCAAGATTCTCGTGATTTTTATCTAAATTGTACTAATTTTCAACATAACTTTTAGGGTCACTAGAACTACGAACAGCTACAATGATTATGGTTAGAACTGCAATGCGCCGTTGGTCTGCAGTATTCATTAACAAATGTGAAAATGAAATACAAATTCCATTACAGCAGAAACGTAGAGTCAAAGTTAGTGTGTCTTTATGTCATCTTATTTTGCCAGATGTGTTGCTCCACTATGGTAGGTAAAAAAATCTCAAGTCACTATTTTGGATATGATAATGCCCCAGAGGAAATAGTTCCGTTTTCGAACTCAGCCGGGTTTGAGCGCAGTGTAACAAGTTTTGAGATGCGTACACGTACCAATCCGTTTTCCAGGAACTCCAGCGCCATCACCTCTTCTGGTTGCATCAAGGAATGACGCTGCCCTTTTTAAGTTACATCATTTATATTGATGTACGAGCATCAGCGTCGCTACCTCGCTCTTTTCCATTCAAGAAACACATAAAAATCAACACATAGTTATTGGGGTCGGCTCCAAACGTCTGTGGCTCGACTGTATACGGCTATTGACCGCTGCCACAGAGAGATGACGTGACACGTATACCTACCGCAGCCACACGGATTCAGAATGAGTGTTGCACGGGCAGGCTTCAGCGTACACAAAAGTCGAAACTCAGCGACCGGGTGTGGGCGCAGTGGAACAATATATCGAACAGTGGATTGGCGTGCGCACGCCACAAAAGGCGTGCCACCATATGACAAAAAAATAAATAAAAAATAAAGCCGTCAGCCGCTGAACCGTGGCCGCAGGGACAGTCGGTCCATCGAAGCTTCCCGGAAAGATCCGGGAAGAGCGGTGCGACCTGGCCACCGGAAGTCCCACATTTGAATGCCGCCGGCCGCCGAGCGGGTCGCCATTGGCCCAGCGGGCAGCGTCCCGTGACGTCAGAGAGCGCGCTTTCCGCAACGGGCCAATGGCCAGGCCGGAAGTCGCGACTGTGCCGCGAGCGAGCCACCGCGGGCGCGCGCGCGCGGTCGTCTTCCTACAGCGGGCCAAGTAGGGACGACGGTGCATGCGTGGTGCTGATGGTCGCTGAGCACTTTCCGTTGCTGTGTAAACCGCCGACTGACTGACTTGACTCGATGCCTGTGCCGTTGTTGGTGTGCCCCGTGGCGGGCTGATGTGAACAGCCCGGTGCCGGGGATGACGGACGCTTTTTGCTCGTAGACGGTGCTTCGGCCCAAGATGGTCTATAGCTGGTCCACCATGGTGCCCCTGGTCTCCTTTCTCGCGGCGCTAAGGATTTTGACCGAAGGTGAGTGCGGCGGGCAGTTTTTATCTTCGCTTCCTCCTTTCATGAGCAGCTTCCTGTTTATACCATCGACGTACTACCCCTATTGAAAAATTCTTGTGCCCCATAACTCCCATAACCAACAATCCGATATTAAACATATAGGATTCTAGGCAAAAACACGTTTTCTCCATACGCCATGTGATGTTATTGGATACAGGAGTTATGGGGAATACAGTTATTATTTAGTATCGAACGTTCATTGCGCCCTACTGCACTACAACTCTCGGTATGACCACGTAATCAGTAATTCTGGTTCGGATGTCTTCTAGACAACAAATTCCCTGCCAACGATCTGAGAGAGTTTGTATTGGTTCAGCTCTTAGCAAACCACGATCGCCGCCGACAAACCCTAGTAAGGTAACGTTCATTCGCTGGCAGTAAGCCAAGGTATTTTATATACGTTACAAAAGTGGGAAGAATGTCTTGCAGGGAGAATTCTGTGGTCAATGTTACAAATCAGAAGGCTCAAGCATTGTTTCCTAAAACATTTGTTTACACTTACGCGGTCGAAATGTTTCACGAATTGCTCTTGCGGAACGCTAAGGCTGAAACTGAGTACAAGTAGAGGAACGCACTGCTTGAATAGTGTCGAGACATATATTTACGACTGCAGTTCGCGTAACGTGCCGCTACAACAGCAGGAACAATGACGTAGTTTAGTTAAAGAATATAACGAAATTTGCGCTAGCGCCCAGTCAACCTGTTCCTCAGCGTTACAGTGTAACGTGACGTTGAATGAGTCGACAGTTTTGTGTGGACAGGTCCTGCGGCACGCGGGCGATTAAACTGATCATTAACGACCGCTCTCTGAATAAGACATGGGTTCCTATAGATCCTTTCGGTTAGAGCGGAAAAATGAACCATGGTAGGAGTTAATGTTCTACCAACAAAAAAGCGTTAGAGCCATAATGTCTTTAGTTCCAGATGCGCATGAATCAGAAGAATATCTCTTCAGTTAACTGAAAGAGGTGGAATAAAAACAATTAGTCGCCATTGCCAGGTCATAACATCGGCTAAGACAAGCGCTGTCTGAAAAAAAAAAAAGATTCACAAAGAGAAATCCACAGGAAATATTTTAATGGGGTACAAGAAAATCTACGATGAAGATCAGCAGCGCGAAAACAAAGGAAGCTCAGCATGGAGCCAACGTTTTTGACAAGTGGACTTCTCTTAGGGCAAAGTCAATTTTACTCCCGCAGTTCTTTGCCTTTAAGTCTTTGTCCTAACGAAGACAAGTGCCCTTGTCCAAACGTTGGCTTCAAGCTGACGCTGTATTTCTTGTTCGGTCGTTGTCGGTTACTTCAGGTCACCTTCTTCATGCGACCCTTTTGTATTGTTTAATTTATGAGGATATGATGCCACATAGTATAACAATGCCTCCCTTGGAGCAGTCAGCTTCCTGGACACCAGTAAACCTTGTATTGGCTGCGCTGAAAAAATAACCCCGCCTAATAAAAGCAGACATACCGTCAAAATGTTACAAGATTGGCACAAAGTGCGTTCTTCTTTTTTTTTTTTTTTGTTGGGAGGGGCATATAATTCTAGGGTTTTGCGTGCCAAAACCACGATATGATTATGAGGAACGCTGTAGTAGAGGACTTCAGATTAATTCTCTCCACCTGTGGTTTTTAAGGGGCATCCAATTCACAGTACATGGGTGTTTTTTGCGTTTCGCCTCCATCAAAATGCGGCCACGAGGCCAGGATTCGAGCTCACACCCTCGGGCTTAGCAGAACAATGCCAAAGCTACTACGCCACCACAAAGGTTTTTTGTTTTTGTTTTTTAATGCGAAAGCATTATATGCGCCATTGAGCGGAAATTCGTCGTAGTCGGCGTGACGGAAAGATGGTACCGAAAATGGCCGGCAGAATGATGGTGCCAAAAATGGCTAACGGCGGAAAGAGTGAGAACTCGTAAAAAATGTTCGGACTGACGTCAAATTTGTCAGAGACGTATCTGTAAACAAAATTAATTAATTCCTTTGAAAAGAAAATTAGATACATTTCGTTCTGGGTGGGAATAAAACCCGAGCCTCTGGAGTAGGAGACGAGCACGCGTCCCCGACGCCAAGGCGGCTCCACGGTTCTGGCTGACTAAAGGTGTGCCTAGTGTGTGCGTCATCGCACACGTGACGTCGCAGCCACCTGGTTGACTAAACGTGTGGCGTAGTACGCGCGTCATTGGGCACGTGACATCGCAGCCAACGGGAAAGAGGTGGCGCCACGTCACAAGTGTATAAAATGAGCGCGTTCATGACGTTCCAAGGTCTACAAACGGCATAAAGATTTTGCATTGCTACACGTAAGCAGTCTTAAGTGTCACTGCCGAACCTGTTTTTTAGAGCGCAGCTCTTTGGCGTCCGTTCGTGGGTTTCGCGTCGTCGTCGGCGTTGTCGTCGGCCTCGTAACCAGCTCCGCCCCCCTTTCATCCCCCCAGCGCTAGCAGCGACCGACTGATACCGCTGGATGCCGCTGACGCCGCTAGAGAGTCAAGATAACGTGACTGCATAGAACACCGTCGCCGCCATGCAGAAAGAGGAGGAAAGGGTCCCCCCCCCCTGTTCTTGTGTGGCGGATAGGGTGCTCTTCAGTTGCCGACGCGCCGGTTATTTCACGTAGGCCCCGGCACGTCGACGAATACGTGACCACCTTCCCACGGCTAGACCTGGTTCTTAGCGCTGCGGAAGCGAGGGTATCATATTGTTTGTGTCGGCATCGGCGGCGTTGTCCCTGAAACCAACTCCGCAGCTGGGGTTGACTCACTATCGGCGTCAGCGGCATCAGTCAGTCGCTGCTATCTCTTCCCTCCTCCCTTTATCGTGTTGTCCGCTTGCTGCGCGCGCTTCTGCCCCCATCGTTTGCCGCTGGGTGTACACGCCGCCCCCCTCCCCCCTCTTCCTGCGAGTCTCCGGTTGTCAAAGCGCCGGCTCGAACTTAATTCCTTTCTTCGCTCCTCCTCCAATGCAACCCCTGTGCGGTGGCAATCAGAGAGCCAGATCGGTGGCGGCGGATCTGTATATGTGCACCGCCCGAGCCGAAATTGCCGCTGCCGTTCGCCCTGTGCGGTGGCAATCAGAGAGCCAGATCGGTGGCGGCGGATCTGTATATGTGCACCGCCCGAGCCGAAATTGCCGCTGCCGTTCGCCACTGCGAAATTATCTGCCAGTTCTTTCTGAGCCATGAGCGAGACGACCGATGGAAGTCCTCCGTCTGCTGCTGCTGCTGCTGCTGCTGCTGCTAAACGAGCTGCCAGAGCAGAGGCCCAGCGCCGTCGCCGTCAGAATCCAGAGGTGCGTGCCGCCGAAGCAGAAGCTTACCGTCGCCGCCGTCGAGATGATCCAGGAGTACGCGTCGCCGAAGCAGAGGCTAAGCGCCGCCGCCGAGAAGACCCTGCCGTTCGCGCCGCCGAAGCGGAGGCTCATCGCCGCCGTCGAGAGCAACCAGCAGTAAGCGAGGCTGAAGCAGAAGCTCATCACCGTCGCAGAGAAGACTCTACCGTTCGCGCGGCCGAGGCCGAGGCCAAACGCAAACAAAGGCTCGCAAACAGTCAGGGTGCAACAAATGCAACAAAAAAATTCTGTGATAGCGCATACATGTGTTGCTCGATTTCTTTGCCTCAATCTATCGAAAAGGTGAAACAGCTTATTTGCTGCGCTCAAATTTCGCATTAGGAAGTAACGTAATCGTCGGTAATTTTTTTTTCTCGGAAATTACGTATAATGAATAAGAGCAGTAAAATCTAAAAACCTCGAAATTGAACTGAAATGATCTCAGTATGAAAGTTTGAGGTGCTTCGCGACGAGAAAATCATGCAGTCCAAATCAGCACCTCAGTTCGGTCACGGTGAGACGGCTGCTCATTAAAGAAGTGTTCCGTTCTTTTCTGTTCTTTTCCGACCTAGGTGTATAACCTGTTCCTATCTTTTGTGCCGTCTCAGTTCCTGGTACAACCCCCCCCCCTTATTCTCTATTCCCTCAGCACCGTTGTTATGGCCGATGCCACGATGCGCATACATATCTAAGTTTAATACGTGAAACTGTGACCAATGAGAACACAGAATTCGTTTTCAGGTAACGCTTCCTCAGTACGTGCGGATTAGAACTTGACGTTTAATCACGTATCAGACATTTCACCTGCCGAATCTAACGTCTGTTGGAAGATTTCCATGTTTGGCAGAAATGATGAGTGGAATCCCTCCTGAAAGTAATCGCTGCGTTCCCTGCCATGTTACGCTACTCACGGGTATGCACTCCTTAATTTGCATTGCGTATTGAGGCCAAGATTCAGGTTTTTTTTTTCCTTTTCGTGACGCTCGTGGCTAGCAAGCTTTTGTTCCCAACTTTACATGCGTTAAGATACTGTGATAATGTCGCTTAATCAAATTGCATGTTTAAAGCGGCAGTTAACAAGCATGCTTCATGCTATTTCATGCTTTTCCAAACAAACTTTTTTTTTGCGGCTATAGTAGTACGGCACGGTTATTTAAGCTTTACAGTTTGGCGCCATTGGGGAAAGGGGAAGGTAGAAAGATAAGAAGAATATAAGGATAGGTACAAGAGGTTTCTTTTCGCAGTGACCAACATAATACACTTCACTACAAAGCGCCAAACGAAGTTTCGTTTGCCCGATTTCTATATTATGTTCTATCACAGTCGTAAGCAGCCTTTGGGAATGAAGAACGGTCGATAAATTCAGCTTTTCGGGACAAACTGCTCAAGGTCATAGTACCTTATGGACGTTGAAGCAATCCTTTTTCTTTGTTATCAAGTTCTTCTTTTGTCTTTTTTCGTCATCACTTTGAACTGCACTGACAAGATGACGGTCTGCACTTGCAGTGATCCGATATACACAAAAATGAATCCGGTATTTAAAAAAAATATCGGGTTTTATGTACCAAAACTACGATTTGATTATAAGGCACGCCGTAGTGGGGAAGTACGGATTAATTCTTATCAGCTGGAGTTCTTTAACGTGCACCTAAGTGCACGGGTATTTTTGCATTTCGCCCCCACTGAAATGCGGCCGCTGTGGCCGGGAAACCAGGGGTGCGACCTTGTACGCGTTCCAAAATAGAACGGAGGTGGTTCGTTCTTTACATCACGAAATAGGCGGTATGTTCCGTTCCGTTCATCCGATAGCAGACGACACGGAATGATTGACAGCAGATATCACGTCACAATTGACGTCATGGCGTTCGGCACGGTTCAAATTGACGAATCGTATTTGGCTCGGTGGAACGAAACGCCTCCGTTCTATTCTGGAACGCGTACAAGATCGCGCCCCAGAGCACCCTTCTTGTCAGCTAAACTCTAAGGATACCGTACACTTTCAAGATTCCCATCTTCATATGACAGCATTGCTTTCATCTTAAAACCATAACTGATGGTGTAATAGGCTTTATAGTAGTTTTTAGAGGGAGCGAGCATGTCAGGATTGTATGCTTTCAAGGATTTCTTACGGAATGTTTCAAATCAAATCAGCTTTATTGTCCAGATCACCCGTTTTCACTACTAGGCTAAAACCTGCGGTCGACAACCTAAAACGCGCCACGGTTGCATATGTTACTGACACTTTCAATTATACTGTCGGCGCTTTCTATACACTTTCAATACTGTCGGCGCTTTATCAACTTGTGTACAAAGACGAACATCTAGAACGTGCTGTTATCGTTTCTTTTTCTTTTCTTTTTTGCTGACGCTTTTGTTTTACATTCACTGTCTAAGGCCACATTTGCGGAAATACCCTACTTTAAAGGTGAAAGCCTTATTTAGCTCATAGGTCGAAAAATCTGCCGTCCGGCGTTATCGAAAAATTGACCGTCCGGCGTCATGGCACCAAAATTCAATGCCACGAAAATTAATGGTGGCATCATTGATGGTCGAACCCACGACCTTTGGTGTTAATGAAAGCGAAGATAATTAAGTCACACCTAATTAGGATAGGGTTAATTAAGACACCCGAACCCATGTCTTATGATGATAATTATTGAGACTTTAATTAAGATAGCCTTAATTCAGGCATCCGAACCCACGACCTTTCATGGGAGTCGAACCCAAGACCGTTGGTGTTAATTAGGGTGAAGTTAATTAAGGCACTGGAACGCACGACCCTTAGTGAGAGAAAACAAGTAATAGGAAGTAACAAGGCATTCGAATGAGAATGTCGCGTAATTAATGTCTTGTGAGCGCGCAGGCCTCGCCTTCATCCTCTTTAGTGGATGCTATAGTGATTGATTAAAAACAATATTTTTTTTTCAACCTTATAGTCTTTTAATCATTTAACGATTTATTGTTTGCAGTGAAGACAAAATAGTCGCGAAAGGTCTGCGGATCCCAAGCGCTCTGGAAATTGGTTCAGGCGAGGCTTTCAACTGCGTTCGCGAAAAAATGTTCTTGCTTGCCGACCATTTGCAAATGGACGCCACAGTACACAGCTCCACATTTTTACTGGGAATCGCCTCTCTCAGCATAAACTTGTTGCGCTCTATACGACATGCACATGCCATACATGATGACGAAGGAATGACGAAGGTGGGACGAGTGGCGACGGCACGAAGGTGGCCGTATGATGACGTACGACGCAACGACGACAATAATGACGATGGCGTAAAGACAGTGGGACGATGACACTGGAGCAACTACGACAAAATGGCGGTGATCCAACGAGCACAACGGCATCACAACGTCTGCATGGTCACCATGGCATGACGAAGCTGGATTGACGACAATGGCATGATTACGACGCGATTACGATGCTGGAATTATGCCAATGATATGACGACGAAGGCACGACAACAACTGTGTGATGAAAGGAATGACGGAGCCGGAATGACGGCGATGTCACAACGACATTAGGATGACGATGCCTAATGATGGAAATTGTATGAAGATGATAGCGTGACAACGAAGGTCTGATTACAAAGACATTACGACAATGGGATGACGACAATGGAATCACTACGTAGACAAAATAGCTACGACGAAACGGCCGTGATGGCGACTGTCTTATGACGACGCGATGATGAAAATGGCATGACGAAAATAGAAAGACGACGACAGAATGTTCGATGACGGCTCGAATGTGGCGGCGTGATGACAAGGATGTGACAGAGCAGTGACAGCGACAAAGTGAAAATGGCAGAGGGATGACGATGACATGGCAACGAAGGACGATGATATAAAGGAGATAAAATTGCGACGATGAAATGGCGACGTCGGCACGTAAACAGCGCCGTGTTAAATTTAAAGCTCACCTCCGCGGTTAGGCGCCTCACCAGGCACCGCGGGTCGCCGCAAATCGCATTTTATCCGGCAGTGTGTTGTAACGGAACGAAAAGAAAACGAGAAAAAGAGCGATTTTTGACCGCAACGAAAGCGTAACCGAAATGTCATTTATGATTTTATTACGGAGTGAAACCGAAATATTTTTTATCGGTTTTCGGTTTAAGGGGAAAGTCGGCAACCCGAAACAACCGACGCCAGGCCACGTTAGCATTGGTGTGTGTCCCAGAGGTCCGCATAAGCGCGTATCTCAGACAGGGATAGTGCAAGAAGCGACAGGCGGTCGAGCGCTCCACTAATCTAAGTCCTGGCAGATCGGCACGGTAGCAAAACCCAATTCACTTACTGAGAAAAATAAATACGATGTTTTTATCGTTACTTTGCTTCGAAAATTTTTGCATGCGGACCAAAACCGTTATGAACCGTTACAGATAATTTTATTTCCCTTCCAGAGCAGAACCGGAACAGAATTTTTTCCAGTGAAACGAAACTAAAACCAGAACGAAAATCACTTCCTTCCGACACCCTGAATTAGTTGTTTGTACTGTGTCCAATAACGGCTAATCGTGCGAGACTAGCAAGCAGTCAGCAGAGATGTCAATGACGACGACGACAGGCGTGACGATGACATTACTTGCAGAATGATCCAGGCATTCCGCCAAGACCTATCCGGCAAAACAAGTCAGCAGTAGTAGGGAGAGAGAGAGAGAGAGAGAGAGAGAGAGAGAGAGAGGGAGAGAGGGAGGGAGAGAGGGAGGGGTTAACCAGAGGTAGTTCCGGTTGGCTACCCTGCACGGGGGCAAGGGTTAAGGGGGATAAAAAGAGAAAGAGAGTGGAAGGGGGAGATAGAGCGGGAAAGTGGGAACATTAGTGGGAAAGTCGAAGGAAAAGGCAAAGAAAGAAAGCTTCGTTTTAATACTTACCTATTACATGAAAATAAATCAACCAAGCCACAGTAGCATTGTCAAGAAGCCACGGTGCATGAAAGCAGCAACAAAAAGCGGTACAAAATAAAATCACACTTATCTTTAACGAAGAAATAGATTATTGACACCGCGTGGTCTAGATGATGGCACATGGAGTGCCGCTGTTAGCCGGACATGTTAGAAGCTCCGTGAACATTGTTTTGGTCCATGTGGTTCAAGGGCTTTGTGCCCATTTTGTTAATCATAGAAAACAATTTTGCCACAGAACAATGTCTATATGATAGCTAAGCGCGGGTACAGGACTAAGCTATTAATATTGTTGCGTGTGGAAAGACACAGACAGAAGAGGCTATTTACAGGCTATTTACACTGGAGCCAGGCAGCCAGGCCGACACTCGCTCGCGCCAAGCGCACCGACCAACTTCACCGTCGTTCTCGCGGCGGCTCGTCTCTGGAGCATCGCTCGATGATATCGTAATAATATTTTAGCTATTACAAATACATTCTCCGTGTTTGTAGTAGGCGAAATGAAGCCTCCGCCTGGAGCATTGTCTTGTAGTATCCTTTATCGAGAAAACAAAGACGCCTTGCCTTCATCAGGACCCGAAATGAAGAGTGGTCCTCCTGCAGAAACGTTCTCTATATGTTTCGAAGGTGTCTTCGTCTTGTATGCGCTTTCATCAACGAAACAAAGGCACCCTGCATTGACAAAGACAAGTCCTTTTGTCGAAACGTCGCTTTCATGCTTAGAACGAAGTCTTCGTGTTATAGGAGCCTTCATCGACAGAACAAACACGTCTAACCTTTGTCAGTGCTCGCAAAAAGAAAAAAAAAATAAAGGTCATCGTGTCAGAACTTACGGCAGGGTTTGAAGGTGTCTTCGTCTAGCATAGGCCTTTATCGACAGGACCGATACGCCTTGACTTCGACAACGCCTTGATTAAGACAAGCCTCCTTTTTCAAACGTTGGTTCCATACTGACACTGTTCGACCGTTGTTATACACATGGGGTCTGAATCTTCCTCCGAAACAAACGTTTTGTTTGGATTTCAGTTTCACCCGTCCTTGCACTGTTGTAAAAGCTTCCATACGAATGCTTCCTCTGCACATATTGTCTCCTAAAGTACAACATCTGCTGGAAGTAGGTTAAGCATCTCGTTCATGAAGAGGCAAAGAAAAAAGAAGACTGCTTATCCTACGTACTGTGGGAATCGGTTTAGGCGAAGTTTTCATCGGTATTTGTTAAGAACGTTGTTCCTGCTTAGCGACTGTTTACAAGTATAAAGACCACGAGACCCAGTTGGACATTTTTACCGGGAACTACTACCCTCAACATAATGTTGGTGCGCTCGATCATGCACAAGCCACGCATGACGACCAAAAAATCACGAGACAGAACGATCACGACGGCACGAAGATGACCGTATGACGACCATAGGATGAAGACCCTCGAGTGACGACGATGGTATGACGAAAACGGCGTGAGGACAACGTGATGCCCATGTTGGAATAATGCCGGCGATATGACAACGACGGAGTCGCGAAGGGAATGACGGAGCTTTGATGACGACCGCATGAGGACGCGGGCGTATCGACGACGGCATGATGACAAAATGACGATGACGTCGTGACGACAGTGGCATCACAGTGACAAAAATGACGATTGAACGACCACGACAGCATGACGGTGGCCCTGTTATGACTACGCGATGATGAAAATGGCGTGACTACAGTAGAAAGACGACAACAGAACGTCGATGTTGGTATGATGATGACGGCTCGAAGATGGCGGCGTGATGACGACGATATGACAACGCGATAAGTGACAGAGTGAATACGGCTGAAGCATAACGATGACAAGGCAACGAAGGAATGATCACAATCAAATGACATGAAGGCGATGAAATGGCGACGACGACAGCATCGCAACGACTGCGTATTGGTGTTGGAGCTGGCGTCCACGCTTACGTCGAGCACCTACCGCCGGAGGCCGCCTTAATTCGCACTATATCCGGTGTTTGTTTGTACGACATCCGGTACCGGCCAATCGTGCAAGACTAGCCAGTAGCCAGCAGGGATGTCAATGGTACTACGACGACATTTCTTTCAGTATGATCTACGCATTCGGGAAGAGAGCAGCAGCAGCAGCGGCGGCGGCGGGAAATTCGAAGGAAGATGCGAAGGAAGCTTGCTTTAACATATTGGCAAGGGGATATGCTATCTTATTACTGATGATGACATATCTACTGCACTGCCGCATTGTCCTAGTACCACGTGTATTAAATAAATTTTCACTGAACAGCCTCGCCATTTGTGCTGGATATTACAGATACTAATCAGTGTCCTCTATTTCCCCTTAGATTATCATTGAATTAGCAATAATCTTCATTGGATCGTGCATTTCGCCTTTGAAACCGCACTCATTTATGCCGAAGTAGCATTTCAGGCTTAAACTGTAACTTACTCTTAGATACTGCACCTCATATACGACACAAATCATGGACACTTGTGCGTTATTTTCTTAGGGCTAAGCTCAGTATAAATTACACTAGACTAGATTATATCAGACAGACAGACGATAGATAGATAACTTTCGTCCACTCCCCCCCCCCCCCCCCCTCACTCTGGCAGGTCTGATACCTTCAGGTAACAAGACTACGAAGGTTTATCGGACAGCTGTCTGCTCGTAAAAGTTCAGGTACTACGTGGCGCCAACTGTAAAAACAACAAAAAAAGCGCCACATCCGCCGCAATAGCCATAAGTGGCACTGGCTAGCACTCCCACGGTCAGTTATTGTGCATATACGTAAATACCCAAGAATGCGAACATGCTAAAAGCCGTCGCCGTGGCTCCATTAGCAGAGCGTCGGACGCGTCAGTTGAAGTTTGTGGGTTCGGCTCCTACCGGCGGAAAGTTGATTTTTCCTCCACTTACATTTCCCTTTAAGTTATAATTTAAGTATTTCAAGTAAAAATAAAATATATATATATATATATATATATATATATGCGCGTATCCTGGCATCCGACTGCGAGAAATGTGATCTACACTGACGACGACCACACATACGGCACATGTACCCACGGATACGCGCATAGACCTCATTAAGACGTGTATATATACGAGAAACCAGAAGCGACTTCGTAGCGCACGAAGATAGGAGAAGTGTGGGGGAGCCGTATGTATGGGTGTTTAGTCGAGAACTTGTTTTCCCCCAGCGGCATATCGCAGCCCTTGTTTCCCTTCAAAGCTGTCGGAGAAAGCTTGCGCGTGCATCTCAACGACCGTGCTCCGCACGGAGCTCTGCTGCCGTTTCGAGCAACGGCGGAAGCCAACGAGGCCTGTCACTGTGCTCCTATCTTTTCTCTCCTGTCCGACCCTCCACGTCATTCAACGGCGGGACAAAAATTTTCAGACATTCCACGCACGCGCAGCCGCACTCAGAAAAAAAAAGAGGGATAAAAGTGTCGAAAGAGGTGCGCTTCAAAGCGGGGGGTCGCCCGCGCTCCCGGCGACGACAAAAAAGGGCATTTGCTTTATTTCCGCTCCTGCGATCGTATAAACAGGCAAAAAACAACGGGTTTAAAAAAGATACCGGTGGCCGGTCGGGGCCGAAAGGACTGAAAAGACGCTACACTGGGCACACACACACACACCGGCCGCACGCCAGCCCTCGTTCGCATAGAAAAATGAACTGGGCGCGTTGCAGGCACCAATGCACTTACGAAATGCCGCAGCCAGTGTCCACAGAGAGCGACGCGAATGCGTATCCCCCTCCCCTCCCAACGCGGTGGGCGGGGGGGGGGGGGGGACACGAAGGCTGTGCGGCTCGCGGAGAAAGGGGGAGGGAGGGAGGTGACTCCGCTGGCCGGACGTCCGGAGCGGCGGGACGCTCTTTTCAGGAAGCGACCGGCAACAGGCGCGTCCTCGGTCCGGAAGCGCGGAGGGGCAATTAGGCGTGCACGGTTATACCGTTATACGCGCTACCCCGTGCCACCGCGCGGGACCAGGCGCGGCCTGTCGCCGCCACCTCTGAGTCGGCAGTGCGCAAACACGAACTACTGAGAATCACTGGTTACCGCTTGATGACTGACGACTGAGAAGAGTCCTGAAAGCTGCATTGCGAATTGTGCTGCCCGTGCTGGTGGACGACACCCCTTTCACACCTTTTAGGAAAGGTGTGAATGACACTGAGTACATGGCGCAGTCGTGTTAGAGTGCAAGGTATCAGGTCGCTTGTTCGACTCCCGGTTGATGAGGGCAGAACACAAATACGTCAGTATAGTCAAAGTGCGGCTTCTTCAACTGGTCATTGATGTGTGCTCGAGCAGTGCTTCAAAGTCGAGAGAGAGAGAGCATCCAGCTGCACCTCGAGGACAAGGGAATGTGCTCTTACGGTGATAACCGGCCGTCATTATGCATGTCAGAATTGGCATAGACTCGTATAACAAAGGGGAGCTGCCGCCTTACACGACGTTTCAGGCGCCACTGGAGCGGCTCTGAAGCTACCGACAGAAGAGGTTGTTTCAGGACCATAAACCCCGTGCACGAACCAGAATAAAGTCATCACAAGTCAAACCGCAAACTAAACGTTGCCGAAATGCGGTGGATTTGAATTACGTAGGCTTCATAACCTGTGAAATTTGCTTCCTCTGCCAACAGACAGGCGTGACCGCGGAAATTAGTTTCTACTTTGGGGTTGAGGAGCAGCCATCCTTGACTATGCGCCAGGTCGACTCGACCTCGTGCTGCGTTTTCTTCGTTCGCGTTTAGTTTGCTAGCCGTCGCCATAACAACTGCGAAGGACTCCGTAATCAGGTGTGGCTAATTTAGACTCGCGTCTGGGACGTGCACGCACACACACAGACACACACACACACACACACACACACACACACACACACACACACACACACACACACACACACACACACACACACACACACACACACACACACACACAAACACACACTTTAACTAGCCCGTACAATGTATTACACTTTACGCAACACTGGTCGCGTCCACGACGCAGTACCAGCACTGTTAACGCTATCGTGTGACGCTTTCTTGAACCGCAACGCGTCAGAAAAAAATGTCTCTGTTGCGTCACCGTTCTCGTAGAACGAAGAAAAAGGAGCTCCAAAATGTGATGATTGTGGTTGGCCGGCACCTTTGCACCAGCAGATGGTTAAACATGGTCGCAAGTATATCTGTGTTCTAGTTGACCTAAGCGTCACAAGATGGCGCCACCAGCGTGGCGTGCACGTCTGCTTCTCCGTAACAGTGATTGGTTCTCTATTCAACAAAGACATAAATACTAAATAACTGAGTACAAAGGAAGGGAGGGAAACGAAATCTAGGGGATGCTTGGGTACTCAGTAAAAAGGGGATAAGTTCGCGAACAGGCTGAGCTCACTGCAGAGTTCTTTTAAGCGCTGACAGTGGAAAGAATCACACTTTTTTTTTTCATGGATGCTGAATATACGGAATATAACAGTACAACGCGAGTTCCCGGAAACTAGAAGAAAGGCTGCAAGGCTGTCTGTACGTCTTCGCGGAGTGAACAATGAGAGACTGTCGAAACAAATAAACGTCGCATATAGCCAGTGTGGCAACAGGTGACCACAGAAAGTGTTGCCTCGCCTCCTAACCCAGCGTCGCGTACCACGGTTACCTTGAACCAGAAACAAGGGTGCCTCTCCAAAACGCGGAATTCTTTCGTCTCCTCTTTATCTAAATGACTGCACGGAAACGGTATTTACATGTTAAAAACACTTAGAAAAGAAAACGAAAATAACAAACGGTATAGACAGAGAGGAGGACTGACGTGGGCAGCAGCAAACACTGCTTGGCCAGCAGCACAGGTATGCAAAATCACGGCGGACTATCTGGCCGTCGCATCGGTCGTTAGTTGACCCTGAGTTGAATGATCGTGTCGCCGGGAAACATTCTGCTTTCCATGAGAATTGTCGGCGGCTACGAAAGAATGTCCGCAGTTGAGTGGGATTGACGGGGGGGCGTGCGGGGGGAGGCGTGGAGAGCGGCTTTCAACTTGTCACCGGCGCTAGGTAGCGCCCTAGGAAGCAGGGGGAAAGTGTGCGGCGAAATAAAGTGGCCGGCTGGCCAGAAAGAAAGAAAGAAAAAAGAAATGAAGAAAACAATCATTGCGTCGCAACAAAAACGTCACCGTTCTTCCCGCCTTCTTTACGTACCGTGACGAAACAAACAAGCAAGAGTGAGAAAGAAAGAATAATATGAACGAGATGGATTTGAGGATGCGTTGATTGGTGGAGTTCTAAATGTTTTCATTTTTTTTTCTCACCGCCATAAGGCCACTAAGGTACACCGCGGCTGGTGTTGGAGCTTAACGGCCAAAGCAATTCAAGCTACGCTTACACGAACTAGAAAAGGACGTTAGTATGACAAGGTTCGTCATGCCGAAATCTGGTTATCTCGTTCACGTAAATGCTAGCGGTTCGTGGACGCGTTGGGGTTGGTTTAGTGAGCCCGATTGCAATGGGTGAGCCGACTTGCCCGACCTACTCGCGGAACGAATGTAAACGCATGGTCGGCTCAGTCTGGATCGGCCCGACTTTTGACTCGACGTTCTCGCGTGGAGTTCATCTAAACAAAGCTACAGCGGCTATGACACACATCGCAGTGAGGGCGAGGCTCCATGGTATAATATCCATCACGTGGAGTCATTTGACATCACGTGGAGTCATTTGACGTCCACACACAAAGTTCGGTTACGATTGTTCTTTTGAATCCAGCTTCCGCTTGAGTGCGGCTGCCGCGGCCGGGAGTGCAACGCCCGATCTCTTCCTCAGCAGAAAAACCTACGTGGCCTCTTAACTACGTCGGCGAAGGAGACGATGTAAGAGGAAATGTCAGAGATATGGTCACGATGAGATGACAGGAGTACAAAGCACTAAACGAGAAATATAACGAATAACTTTTAGCAAGCCGGCGTCGCCAGTGCTGGAGAAGATTTTGTAACCACACTGTTTAATATCGCGTGAGCCTAACCTGCACCTCATTCTCATACGATGATGTCACAGAAATTTGAAAAAATTTCTCGCATCTTAGCACCTAGCCGCACCCCCCCCCCTTTTTTTTTTTCTTTCTGTCACCGTCTTAGTTGCATACTTTCTTTTATTTATTCTATTTCCGTGTTTTGGGCATGCTTGCTATGCGTCATTATTTTCCTTTTTTTTTTCTGTTCCTACTTGCTCACCCGTCTTCTTATCTTCAACTTCCTTTACTATCTCCTTCCTTCCTAAAGAGTAGCAGGCTTTGTGCCTCTCTCGGTTGCAGTTGCCAGCCTGCGTCTTCCCCATTTCCCCCCATCCGTGTGTATGTGTGTTCTTCATATCAAATAATAATGATTTTTTCTTCACTATAGCCATATTCGCTCTTAATGAGTGATTTTTGCTTAGTAGGCACGCATTGTGTTCTACAGAGAGACAGAGAGAGAGAGAGAGGAAAGGCAGGGCGGTTTGCTACCATCCACTAGGGGAAATGTTGTATAGTGTTTTGTTTTCTTGAATAGTGCTTCATTAATTTCATTAACGTAGCAATGTAGGATCGTTGGCAATACATTACGAGCAGTAGACGTAGCGCCTCGTGGACAAGGAGACAAGGACGAACGAAGTGACAGGACACACATGGCGCTGTCCTGCCACTTCTACTGTTCTCGTCCCCAACGCGATACATAATATGCTGCTGAGTAAATAAACAACTAATGAATTACTCACGCTCAATTTGGTTATGCTTGCTAGTTTACTACGATCACAGCACGTAGTTCAGTGCTCGACACTCGCTTGTATTTTCTTTTCCCCCACGCGTAGCTCAAAGTTGCAACAACGGGGTCGGAAAGCTAGTCTACGAAAAAATCTCCGACTACAAGCTCAGCGCCGGCTTCGGCGGAGGACGACAGCGCGTCGAACTGGTGAGTGCTGACCCCCCCCCCCCCCCCCCCCCCGAACACAGCACTGCTGGGAGGCGCGAAACAGTGTCGTGTTGAAGATTTTATACCACTGCATGTACGCAGTAAAACTTTCTGCATGCTCTCCAACAAACAGATACGGTTTGCGTACTATACTCATGAGCTAAGCCCGTATATACAAAAAGAAAAACAAAAAGCGTTTTACGCTAGAAGTGTTCGTAAGAGACAATTTCAGTCAATCCCGACGCTGCACATAAATATAGCGAAGACGACCGGGCAGTGGCAAAGAACACTTGCGAAAGAGATGCTTTGTGAATTCGATCTTACTATGCGCATATGCGCAATACTGGAAGTAGGCTTTTCCACACTATCAGGTTGCCCTACACAAGATGGGTGACCTCCTGCTCACGGCCCGGTTGAGTCGAGTGTAGGCTTGGAAATAGCGAGAATGTCGTAAGGAAGAGATGATGGCAAGTGTGGTGGCAAGGATGGCGACGGCAAGGATGGTGGTACCGGCTCGTTCTGTGCTGCTTCATCTCCGCTTCCGGAGTGACTTCCACCACCTTGTGTTGGTCAAACGAGACGCGTGCAGAAGCGAACTTGCAGAATTTTACGTATCCCCCTATTCCGCATAATTTGCACAGAACATACTTATGCATAAAAAAATGTTTTTTCGCCTCTTATGATTAAGAGGTCCAAGGTTAATTAAAATTGGGCCCCTCGGTTAACCCCCTTTCTCCTCACATTACACACACACACACACACACACACACACACACACACACACACACACACACACACACACACACACACACACACATACACACATACATACATACATACATACATACATACATATATATATATATATATATATATATATATATATATATATATATATATGAGCTCTGTTGTCATAGTCGCGTGGTTTGTTCGATCCGGCATAAAAAAATTGTGTGCATTTAACTAACTGCTCGGTCGAGTGAACCGGACGACCTTGCACACGGGTCTCCCTCTCTTCGCGCAGATCACCCGCGCCGAGCAGCCAATCAAGGTGCTGGAAGAGTGCGTCCGCCGCTGCCAGGAAGACCGGACGACGGCCGTGGCCCAGTGCCTGTCGTTCGACTTCATGCCCGGGCGCCGGAGGCCCCCGACCCCGGCTCAGGCCGCCGGCTCGGCGCCCGTGGAGTTCGAGGAGTCCGTGTGCTACCTCTACTACGACAGGGCGTCGCCCGACGGGGGAGAGACGCTCGTGCGACAGAACAACGCCTGGCACTTCAACGAAGTCTGCCTCTCCTGTGAGCGGCCGTCTCGCCATACTCCTTTTCGCTGTCGAACTGAATTTATTGCCTGCTTGCGTGTAAGCGCGTTTTAAATACAGAAAGAGAAGCAGGATCCTTCTTAGACAGAGGCTATAGTTCACGAATTCCAACTCAAGCCATACAAATGAGAAAGCAGCAATTCAGGACAGCGCAGTCGGCATTATTGAATAAAGTGTAAAAAGAAACACAAGAAAATCTGCCTCTCCTGTGAGCGGCCATCTCGCTACTCCTTTCGTTCGTTGTCGAATCGAATTTGTTGCCTGCTCGCGTGTACGCGCGTTTTAGATGCGAGAAGACAAAGCAGGGTACTTAGACAGAGGCTATAGTTACGAATTCCAACTCAAGCCATACAAATGAGAAAACAGCAAGTCAGGACAGCGCAGTCGGCATTATTGAATATAGCATAAAAAGAAACAAAAGGAAATCTGCCTCTCCTGTGAGCGGCCATCTCGCTACTCCTTTCGTTCGTTGTCGAATCGAATTTGTTGCCTGCTCGCGTGTACGCGCGTTTTAGATGCGAGAAGACAAAGCAGGGTACTTAGACAGAGGCTATAGTTACGAATTCCAACTCAAGCCATACAAATGAGAAAACAGCAAGTCAGGACAGCGCAGTCGGCATTATTGAATATAGCATAAAAAGAAACAAAAAGAAATCTACCTCTCCTGTGAGCGGCCGTCTCACTACTCCTTTCGTTGTCGAATTGAATTTATTGCCTGCTCGCTTGTACGCGCGTTTTAAATGCGGGAAGACAAAGCAGGGTACTTAGCCAGAGGCTATAGTTACGAATTCCAACTCAAACCGTAAGATGAGAAAACGGCAAGTCAGGACACCGCAGTTGGCATTATTGAATAAAGTATCAAAAGAAACAAGAAGAAACACAGAAAGTTTAAATAATCTAACATAAACATAAGACACCTTATATCAATTTTTGAACAGTAGGTAACATAAACGATCCCTATTGACCTATGTAAAGCGCAGTTACAGAATGTACACAACGCCTCATTATGACGGTATTGTAAATTGTGAAAGTGCTTTTATGTTTATGGTAGCATTATATAGATGCAAGACGCATAGCATACAAAGCGCGCATAACGTACCTACAAAAATGCATTGAATATTTGCACACATGCCCGTATGTATAACGCGAGCAGCAGTGAGAAAGCTAGCAGATGGGCCGCTTATGTGGGTTAGTTGGTCGTACTTTCATTCAGGCATGATGCAACGTATGGTAAGAAAGAGGTCCTAGCTCGTATATACTTTATGACTCCACGAAACCCAATTATCATTGCACATCAAGTAAAATGAAAACTATTTTTCTTGTCTGTACTCATGGCTCTGGTACAGATGCCCTTATGGCGTTTGTACCAAAAACAGTGAATGTTACTTCAGGAAAAAGACATTTAAGATAGCATTTAGTATAGAGTGAGCTCGTTTGCTGAACTAACCACATCTGAAAACTAACTTCAGCGTATCGAAAACGACTTTACGGGCATTGATATAGCTTTCCCACGCTTAGATCAACATTTAAATGCTTAGATCAAAATTTTTTATATATCAGACTAAGCGTAGCAAAAATGACACGTTGGGCTTTCTGGGCTTTCTTGCTAGTTGTATCGAACCAATCAGCAAACAATTTCATTCAAGCCAGCCGAGCGCCATAACCACTGTGCTACGGCCCAATCGCCAAGGTCAACATGCAGTGCCTGCATTGTTAAATGCAAGCACCATTCCCGTGTTTAGGGCACAGAGACAGTGAATGGGGGAGAGTACATAGAGAAAATAGATACTCACGACATGAACGCTGAAAGAGGATGCGATATCACTTGCACCTCCGCCTCTGCAAGGAAGCATGCTTGTTTTGAATAAAGAGCACTTTGCGCTAAATCCGATGAAGAGAACGGAATTTATGGGCCAATCATTGGTGACACTACGTTAGAAATTAGAAGGGTGGAAAGCGAGGAACAACTGGGAGCGGTACGAATGTAGTCGGGCTGGAGATGGAGGGTAAGCAATGCCTTATGCGCCTGCGTTCAGTGTGACTGCAATTAACGTTCCTGGTTCGTTAGCGCAATCATATTATACATAAGCCTTGAGGGAGGGAGGCCAATTACCCACAGAGGATCCTGATCATGACAAGGGCACTTATAGAAGAATAAAAGTGGGTTGCAGCGCATACGACAGGCATTACCAGGTTATGACAGGCAGCTTACTGCTATCACTGAAAATGTAAGCGTAAGACCATTGCATTCTGCCGGTACTAACATATGGGTCATAAACTTCGAGGTTAAGTAAGAAGCTTACAGTGGTGGAAGCGGCATTTCGTCTTTTGGTGCAGCTTTCGGAGCAGGAAAAATGGCAGTATAAAGCAGAAATGTATGCTGTTTGGAATCATAATTCACAGTTAGTTCTGCATTTCAATAAAGACTTAACCCCCACCACCTCCAAGCTGCCCTTCGCTTCGTTATTCATTTTATCTGCCAGACGTGTTATCCGTTATAGCGTTTCAACCGCTAAACAAGTTGAATATGCACATCTACTCAATTTTTTTTATATTAATACGGCGCGAGCGCTGTATCGTCGCATTTTAATAATAATGCGCAAGGATAAGGTCATTCCAGGCACAGCTGTGGCCTTCTGGGCTGTTTTATGCAACGCACTGGCGCACCATCTGTTCGGCGCTCACGCGATGTTTGCTAGGGCACGTTGCCGGGATAGTCGGTTTGGATTCATAATAGAGGCGGATCAGTGCAATGCGACAGCGACCAAGAATGAGAAGACACATACGCAGCGCTAAGTTTCAACTAAACGTTTTATTTGATCGTACGTGTTACTTATTCAATGACGGGGGATCGAAAATAAAAAACAAGCAGACAAACATGTACAGTCAGAACCAACACTTGACGACAAGTGTGGGTTCTATATCCCTACAGTTGAAATTACTTGCTGAGCAAGTTGGTAGCTGATCAGAAGCACGACTATATATATAGGGTGCGCAAATCCAGATGGAACAGAAACAATCATGCTAATTTAGTTGTCCTCGCAGGTATAGATCAAATAGTGTCTGTGTTGTTAGACTTCCACGTCCGTGACTACTTCCTTGTGCCGTTTGCGAGTTTTTTTCCATGTGGGGGATGCCTAGTCGTAATAAAATGCACCTTGTCGCACTTGTCGATACACCACTAAGCGACTGCGAGAAAGGCATGTCAGCTGCGCCCTCACAGTCGTGCGTTACCATAATTACGTAATTATTATTGCGATACTATTTATACGGATACTCCAGGCAAACTTTCGCGGTCGGCGTCAGCGTCACCGTGAGGTGCCGTCTAATGCCCAAGTGCGATAAGCGTTATCGCTCTTAGACATTAGCGCACAGCCGCCATGATGGCGGCTGTGCGCCGTACGTGCTATAGCGGTGGTGCACAACGTGCGAGGGTAAGGCGCAGAGAAGTGCTGCTTGGTGCGCGTCGCCTTCTCGCGCGCGCAAAATACATGTTCCCGATTCGGAGCAGGTGCGCGTCGGCACTGATCTGGCGCAGTACCTGCGATAGACGACGATTCGGCGCAGCATGCAGCAGGGTCTCCTTCGCGGCGTATTTTGGCGCAATTGGCGCGTCACTTCCGTCACTGCTGCTTAAGAAGTTAGGACCACGCAAGGAGCGATGGAACGAAAAAAAAAAAATGATAGGCGTAACGTTAAGGGACAGGAAGATGCGGTGTGGATTAGGCAGTGAACGGGGTAGGCGATATTTGAGCGAACATTAGGAGGAAGAAAGGGCGTTGGGCAGGCCATGCGATGTGTAGGGAGGATATCCGGTGGAATACTAGAGTTAGAGTGGGTGCCAAGGGAAAAGGAAGCGCAGTAGACGAAGGCAGAGGATCAGGCGGTGCGATAAAATTAGGAAGCTTGTAGGCGTAAGATTGGGTTAGTTGACGCAAGACAGGAGTAATTAGTGATCGCTGGCAGAGGCCTTCGTCCTGCAGTGCATGGGCGTAAGGATGATGCTGCTGCTGCTGATGATGATGACGATGTATGAATGAAATAATGAATGAAGAGATGAATGGTGTACTTGTCCCGGAGATGCCATCGTTCTCCCGACAACCCCTGGTACGAATAATGCGCTTCCCGCAGCCAGCAAAGTGATCACCGAGTGTTCGAGCCGCCTGTACGTGTTCGACCGGAGCCCCAGCTACCGGATGGACGGCGTCGGCGACAAGGAGGTGTACGCGTCGAACCGCACCGAGTGCGAGGACAAGTGCCTCTCCGAGGCGAGCCTGGTGTGCCGCTCGGCCACGTACGACCGCGCGGGCCAGCTGTGCCGGCTCAGCCCGGAGACCCGGTACATGAACCCCAAGGGCTTCAAGCCGGACTCCAACGCCGAGTACATGGAGAACCTCTGCCTGCCCAGTGAGTGCTCGCTTTCGCTTGGTGCGTACGCTTTCGGGTGAAGTTGGTGTGAGGACAAAAGATAAGACAAAATTAAATTTTGGGGTTTTAATCGTCGCAGCCATTAAGAGCCCGTCTTCTAGCGAAGACGAGCTCTAAAACTTTCTACACCCGCTGTTCGCCTTATTGCGTTTAATGCGAGTGTTCAACGAACTTTAGATTACCCGTCCACAATTTGGTACCCGTACACCGAAAAACATGTTAAGCAAACTGGAAACAAAAATGCGAAAGAGAGCGGTGAGGTTTATTTATAACAGCTTCGGGTGAACTTCGATCACATCTTTATTAGCAAAAGCGAATTTCCAAATGCTAAAGCAAGGAAATCGTGTTTTTAGTTTGTTTCAGTTAGTTATAGGTTATGATAAGGTAGACATATCGCCGATACCTTCTTTGTCTACAGGATATGCCACAAGGCCGAGACACGCCTCGACCATAATTCCTTTTTCCACCCGTAATATAATACCTTTATCTACACGTTTTTTTCCCTAGGACAATAACTGCATGGAACAACCTGACTAATGAAGTCGTTTCACAACCATCCTTAAACCTTTTTGCTGTACATCTGCAGCAGTGATTTGTCTCGCATGTCGAGCTAAGCTTAATATATGCTTAATATATGTGCTTTGTTCCAGTAGAAAATCGTTTTACATTGCCAAAATATGCACTGCCGTGTATTTCTTGTTTGCCAATTTGCAAAACGCAAGAAATGTTAATCCGCTCTGCTAAAACCAAAAACAAACAAACAAACAAATAAATAAATAAATAAATAAATAAATAAATAAATAAATAAATAAATAAATAAATAAATAAATAAATAAATAAACAAACAAACAAACAAATAAATAAATAAACCGCGATCTGATTATGAGGCGCGTTGTACTGGAGGACTCCGGATTAGTTTTGACCACTTGCGGTTCTGTAAAATGCACCTAAATATAAATAACGAGCGTTTCTGCTTTTCGCCCCCTCTTAAATGCGGCATCTGGCATCAGGCCCGGCGACTTCAAGCTCAGTAGCGCAATACCATAGCCTCTAAGCTACCGCGCCGGGTTCAGTGTGAGTAGTGCGGGAACGATAAATGAAATTAAATTAAACAAATCCTCAATGGAAATTAATAAATTTGTCTCCGGGATGCTATGCAAGCTGAAATTATTAGATTTAAGTACCGCGACGGGCAGTGCTTTACCATCGCCCCGCGCATAGGCGCTTCTGGTGCACTATACATAGCTACACTACTTACAAACATTGTTACTTATTAGCAGCCCTGTGTGGGTGAGATACACCGTAGCGGTTGCTATAGCAACGCGGTTGCGACAAATCGAGGAGAGCTCTCGCGCTCATATCATGCCGTCTTTTTCTTTTTTTTGCTTCTCCTTTTTTTTGTATTGATGAAGGAGGAATTCACTTTTTCATGTTCATATTTTTTCATTCATTGAAATAGGGTCTCGCTTTTTTTTTTTGTAACCGTTGGATGCAACTGCTCTGTACGGCGACCCAGTTGTTTTTCCTTGCGCGGGTGCCGTCAAGATATCCCGGCTATGCGCGTCAGGCACGAGTGAATCGAAGGGCGCAGGTTTAGTTTGTGATAGCTAATGGTACATACGCCTAGTGGAACAAACAAGCAGATGCAGCGTACAGGACAAATGCCGCAAGCACTCTAAGAACAGTTTACACCCTTTGGCGTGGCCCTTCTGCCACACAACGATAATCGTCATCTGCCTTGATGCGTTTCCTTTCTTTAACGCTGCGAGCCCGGTACTTTCCAGTAACGAACGGCATGCGCGTGTTGTCAGCGTGATAGCATTGCCGACAGGAAATGCTATCACGCTGACAACACGCGCATGCCGTTCGTTACTGGAAAGTACCGGGCTCGCAGCGTTAAAGAAAGGAAACGCATCAAGGCAGATGACGATTATCGTTGTGTGGCAGAAGGGCCACGCCAAAGGGTGTAAACTGTTCTTAGAGTGAGTGGTGGAAAGCGGGAGATAGGGTTCGCCATAGAGTTTCCCACTATAACACCTAGAGGGTAATCTGGCGCCACCGTCTATGGGAGTTTCTTAAGGAGGCACCGTGCCGTCATGGGAATGACGGTATATGTGTCTGCGAGGCTCGTGTTGGCTGGTGTTGTAAGAGGCTTCGTCTAAAACGTGGATATGGCTACGCAAATAACGCGTTCTCAAAGTAAAATCTTCATAAAATGTTTCCATTCACGCATATTACATCTTTACTCACCCACGATGCATGACCAAGCGAAGAAAAGCAAGAACAGACGACCAACTGTTCCAAAGCGAGCGCGAACCTTGTCGTCTGTTCTCCAACTTTAGCGGCCCGCTGATACTCTTTACGTAACATGTAGTCGTACACACAATAACAAGTTCTCATAGTTAAACAAAACATGTTTTCGCGTAATAATAAAGCTAAAACAGCTTTTCACGTGCTCTTCTAGTGGAAAATTAATCATTGTGACAGACGGAACAGTACTTGCCAAGCGCGTCTTCAAGCCTTTAAGGTGTCCTGTCTCTACGAGAACGATGCCAATCCGAATCCATAATATACCGGCATTCCCATGCATACCACAGCGCAGCAGCGCCAGATTCCTCTAGGTAATGTAGTGAGAAACTCTATGGGGTTCGCCCCGTGTGCGGCATTCACCTCCAGGCTTTCGCCTTGTCCCCGTAATGCTGCACCAAATGGATAAACGAGAAAAGGAGGGGAACGAGAGGCCCGATTTTGTTAAACATTGCCACTTAAAGGCAACAGACAATAAGGCCGAGGAAAGCGTCGTGGAAATTAACTGTGGTTGAAATTGGAATGTAGAAAACAATGAAGAAAAAGGGAGATGAAGGTGGACGAAGAGATAGCTTATCGCCGGTGGGAACCGAACCCACAACCTCGGCAATACGCGTGCGTTGCACTACCAACTGTGCTGCAGCGACGGCCATCAATTCGTCCACTAACTTCGGTATCTATGTCGATTAGATCTAGCCCTAGGAGTGTTAGCCAGCGCCACTGAGAGCCATAGTGGACGGATGTGGAACATCCTTCTTTTTTTGCCCGATTGCGCCACGCATGTAACCAAATGAAGTCCCTCAAATCTCGCGTAACATTGTTGTTGTTGCCGATATTACGCGTTTCACAGTGCCGATACAAAGGAAGCAGGAAGTAATCGGACAATGTTATAAGCGGAGAACACCATTTCTTACTTCGTTTTTAAACCTATTGAGCGCAAAAATTTTAATTCAGACAGGTTTAGTGAATGAGAAAGGAAATTTGAGTTTCAATTGCTTTCGAATAAGGTGGTGTGTAACAGAGGATTTATCTTATACATCTGTCACACAAGCACGCAAAAGCTTTTTTTCGTAAGCGGTCTTTTACCAAGTTGAAATACTTTTTATTGGAAAGGTCTTGCGCGGCACACACACGGCACCGACGATCTCCTTTTTGGTGTTTTCTTCTGGGCACGCTACCGAAAGCGTAGCGCTAGCGTTAGAAACAAAATCGGCCAAAACAATCTGATGTGTCTCATACTCATCGCAAAGACGAGCGTTACTGGCCATTAAAAGATTTCTATAAGCGAGCAATATTCTGGGAAAGTATTGAATAGAGTGTTTAAATGTGATAGCGCATTCTACGTTCTTTTACCCGACTTCGGCCAATTGTGTGACTATGACTGTATCGTGGAACCTATATGACAACCATGGCTTGAGGAATGACGAGAGTCGGATGACAAAGCTGGAGTGATGATGATGGCACGACCACGAAGGTGTGATAATGGAGGCATACTAGCGACTATCTGACGATGACGGCATGATAAGGGCGGCATAATCACGATTTAATGACGGCAGTATGATTACAATACAATGACGAAGAAAGACTGACATCGATAGAACGACGAAGGCGGTATTGCGATGACGGAATGACGTCAATGGGACGACGTTACTGAAATGATGACATTGATAAAACGTCAGCCTGACGACGACGGCATGACGAGAGTCGGATGGCGAAGCTGGAGTGACGGTGATGGTACGGGACAGAGTTCTTGGCTTCGACTGGCGTTTACAAATCACACAAGGGGAACTTTGTACGCTGGTGACGTCACAATTGCCGCGCTTTCGTCGCAGAGGCACTTTCCTTTAAAGAGACACGTTGTCGACGAAATAAATCATGTCCATTCTGTTCGTCCGCTTTCTTTTACTGCACTTTATTTTCTCTCCGATTTACAACAGGAGTCTAAAGTCCAAGAATGTGGTGGAGCTCGTGGGATTTGCCGCATAAACTTAAAGCAGATTTCAGGACGGCTCTAGTCGGTGGACCGAATGTTGCAACTAGCCTAATTGTCTTCCATAACTACGTACGTCAGAATTTGTGCAAGCTGAGAAGGTAGCCTACGTACTTACATCACGCGTTACGTAAGAAAATGAGAACTCCGAAAAAGATTCTTCCTTTTCCCGTGGGATCAAGCCTACGCGGTACGGGGCACGTTCACAGAGATATTAGCCGTTGATGGCACGTGACGGAATGCAACGTTTTGTAGAGCCCTTTGTGCTGCGACCAGGTGGACGCACAGCTTTCCTGTCGTCGAACTGCCTCCGGCTTGCGGATTTCCTTTGTTCTTTTTTTTTCCCACCGATTCTCGTCACTTGCACGGGTAACGTAATTCATACCGCATGTTCACAGCAATTTCGCTTTACGTTGTGGCCATTTAGGTTAAAATGAAGAAAAATGGGTTTTCCGGAAAACGTGAAAGAAATATCAATGGATGAATGGAATATTCGTAGTTCCTGTTCAGAGAAATCTTCAAAGAAATAAAAATGTTCCAGTTTGTATGTGGTTTCTGACAGGCATATTGTGTCCGGTATATCGCCTTCGGTGTACACGCGTACGCAGCTTGTTCTTGGTATTTCTGCATAATGGTAGCGAGGAAAAAGAAACATAGACATTAAAGTCCGGGTAAATTGGACAGTCGGCTTACTTAATGTGGCTCTATTTCATTTCAGAGTGCAGTGTGTCGCTAGACAACCACTTGCTTAAGGCACTACAATATTTAACTCAATGTTCGACCTGCCGCGTTCCATCAGCAATGACAAAAAAAAATTTTTTTTTCTTGTCTCCTATTGCTTGCAGACAATGATTAACTTCTACATGCACTGTGAGCACGGGATTTATTTGTTTCTTATGAAAAGAAACGCAGCCTGACTGACGGCACAATAAGTACAAGTTTAATTACTCTGTAACTGCGACGACTCACTAGAGAATTCACAGAGCACTAGCCTACCACCTTGGCTTGCTTTTTATGCACTCAACGGTGCCTTGGAATAAAAGTATACCGCATATCTGGTGCATTTACGGATGGTCTATCGTAATTTGTGACTGAAAGTGGCCTCTATACTATTTTGCACTGTACACTATTCACCTGCGTAGAGTGTGAGACGGTGGACTGACGCGATGCGTGTGTCGCGCGCAGGCTCCCAGCTGTGCACCACGACGGCGTTCATCCTGGAGGCCGGCAAGGAGCTGGACGGCGCCTTCGAGCGCGAGGTGGTGTCCACGCGCGACCTGCAGGAGTGCTCGAACTACTGCACGCGCAGCCTGCCGGAGCGGGGCTACTTCTGCCGCTCGTTCCTGTTCGACGACAAGGCGCGCACGTGCACGCTCTACGACGAGGACCCGCTGGGCTACGGCGAGGGCAGCGAGGGCCACAAGCCGCTCAAGAGCAGCACGGGCGACCTCTACCGGGTGCTGTGCGGGAGCTCGGAGCGCGGTAAGCCGAGTCCCGCTCTCGGAGCGGGGCCCGTCGGTGTCGAGTCGTGAAACTATTGCGCAGAGCTGATCAGAGGTCCCGTAGTGACACCTCACGGGAGAGAGGGAGGGACAGAACGAAGGAAGGAGACAGACAGACAGACAGACAGACAGACAGACAGACAGACAGACAGATAGATAGATAGATAGATAGATAGATAGATAGATAGATAGATAGATAGATAGATAGATAGATAGATAGATAGATAGATAGATAGATAGATAGATAGACAGACAGACAGACAGACAGACAGGTAGATAGATAGATAGATAGATAGATAGATAGATAGATAGATAGATAGATAGATAGATAGATAGATAGATAGATAGATAGATAGATGGATAACCTTCTTACGGTGGGAAACGTGAGAGATAGAGAAGTGAGCAGGTTGGCGCTGGTTCGAGGTTAAAACTAACACGATGAAGACAAAGGCGATACCGAAACAATACAAGCACTGTGCTCGCGTGCACGCGCTCGCCTTTGTCCTCGCCGCGTTCTAAGTGAAGGGTAAGTCTCAGTAAAGTAAATGTAGAAAGAGAAAAGTGTTGGTTATAAGGGACGAAGGGAGTGACTAAGGTTCACGAACAGAAAAGCGTGTACACATCTCAAGTTCAGAGCACTTTCACGCAATCCGAGAAAGTTCTACTGTCAAAATGCAAGAAATATTGAGCAGGTGACCACCTTTGCATCAATTATAGCGCGGGCCAAAGAGAATGCACCAATGAGACCAAAATTCGGAGGATAAAAAGGAAACTTGAGAGGAGGCCAAGAGCCACGCAAGAATGGGTGATGGAAGGGGATGATGATAGGCTTAACGTGAAGCGAACAGGTAGATGGTAATTTGAATAATTGAGCTAACGTGAGTCGCTGATTTGCTAGTTGTGACGAGAATGAAATGGCGTTAGGCAGATGACATAATGCGTAAACCAGATATTCGCTAATCGATTAGAATAACAGAGCGGTTACCAAAGACAAAAAAAAAAAAGCATAGTTCAGAGTGGCAGACCATTAGTTGGTTCGGTGAGATTACGATATCTGCATGACTATGACGAAGTCAACTGGCGCAAGAGTTGTGTTGCTGACGATCGCTGTGAGAGGCCTCCGTGCTAAAGCGCACACGAATGTGCTGGAGATGACAATACTAAGAATTATACTAGTGCTTTAATAAGACTGCCATCAGAACCGCAACCATGTGTAGCACTCCGTTTGTTTCTCAAATGGTGATGCTGTAAGGAAAAGGCGTTGTTGCGCTGAGGAGAAACCTTGACGATGATTAATTCCGCTCTGAACGACGGGGTTGATAAAACAGAGGGAACATAGGTAGTGACTTCGTAATTTTCCACTCCAATTTGTTCGATTGTTAGCATTGGACGCTTAAAAAAAAGAAAAAAAAAAGCTGTGATCAAGGATGACTTTGCTTTCCGGCATTGCACCACTGTCTTCCACATAAGCAAGCGTGTTGCTTAGCGCATTGCTTCTACAGTTTAATTCTGCGTATTTCACTGTTCTGCACTTGTTTCACGGCTTCAGAATTCTTCAAAGCGCCATTTTCCCTCTGCGCGCTTCTCGTGGCTTTCTTTTACTAGAGCCTACCCTAAAAGACAGCTTCGCCGGTGCGTCGGAAATATCTGCGTTCCAGCATTTAGTGACGTTAACCTTGAAGAAGCAGGGGCGTTGCTTATATTGCGTAAACAGCAAGCTGCTGCGCATTTCAAGTCATTGCCCAGGCAGTATTTTTCTGCCTCTGCTTCTTCTTTTATTGCGATAGCAATTATATAGGCACTCCAGGCGCAGTTCTGCCGTCGCAGTCCACGTCCCCGTCGCCGTAAGGTTCCGCATGAGTCAAAGCGTGCGAGGGTGAGCCGGCGAGCGCGGTTCAATCTCGCGTGCGCGAGCGAGGAACGCAGCACGGATGCGTGCCCTCTCCTGTGGCGCGCGAGGCAAGGGGGTGAGACGAGGGAGGAGGGGCATTCTTCTCCGGTGGCTGCTACCTGTCCTCCTCGCCCGCCGCTCCGTAGTGAGTGGAGACAACCGCGGCGTCTACTACGGCGTTGCCCACGGGAATCGCGGACGCCGCAGTAGACGCCTTTGGCGGACGCCGTAGCGACGCGTTGCCGGCGCCCGCGTCTTGAAAGCGGTCTGCGACGTGGCTAAAATGCGCGCTCGCGCGGGCCTCATCTCCAAAGCGATCTGCGATGTACGCAGTGTGCGCGTAGTGGCGGTAGCTTCGTATGCGCTGTGCTTTCGACGTTTCGTACGCGTTGAAGCGACAGATCCACGAAGGTCAATCGGCTCGCGGCTGCTGCCGCGATTCCCAACTCTAGTGTTTTCACACACCGCTGTCATCGTGCGTGTTTGCTCATGTTTACCGGTGCACGCGACACCGTACTGGTTAATGTAGTTAAAACATGTCGACGGGCTAGCGTGTTTGAAGCTATGACAAAATATGTAAGCGCGACTGAACAAAAAGGTACAAAGAAGCAGACAAAGACAACTCTGTCTCTGTGTTTCCGTTTCTTTCTACGTCCTCGAGTCACTCTTACAGATTCTGTCATCGTTAATTTACATAGTAAGCGAATGTTGACAAGTTTATACGGCCGATAAAACTACTATCCTTACTTGGTACAGCTATCTGCTGATTTGCTATCGCAATCGGTGCTTCGCCTTTCGGGCCGAACTGCGATTTTTTATTTTTTCTCACGTCATTGCCTTCTCTGCGAATGTGCTTCTCCGAAAGGCAGTCTTACGCAAGGAACGAATATGCCCGGCCAGTCAAGCCTTCTAGCCTGCGCTAACAAATATGTGCCCTCGGAACACATTCCAACATGCCGCGCAGTGCTTCGTGATTGTTACGGAGTGCGCGCAACGTCTCGGCTTTCATTGCGTAGACGTGATTCTCAGCTACACCACGTTCGAGTGCTACCGGTGCACACTCCGAAACAACTCCCAGCTTGTTCCGTCTTTACTGAGGTTTCCCTCAAAGAAAATCGGACTCCTATGCAGGCGCATTGCTTTAATTTGCTTATAAACTTTACAGCTGCTTCTGTTTCACTTCGTGCTACACTCAGCTCTCGCATTTGGCCATTCTTCGCCGCTTAATTTCTTCCACTGGCACCTTTCGACTCCCCGCCAAGACCCTTCGCTGGGAAGCGGCCTTGCCTTCGCTGCCTTCCTTGCGCCTCCTTCGGAGCTTGTCTCCAAGCTGAGTGTGCGCGTATAGCGACGAATGTGGCGCGCCAACTGTGGGCTCCTCTTGCGTAGACGTGCTGCTCAACAACGCCACGTTCGAGTGCTACCGGCGCAAGCGGCTGGACGGCTCGCACCAGGTGGAGGTGAAGGCGTACTCGTTCCACGAGTGCCTGGACGAGTGCATGCGGCGCTACGCCCGGGACTGTCGCTCGGTCGAGTACTCGTCGCGCTACCAAATGTGCCGCTTCAGCTCCTACGACGGCCAGCCCAGGCCGAACCTGATCGACGACGACCACTACGATTTTTACGAGTTCAAGTGGTGTAAGTACGGCGCACGGCCGCAGGTTCACTGGATGGTTTGGCGCTGTATAGTGGCCTCGTACATGCTGGTGTCCGTCATTAACTGTGGCAGTGTGGGGAAGTTTGATTATACACTGAAGAGCTCTCGCTATTGCGAAATTGTAGATTGTAAATTGTAAACGGCAGAAAGATATAGGTAGGAAAAATAGAACTAATGAAAATGAACGTTTCACAATCGATTAGAATAAAACTCGCACTACATGCTAAGAAATTGACAGAGTTGCAAATGTGCATGTGTAAATATTACGCATAATGTCTCATATAGTGCGGTGCATCACAGTGGAGTAAACTTTTTAGTGTCGTTTGAAAGAGAAATAGGGTGGAGGGAAAGGCAAGGAAACTAACTAGATTGTGCAGTTTGCTAAAATAAACGAAAACAAGCGTCCAAATAAGTAGCATGCACAGGCAGGGCGCAGCTCCTCTAAAGTCGGGAAAAGGCTAGAAAAAAGAAAACTGCGCATGAAGGCATATTTTGTGGTGCTCTATATAAAGGTCGCAATGTAATACAGACTCGCCTACATATAATGTTCCCTATCAGTCACTCTGCAGCATTTCAAGTGAACGGCGAACACCGCTATAGACTACGTCAATCATTGTGTATTCGTGCTTCAATGCATTCTCTTGCTGTTTACAATAGAAAAAGGCCGGTAAAGTTGAAAGCAAGCTGGTGGGGGGGGGGGGGGGGGGGTAATGTAGAGCCGATTATGCTTAGCTGATCCAGCTTCTTTCAGATCTTGAAGCTTAGTGCGACGAAGGGTAACCACGAGCTAAATATTAAACACTGCTGCAGATACGTTATGCTGCATTAGGTCTTATGCATGCATCGAATGTTTGTGGCGGGAAAAATTGTCATGGTATGACAACGGCTCGGTTAGAAAAAGCCGAAAATAAAGGAAGATTGGAGTATACTATACCTTGAAAGTTTACGCTCATTGTGTGAAGTCGGTGGTAAGACAAAGAGTTGGACCATTAAATGCAGGTGTGTCGTTAGCTCACAGTGTAAACAAAAAAACATTGACCACTGTGATTGTGTGTGTTATCGAGTGGAATTATGAAACATACAAAGCGCGCCAAAAAGATTGCGACTCTGAACAACATGAGTCTGTAATTCGCGTTTGCTGTCCAGCCTGTTTGGCGCCTTTCCGCCCTCCTCCTTTTAGGCCCCCTCTGTCCCCGATCTCATTCCCTATGCAGGGTAGCATGCAGGTCACATTACACGGTCAATTCTCTGAAATACATTAAAGAGCATTCGCTCTATACGTGCTGCGATCTTATTACGCTGCGTGATATTGATCACAGCATAGACGGCTCCATTACAGAAGCTAAGCATAAATAAACGCCAGTATGCACACTGTTCCTATTGTCTTTCGTGTCGCAAGCAACGTACGGCTACACCCTTCGCGGATGTTTGTATTTAGATGCATTAGACTTGCGATGACTTGCGAGCTGTAAAGAAAGATGGGCGCTATCTCTGCCTTTTGTCGACTGCAATTCCTTCTGTAAGGAGAGAGAGAGAAAAAGATTTAATGATGTGCTTGACTACTAGTGAAGCCTATACTGGCTTCTTGCGAACTTGGTTACCCCTTCCAAAAATTATCTGTGATATCAAGTTGCCCATCAAAGAAATTACAGAAGGCAACGACTCAACAGGAAGACAATATAATTTTTGGAACTACTCTTGTGAGGAAAGAAGAGACAACGTGGTTGGTAACTTAGGGTGCGTATAGGCGACAGGAAAGCAGAGATTTCGGCCAAGTAAGTCAGATGAAAGTTTCGCCCTTGAGCTATATATCGGAATTACGTGCGTCGCGAAGTTTTATATATCGTCGCTATATTGCAACGTAATTTTTATCCGCCCGGGATAAATTGTGCTGATATTCCAAAACATTTAGTTTTGGTGTTTCTGAAAAGCGTTGAATGGTAGCATTCAGAGGATGAGGGGCTTACAGTTTTCATATAGCACATGTCGCGCTGATCTTATTGTATAACTATGCTGGCTGCGAACCTTAAACAAACAGACCTTACAACCAAAATAAGCGCATAGAAAGTGTAGTTTACGTGAGCTTATGCACCGTCGTTCTTATTTAAACGCGTAAGAGAGGTGCGAAAGCTTTTTTAGAGCTGCTCGCGAACAAGTTGTCTATAGACTTAGAAAGGAAAAAAGAACCGGCAAAGTATTGCGAAGCGCATTTATCGCTGAACATGTACATTTGAACGTAATTAAACAAAGTGAATGACAAATAGGATTATTGCGAACTGACTGTTCAACTCATTCTACGCTAATGAAACTACGATCAGTTAATTTTTTGGACTGTAAGGAATTCGGAATCATGTCCAATTGATTTGACGTTGTACGGCAACGTAACGCAATGAAGAAAAAAAAAAAAGAATTTGCACTTCAACAGTAGTGTCACCGAAAATCAATTCGAGAGTTTATGCAGGTAAACCACGTGAGACTTTTTTTTGAATGGCGAAAGCTTAATTGCGTTAAGCACAGTCTACAAGCGGATAGCAAGTAGTGAAGGAACACGTTCGCTTTCGTGTTCTATTTACATGTTGCTCCCGCTTCCTACGCGTGACACGAGACTTCACGAGCATTGTAACCAAACCATCCCCGCCCTTATGTACAACCTGCTTAGCTACTTTTCTATGCATCAGTGCCGACTCACCGCACTGCTGCAGCTTCAGTACTTCCCTGCAACGCACTGCAACACCCATCTGCGAATTTCCGATTCCGACGCCTACCTTTCGCGCTATTTTCGATTTCTGAACTTTGCGCAAGCACGAACCTGCAGCTTGTTTCTTTTCTGCCTTTTTTTATTCTCGTAAGCTTGGGTGCATGATTTCACCACCACCACAAAGCGCTTGCGTACCATCCAGTGAGCCTGTGCCGAGCGTCGCAGAGCTCGACCGCTGTAACCAAACTTTGTCTGTCCCTCCGTGCCACCCTGACCGCTGCCTCTACGCTCCTGCGACTCCTGCTTTGGCTTCTCACAGAACCTTGCGTTCTCGACGGTTCTGACTTCTATCATCTGTGGCTGCCTTCACTGTGCCGGCGACTTTCAGTTATTCTCGCTGCTGCAACCTCCAGGTTGATGGTTTGACTTCAGCACGCCACGAAAGACGGGCCCCTGCGCCTGGGGGATGCAATGAACGGTGAAAGTGTGTCCGAAGTGTCTTCCAGCTTGGCCCGCAACTTTCCTCAAGGAGGTTGTCAATGCAAATATAGCGTAGACGTACTGTAGTGTAGCGTATGCCACAGTGCCGATAAGCACAGACGCCAGCAGCACTGCTGATGGTGCCGACATATGCGGCGGGGTGAAACCAAAGCGGGAAGAACATTTGTTGCAATGATTAGCTCTACTGTAGTCATCTGCTTGCGTAAACTCGCCGGCAGCAATGTATTGCATGTGGGAGGTATTCTTGTCTTTTTTTTTCTTTTCTTTTTTTTAACTAGAAGGGACGCGCAACGCGAGAACATTCCCGGCATTATAAATTTAACCAGAGTCGCACTAGCTGTCACAGTAAGTACATGCAGCTGTGTACTTTGCGCACGCCGTGCTTGCGACAGGCCCTGCCGTACTACTGCGTCGCGGTGAGTGGCTGTCACATGGAAGCGACAATCGCGAAAAGTATTGACACATTTAATTGTTGCCCGATTAAATACAGCCGTACTACTGTAAAAGAATTGAAAACCTGCCGCGAGACCAACGTCTTACCTAGAGAGAGGAGATCGATATTAGCGAGAGAAAAAAAGAAAGCATACTGCACTGTCAAGGTTAAATGCTGTTGAGCCTCCCTTCTGGTAAGGATAAATCAAAACGCTGTCACGGCACGGTAAGGTCGCAGGCCTAACAATGTCAAAACGAATAGCTGTCTCAATAATAACGACGAAAGCTCGCTAGTGACGCGTCTCCTGTGCGAGATGAGACTAAGCGAAGACTGACTTTGCGATTTATTTCTTGCTGTCCCGAGGGAGAGCAATCAGCCACGGGGAATTCGGATCGAAGCGGATCGCGTGGACGCCGCCATGTTGTATCTCAATCACGGCAAGCAGCAGAAGCCGCCGAGCTTCCAGACGACAAAGCGAATTTAAAGAGCTTTAACAGATTGTCATGCATTGCCCTTTGCGGAGTAACACTCCGCAAAGGGCAAAATACCTTTTGGCAGTAGCAACACTTAGTATCACGATCTGGTGGCGCCGAGTTAAACCGGAGAGGACACAGATCTATTATTGTAGGGACCAATCATATTGTACTTAGCTGCTAGTGTAAAGCATCGGCAGCTACAAGATCATCAGCTTGCAGCGTTCTTTTAAAAGCGAAGTTTTTTTTGTTTTTTTGCGAACCTCGCCGGGTTGCGCAACCATGGGCGCTGCGGCCTGGCTGTACCCTCGCCGAATAGCCCAACCAATCACAGCGGAGCACGCGCGCCGCGCGCTCCTTGGCGTTCCTTGCAGCATTACCAGATGGCGCTTGCCTCCGTGCGTTCGCAGCAGCGGCGGCGCCGGCCGAGCGGGGTCAAGAAAACAAAGGAACCAGAAAGCTCGCCTTCGCGCTTCCGCGTCTGCACGGTAATGAGGAAGTAAACGCTTTTCGCGGATAGAATGGATTCGAGCTGCGCTACGTGCATATGCGCATGCGGCCTCTGAAACCATGATGCGTTCAAGGCGTCCGTGGTACTCGCTAGTAGTGCGCAACTCCGCTTCAATGAAGGCTCGATATAATGTGCGTGCGCCCGCGCTTGTGTGTTAGCGTGCGTGCGTGCTTACACGCGTGCGTGTACTGGTGTTTCGACTCTTCATGCACTCGCACAAAGCTTCGCTGTATACAGATTCCAGCTCGTTGGATCTGCGTCATTTGATGGCGCTGCCAGCGTTGCTACTGTCGTACAAGTTGCCTGTAACGCGGCATTTCGCAGAGGGTAATAAGCAAGCGTACTACGCTTCGCGACGCGCACGGATGTGATTTAAAGATCCTCGCCTCCCAAAAACTATCTTGTGTACAGCTGATTTAATGCTGTCCGGGAAAGCTCACATTGGACTTCGTACCGAGAACAAATGGTGTTTAATAGTCTTCGCTTCCACAAGATCTGAAGGTAGGCGTGCCAGAAATTCCAGAGAAGAACGAATGAGCCATTTACAAATAGTGGCTGAATGCGTATCATTTGTCTCACAGGCCACATAAGCCGAACAATGCAACGCCTTCTCAAATTCCTTATAGTGGCTAGCGCTGGTTTCAGTCAAAATATGGCTCCGACGTTCATTCGAAGGTGTGTTCTAACTCGAAATCAATGTGCGTACAATCACCGCACGACATGTAATTGCCCAGCGGCGCAAAGCTTTAAATATGTGTAGAAACAGCAGCAGAATAATGCCAACTGCGGCTCTTCGGCGCTGAAAAATAAAAATGAACCGACATCATATTAATGCTGACCTTAATGTTTATGGTTAGTAATGTGAACGTATATCTAACTGGTAATCTGACCGTATATCTAACTAGCAAAATATATAATCCACTAGGCGAGTGAGTCTATAGAGCTGACTGTACGCTGACAGAGCGGGCATTGGCAAGTGGTTTGGGAAAAGATAATAGGAGATATGCGGGCACATTGCTAACCTAATGTCAAAAGGAGTTACGCCGACCTTTCACGATATATTTTTTAGCAGTCTAAGATTCGCTGACGTCGGGAAACCTCCTAAGACTACGCATCGTTCCAACTGTTTCGCAATGTGCAGCCGTACCTTTTCGCAGGGTTGTATACGAGACGTTGCGTCGGTATCTGTTCGTGTGTTTATAATGAAATGAAAACTGACAAATAAAGAAAATGAAGATGTTTTCAGCTCCATTCAATACTTTTCGGCCGTTGAACGCCGTTTAAAAGGATTCGATTGGGCTTGTGATATTGCATGAGCTACTTCGCAGGTGTGGCAAATGTGTCGTTGGCTCCCTCACGTTTGCACTTTGACTGCTCCGTACATTACTCACGAGCTTTAAATGAAACATGATTGCATTTTGCCATATTTTAAGAAAGATATTTTTGGAAACTGGAACTATAACCACAGGATTTCTGCTTGTTTAAATACTTGTTTAAAGCTCAACTTCAATTCTGCAATTCTTATATAGGTCCTGTTGTTGAAATTTAGCTTGTTAGAGTTAAGTGCAGTCAAAATGGAGAAAATTGAAGCTCTAAGGCTCTGACTGCTTCATGTCACCTCTACGTAATATTTAAAATTGCTTTAAGAATAAGTGGATACATAAAACGATAACAAAAAAGGCAATTTAACACGAGCACCAAACGGGTAGCAACGCCGCTATGAACTTAACGAGTCCTTTCTGGTCTAGCCATATGTTTATAAGGATGTCAATGAGTGTATAGCGCCCATCTGAACAACAAAAAAAAGCTTTTACTGCTGCTTTTCTTGCTATTTGGAGTACTTTTATTTCGCCACAACAACCCCCCCAAAAAAAGAACGAAAAATATATATTTAACGATTATGAAGTCAATCTTACGTAACAGCGCTGGGCTTTGAATGAATGATTGACTTTATTTCCCAAGAAGTTCAAAAGAATTCTGTGGGGTTGTAGGCAAACGTTGCTCGCACCCAACATAATATAATATAAATAATATAAAAAAGAAATATAGACATCAGTTTGCAAACGTATTCACACAGATCAGACAGAACCGGATAAAACAAGGAAAAAGAAATTGAAGGAAAGAAGATCGTGCTATTTGGTCTACTTTTCTATCCAAAAAATGAACCTCTTACGGCGACATTTATCAGTCTCTTCGTGTCTATTACTTTATCACTCTTGATCAGTCTAAATTTTATCGCTCTTAAGTGGTTTAATGTTTCTCTGCAGCCTCATGAAGGCCAGAGACTCTCGATCATTCTCGAAGCCCTAACGCCATTATTTCTCATGCCTCCCTCGTTATTTTCTATCTGCGACACGCCGCACGATTCTCGGAATCGCCAATGCCAGCTGCTTGAGAAACGCTTGCTGCCAGACAACTGCAACAATTGCGCGCCTCTTCCGTAAACATGCCGCTCGCCGGCTGTCGACGCCTGTCGTCGTTGCCGTCGTCGTGGAATTCTCGCAAAATAAATGGCAAAGGCCTGCAGATGGTGCCTCGGCGCGCTTCCGTTCTTGTTTGCGTATAAATTCGAATGTACAGGCTACACTAGAACCGGCTACCCAAGCACACACATGAGAAATATAAAAGTAAACATTTCCCTACAAATGCGCCCACGCGTACCACAAGAACAGAAAAAAAAAATGTTGGCAGTTTCTCCCGAAGGCGGCGCCATAGCAAGGTTCAGCTTGTTCATATATTCAGCGTTCAGCGTTCTGAGACGCCTTTATAAAGGCGTCTCAGAACGCTGTAGCAGATGAACGCCGCCAGCGGCGTTGCAGGCGTCGCACCTTTCAGTTCCCTTGCCCGCCACAAAGTCCCTTACGCACCTCGAAGGTGCACGAGTTGCGACCAATGGAAAAAATGGCTTCGGCTTAGCTCAGCTAACCCTGGATATGCAAAGCGAACGCTTGGTTTAGTCTGGTTAAGTCTTGGTTTCACTTGGTTAACCTCCGATTTAGATGTAATGATTATGCTTAGGTATACAGTCATCGTTAAGCCAGGTATACGAAGGCTGTACCTAGGTCGGTGGCTAGACATGACTGTGATTAGGCTTGGGTAGACACGCATCGTTCGACAGTGCGACGCCTGTTCTGCCGCAGGGAAAGCGCAAGTGCTAGACATGCAAAGAGACGCCGCGAGCATGGGCAGCGTCGAAGCACGAACGGAGAGGGCGCGAACGCGGTCGCTTCCTCGACGGTGCGACTTCTCCGGCGGCTGCTGCTTATACGGCGCGACCGTACTGCTGAAAACGATCTGCAATGTGCCCAAGTGCCCGCCCGCGCGGGCCTTTCATCTTCGGAGCGATCTCCGATGTTTGCAGAGTGCGCGTAGTAGTGCCTGTATAGCTTCTTATGCGCTGTGCTTTAGACATTTTGTACGCGTTGAAGCGAGAGATGCACGAAGGTCAATTCGCTAGCTGCTGCTGCCGCGATTTCTCACTCCAGCATTTTGACAGAGAGTTTTCATAGAGCGAGATGTGCTCATGTTTACCTGGGCGCGCGTGACAACGTGCTTTTTAATTTAGTTAAAACGCGTTTGCGGGATAGTTGGTTTGAGTTGACGATAGAATGTGTAAGCGCGACTGAACGAGGACGTAGAAAGAAAGAGACATAGTTTGTTGGGGCGGGCCGAATGCAATATTTTTTTTAGCCTTTCAGTTAGGTGTCTCAATTGTCGCGAATAGCCTGTCCATCGTCCATACCAGGACAGTTCCCGACACGGAAATTCCACGGAATATTGATAAATTACGCACAGCACGACGGACATATATAGCTGAAGCCTTTTGCCAGGTCTCCGAAGACAGTTTTTTCAAAAGTTGTCTTGAATAAAAAATGAAGTGAAATGGTAAAGCACCAAACTTGTTCTGCGGATGTTCTGCGTTCGGTTTCTGCCGATGGAAAAAAAAGTTGTCTTTCCCTTTCAACACCCTTCAACACCGAATTGGTGGCTAATTTCACTGTCAGCTACAGCTGATCCCACAGCATCAATAATGTATGGTATTCTCCACTGTGCTTTCCTTGGCTACGTCGTCTATTGGCTCCATGTAGATTCCACCACGAAGCTGCATACGCAGTCCCTCAGAAAAAGAAAAGAACGCGGAAAGGAACGATACATGTGCTCTTTGCACGTGTGGCGTTCAGCACAGCTTGTAGTACACCCACACACATTTCTTCCGCTGGCGAAGCCTTCTGCTGCGTCACCAGACAGCTGCGACTTGCCTTCTGCTGCACTTTTGATCTTCTTTTCTTGTTTACCGCGCACTGTCGCAAGCGATCGCGCCATTTCCATCTCAACTGCGGCCTTTCCGCATGCGGAGCAGCTGCGGCGGGCTTTCGGCATATAGATGCATATTTAGATGCCTGAGGCTACGCTTTTCAGGGCACGTGGCGATGACGACGATTATGATGACGATTTACTAGTAACTCTGATGATGATGATTTACTCTCAAACTTGGCGGTGACAAATCGAGTATCGTATACATCTTTCTGATCTAGCATTTTTCTATACATCTCCTTAATTTTTTTCCCCTTCAAAATCTACCTTCTACCGCTAATGACTGTAAGAAATGCGGTCGTATCAATCTCCTTCCTGCTTTTTCCCCCCACCAATACTCTAAATGTATCTTGCTTATCTCGACTGCTGACCGGTTAACGCTTCCGTCCAGTTTTAACCCAAGCGCTTCTGGAAGCTGTGCGTTACCTATACGGTTCTCACTGGGTGAATCGCTTCGTATTCCATTAGAACGTGTTGAGTGGTCCTCGGATTTTCGCTGCAGCATGCAGACGCCTCATCTAGTTGCAAATATTTGCTCCGGTACGTTTTCGTCCTCAGGCAACAGGCTCGAGCCTCAAATAGCAAGGCACTGCCCTTTGTGGTTGTCAGGCAGATTTTCCCTTCTAATTTCTTTCTTCCCTTTCTTGTCACTCTCCATGGTCGTTTTTGTTTCCACTCTTTGCATCGAATTCACTGTCTTCGTTTCTCTCACTTCATTTTTAATGACCTCCTTGTCTATTCAGATTTTCAATCATCCCGTACTCCGTTGCCAACTTTCTTGACATCTTCATCCATGCTGTGTCCATGCTTTCGACGGACACATACTCCCAAAGAACTTGCTAGATCAACCAACGGCCTTCAGTCCCCAGCAACTGCGGAGCACCTGACCAAGGCGGCGGTCAGACCTGTGAGGCAGCAGAGGGTGCTAAGAATCTCTGGACCCGGACAGACCCTGACCCTGGCAACACTGACCGTGGCAACATTTACCACCCGAGCGCTCCCGAGTGAAGCTAGCTTAGGAAGACTCCTTGAGGAACTATCAGGCATTGTTTGGGATATCATTGGCTTTAGTGAAGTTAGAAGAACTGGTGAGGCTTATGCAGTGCTGACAAATGGCCACGTCCTGTGCTATAGAGGACTTCCATATAAGAAGCAGTACGGAGTAGGATTCCTAATCCATAAGGACGAACCGGGCAACATTGACGAATTCTACAGCATTAATGAGAGGGTAGCAGTAGTCGTAATAAAACTTAATAAAAGGTATGTATTAAAGGTAGTACAAGGTTACGATCCAACGTCCAGTCATGATGATGATGAAGTAGATTAATTTTATGGAGATGTTGAATTAGCGATGAGAAAAGTGTAAACTGAGTGTAGTAATGGGCGACTCCAACGCAAAAGTGGGGGAAAAGCAGGTTGGTGAACAAGCAATTGGAAACTACGGCGTCGATTCTAGGAACGCTAGAGGAGAGATGCTGGTATAATTCGCAGAAAGGAATAAGCTGCGAATGATGAACACATTCTTCAGGAAGCGTAGCAACAAAATATTGACCTTTGAAAAGCCCTAATGGTGAAACAATAAATGAAATTGATTTCATACTTTCCGCCGATCCCAGCATAGTGCAGGATGTTGAAGTGTTAGGTAGTGTAAAGTGCGATGACCGTAGGTTAGTGAGGTCTAGGATTCGCTTCAATTTGAAGAGAGAAAGAATAAAGTTGGTCAAGAAAAACAGGCCAACTTAGACGCAGTAAGGGTAAAAGCAGTCCAATTCAGGCTAGTACTTGCAAACACATATCCACCACATAGCGAACACATAGAGACATGAAGATGACATATAGTTCTGAATGAAACCGTAACTTGGCTGGCTTCAGAAGCAGCAATTGAAGTGGGAGGTAACGCACCAAGGCAACTAATAGGTAACGTCTCCCAAGGAACGAAGGACCTAATAAACGACTAAGAATGAAAGCGTCCAACTCAAGAAATCAGACAGAATTCGCGGAATTGTCAAAACTGATCAACAAGGAGAAGATAAGGGATATCCGAAATTATAACGCAAGAAAGACTGAGGAACAAGTAAAATATGGACGCAGCATGAAATCAGTGAGAAGAAAACTTGGCACAGCACAAGCCAACATGTATGCACTGAAAGATAAGCAGGGTAATATTATCAGCAATTTCGAAGATATAGTAAAAGCAGCTGAACAATTCTATATTGACGTGTAGAATACCCAGAGAAGCTATGATAACTCAATTTGAAGCAGTAATGAACATGTTGCAGAGACTCCTCCTATAACGAGCGATGAGGTCAGAAGGGCCTTGCAAGACATGAAACGGGGAAAAGCGGCAGAAGAAGATGGAATAACAGTCGATTTAATCAAAGATGGATGAGGCATAATGATTGAAGAACTGGCGGCTCTCTACACGAAGTGTCTATCGACTTCAAGAGTCCCAGGAAAGTGGAAGAATGCGACCATTATTCTAATGCACAAAAAGGGGAGATGTTAAAAAATTGAAAAATTGTAGGCCCATTAGCTTACTTCCAGTATTATATAAAACATTCATAAAGATCATCTGCAGTAGAATAGGGGCAACACTGGACTTTAGTCAACCAAGGGAGCAGGCAGGTTTCAGGAAGGGATACTCTACAATGGATCACATCCATGTCATCAATCAGGCAATCGAGAAATCCGCAGAGTACAATCAGCCTCTTTATATGGATTTCATAGATTACGAAAAGGCATTTCATTCAGTAGAGTTACGAGCAGTCATAGAGGCATCACGTTATCAAGGAGCACAGGAGGCTTATGTAAATATCTTGGAAAATATCTAGAGAGAGATTCCACAGCTGCCTTAATTCTCCACAACTAGAAAGATGGTTATAAAAGAAGGGGTCAGACAAGGAGACACAATCTCTCTAATGCTATTCACTGCATGTTTGGAAGAAGTATTCAAGCTATAAACTGGGAAGGCTTAGGAGTAAGGATCAACTGCGAATATCTCAGCAACTTTCGGTTTGTATATGACATTGTCCTTTTCAGCAACAGTGGGGACGAGTTACAACAAATGACTGAGGACCTTAACAGAGAGAGTGTAAGAGTGGGATTGAAGATTAATATGCAGAAATCGAAGCTAATGATAAATAGCTTGGCAAGGGAACAAGAGTTCAGGACCGCCAGTCAGTCTCTAGATTGTGTGTGAAGGAATACGGTCGTGTAATGCGTACGTTAGATAACCGGTCTACCATTATGGTTACAGAATGGGTGCCAAGAGAAGGGAAGTACAGTCGAGGACGGTAGAAGATTAGGTAGGGTGATGTAATTAGGAAATTCACAGGCACTAAATGGAATGGGTTGGCGAAGGACAGGGGTAATTGAAGATCGCAGGGAGAGGCCTTCGTCCTGCAGTGGACATAAACATAGCCTGATGAATGATGATGACACTTATGCACTAGAATTGCCCATTTATTTTCGTTCACGTTCTTGAGTCTTTCTTCAAAACTAATTTTGCGCTCTGGAATTTTTCTCTCTGACTTCAAAAGAAGCTCGGCACATGTCACCCTGCGCTGCCTGATTTGTGGCTTTACCGTGGGCTCCCAAAGCCAAGTGGCCTACCGACCTTTGGTTAACTTCCACATTTTTAAGCATAGAATGGAATTTGCGAATGTTAGCGCTGAGACCATTACTCGTTACGTTTACAGGCATCACCTCATACCTATTGTAGCCCCACAGTGCTCAATGTTTCAATATTGCAGCACTGCGCTTTCCCTTTATTTTCAGATTCTCTTAGTGGTCACTTGAGTCTTCGTTTATGTATAAGCCGAGGTATTTATATTGCTTAACTATGGGTGTGACTTGCTGTTGAATTGACGCCACGCAAGTGTCTATAAATAGCTTTAACTGTCCGCTATTAGCACTGTGTCATCAGCATACATCAGTCCAGGGAGCTTCTGTTTCACCATTTGTCCATTTCGCACGTAGGATAAATCAAACCCAAATTCGCTGTTTTCCATTCATCTTTCTACGCCCTTTACATAAACCGCGAACAACAATGCAGACAGAGGACATCCTCGCTTCAGTCCTTGGTGAATTCCCACCATTTCACGACCTTTTCGACCTTCCCGTACAACTTGTACTCGGTAGTCTCTATATATCTCCATCAGCAACTCCACGAAATCGTCCGGCATGGTTTCGTGCTTAAGAATATCCCATAACAATTCCTTGTCTACATTGTCATAGGCTCCTTTAATATCTAAGAATGCTATCGATAAAGGTCTATTCTGAGCTACTGAAATCTCTTTGCACTGAGTTAGCAAAAACATATTATCCTCTAAACGTCTGCCTCTGCCTGAACCCATTCTGCAGTTCCACCAGTACATCATTTGTTCTCCACCCACTTCGACAGTTCCAATTTTATGGCTTGCATTGTCATTCTGTATATCCCCGGCGTTACTGTAACTAGCCTGTACTATAGCTCGTCTTATCCTTATCGCCTTTGCCTTTGTAGATGAGGTTCATGCTTTCACGCCATCCAACCGGAATTTCCTTCGTTCTATTCACTTGCTCTATGGCATACTCAGCAGTGCGTTGGTCTTTGGACGGAGGTTTTCGATTAGCTTTATTCGGATTTCATCGGGTCCTGCTGCCGCGTTAATAGGGACATTCTGCTTTTGCTCCAATAAAAGCTTTCTATGCTAAATTTTGAACTTCCAGGCTGGATGTGTTAGAGTCTGAACTACGCTTTCTTTCGCGCCGAAGTTATCCTTCATAACGTCTGTAATGTACCGCAGCGCATCGCCTCCTTCGCGGATGTTACCCTCATCGTCCCTTATAGCTATATGCAAATTTTTGATTACAACTTCGAATGCCCTTATATGGTTCCAGAATCCTTATCTCTTTTGCGATGGTTATACAGCCAACGTTCACTTACGCATTTAATTTTCCCTTGCTCGAGCTCATTCGCGACCCCCCCTTTCTTTTCTCGATTTTTTTGGAACTCATTAATATCGCCTCTAATGCAATCAATCAATCAATCAATCAATCAATCAATCAATCAATCAATCAATCAATCAATCAATCAATCAATCACTTATTTTTATCTCTGCTGTCACTACCTGTCCGTCAGTAAGGTACTCCCAGCCACTTCTTTTTGCCTTGCGATGTACCGCTAATCCATAAATCCATAATCCTCCGCTAATGGTCGTCATTTTGCTATTGCAGTAGCGCAATTTGCTGACGCATCCAAACATAATATACTCTTTTGATGTTTTAAAAGAACGTGCATGCTTTCGGTTGGCGCAACTACATAGAGACAAATGAAATGGCTGATTCTGGGTAATGGCGTCAGTGTCCTCACGCAAAACGGGATATACACAGGAAGAACCCAACCACTGGCGCGGGTTTTCGTTGCGTTGTTTTCTTTGCATATGTGTTGCCTTTTGCTCACTATCAAGGTTTAGTAAAGTTGCCAACTGCCCCACCGAGGGAGCCTTCTGGCTTTATTCTAAAACGATGAACATCACTAAGCCTCGTTTCCCTACTCGCGCTGACTGCTTCAGAAAACTGAATATTCCACTCTTCGGCAAACTTCGACAAAGGCATCCCCAGTGAAGTACGTTTCCTGCGAACTAAAAGATAGCACGTTTTTGTCTTGTTCCACCGTTTCGAATACACGGGGTTTTCAGGTTTAAATTTTAAGGAATCTTCAAAAATACCTTGTAGCACATAATTCTAGTCCTTGAGCTGGATTACTCTGAGAGGCGGACATTACTTGCACGAGAAATCGAAACACATTCAGCCAACTTACAAAAATCACCAGTTCGCTTCTTAATTATTTTACGACGCATATGGCGATTTACAAATAGTAGCCGCTGAGTTTTCGAGACGCATTCACTGTAATGAATTTCCAGAATGACAACAGCTTAGAGATATGTGCCACCAAACTCGCCGTAAAAATGCACTGATGTTCCACTTAATTTTTTACAAAACGCTCTTTTATGCATTGGAACACAAAAGTATCTCCCTGCCATCTCAACGCCTATGTAATTCATCCCACACAATACAAATAATATTGTTACGTGTTGATCTCAATATGTCGAAATTGGGTGTCATGCTAGAAATTAATTTCAAGTGTATACGTCTTGCAAACTGACTGGCTAGAATTCATAAATTGAAAAAAGTACCGTAATGTGATTATTTACGCAATTAATTACTGCATTTTTGTGAATTATTTGAATGTGTTGCAATTTCTCATGCTAATAATGTCAGCATCTTCGAATAACCAAGCACAAGGGCAAGAACTGTATTATCTGCCACAAGCGATCTTCCAAAATTCCGTAATACTTAAAGGGACACTAAAGTGAAAAATGATTTCTTCTGCATCAGTAAATTACCGTTCTACAACACGAAAAACACCACTCTTACAACGATAAGACGTTTGGTAAACCAGAAAAAGCGCAAGAACGAAATACGGGTGGCGACACCTACTTGAGTTCCCGCACCTGGGAGCTGTGACGTCTTGGATTTTGATGGCATCTCCTAGGGCCTACTAATTATATTTAGCGGTACAGATTGACTACAGTGTGTTCTAAAGGAACCAAATATTAAACATGGCAAATTTCGGGAACCTTTATTCAGCCAACGCGGCCCAAATGCGAAAACATACTTTGGAATCCCTGACGTCACGCTGACGTACCGGCGCTGGGGTTTCGGCGCGAAATTCAAATACTGATACTTGGACCCTCATTTTTCTCATCTGATAATCGAACTATTTTTTTTAATGACTGCCTACAGGGTTCTCAAACAATGCTTCATTAGTCTAAACTGGTTTATTGTTCCGCTTTAGTGTCCCTTTAAAAATGAGCACGCCATACATACAGAGTAAAGCTTCAGAAGCGTAAAATACCGATATCTGGATTATAATCATAGCATAGTTTAGAGATACCGCTAACGGCTAGACTACTTGGCTGACCTTGTCTTGCACAGGAAAATACAGTCTAACGACAAGAACAAGTGCTCGACCCACGTGTTCCGTATTTGAGTGCATTTTGGTGCCTTATTCTTGTAATCGCCACGGTGAAAGTTCACTCCGCTTGTGGCCGAGATATAGTGAACTTCCTCCATCACGGAGCTGGCGAGCACTCTCCGAATTGGAGTCAGACGTGGCACATGCAGTTATCCTAGCAAAAAGAAAAAAAAAAGCCGCCAGCACATCCGTTGTTCTCGGGGCAAGGTGATGTAACTTCGTGTGGTCGTATATACACCACCAGCTTCGTGCATTGGTCGCGAAGAGCTGTAGTGCCTTCCAACCGCTGCTAATTTGCGACGAGCTCCTTCGACGCGTTCACTCGTCTGTTGCGTTCGTTTCGCCAGCAGACCGGAGCGCCGGCCACGCCGGAGGCCACGGCTACGGACCTGGACTCGGCGGAGCGGGCGCGGGCGGCGGCGTTGGAGTAGCGGGAGGAACCGTTCCCGGTTTCGGCACCGGAGGCGGCGGCTACGGTCCTCCGCCACCGTCTCCCGGCTTCGGCGGCCACGTCGGCTCCGGCGGCCCGGGCGGCTACCACCAGGGCTGGCACGGCATACACGGTACCCACCGGGGCTACCCGTCGCCCGGCGTAGCCGGCGGTGGCGGCTACGACCCGCCCAGCTACCCCCACGGCCGCTGGCCTCCGACCAGCTATCACCCACTCCCGGGCCGCGGTTCCTCGATCGGCTCGGCGAGCGGTGGCTACGGGGCGTCCTCGGGAGGCTACGGTTCCGGAGTCTACTCCACGGGTAGCTACGGCGGCTACGGAAGCGGGTCTTGGAGCAGCGGCGGCGGCGGTAGTGGTGGTGGTTACGGCGGCAGTTCCGTCGCCGGAGGGTTTTCGGGAGGCGGTTATGGAAGCGCCGGCTACGGCGCCAGTCCCTACGGCGGAGCTCCCGGCGGAGCTGCCGCGGGAGCGGGCGGCGTGGTGCCGCCGATCCACGGCGGAGCGGGGACGTTTCCCGCCCACCCGCCGCCTCCCCCGCCTCCCCACGTGCCCCACCAACCGCTCCCTCCCGTGGCGGGACCGGGAGGCCCACCGCCGCCACCGTTTGCGCCGCCGCTTCCGCCAGGTTTGGCGGAGAAGTGTAAGTTCTCGTCGGCCGTGTTCCGGCGGGTGGGCTACGGAACGCGGCTCAAGAGCTTCTACGTCAGGCGGGTGGTGCGCACCGAGCGGCTCGAAGAGTGCGAGCAGGCCTGCTCCGAAGCGCAGGACATCCACTGCAAGTCCTTCAACTTCAGGTGAGGACCGGAATGCAGCGCCGGCAGCGTCTTGTTCAAGCGGAAGTACTTTGGCTGTCCCGACTTTAACTCCACATTGAGAGCTTTCGTGCACCGCAATGAGTCACGTTTTCTCTGCTTGTACACAATATGAATCGACAACGTACTTCAACGGTCTCGGGAACGAAATGAGATGTTGGGCAACCAGTCTCTTCCGCAGAAAGGGAGAAATATGAAGGTTCATTAAAGGCAGGCAGGTTGATGGAGTTGCGAGCAGTCCCTTTGGCCTTGGGAGTGCAGCACGTCTCTTAGAATGTCTCGAAGTGAGCTGATTGTGATGATGCCATGCGTTTTTTTTTTATTTCGTGTAAAAGCACATACAAGTACAGGATATATAACGTCTCTGTAACAGCGGTTTTGCTTGGGCGAGATGTTCCTAAAGTTCGCAGACATGTAATAAAGTGCACTGCTTTAAGAAGCGACCAAAATTGTGGATCTTTGGGCATGTAGTTCGAACCGATGATTATGGCGTGCGGAACGTCGCTTTTCCTATGGAACGAAGCCGCCAAAACGAATTGAATTTTACTAAATCAAAGCACTTTTAGACTCCAGCTTTTAAAATAAGTGCGGCCGTGTCTTTTGTGCATTATATGAACAACGTAGCGGTTTGGCCTGGTTGGTGTAAAACGATTGGGGATTTCCTAGCGCCAGAAAGCGGAGGAACGTCTGGGGACGAGAACATGAAAACAGTTGGAGGAATTCGTTGAGCTCTTGTTACTCTCCACGGAACTTCAGCCTGGTGATCCACGATGGTAATTTCACAGCGCCGAAACTAAACAGGCACTTCCGATATATCTGGCGCTAGGAAACACCGCACTGGCTGCACCTGTACCGCGTTCCTGCTTCGCGCTGCGTCACTGTACACATGTTTCAGGGCATTCTTCCCGGACAACTGTGAGCTCAGCGACTACGACTCCCGCCAGCTGCAGCTCAGCAACCCCGCCCACTTCGACCAGAGCACGCAGTTCGACTACTACGAACGCGACGACCTCGGACACGGCCCAGGTGCAGCGGGAGGCGACTGCTTGGACGGCAAGTGTCTCCAAATCAGTTACTATCATCGGTGCCAACCTAAGAATTACAAAGAAACCCCGCCCACAAAAACTCAGTGCACCTGCTGTTCACCTCTGAAAGATATCTGAATCAGTTGGAGTCCGCTCACAGCTTAATGACCTTGCTCGGCTAATACAAATACTAGGCTGATTACAAAATAAAAGGCTAGTTGTTTTGAATTCAAACATTACCTTCACGAGCAGTGACATCAGGATGCTCTAAAATATATGCCCACACAAGTGACCTTGAAACAGTGACACAAAGGCCTATCTGTACGGAGAGAAAACAGAACGGTGATGGTTTGAGCTAGCATGTCCCCTGTCCCGCTTCGCGCTGTACCACACAGAGAGCACTTGTTTCAAACACGCGAAACCGCTTGAAAGTGCTGCCAGCTGTAGGGATTTTAAGCAGTGTTTAGTGAAGTAATTTGTTGAAATCTAGGAAAATTTCGCGCTAGGGCACTGAAGTGGAGAAAATGGTGACGTGACGCCGCATTTTGATTTACAGTCAAGGCGAACTACCTGGCATTAGCATGCGAGCTTTTGAATTAGCATATTGGTTTTGATTGTACAGCAGCGCGCTCAACACATGTCGCCCAGTGAACGACGAAGTGTGGGTGCCCAGAGCCCTCTAACGAAGTACTGCTTCTATGTTTATGACGCTCATGCCGCTGCAGCTGGGCTTTCGATGTATGTGCATTCCAAATGAAGTATTTATCTGCAACCGGCGAAACAAACGTGCGCTTCAACGACCAACGAACCAGCACGAGCAAATCTAATAAACAGCCGTTACGCACGCCTATACTAAGATCTAAAATTTACCGGGGATCGCCCATAGGCAGAGAAACCATAGACACCATCCTAGTGGTCATGTGTCTGGTTCAGTTTTGCTTTGAGGGAAACTAAACATTAGTCGCGCATCTTCGTGCTTGGCTGCAATTGACGCGTAAGCGCATTGTTGTGGTGGTGTGGTGGTGGTCAGCAGACGGCAGCAAAAAAAAAAATAAAAAACTATTCACATCTTTTACACTGTTTTCGGGAATTGACACACTGTATTGATACTCGTACATTCTGTAAAGGACGTCAGGCGCCTACCTTCCTTACAAGTTGAATAAAGTTCCGTGTAATATTGGCACTTTGTTCTAAGTGCAAAACAACTTTGCACAACAACAAAGTGAATACGTGCTGACGTTTTCCGTGAGCATGACTTCAAACAGGAGCCTGCCTTGCTAGCGCAACTTGCACTGCGACATCATTTCAGCTTGAGTCCAGTGACATCATTATTTGAATGTTTTATAACGAGCCCACATAGAGATAAATTTAAGCTATAAAATTTGCAGATCATTTGCATAACACAAGCAAAAATTTATACACAGAAATGATAGTGACAAGCTACAGAACCATATTTTGCAACCATTTAAGGAAATCCAGGGCATTTTTTAATCCGAGTTAGGGGTAAGCTGGCTTCCGGGGTTGGCAGCACTGCCGCTTGATGTCAGGTAAATAAATAAGCGAATCTAACTGGCTAGCGCATCTATTCAGATTTTGTTTTAGCTGAACAGTGTGCATATACCCTTGTAATTGTTAGGTTGTCAGCTACTATAGATTAGAGAGACCAGTCTAAGGCGTTAAGGAGTTCCGAGCGGCACAGCTAGCGGTATACGGGACCAACATCGAAAATAACGGTTAGGTAGCTATCCTTTGGCTTTGAAAAAGCCTTCCTCTAAATGACAGCCCCTAAACTAACGCTCTTGAGTGCAGTTTGATGCTAAGTGAGAGGTAGATAGAAAAGAAGTACGCTATTTCGTGCTCCAGAATTTTTGTTGAAGCTCAAGATCATATGTACAGAGCTCTGCTGTCATCCTTGGTTGGATAACTAGAATCCTACAAGGGGACGCTACGTTCACTCCTTGGTTCTATGACCTGTGGTTCGTCGATGGAATTAGCCCGGTACTGCCGATCCCGAAGCTGTGAAGCCGCGGTCGGCCACCCGCGGTGGGTAGGTGGTGGCGGGGTGTGGGGCGGATGGATGTACAAAGTCGAGGAGAAGAGATGGGGACATACAGAAGATGACGGTTTACGCGGGGTAGTCCACCATGATAGGGCGGTATTATTGGGCGATCACTTTAGGACATTTCACGAGACTATATCGCCGTCGGCGTAAGGCCTGTTTCGGCCACAGCTGTCTTGGCACTGTGCCAACTGTGCCAAGACAGCGCGGCAGGAACGCCGTCGCTCATGAACGCCGAAGCGCCCGGTGATAGTCTCGGGAAATCTCGCGGATGTGAAGGGTCTCCGACAGTGATCGCCTGAGCGGACCTTTTGTGACCGAATCAACGGACCTTTTGTGATGATATTTCTAAGCTAAGTTTAAGGAGTGAATGCTTTACCACTTTGCGATGCAGCCGACCTTGCCTTGCTCTCTAAGCAAGAGACTCATAGCGATGAATCAATCGTTTCGAATCGCAGTAAGCCAGACATGCACGCCGGATGGGATGGAGTTTTCCCTGAGAACCGTGGACGGCTTCTACGGTCGGATATACACGTACGGTTTCTACGACTCATGCTTCTATGACGGGAACGGAGGAAGCGTCAACGTGCTGAGGATAAGCCGGGCCAATGGGTTTCCCCGTTGCGGCACCCAGCAGGTGAGATGCAGGCGGGATTACTGCGAATAAACTTGGTGTGTCTGTGCGCGCGTCATGTGGGGAGATAGGCGGAGTCAGATTTTCAAATGTGTCTTGGGATGCATGTGCCTGTGTGCGTACAGCGCGTTTGCTCGCACTGAGCGGCAAGATTTTACGCCTTGTGTGTGGAACAATTCAGCCTCATGTGGGATGCTGGCTACTCATTTTCGCTTTGTCAGACTTAAACGGGCTGAAACAAACAACCAGAGCGTACTAAATTTTCTGGCGGGTACTGGCGTGAGGTGCTTCATTTTGCATCACTGTAGGAGTGAACATTGTAACATTGCCCATAAGAACACGCCTCATTTCAAGCAAGTCTGTCAAGACCCAACGCCTCCATACTAATTACAACTGACGAAAGTAGAGCGGCGTATTTCTTTGTGTTTATCAGGTTCCCGTTCGGTCAACTAAGCCAAATATTCATCACATTTTCAGTATGGCGACGTGATGACTAACATAGTCGTGGTCCAGTTTAACGACTACGTGCAGACAAGCAGGGACAAGAAATACAATCTCACGTGCTACTTTTCGGGACCTGGCGAAGCCGTTGTGACTTCTAACTACCTGGACACAAGGACGGACGGGTAAGTGCCGTGTTCTTCTCCTTCAGCCCATATTTCAGACTGCAGGATGTTCGGCATATATATATATATATATATATATATATATATATATATATATATATATATATATATATATATATATATATATATTTCACAGCAACAGTTGTTTTCGACCTAATGAAGATTGAGCGCTCCTCTTGTATAGCGGCTTGCGCTTGCGTCACGCTACTGTAAGGGCTAATGCATTTTTGACTGGGAATAGCTTAGCATCACTGGCAAGTACACAATTTTCGCAGTTATAATTTCGTAGAAAAAAAAACGAAACCATGGCGGAATTTTCAAAACATCGCCGAACGCTCGCGTATGTGCTAACGGTGTGATTCTATTGCGGAATTTTCGCGACGTATCAAACTGCATGAGCGCGTGCGTTCACGACATTTAAAGTATGGCATTTTGTCGCTTACACCACGTGAAATGCACTTTCGGCAAGAAGGCAGGCACTACTAGCTGCCCACGACACGTTCTTTGTCAAAACAGCACATGTGCGAAAAGTGATTGATAGCGGAATTCCCAAGGCGTACACGAAATTGCCAGCGCGGTCAGGAGATTAATGCGGCATCTGGTAAAGTTATCAGGCCCAAATACTATACCTAGCATTAACGAGAAAGTACGATGTCTCTGAAGGAAGTTTAATATGAACTTGCGGCGGACAAAGCACCGTTGCCTGAGCACGTTCTCTCCCTTCCCTACTCCTCTTTTTCCCCTCCGCTCCTTTTCACTCACTATCCACCTCTCATTATCTTCACTCTCCCTCCTATCGGTGACTCGCTATTCGTTTTAGATGGACCATGTTTACGTTATAGAAGTCAGGAGTTGTAGCCTTTCTGGTGGAAGTTGCCGGGCAGTCCGCTCTTTGATCGCTTTATGTTTGAAAACCTGTAATGACCGTAATAACTCGTATTCTCTATATCGGTCGCAGCCGGTACCCGACGCAAATAGAGCATCTACCGGCCCAGAACATCCTGACCTCGAACGTCCAGCTGCGCATCCTGTACCGGGGCACTCCAACAACCACCATCGCCGTAGGGGACTTGCTGACATTCAGGCTAGAGGCAAGGGGAAAGTGTAAGTGCAGCTCAAAATGCATGCGACCGACGTACTGTGAGTTTAACACACGGTTTTGCGTGCTATCTTCGCAGACCAATTCGATTTCTACAGCGACATCTTTGCCACTAACGTGATTGCCAAGGACCCCTACTCCGGAAGACAGGTGCATCTCATCGATTCCAGAGGGTACGTATATGGGTGGCATGGTAGTCTCAACTGCACATTTCTTTGCTCTTAATGGAGGCTAATGTACGATAGCGGTGATTTACATGCTTGGCTCACAGTCATTCACTATGCTCCCTAAACTCGCAGGCCTGAACTGGACTCGTCCTAAAAGATTGCACCGATATTGTCAAAGTACCATTGCTACTTGTTCAAAGCACATTTTGCTGTTCTAAAACGAGTCATGTCGGCTCGACCCATCGATAACGGCGGCCGGGATCCGGCATTGGTCAGGGAATATTCCCTGAGGAAGGCTGGATCGACCGCGGCTGAAACATAGGAAATAAGATATCGTCTTTTTTTTTTTTTTACAGCGAAACTGTAAAGGTTAGGGTTCCGCATATTTCTCGTGTGCGTAAACCAAGTTTTCATCGCCAGCAATGGCTCATACCTCCCTAAGCAAGCAAAAATGAAATGCTTCATCCACCTCGTAATGCACACGGTACAAGCACTCAGCAAAGTGACGCGAACAGTGCGTACATCCATTGGAGTCACACATACAACGAACAGAACAGCGTACGGTTCAATGAAGAACAAGCTCAAAACAGACATCTATCATCATCATCAGCAATTGCTCATGCTTCGTAAGCAAGCAAAAAAATGTAATCGCTCATGCCCCCGTAAGACAGAAGCTACAAGCGCTCAGCAAGCAAGGCTACAGGCACTCCACAAACTTACAAAAGTTTAATATCTTGCGTCCAAACAGAACGCGTATCACTTATTACGCTGTAAGAACAGATACTACACTTTGACCAGCGTCGGCCAAAGTTCGCGGTGCCCTCTCTTTGTCGGCGTTCCGAGCGCTTGCCTATCTGCTTCCGCTTTCTCGTAGTGGTGGTCCCGTCGAAACATCACGCGTTTATAGTTTTCGCCGATCCCATGCGAATGTATACAAAAATCACGGTAAATGAGTTCGTAGCTTTGTTCAAAATTCTGTGCCACCGCTGTGTCAAGTGAAAAGCTTCGCTGGTCATCCACCTTAAAGGGTGGAATGGCTCATGATTTTATTGATTTTGGGTCCTTTGTCCTCAACCTACTAGTGCCTCTACAACTACCGGATCCCGGCAGACTCTCATATATATATATATATATATATATATATATATATATATATATATATATATATATATATATATATATATATATATATATATATATATATCTGTACGTGTGTTGAAAGTCCCTGATGTTTTTCTTACTCAATGTTCCTATTAAATATAATATGTGAACCATACCCCCGTTTTTAATGAGAACATGACATAGAATAGGCGAAGTAAGAAAAAAAATTGGACATTTTAGACGTTTTTCTACGAAGAGAACTTGGGGGGGGGGGGTTAAACCATTAAGCCGCTGAATTCGACGTCTTGTGCCATTTAACTAGCAATAGATAAATTATAGCGCGATTGGCTTTTTCTTTTTGTTGATTTATCTGTTCCTTCATTTCGCAGTGACATCCAACCGAGCTTTAAAAGAAATTGAAAGAAAATTCGGCACAACGAGAGTGGCAAATGTTTTTGTGGCTATGACCATTTAAGGAGGACAAAGTCGGAAACGCTGTGTGTGTGACGCTTCGTAACGCATAGAAAAGTATTGCGCCAGAAACTCAATGAGCAAACACACTGCCGAGGAACATGTCCGAGCGTTTCGCGTAGAGTGTTCTTCATGTCCGGAGTGCGGCCGATGTAGTAAAGAGAGAAATAAATAAATAGAGAAGCAAAGAAAGAAAGAAAGAAAGAATTGTTGCACTAACGATACCGGTGATGATCGTCAAAGTAAGCGAACAGCTTATGCGAACCGCAGAAATGAAACAGACAAACTGGCATTACTGCAGAAGCGTGTAGCTGACGCACATAACTGTGTTTGATGATGCTGGCGCAATTTGCCGTGGCGACAGCGACACAGCATGACACCGACGGCACGACAGCGAGCCGACGACAACAACAGCTGCGTCAACGCGACGATATTGGTGCGACGACGACAGAGATGGTGACAGCGCGACGACGGCAGCACAACGACAACGAAATGACGACAGCGTGACTACGATGACACAACAACGGCTGCACACCTGCGCTTTGTTCTGCTCTCGTTCCCTCTACAAAGAGATCAGACACTCCTCTGACCATTCGCTTTAATAACAGGCAAACCCTAGGCACTGTGGAAGTCGGTCTACATATGGGAAGCTGCAGTGGGCCGGCAAAACAAAACAGCGCATCTCCGGGAAGTGTGCAGCAGACTTTGGCGACGAACGCTCCCGGCAGTCGCCGGCCCAGGCGGCGGAGAAACGCGACACAGCGCCAGCAAGAACCATGGCGTCTTGAGATGCCTGAAAAATCTCGCGCGACGGCGCGCGCTTCTCAGACAACACGCATCGTGCAGTTCTGTCGCTCGAGAACTCTCGCGCCTTTGCATCGGCTGAGAAAGTGCGGCCGCCGGCCAAGAAAACGGACGCAAGAGCAGACGAAAGCTAATCGCTTTAAAGGCTTTTTCACTGCCTCCGAGTTTCACCACTTTGTAAAGTAAAGCAAGTTCGCTTGAAAGGCAGCATCGCCTTCGTTGCGTACTTTGTTCCATGGCGCGTATTATAGTACACACTCCCGTCTCTACGCACCCGTATTCTCACACGATCCTGGACTCGAAGCTTTTCCTCTGCTTCACCGGGTTGGGCACAGCGCCGCCCCTCGGCTGAAAAACACACTACTTCTCTTAAGAATTGCAATGCGGCGCAAATGAAGCGCAGCGACCACTTCTGTCGAAGCGCGGCGCTGCCGTCTGCTTTCTTCAGTCGCGGCGGGGTGTCGAGTGCAGGGATGTTCCAGCATACGGCGTACTAGGTATTCATTGGTGGCGACGGCTGGCTCTACTCGCAGGTGCCCCGTCGACCTGTACGTGTTTCCCGAGCTTCACAAAGCTCCAGACGGCGCTTTGGAAGCCGAGTTCTACGCCTTCAAGATACCGGACTCAAACCTGCTCGTTTTCCAGGCGACAGTGCGAACATGTCGCGGTCCTTGCGAGCCGGTAAGATTTCCCGATGCCCTTATTTGCTACGCGTAGCCGCGGGTGGGGCCGAAATACATAAGTAAGAAATCCAGTTATTGCGTAAGTGAGAAATTCCGGACACTGCCAAATTCCGCTATATCGTCGAATTCCACTGTGCGTTGACGTTTGGGCAAATCAGAGACGGCATAGCGACCTTGTGAGCCAATCAGAGCAGACAAGATGGCGAAATTGACGGCGTCTGATATCCGCCGGAGAGGTTGATATATATTCTTTATGCAGGTGGTTTGAAAAGGGGAACGCGGGTGTAGGAATATACAATTATCCGCATGCAATTTTCAGTTTTATGTCTCTATACAAGTTCTGTCTTGAAACTGCCCAATAACCTTGTGCTGCGATGCCACCCAACAGGGATCGAGTTTCATATTTTGCGTACGCAGAGCGCCACGCCCGGACTGCGTCCTTTTGTACCCCTTTGGGGTTCTTTCGTATAACTTTTTGAGTTCTCTCCTAGACCATGTGGTTTGCTTACCATAACTATATGTGTACGCAAAATGTGAAACCACTTAACAGCAGGCTTTTCGCTGGCGAGGCCACGAGATTGTGAATTAAGACACCGCGCATCGGTAAATTAAATTATGGGGTTTTACGCGCCAAAACCACTTCCTGATTATGAGGCACGCCGTAGTGGAGGACTCCGGAAATTTCGACCACCTGGGGTTCTCTAACGTGCACCTAAACCTAAGTACGCGGGTGTTTATCGCATTTCGCCCCCGTCCAAATGCGGCCGCCGTGGTCGGCATTCGATCCCGCGACCTCAGCAGCCCAACACCAACAACGCGCGCCGTACCTTCGCCAGGTGATCTGCAGCGACCGCGGCCGGCCCGGCACGTTCCCGTCCTGGGGACGCCGGAGGCGTTCCGTGCCCGAGCAGCAGCCAGCTGCGCCGGCCGCCGTCGCGCTGCCCGTGATGAAGATGAGCAACGCCACCAAGCCGGCGGCAACAGTCACGACTGACGGGGCCGGCCAGTCTCCGAAGCCCGCGAAGAACGCCACCAGGGCCGCGAACTCGAGCGAGGAGGAAGCCGAGGAGGTGCACGAGCTGCTGCACGTGTACCTGTCGCGTGCCGACATTCCGCACGACGGCCCGTCTGCGCGTGAGTATCGAGCGACCTGTGGCGTAGAGAGAAAATTAGAGAGTTTTAGATTGAGGGGACGCGATGGCGTTGGGGCCCGCTTGCGATTGCGTCCCCCTTGACCTAATACTCTCTAAGTTTACGTAAGGAGGTAGAGTGCCGCCATCGTGCGTAGTTAATGGGACACTCTATAGCGGTCCGCTAACCATTTAATTCGCTTTAGAAACACTGAAGCGGTTTCGATCGGTAACATATCCTTTCGAAACTCTACTTCCGCTAATTTCGCGGCGACATTAGGAGAGAAAATGAAGGACAAAGCATCTTTTTAAATAAAGGAGTAACGTATACTGCGCAAAATACAAGAGAAAGAAGGCGGAGAGGAAGGTAGGACGCGAGCGCAGATCTTCTTCCTTTTTATTTGCGTTTTGTCCTATTGTACTTTCCGCCCTTTCTTTATTGCGTTTTTTTTTCTTTGTGCAGTATACATTACTTGTTCAGTATTAAACAACTAGTTCGCAACAGAGCAATTCTGCAACATAAATTCTAAAAAAAAAATTCTTGCCGAAACCACAGTGCCGATACGACAGTGTGACGTCGCGGACTGCGAAGTAACGCCAACTGAAAGAACATTTTGTTGTAAAAAAATATATATTACATTCTGAGCGTCACGTTTCAATACCACGGTCTGGTTATGATGGCGAGGCACGCCTTAGTGGGGGACTCCGGATTAATTATGACCACCTGGAGTTCTAAATCTATCTGTATGAGGGTTTTCGCTCTTCGTCTCCATCGAAGTGCGGCCGCAACCGCTTCCGGGATTGAATCCGCGACCTCTCGCTCTTAGCAGCGCCATGCAATAGTCACTAAGTCGCGGGTAATACCGTGTGTTTCAGCGAACACTTTCAATTTTTTTTTATATTGCCTGTGGCATATCGCACAACTCTAGTACATGAGCTGGTGTACTCGAAGACGCGGACATTACTTTCACAAAAAAAGTTTGAAATCCCTGATCGACTAATTAACAAAAAACTCATTAATGACATGTTTAACTAATTACCTTATGGCACGTAATGGAATTTACAAATTCTAGCCGGGAAGTTCGCAAGGCGGATCCACTTGGAACGAATTCTCAGGATGACACCATTAGTTTCGAGATATTAATTCCCTAACTTTGTGAAAGAATGCATTGGCGTTCCAGTTACTTTTGTGCTTCTAATCCATAAAACGACGTTTTGTTAAGAAAGTAAGTGGAACGACAGTGCATTTACAGCACGGTTAACCGCGTATATTTCGTTAATGGTGTCATCCACACACTTCTCTTCAAGTGGATGGGGCTCACAGCCTAGCCCTGAACAACTGCACGACGATAACCAAGTGCTCACAGTCGGATATGGCAGCTGCCAGTAATTTTGCTGTTGATGTCACTCAATTCAATAATTATTTGGAATTAGCTAATTGTTTAATTACTGCTCTGAATGCCATGGTGCAAATGAAAATTTTTTTGGAAATTGAAAGAAACTTAGAGATGGCATGTTTTCAGCCATGTATTCTTGCTCGTTTATTTTTCCGGCTGATGAAAAAAGCCCGAGAAATAATGAAAAATATCACGTGACTAGCCGTCCGCCCGCATAAAATACACACATTGCGCTGTGTGTGTAACTCCATTCCTTGCTTTTGTCCGTGTGTGTTACGCGCAACGTTACACGTACTAATTGTGCACCAACAGGCCCAAGGAGCAACCTTAGTCAATTCGCAGGCGACACAGTGTTGCTCTGCCTATGCCGAGCTTACCACCTCAGCTGTTGGCAGCGTGAGGGCGAATGGTCAACGTGAAAAATTAGGTTATCGACGATCCCGCTCAGTGCCTTTCTATGCCTTTTATTCTTTTCCGTTCTCGCGACAGTGTACAAGAAGCCGACAGTGTGCGTCGCCCAGTCCGGCTACTACGCCCTGGTGGTGGTACTCGCTATTCTCATCTGCGCCCTCGTGGGGGTTGCCATGGGAGCCACGTTCTATGTCCGAAGGGTCAAGCTGCAGGTCAGTGCTCTCTCTGCCAGCTATGCTCAATAAGGTCCTTTGACCTTGAGCATGAGATTCACAGTACTGCTTAAATGGCCTGTTGAACGCCTTCCCCCCCGCGACACATATTTGATCAACCCTTGGTGGATTGCTGCTGCGCAAGAGCAAGAATTTTGAGTAAGACATGACGATTTACTTCCCCCTTATGCTTTCTTTGGCATTATTGTCCGTCACATCGTATGGCCGTGACTAACAAAGAATCGACTTCATCCAGTAAGTACTACCGTTTCATCCATCGTGCCTCTTGCCCCGTTGATGCCGTCCTAACCAGGAGTTATATTACAAAGCTGACCGGGGAAAGTGACGCTGACTGCACGCTTGCTAAAGCCACCGGTCTAAAACGGTGTGCTGCGAAGCGAGACATCACGTGTCATTCTTGACTGTCTGGCCAGTCACTGCAAATCTTGTAAGGCCATGTTGATATGACAACTACACGATGTTTTCTTTCTGTCTGTCTTCTTTCCGGCCACAGGTGAAGGAGGGACAGGCCGGAATGACTTCGCCCAGTCCTTGCAGTATGTACGTGTCCCAGTTCCAGCCGGCTCCTCCGGTCTCCAAGTTCGAGGACCCGAGCGAACCGATTTACACGGACCCGTCGCTGTTCGAGAGGTCCCGGTCTCTGCGAAGCCTGACCGTGTCGCACGTCGGCAAGCTGAAAGGCGACTTTGACTGAACGACGCGGGCGGCATTTGACCGGTGTGAACGGGCTGCCTGAACACGGCAGCTTAGTCCGAGCGAACTGAGCGACGAAGGAACGCAATTGAAAACGAACAATTCAGGATTGTGTTCTGGTAGAACTGTCTTCTTCTGCAACGCGCAAAATACCATACCAGAAGTAAGGAGGTGTATATTAAGAGAATTTCAGTCGTCCCTGCTTTATTGTTAATGTACAGAGTAATATAAGTATACATATATGCAAATGAACTGGCTAAAAAAATAATCATGGGTGGAATACTGTGACACGGTTCCCTCTGCACAAGTTCAGTTTGCTTCACACAGTGTTGCATAGAAAACACGCACTTTCTTTTGCTCTGTTTTGTCCAGGCGATAGCAATACAAAAGATAATTCTGTTTATTGATCGAATCACAGTGGAGAAATACTCCGAAGCATTCATTCTTATCTCGGTGCTCCATTACCAACGTAGATTCGTCGTCCCATTACTTGAATATTCGACATTTTCTTGAGTGAATAACGGGCGGCATGAACATGTATCTCAAGTTATTGCACTCTAGACCACTCCTGTGAAAGTATATTGAAGTCTCTCGTGGCTATCAGCGGTTCAGCCACTGGCGTCATTGCACAGATATCGCAGTGTGCGGCAACCGAGGAGATGTACAAGTGTTGCTCCCGGCGATTGTTTCTTCTTCAATATTCGTTTGTGTTTGTCTGCACCGCGAAATGTGTTATAGAGGCGTAAGTTAAATGTGCACGCGAAGCCAGCGGTGAAGCTTCTGTGTAGCAAGGCGCGCTCAATGTCACGTGACTATATTTTCGCGCCTCGGGCAGGACTTGTGCATAGTCGCCTTCTGGCTGTTGGATTCGCGTGCAAAACTGTGTTTCCTTAATTTCCGTAGTTTTTCATGTTCTTGCTTCGACTTTTCGGATTAGATGCCGAGCATAAACAGCTGCTGCAAAAATATGTGTGAGTGACAACCACTGCATTGCAACGCGCATGCACTTAAATCTGTCATGCCGCAAGGGATAACCAATGCCTCCTCGACACAAATATCTTCAATCTTCCTGTTGTGCTGAGCGAAGTTCGCCGGGGACTGGGCGTTTAGCTGGGATACTGGCGACTTATGCTATTTTTTTGCCAAGCCTTTCATAAGCGTGCTTGGTGTGCGAAGCAGTACGTACTTCCACTCCTATTCCATTTGCTATACTCGTGACAGTTGCGAGAGTAAAGGACTTGACGGCGGCGGTTCGGTACCGCGTCTATGGGGAGTCAGCGGTGGTGCGGAGGCGCTACAGCAGTTACGTGCACTGAAATAGGCTGAAACCCTCCGGTAGTGATGCGACAAGAATGGCACGAAATTCTGCACGGTACCACTTCGCGCGCATAGGAGCGCATGCGCTGCCACGTGCAAGCGCGCTGGCGCCCAGTCAGGTTGGAAGATGGACACGTGCGCCTCGAGACGAGATGTGAATTCGCCAGCGCAAGATGGCAGCACGTGCTACTGAAAACTACTTCCTCCGATCGCCAGGGTGTGTATTACGGCGCTGATGTCGGCACGCAAAGCTTGAGCTCTGGCTGTTGATATTATATTCTGACTATCTCACTAATTATGTTAAACTTCCGGCGCGGAAGGAATTCGATAACGTATGCGCACTCGAGAAAGCGCCTCGTGACTCAACAGATAGAACGAGATGGGAAGGTGGGCGTGAGGTGCGGACGTAAACGATCGACGCACGCGGCCTTTGATTATGCATGGGCGAGTCGTTTGTACGCGCGATAAGATAGCTCGTTCAAGTGGCACGTCCGTTCGTCCGGTTTTGACCTTTATTCGTGGCACAGTTTTCTGAATACGTTTCGTCCGTTCGAAACGCGAAGAGCACAATGTGCCGCGCGAAGCAAAACTGAGTGCGACGACAGCGTTTCGATTGTTTTTCACCGATGTCTTAAACGCAATCAGCGCCGTCTCTCATTACGTGCATCAATGTTTAACCTCCGCTATTGTCAAACCATCCAATTTCTATCGAGCTGGATTTCCAAAGAAACTGAAGAAGCAACTTATGTGTTTTGGCTTACTTGTGTTCTGTAAATAACTTATGCGAGCGACGCATTGACACCGGCGACCTCTGAGGGCATTTTATCAGCGTGGTTCCAGGCGAACGGACGACAATTTTGACAGAAGTTGCGACCGAAAGAAGCCCTGCGCGTACCCCAACAAGGGCTTGAAGCAGTTCGCTCTGAACAGTATGTAGTTCTAGGAGGAGCGTGCGTTTGGTCGCTCATCATGAATTTACGCACATTCAGCCCTAAATTTACAGGCCTGGGATGCGGATCGGTGGGAGTAACCAGAATAGGTATAACATAAGTATGATCGCGATTCGATACCTTGTTACCATCTTCCATTCGCGACGGGCCAATCACGGAGATAACGTGAGCGGAGCGCAGCTCGGACCACTGTATGAAGGCGAAAAGGAATAGCACTGAATCAGAATCATAACAGTCCATACTTTATCTGGAGTTTCTCGACCGAATTGTGTTGTGCACTAGATAATGGCTAGAATACTCACCGGTGGCAGGCCATAAATATCGGTATCGAAATACCTCACCTATTACCTTTCCATGACCGCGGACCAGATCAGCGGTGAAGTCGGTTATCAACACTGCACTGCAAGAGCTAGCGCTTTTTTACGGGCTTTGCTTTATCACACTGTCACTCGCAATTGCATCCGGAAATTGTCCGGAGTGTGCCTTAGATTATGCTCTACAGCATGCTTCATTTTGTAGCGAGCAGAGCAATGCTTTAATCGAATATAATATATACGAACATGGAACGCCTTGCCTTGCTGGGCGCGTGGTTAAAGCTCAGGAAGCGTCTTGAGTCTTTACTTTTACGCGAGCACTGTGACCTTTTGTTGATGTAATCGAATAAATGCCGTGGACAAGACCTTAGTCTCTGAGCATATTCCTTGTCACCATATTTCTGTGTATTGGGGGGGGGGGGGGTCCGTTTGTTGCCCTGCAGGGACTTTACCAACGGTAATAATTATTACACTGTGAAGTTCAATGCTTGGAAAAAAAGCTGAAGCCGTAAAGAGAGATTGAGCTTGCCGAGAGTGCACGATGCATCAAGCATGGTGCAGCCTATAGTTCTCAGTACCCACAATCGACAACTTCACCTGTTATTCGCTGAATCGCTGTGCAAACTTTTGGCAGACTGCAAACTTCCAAGAATGCGTCTTTTTCGGACCTCCGAAATAAATATACATAAGCTCGATTGCTCAAGTATGGCCGTCGGCGGGCGGCAGTTTTAATGAAGGCAATAAACACTGAAAGACAGCTCGCTGAAGATGTAACAAGAGTTTTGCTCGATGAGGGCCCAACTGTCGTGCAGCTCCCCATCACCACGTACGCACACAAACAGTCAACAACCACGCTTCTTATTCGCTGATTTACTAAGCAATTTACCTCCTAAATAAATCGGAGCTCGATTGCCCAAGCTTACAGCACAGACTAATTGTCGGCGTGATTCGTGCGTGATGCTGCAAAAGCCAGAATGTCTACGCAGGTATGAGTAGTAAGCTATGACGCTAGTCTTAACTGCAATTGTTCTATTCAAACAGCCGAATGAAGGTGACATGCTTTCACCAGGTAAATTCCGAACTGGCTACAAACATCCCGGTTAAGCTTCAAAGACGAAGTCGCTTGCTAGTTACTAATGAAGGGATAATTTCAACTTAGATCCAAGAACAATTAAAAGAAATTTCGAAAATTTAGAGATCTAAAGAAATTTAGGTGCCAAGTTTAGCAGGTGCCAGATATGGTGCCAGGTATGGCAATACTGAAAACCAGGAGCGCTTTTGAGGTGCACGCAGTCGACGATGTTGCATTCCGTTTAAAACTAAATTTGTAGTTAGGAATGAAGTATTAGGAAAACTCAACTCGCGAGGTTACAAATAGTTGAAAAAAGTTATACTTTTGTTAGGTACCGTTTACTGAATTGTTATTTCTCTCTTTTCTTGCGTAGTTACGTAGCTGTAATTTTGTCCCTTCATTTCTGTGGTATTTTGCTGTACTTGTCAATTTTTGCTGTGTGCATTTTCGTGCCCTAAATCACATCGAAGTAAACCATGCCTCTGTTTCTTTCGAATGCACAACAATCCCATCGAAATATACTACGTGGCACCCTGACAAGACCATTTCTGTTTCAGAGATGTTCAAACCGAAAACCTGAGTCTATCACTTGACTGTTTGAGTCATCAATTGAGTGCCTTCGACGTCCCACTGCAACACAGATGCAACGACGAGCGTCGTAAAGCAAGGCTCTGGATTACTTTTGGCTACCTGGAATTTTTTTTACGTGCATCTAGATCTAAGCAGACGGGCATTTATTTCATTCCGCCGCCATCACAATGCGGTCGCCGGAGCCGAGAAATTTACCCGAGACCTCGGGCTCAGCAGGACAGCGATAAAACGGGATATCTGAGGTCACCGTGCACAAAAGTTTTTTTTCCCCCGTTCGTTCGGGGAAAACTCATTTCCATAGTCACAGATACGAAAAAAAACAAAAAAAACATGTCCTTTTGTGATAAACGCTGAGGCCCTTTACGCAAACCGGGACTGTTTAGTGTACAATCTGCATAAATAAATTTCGTCCCAACTCAAAGGAAAGAAGGTTTGAAGAGAGGAAAAGTGGACAGGTCGGCCATAGGAGCATGTCTTTGACCTGCTACTAATCACTGGGGTAAAAAGGGAGAAAAAATCACAGCAAAGTGCATAAAGTAGGAAGGGGAGTGACGGTGAAATAATGCAGCGAGGTATGCACCGGTTGTCCGATAACGTACTTGATCGGTGTCCCTGACACAGATCACGCATGTTATTGCACTTGATCCGACACACTCTTATCACATTGGTGCAGTTAGGCCTCCTCCCGTCCACTTTCCTTTATGGATTTATTGTCATGGTAGCGGACGCCCCGAGTTCTATGCGGCCATTGTGCAGTTCCTTATGAGGGAACTATTGCACACGAGTATACGTGTCGGTCAGTGAACTTCGCGTGCCCTATATAGATAATTCGCTTTACACACGCTCATCAGGTTCAGGTTCGACTGTAGTGGCACAAGAATACACAGATATATACAAAATAATTAAATATATACGACATGTGCATACACAAAACTATATAAAAGCGTGTATATTCAAGCCAAACCAATATCAATGCTATATGGTTACTACATCCTGGCAACCCTTCAAAATAGGCCGCGGCTAAAGTTTTCAGCGAAGTTTTTACGAAGAAAAAAAAAGTTGGAGGACGATTCAGCATCCAGTTGAAGTCGACGAAAGACAACGTTTTCCTGAGCAAGCCGCGGGGTGGAGGGTGGGGGAGGGGGGTGAATGGGGCGCGGTCACTGCTCGAAATAATCTATCGCGTCACCCCTCACGTGAGAGGAGTAGGAGCCTCGTGCTGCTTCAACTTTTATGCTGCTATATCCTCGGGATCCTCGCGCTAACTCCTCGGTTTAACGACAGTATCTGAATTTCTATTCCACTTTTGTTATGTTCACACTACCCTTAAACAACAAAAACAAAGTTTGAGCAAGTAACGAAAAAGAACTTCAAAGAAAGTATACAGCACCAATGTGGCATTGGACAAGAAGAATACGGCGATTCAAGCGGCTTGATTTCTGTTAGTTAAGACAACGCCTCTTAGATAGCAGACCTGTGCACTGAGCAACGAGGTCGGACATGTTTGAACATTGTCTCGATAAGCATAGACTTGAAAGAACAAGTTCAGAAAGTTCTGAAAATAAAAGTAACATAAAAAAAAACACAGCTTCATGCCTAGGGAAGCAGCAGCACCGTCTGCTGAATTGTTTTTTTTCAAGATTTAGTAGGGCGCTACCGGCATGAGTGAACGCCGGTGGCGTTTGACCGTAGCGGCATGCTTTGGCTTTCCGACTAAAGTTTTCCTCCGTAGCAGCCGCTCCTCGTATTCATGCTGCTCCTCGGGAGTCCTAACTATGCGTTGTCCACCCAGAGAGGTGCTCCTACAACAATGAAATCAGTTGCTAGGCGGCTGCTTTTGTATACGAAAGGCTAGTGACGTCACTCCCGACGTCACAAGCTGCCGTCGCCGCAGAAGCTTGCGCAACAGTAAACTTTACCGGGAAACGCATGCGGGGAGCGCTGCGTGGTTTGCATTGTTATCAGGAGCACCTTATCATCAATTATGTCGCTCAGATGCTTGTTTTGCGCTTGTTCTTTATTGAAACGAATGCTGCTGTTCTATATGTATGCACGAATGTATGAGAATGTATGCACCTTTCGTTTCACTTTGCCGGGTGCTTGAAGCCTGCTTCCCCTCCGCCGCGGGTCGGCCCGGTATTGCAGTACCTCCAGGATCGGCCCACATTTTTGCCCACGGACGACGACGCGAGAAATGCCGACCAACGAGAGGCTAACAGCTTCGCTGCGAAACAAATGGCAATACGACTGGCGGTGGCGTGTTGTCAAAATTACCATAACTGCCATTACTACCATTACACTAAATTACCATTACTACCATTACTCTAAAGAAATAAAGCATTGCGTACCCGCCTCAGCAGTTGTAGCGGCGGTTTTCAACAGCTTCGCTGGACTTCCACTTTCACAGGGCCGGGATGGCGAGTCAATTTTATTTTCTCGCGAGCATTTATTTAATCTTCGCGAGGATGCGATCTGCTTTAATTGAACGTCAGCTCCTTGTCCTGTCCACTCTACCTTCGTCCACGCGTAGTATGTGCTCCGAACTCAATTACACCGCGTAGCCGCCTTTCCTCTGCATTGCCATCTGTTTCAACTTCAAATAACGATCCGGAACAGATACCCTGCTTGACAGGAAACTGTATTCAAGAGACGTATGGCGGGGGGGGGGCGGGGGGGGGGGGGGCGGCGGCGCGCACGTCATTCGAAAATGCATAATGTATATAGTGATCAACAACGGCACACGATTAGTGCGGAATACCGACGCTGGCACGTTGCCCACAGCTGGCGCCGTGTCAACACTGGAGACTAATTGACGTTCGCAATTTCGGCATTGTATGCGCGTGTACTGAGCTGTCACTGGCAGCCCATTGCCACGCTTGCATTGTGACAGCAAGGTGTATACCATGGTAGTTCATCGCTATCATCAGCATGTAGAACCTCTTCCGGTAATTACTGCAGCCCCTCCCTCTCACCCCCGCACCCTCGCTATAAACACAGAACCCAAGTTTTTGAACACTTGCATCCACCCTGCTCTACCGACTCATTCGTTCTAATCCCCATTTGGAGTGGGAAATAGGTAGCTACGTAAACAATGCCTAGGGAAGCAGTTGTTTCCCTAACGAAAGGCAAGCCTCTTTGTCGAAACATGACACCCCTTGTTCGACCACACCCAGCTTCCTGTTAACTTTCTGCGGAAAATATCCATCTTCCTATCTTTTTCTGACGCGGTATCATTATTGGCGTGTTTTGTAGATATTGTAAGTGTTCTAAGCTTATCTCTCTTTTCCTTTCTTTTCTTTTCCTTCTATCTCTCTCTTGTTTCTCCTTTACTGTCACCTTCTTACCCCATTAGGGCATCACAATGTGGACTCGACGTTCAGGTATCAACAGTCGGCTACGGTCAGAAACGGCCAGTACAATTCTACGCCCCTCTTCCTTTTAACTACCACAAATAAAGGTGAAATATAGTGCACAGGGGAGACCGGCAGGAACGTGCTTCAAGGAACAAGAGCGACGTGGATGAGGCAACAAAAGACCGCTCACTCAACAGCGGAACCTAACTACACCACTGTCATGCCACCGGCGACCCTTTGAGGCCGTAAACGCCTCGACAATGGCCCGCGAACGAAGAACGTACTATAGCGCTCACCAACCCATAGGCGTGCTGTATATATCCGCGGCCGCTTTTCCGATGTGTGAATAAATTGACCTCTTCAAATCGGTTCGCTCGTTGTGAGCTGTCTTCACGTTTGCATACCGGCTCCAACTGATCATGCAGCGTGCACCGAGGGGGGTGAAACGGCGACATCAACTCCCTGCAGAGCTTTCAAGGCTTGGTTGGCCTCGTGCCCGCCGAAAAAGTGCGTTATAGGAACGACGCGCAAACTCATGTGCAATCTATACACACTTATATATGCACTTACGTGTACGAACTTGCGTAACTCATGTACAAAATTATGTGCATAGTTGTAACAGAAGGTAGTGCAACAAAGACACAATCACGTAGCAGGGTACGAACTAGAATTAAAACCATACTGCTTATTCACCAGCATGGGCGGCTAAATATGTAGGATTTACATGAAGCAAAGAGCACAGGAGCCTAACTGCATGTGTAGATCCCACGTGACTATGTCCTTAATTGCGCGAGCTTCTATTACGTGTCACGCACTAGGTCGTGAAAATGTTTTACTAGATTATTATGTGCGTAAGTTAGGACAGCCAACTGCGCGTAGCAAGAAGGGACAAGGGTCCGCCCATTGCGCGCTGCTAATCGTAACCCCAAGAGCGATGAGAACCGGACACTGACCGAGCCCTTTTCCCGATCCTTTCTTTTTCAGGTTGGTTCATGCAACCCATAGCTGCCGCGGCACGCCATGGATATCATGAGATGGCAGTACAACTGAATAGCCAATCTGTTACAGTCAAATTGTGGAAGGTTCATGTATTTTGTTCCACACTTTGGTAAATAATATCTCCAAACCGGTGTCATCCTGTAAATTAATTTCAAGCGGGAACGTCTCACAAACTCACCAGCTACAATTCGTAAACTTCGATATGTGCCGTAAGGTAATTAAGATGTTAAATAGACCGTGACTTTATTTAAATAGTAGAATATGTGTTTCGACTTCTCGGACTAGTAATGTCCGTCTCTTTTAGCAATCTCGCTCAAGGAAAATAATTATGCTATCTGACACAGGTGGCGTTTAAAAATTCCGTAAAACTTACATCAGCGCACGTTTACGAGCGCCAAAGCACGAGACGAACGCACTCCAACAAGAAGCGAGAAAATCGCAGGAAATCGAGTTTTAAACTTTTGCGTGATAAACGCGAGTTACTGCCGAAATAGGACACCCCCCCCCCCCCCCCCCCACTCCCCTCCACTCCCCCTGTGGCCTTTGCGTATTCTTAGACTGTACAGACTGTTTCGCACAAACGTATCCCGGCGATTAGACTAGAGGATTTTTTTTTTTCGTCTCTACCTGACGACTGCCGCGGTCTGCCTGCCCGAGGAAAACCACGCTTCGGTGTTGGCGACGAATAAAACGTACACAACGCAATGAGCGGCGACGTACACCTCACGGCAATATCTTCAAGAGGTATACGGTAGCGCGATTAAAAGACGGGACAAAAGAAGACACACAGAAACACACACAGCGCTAACTTCCAACAATGTTTATTATCGAAAACCAGGTCGCACTTATACACTCAGCCAACAGGAGTCGCTGCCACGTGAACAGATAAACAATCAGAACGAGAGTTTTTTGTAAGTGGTATGTTAAGCCATGCGCAAAAATTTCAGCTCTTTTTCAGAGAGAGCCAATGACGGTTTGCTGATACATGAATCCCCTAGGGCATCAATCTGCTCGGTTTCTATTATAAGTCTAGAGTGTTCGTACTTACTTCTACCGGTAATGATTGTTGATTCGAAGAGAGGGAACATTAGGTTGCTTACAATGAAGGGAGAGAAAGCCATCTGATACAAGTATGTCTACTTTATTTTTATGTTCGCGCTTTCAATCGCGCTACCGTACGCCCCTTGAAGATGCATTACCAACAAGCCCACATTGCAACCCTTGTCACCCTTGTATTTCAAGAGAAATACAGTCGTCATCGACTGATATTCCCCTGTAACACCACGTTCAGAGGTGTTCGTACAGTAGTGCTCATTGCTTTGAAGTATCATGACAGCTCTCCTTTTTTTTGTATCATTCTTTGCTGGTCAATATAGTTTCGTAGAAGGTATCCTCTCCATCACCCTTACCCATTACGTTGTGCCTCCCTGCTCGGTTTAACGCTGCTTTCCCTCGCACTTTTTACACGTCATCGAACGTAATATTTTACGGGTTAGCTCCATGTTCATTAGCGCGGCTAATGACAGTCGGATGCTTTCTCAGATGGAACATTATCTGCAGTCACATCAAAACCTACCATTTCTTCGTCTGACGGGTACAAAGTCAGATCAAGATTTGCGGTTTGCAAGACCATGGTCAGCGGCGCATATAGCTCCACCACGAGCTTCAATTTATAAATCTACACGAACTTTAAACACTGGTACAACCGTATTATGTTATTTTTACGATGATCATGATAATCAAAACAGAAGCACCTCATTTAAAAATGGGGTGGTGGTACGTATTACCAAGTTCGCTCTTTCAACTTTCGAGCGTTCGCACGTCTTTAGTAGCTTGGTGCCCTACGACACGTTTACTGTCCATCACTGACGCATAAAAATTAAACGAGAATAGCGTGACGCATTGTTTGTCAACCATTTTATATACGTCTGTAGAACCTATTCGTTAATATGCAGATTATGCGCTGAAGCTCAGTGTGGGAAAATTGCGACCATGTGCAAACGAGCACGCCGTTAAATAAGACGCGGACCTGTTTTACGATTAGACCATAAAGCAGTCCAAAGGTGGCGTGGAAAAATCGCTCAGTGCGCAGCGTACACTTACGTTGATGTCATGCAAAGTCCAGCTGGCCCCGTAGACTCTTGCAAAATGGCAATATAATACCTGATCATACTGTCGAGAGAAAAAAGAAAAGAAGTGACTTCTAAATAGAAGAAATTCCACAGGAACTGCTGGCAGGAGAGGAGAAATTTACAAGTAAACACTTGTAAACTTGCAGTGGCCCTGTAGCGGAGCCATAATGAGAAATTAACTGTTCTATCAAGGTATCTTAAGATAGAAACGACAAGTACCGCATACATTCGACCTACCAGTATCTTATATCTGCACCTCAAGTACTCGTGGGCTTAGTATCATCTACCTGTACCGTGATAGAGATACAGAGGGGTGATACAAGGAAGGCAGGGATGTTAACCAGTCAAGAGTCTGGTTGGCTACCCTACTCTTGGGGAAGGGAAAAGGGGATGAGAGAGAGGGTATAGAGACATGCACGGACAGTACTTGAGTCAAAGCTGCTCGTGCAAACCAGAGGTTCTGATAAAGCACTAAATTGCCCTCACTTCCTTCTGAGCCGATGATCGGTGGGGACGGTGCTCTAGTACTGTCTATTCACTCAGAGGACGATTATCTAGTTTCCTGAATGCGTTGGACAAAGATTGTCTGTGTGCTTGAAATTGAGGACAGTGGCACAAAACGTGTACCATGATACATTTGCAAAAAGTATTGCGGGCAGCTCTGCAAGTAGCACGGTCATATATATAAGCCTCACTCGGCGCGTTTTGCGGTGCAGATCGAGTTGCGATTTTCACGGAATGTCTGGCTCGCATTGTTACAATGAGAATGAATATTTCCACGTGCTTTACGATTGTTTCCAACTGAGAATAAGGGGCGTATGCCTAAATGTAGCCAAGATGGCGCTGAAGAGCCTTCGCTTCTTGGTCTCGTCGGTACTTTTTGACAAGTGTGTTTTGGTTTTCAAGTATCGCGGCACCGCCTCCTGGGCAAGCTCTTTAAGGCGGGGCGGGTCTGGTCAGGACGCAGCATCAGGGGCCGAGTTATATGGCTTGAGTCGACTATCTGATATACCCGCGGACGCATAGACGACGCTGTGTAGGTATGTCCTCCACTATTCTATGCGTCACCACTCCTGAACATAATAAGGCTACGTCAAATCACTTCGTGCTTGCAGCAAGGCAACGCACTATGTTTCGGTCGCGAAAGAAACGCCGTTGCACTTTGGCCGCTGGTGGCAGGTGCGCACGTTCGGTGGCGAGCCGGTTCAGAGATGCAGCGCCTTTCATGCAGACGAACACGTCACATTTTGCGACCTGAAGAGGTATACGAGACCTAATGTTACACCGAATCACGTGACGCCTATATATATATATATATATATATATATATATATATATATATATATATATATATATATATATATATATATGCCTTTCATACACGAAGCACTGCCACTTTGTGGTGGCGAATGGGAACAGTGAGAGAAGCACCCCTAGCATTTCTATAGCAGGGAATGCTAGGGTATGCTAGCATTCCCTAGCATTCCCTAGGGAATGCTGCCTGCTGTGTATAAAATGGGTTTTGGATGCATCACTCCGGCGCACCGCCAAGACGCGTTTCCCGGCACTCGACGCAGCGCGTAGAAACACCGAGAGCGGCGGCAGCAGCTTCTCCTGCTAACGGGAGAGAGAGAGAGAGAGAGAGACAAAACGTCATTTCACGCCGCCTGAGATGACGCTGCGGGGTGCACCGTCGCGCACAGACTCTCTCCGTATGCTGGGCTGCAGCTGAGGACGCAACTGCATGCGACCTGCGGCTGCTCGGTCGCGCTGCAGATAGCAGCGCCCGAGCGGTGGAGCGCAGCCCTCGCGACGGGCGGCAAATCGCCAAGTGCGCTAAAGCGGCGCGCGCGCAGGGTTTAGCTTCGTCGGCGGGAGACAACCCTCTCCGAGGCCGATTATCTCTCGGCGTCGAGAGAGCACGGAGGGCGGCGCAACGCCTCCAATCGCCCACTTGCTATCTCTTCTCCGTTTTTCTTTGTTCGTTCTTTGACGGCGAGGTGAGTGGACGGACGGGCCAGAAGACGAACGTTTGTAGCAGACGAGCGCCGACGACGTGCGTGGCACGAAAGACCTTGAGAGAAGCCGGGCACATCGTGCGTCTGCAACTGCTACGAGTAAAGCTACCGCTACCAGCCGCGCGCGGCGTGCTCTTCTTCCGGGCCGCGCGAGCGAATGTCGGCGTCGCCGTTCCATCTCTGGTGCACCTGCAGGATTACAAAACCAGGGTGGAAAAAAACAAACACATCTGCCGAGTCGAGGAGAGTCGCCGATTGCGGCGCGCGCCTTGGTGCGCCTGGATGCGCGGCTGCAAACCGGGAAGTAGCCTTGTAGCGAGCAGTCGGCTTCGGCGACTCGCTGCTTGCACTCGCGGCGTGCGTGACACGCGGTCGGAGCGCCGGTGTAAAAGCCATGGGCCCGCATTGTCAGGATTGTGACGTGGAGCAGCGCCGACTACTGCGACTACCTAAGTGTGCGTGCGTGTGTGCCGCGTGAGCGGGTTGATGGCGACGCTGCGCGGTCAACGCGCGTGCGCGGCGGGCTCCGGGTGCCGGTGGACATGGCACGGTGCCCCGTTTCCGGCCGTGCTGGAGCTACTGCTGCTGCTGCCGATGCTGCTCGAGCCGGTCTCGCTGGTCGATGCGCCGCGGACCGTGCCCAAGACCACCGACGACGGATCGCCGACTGCCCTGCCGCCCTGCGACGTCGACGGAGGTGAGCGCGCGAGTCCCTCACGCTCTCTCGTGCGCGGACGTGTGCGGTCACTCGGTTAGCTGCATACGCGCGGTGCAGCGCTCCGGGTCTGTTTAGCGTAACGATTCCGTTGCGGTGCCGTTCCTCATCGCTATTCGTCAGTGGTGCGAGCGCTCGTTATCACCGTGAGCGTTATCGCACTGAGCGCTGGCCGGCCGTGAGCCGCGGATAAGCAAGGAACGCAATATAGCCAGAGGGGAATCCTTGCTTTATACCGTCCCTGGCATGAAAAGAAAAGAACAAGTAAAAAGAAGAAAGGTATTAACAAAAAAATTATGGGGTTTTACGTGCCAAAACCACTTTCTGATTATGAGGCACGCCGTAGTGGAGGACTCCGGAAAATTCGACCACCTGGGGTTCTTTACGTGCACATAAATCGAAGTACACGGGTGTTTTCGCATTTCGCCCCCATCGAAATGCGGCCGCCGTGGCCGGGATTCGATCCCGCGACCTCGTGCTCAGCAGCCTAACACCATAGCCACTGAGCAACCACGGCGGGTAAAGGTATTAACAAGACAATAAAATACAGTTTTTTTTTTTACGTGCCAGAACCACGATATGATCATGAGGCACGCCGTAGTGGGGGACTCCCGACTAATTTTGACCACCTGGGGTTCTTTAGCGTGCACCTAAATCTGAAGTACGCGAGCGTTCTTGCAAACCTCTTGCAAATCCGTGGTCAAAATCAATCGGGGGAGCCCCAGTACGGCGTGCCTCATAATCATGTCCTGGTTTCGGCGCGTAGACACCTATAATTAATTTTTGTTAAGCAAACGTTTAATAATTAAGCTAATAACATTAGTTAATATGCAATTACGAGAAAGAAGGCTACAGAATGTATTCATTTCTATATTGTTACGATTTGTTATACACGAGTTACTGCTGTGAAAAATTAAGTGTACCTCAGGTACTTTATTTCTCTATGCTATGCAGCGATAAATAAATGCATTGGGCTTTGTAGGGTTACAAGACTTATTTTATCTGCACGATACTGCAGACCTCATGTGACCCAAGCAGGAAGGACTCAATGCCATTAACCTAATCCATTCATCACATAAATACAGGCGTTCGAACTTGCGTAGACAGCGAGAATCGACGGTGAACCGCACTGTCAGCCATACCATGTTGCAAGCCCATGAAAAGCTGCGTGACACCTGAAGTTGCATAATACACTCGGCGCCATCTCGTCGAGCGCCTCCATAGCACTAATCTGCACTTGCCATTTGGAGTATTGCTTCCCTATCGTTGTGTAAACACTGTGTGACCTAGAAACGAGCGGCTGTTCTTGCGATGACGTTCGACTCGATAAAAAAAGTGCTCTTGGTTGGTGCCCGGACCTTCTTTTTGTTGTTGTTGTTGTTGTATGGTTTGCGGGTAGACACTAGCGCCATGTCGCGGTGGTATCTCGTACCCTTGTCATTAAAAGCATGCATTAAACGCAGATATTTTCTCATTCGGCTACACCTGAAGGACTTGAATGAATTTCGTTCAGCTACTGCAGATTTGTTCCGTTTAGAAGAAAGTGCGCAGTTACGTTAACTGTAGGGTGCGGATACACTATTAGTGTCGTGGACATCTTCACGGAGATTAGGACAAATCGGGAATAAATTGAAGCAAGGAGCTTGAATCCCTAAAACTTTATTTATTATTACCAGTTTCTTCAGGACACCACTGCAGTTTCGAGATGTTCATTCCCGAAGTCTGCGACGAAATACGTGGCCGTCCCAGTTACTTTTGCGCTTCAACGAATGAAACGGCGGTTTCTCAATAAAGTAAACGGAACGACAGCGCACTTAGGCCGCAAGTTTGACGGCGCATCCTTGTGATACTTAGAATGCATTCCAAGAAGGATATGCTTGCATACTCACCGGCTACAATTCCTGAATTGAAATACGTCCTCCAAGACAACCAATAAGAAAGTTGATTAGCGATCTTTCTTACCTAGTCGATTATGCGTTTCGATTTCTCGTGTGCGAGTAATGGCCGCCGCTTCGAGTAGTTGAGCTCGAAGACTGCAATTGCGCCACGTGCCACCGGCTACTGCATAGTCTATCGCATAGTCTGCATAGTCTATCGCCGGTCATATCGAGGGTGACACCGCGTACTCGACGAGGACAGCCTTGCTAAAAAATGTGCGAGATGCCCAGACGGAACAATTGCCGGCTAAGCGTGCCAGACTACATATCCCCGCCTGCTGCTGCGGACCACCACCACTCGTGGCGCCTGCCTGTTGGCGGCAGTATTTACGTGGCTCAGCGCCGGTGCGGACTCGAGCAGCAACAGCAGTAATATTTTAGGTACGCTGCATCTGCGCAAGCCACGACGTTGAAAGTACGCATTTCGCGGCCCAACCAGCTCTACAGCGAACGCATTAATTGACGGATTACATCAAGGTGAATGACAATAAGTTCGCCCGTTTGGCACCGCTCCAACTGCTATAAACATTAGGGCGTTAGCCACTTAATATGTCATTTTATGTACCCGTGCATCTGCACTATCGCGGTGGGCTGATTCGCGAACAGCGACAGAGAACTTCTCTTTCGCGTAATTACTCTAAATTGCCATGGGCGGATTGAGCGTTGCCGGGCGAGTTCAGGGTTGCCAGGCGCTTCAAGCGTTCCGTGAAAACCGCACCAGCGTCAAGAGCACGCACGTCAGCGAATGACGGCATTGTTTCTATTAACGTCTTTGTGTCGCGCGGTCACAGCCTCTAACGAAGTCGAGTTAACGCGGAAAGCGAAAGGAGCCCCTCTAGATTGTATTTCCGCATTCGCGGTTCGCTCCGGCATGACGTCACAGGCGAAAAGTATGCGCGCGAGGACTGAATATGCGCGCCTAGCTGCGCGCCGCGCGACATGCTGCCGGCTAGATTTAGCCGGGTCGGAATAGCGCGGCAAACGTTCGGTCACAGCGTCAGGGAATACTCAAGGTGAATATACCTGGTAGCGAAGCTTCCACAGGATCCCATACATTCAAAACGTGGTGGTACGTCGGTGGGTAATAAAACCCCTTAAAATTCGTAAAGTAGCGACACTCTCCTCCTCCACCTTCACTGCTCCTCGTTTCTCCTCTCTTTGACGCTCCCTCCTCGACCGTGGCGCCGCCTACACTGCTCGAGCGTAGCAACGGCGCCAACATGCGCTCCTTGCCACTCCGTAGACGCTTCTCGAGCAAAAATGGCGCTGATGCACGGCGCAAGGGCCCACGTGATGCTATTAGGCCAATAGCGACGTGGCGTCAGCCTCGACCAGAGCGCGCGAGGAGGAGGCGGCATTCTTCAAACCGTGGCACTACTTTACAAAGTTTAAGGGGCTTTAGTGGTTAATGGGGCTTAGCGCCATCTGTATGTCGAGGGAACACTTCCGGCGGAAGAAAAAATATTGTGACGCCGTATCCGTTAAAAACAGAAGTGACGCCATTTTGTTTTCGAAGGCGCGTAATTTGTTTTGTTGGCCTGCCTTTAGAGCTATATGTTCAAATGCCCCGCCATTCGACTTGAATGGCGTTTCGAGCTAGCAGCGCGGAAAGCGATGCAGGAAAAGGCCAGCCATACGGTCGTCGAAATCGCACCCCTGCACACGACATACCTTCTTTGGAAGCCGACGAAATCTTTAGGGCTAGAGTGCTAATCCTATCGTCGGATGCCAAGCCCGTCGCCCAGCACAGTCGCACGTGAACAACTACACAATTATCTGACTGTCGTAACTGGCTACTTTTAACTGAACATTTTAAGAAGCGATGAACCTACCCGCGTCACCAAATTCAGCCAAACTTCGACAAGCAAACAAGCACAACGTGTGAGGGGGGCGTATTTCAACAGGTGAACTTTACGAGCGCGCCTTTCTGCACATTTCAAGAGGTTCATTGCACTGCGAATGATAGCGGCGTCAACAAGGTAAATATACCTGGTAACGAAGCTTCCATAGGAGCCCATACGTTCAAAACATGGCGGTCCATTGGCGGTTCATGGGGCTTAGCGCCATCTGTATGTGGTGGGAACACTTCCGGCGGAAGAAAAAATAATGCGACGCCATGTCCGTTAAAAGAAGAAGTGACGTAATTTTGTTTTCGAAGGTGCGAAATTTGTATTGTTGTTCTGCCTTTGGAGCTATATATTCAAATGCCCCACCATTCGACTTGATGGGCGTTTCGAGCTTTCAGCGTGGAAAGCGATGCAGGAAAAGGCTAGCCGTACGGTTGCCGGATTCGCATCCCTGCACAGAACATACTTTCTTTGGAGGCCGACGAAAGCTTTAGGTGTAGAGTGCTGATCCTATTGTCGGATGCCAAGCCCGTCGGCCA